>NC_140585.1:296102430-296804930 GCF_964204655.1 Triturus cristatus
CATGATATGTGCTTGTGCCCGGGAGGGGCGGAAATGAGCAATCTAGTGAGATGTCAAGTACACTATTGTAATCTACCCCTAGTAACATTGGAGTGTCATGCCATGGCGCAGGAGATGTGTTAACCTATCAAAGAATGCAGCCTGTTCTGTATTTGGGGCGTATAGTGATGCAAGTATTATATCTCGGCCATCCAGTGTACCCTTAATTATCACATATCTCCCCTCCGGGTCTATCAGCGACTGCGCAACCTGAAGCGGAACCCCTGACCTCACCCATATTAGTGTACCTCGCGCAAAAGCAGAATATCCCGTGGCAAACAGTTGACCTCGCAAGCGGCGATGTAGTCGCAGCGTCTCTACTTTGGCCATGTGAGTCTCCTGCAATAGTGCTATTTGTATATGATGCCGTTTAAGGTATGAATAGATCTGATATCTGCGCGATCGTGAATACATACCCCTCACATTCCATGTACCTAACTTAAATGAAGACATGGGCCCTGCGACACCTCCAATTAACTTTTGCCTGTGACAGCCCCTCTAACGCACCCATAAAATATGGCTTAGTTTGGCATATCCTATCTAGCCCGCTGACTTGCAGCATGAGACATTGCATGGTTCCACTCATTATATCTGACATCGCATAAAAAAAATAATACGTAAATATGAACATAGCTAATACCAAAAGGGCAAAAGTGCAAACCGCAATCGTCCAAACTTCCAATTGGAGATAACAGTCAAAATGATCCAGGGGGGGTGTACTGCGTGCTGTTCTTCTTTGTTACCTACAGTACGCACGCCTGGCCCCCCAGAGGCTCCTCAAAAGCAGGCAGACTTACTATACAAATGAGGTGGACAGTCCACAGTAGGTCAGGGATTCTTTCCAATGGGAGTGCGTGTTTTTAAACCCACAACTTCAACTGTATACTATCAAAACCCCTTGCTCCCCTGTATAACATTCTGTCAGTTGTTTCTGTAAGTGGACCAATTAAAGTGCCAGTGTCATGCCTCACGAACATTGGCATTGCTGCCTTTAGCGTGCCCCCACACAGCCACCCCAATACCTCAGTTTGTGTTTCATTCAAATGCAGGATCCTACAGCGGTCACATTAGGAGGTCCGCCGTCTGCGGGGTGACATCTGGGTGTTCATTTGAGTCTTCCGATTCCGGCAGGCCATATTTCTGTTCATCATCACTAGACAGGTCCTGCTGACTGGAGCCAGACGCGCTGCCCGTTGCCAGTGAGTCGCTGATCTCCGCTGCCACCTGCAGGGTGTCTCGCTGTCCGCTCAGGATCAGCTCCGGGCGGGGGCCCACCGGTGGTGAAGGCGGTGCCCTCTGCCCTGTAGATCTACGCTCTTTCTGGCGGCGACGAAAGGGGTCTCTCCGCTTTGGCAGTGCCGCCGCCGCAGCATTATCCCGAGGGCTCTCACCTGCGAATGTGTCCAGCCAGTCCTCCGCTCCCTCCAGTGTATCAAAAAAGTGTGCCTTCTCATTAGCGAACACCCACAGGCGGGCCGGGAATAACGGAGAGTAGTTAAAGCCATTTTGCCGAAGACGTTTCTTCACTGCCATGAATGAGAGTCTCTGTCGCTGTACCTGAATGGTATAATCCGGAAAAAACATTATTTTGTGATTGTCAATTTGGATATCTTGGAGTTTCCTGCAATATAGAGTCGTGTTCTCGATAGTTGAGGATCCGGAGTAGATGGGGCCGTGGGTTTGATCCCGCAGGCTGGGGCCTCGTCGGAACCCTATGAGCGTGTTCTATGACAAAGTGTGGTGAAAGGGATCCCTCCGGCATTAGATCTCTGAGCCGAGTTTCCACGTGTGAAGCAGGCTCTCTCCCTTCCCAGCGTTCCGGAACACCTACCACACGTACATTACGTCACGCCCGGCCCTCGGAATCCTCAGCTCTGCCTTCCAGGAATTCCACATGTTTCAGCAAGTCTTGTACAAGTTTGTCTGTTTGCGCCACCTGCGGTTTGACGTCAGTGAGTGCTGATTCCAAAGCAGCGGTGCGGTCCGTCAATTTTCGATGGTCTGCATGTAAGTGAGTAATGTCAATAGCTACCTTGTCGATTTTAGATTCCAGGGAGGTGCGGGTCTGATTAATAGTTTCTTCCAGCCGCTCCACCACTACGAGCACCGCATCCAGCTTGTTTGCCGTCTGATCCGGATTTCCCTGCTTCGCCATCGTGGGCTTAGTTGGCGGCGGTAGGGTCTGCGCACCCCCAGCTCCAGTCCGCGCCCGGGTGCCCCCCGACATCAGATGTAATGACAATGCACCTATGCAGCTTCACATCCCGGATGGTCCCACCGCTGTGCCGCCAGGACTCATGTGGTGCTGCAGTCTTTGGCTTACGAACAGCGTCGTGCCCCTCAATCAGCCAACGGGCCCCGTCTGTCCCTCGGCAGGGACCTCCCTACAGTGCTTACTTAGGGTTCCCAGGCAGTCGTACCCAGTTCCGAGATCTCAGGCAGGGCTCATCATCCTGTTTAGCCACATATATTGCCCATCGTAGTAACACAGTCTCCATTGCCACTCATGGGCCGCCTCGTGACACCCAGGAGTAGAAGTTTTGATCAGCAATGTACAGCAGGTAGTCTCTTGAAAACAGGGGGAACACTGTTGATTAGTCCGGCTAACTTATCTCCACCTTTGCCGCCCTGAGTGACAGATGGGCCATGGGTCCCCCAGGTGGTCACAGAATGCTAACAATTCAATTGGGTCCCAATCGAGTTCCTTCTACCATCAGCAAGTACATGTATGGGCAACGAGACGCAAACAGTCGTCGCCTTCTTGTTTCCAGTGGGGGGGGTGGGCTCACTATCTTCCAGCGCTGCGCGTGAGCTCTGTTCGCTCAAGCTGTATCCCGTCACATCCCAGCAGCAGGGGAGTCCTCCACCTAAAGCTCATCGGGCCCCAACAGCGCACTCAACGCAGGATGCGCCCGTCCGCGCCGCCTCGTTTCCCGTATCGATAAGTCGCACACCAGAGGGGAACTGGAGCCACGGATCACACAAGCAGCACCGCCTAGCCCCATGAATGGTCCACTATATATATATTTTTTTTTTTACTCTACGTGCTTTGAAAATGAGTACTGGAGATCAGTAAGTAAGTACGTTATTTATCTTTAGTCACTTTCCGCAAGCTAAACTACATGTCAATAAAAACTTCCATCCAAGTGCAAGTCCCATTAGAAAAAATGTTCTCAATTCAGGTTCACCTGTTCAGCAAGTCATCAAGAATACGCAAATCAGTCAGAACTGCAGTTTACAGCGAAAGCCAGCCACTTCAAGTATCCGTATTTAACAGTAGCGTCTGCTACTGCACTTGGGTGGTGGGACGGGGGCAGGGGTGAAAAAACTTACTTACCTGTGATGGCCAGCTGGCCGCCTCTCATCTGTTCTTTTGTTCCTGCTCCGATCCTGCAGCAGGTTACAGGAAGCAGAAGCTCCAGGCTCCCGATAGCCAATGACAGCGCTGCAATGTAGTGTTGAGATTGGTCTGGCGCCGTGGATCGGCGCTCAGCCAGGGAATGGGGGCCTGGGCTTGTTCTCCACGCCGGCTGTAATGCAGCCTGCATGGAGAATATGGGAAGTGCACATGACTGTTTTGGGTGGCCCGAGAGGGCTGACCAAACAGGCATGTGCACTTAGACAGGCATGTGCACTTAGGAGTGGGCAGACCACGCCTCCCCTGCTCATCTGTCCTCCGAGCAGCCCTGTCTGGCAAGCTGCCGCAGTAGAAGGAAACTTAAAATGATAATAACGCGAGTTATCATTTTATGTTTCCTGCTGCTGAGCAGTGGGGCAATGCCTCTCCGCTTTAGCGGAGGAGCCACCACTGGTATTTAAGAACATAACACCCCCCCACCACCACTTTTCTGCTATGTACTCAGTCCATCTTATTTGCAAATATAACCAATGGAAAATTACGTTTTTCTGATATCACTTGCTGACAAGAATAGACTGTATTTTTGGTGTTAAAAAAACAGCTGGACCCAAGTAGTAATAATAAAAAAATGTTAAAAAAAATTGAGAATTATCGGGCCAAAGCACATTTGCTATTTCATCATAATGTAATTCTCATGCTCAGGGAACCCGTTGTGCGTCTTCCCAGGCGCCCAAAGAACTATCTGGTCTGTTCAGATTACTGCATTACCTATGACTATGTATTAATGTTTATAACTAGTCCTCAGCTCTCTTTTTTTCAGTGTGATGTGCTGATCCTAACTCTTTAACCAGTTGCACACACTGATGTTGTAGAGGGATGAAAGTCCCTACTTTTGCACTCATTTGAATCATCCAGCAACACATTTGAATATTTCCAGATTGCTCACTGTTGTCCAAATTAGCCTTGATCCTTCAGACAACTGGTGGACAGGATTTATGTTTTTTAGTTTTCCAAGGGATTGCACCGCTGTCCCAGACAAGTGAACACCTAAAGTGAGCCCCCATTCGTAGTCCAGGATGGTACTGAAAATCTGTACAGGCTGTGGGAAGAATGTGAGTTATTGATTGTAATTCGATTAACCAATGGTACATTCATTTCTACTTGCATGCCTGACAGAAGAACCTACTGGACCTCCTGATAAATTCTGGTAGGTCCCCATAACTGAGGTCCTGCATTTACACCTGAGTGTATAGTATGTATATTAATGTGTTTCACTGTGATAACACTGTATGCAAGATGATAGGTCCCCACATGCGAGTCAGTTCCTGTGGATTTGACACTCTTCATGTAGCAACCCATGTTCCATTGTTCATCTCAATGTGTCTGGCAAGAGGTATCTACTATACATCCGGCAAGTTGTGAGGTTTTTCATCCGGCCAATCCTCTGCCTTCAGCTTAGAAAACACGGGAGCAAGTCTTGAGCGCGTTCTGATTAGTGGCGTAGCAAAACTAGAAGGGCCCCCCTGCAAGGTTCGTGGAGGGACCCCCTCCGGACTCAATCAGGAGCCCTCTGGCCAGGGTACTGTGCTGAGGGTGCCTCGAGCTTGGGGATCCCCTGCAGCGTGTCAGCGCGCGGGCCCATGTAATGCCACTGATTCCGATTGATCGGGTATTCGCGTGTTCAAAACGCCAACTCTTCATGTGGTTCTTGGCAACATGTTTCATGGTCTAGTACTGTGGGCTGAGCGCAGAAATTACTCTTAGGTAGTGGTGGGGGTTACAAGAGTACACTTAACTCGAACAGCAATATAGTTAAAATACTAAAGCATGAAAAGCCCAAATCGAGAACATAAAAAAATAAAATGAGTAACAACTAACAACCTTCAAAGCAGTAAAAGGAAAGTGGAACAATAGTCTTTAGCTGGATGATACTTGTTTCGCCACTTGGGTAAAAACAGGTTAAGGATGACCAAACATAAAAATATTTTATTCGCGATAAAGTTTTTCCAAACATTTTCTAATGGTTTTAACAGAGAGGATAGAAACAATTGGCATTAATTTAAAAGTGTCCGCAAGAGTGCTTTAGCACACCACAAGTGTTAATAGGCATTTATTGTGGCAAGGGCATGTTGATTCTCAGTGGTGATGCTGCAAACTTTCAAGTCTACATCAGTTGTTCTTACCTGACCATTTGACTTCTGTGGAGCCACACTTAATTATTACTGCAGGCCGGGGACCCCCACTGTGTCATTCCTGAAAGCTGGGAACCCCAGCCTCAGCATTTTCGATTATTTTAGCCACAAAACAATACAGAAAGAAGCATTCATCAAGCAAACGCACACATGCTTTATATATTTTAATTAATTCATAAATATAAATGTTAGAGCTTTTCTACATTCAATTGAGGTCACTGATCGCCCATGCAATATTCTGTTTGATGCACTTGCACTGTTCCCACCAATCCACCTGAGGATACCAACCTACTTTTTAGCCTCTAATTTCAAATTACTTCACATCTACAACACATTTTTAAATTGTATATTTTGTTTCTTTATTTATATACACTTTTTTAATTATTATTATTATTATTATTAATGATTGTAAGGAATCAAGGCCCACCTTAGTAGGCTTTGCGGACCCCCAGAGGTCCGCAGCCCATTGGTTAAGAACCACTAGTCTCCATGAGGGCACAATAGGCCAATTTCACGAGCGGGCCTGCCTCCTGGCGTGAGTCGTGCTTTTGAATCCAGTTCAGTTTGACGTCACAGGCAGGTCCAGCAGCTGGCATATTAAGATTACTTTAGAGTTCTTCTAATTATTCACCAAAGCCCTGGCACAATGTTGTTCCAGGGTGTCACTCCACTGATCATGTATACAGCTAGGCACAGGTTAGCGAGCACACAGGCTCTCAAGCACAGAGGCACGTCATATCTGTTCTCCTTGGTCGTGGACGGCTAGCAGGTCACATAGGGGTTGGTTAACTGTGCCTCCCGGAGTGGTCAAGCAAAGAAAAACAAAGCAAGAACAATGGGGTTTGATGGGATGTTTCGCATCTCCAACCATGGTAACTAAGTTAAGTCTAACGAGCAGGGCTTTAAGTGGGATGAAAAAACTGGGGGGTCTCTCAAAGGGGCGTGGTGTATATTATTAAGGGCGTGGCTTAAAACCACATAAGCTAAAAATCTGTGCCTAGCATAGTGTGCCGCCCGCCTTGTATTTTGCTGTTTCTGTCCATTCATCCAGATATATGATACAAGTAACATCATACCTACAACAAGTCAGGACTATTGGCTTTGTCAATGGTTAGTAGTTGCAGAAGATAAATAAGCAGCAACTATGTCTTGTATATAATATTGAAAAAGCTTCCACTTAAAGCCCTGGTGACACCACGCCAATGTTGCCGCTCCGGAGTTTCAAAAAGATAAGGGAAATCCAGAGAGAAAATGACTCCCTTTAAAGAATGTCACCGTCCCCTACAACGTTCACCTGGCATGACGTCATGCCGTAACTTTTGCACTAGTGACAAGTGAGCAGTGTGAGCATACGCACATCCATGTGCCTGCTGCAGTCCGGAGAAAAACGGACCGCCTATGCCAGTGAACAAAACAGAGCCCGATAGAGACCCGTTTCGAGGCCCCCTTTAAAAACCTCCCGGTGCTCAGACCCGGTGAGACCCGGACCACTTAAAGCCCTGCTAACAGGGATACCGACATAAAGGAGAACAGTGTTCACCTTTCTTCAGGAATAGGGAAGACCTCACAACTCAGAATTGATACCAAGTTAGTAGGCCCAAGTAGGTAGTATGGCCCGAGGGTGTTGTCATTTGGTGGTGAATACTGCACCTTGCAACTAGAAGTGGCTCTCTCTGGACCTGAAATTACTGGGTTCGGAAACTCCGGACCAATTTAACCAGCTGCAGATCTGCAGCGAGTAAAATCACAGGTGTAGAGGAACAGAGCTGCAGGCGGGGGCACAGCTGGCCCAATCCCTCCAGGACCATTAGGGAGGCAGACACTGCTCCCCAGCCGAGAACAAGCCTCAAAACAGCCCTGACCGGCACCCCAACCCATACAGACCTTTAGCATCTGCTCTGAGCAGGTGCCTGCTGTCAAGGTTAAACTCCCGGTATCAGGGAAAGCCTGAGTAAACGGGCCTGGTAAATCTGTGTTTCACAGGGTATTTCCCATTCTGAAGAATTCAACTCATATTCACTGTTAACTCACTGGAAGATAACAGCCCGGAACCCATAATAAGGGCCTATATGGAGAAAGGCTGTTTCTATGAGTGCATTTGGTAAAACCTAGGTACACAGTTCTAAAGCTGCCCCTAAGCTAAGTTACACTCGCTTTTTAAATAGAGCGGCATGTCCAAACTTACTGATAGTTGCTTTTGGACCTATAAAGTCTTGCAGGCTACTTCCTTTAAATCTTAAATATCAGAATGCTTTGGTTGCTTGAAAGAGAATCAATCAATCTTTATTCTCGATCATTTAGATCATCAAAGATATCAATACATAACAGTTCTTTAAAATTTTAAAATTTACAGTACTTTGAACATTTTCCTTTACAAGTGGAATTCAAAAAGAAAATACCCATAAGTCAAACATTAAGAATCATAAAAGGATAAACCAATTTCTTATAGCTTCACACATTGCCCCCCTCCTTTAGAATACGAGATCGAACGTGCCACATGGCCGTTAGATACTTTGCCACAGCAAAAACAATCGGAGGTGACAAGTCAGTTTTAAGGATTCTAAATGCAGGGAGGCATTTCCTAAAGCCCATGTTTTTGAGGATAGGTAAGAGCCAATACCTCCTTGCTCTTTGGTAGGCTTTGCAAAAGAGAGCCACATGTAGATCACTCTCCTGGGGATATGTACAGGCTGGGCACTGCTCTATTGATGAAAGGCGGGACCAAGAACTGGTGAAGGCCCTCAAAGGTAGAGAGCCATACCTCCACTGTAGGTAGAGTTTTCTTGTCAACACAGGACCCATACCATCTAATACGGTTTCCAATTGATAGGAATCTTTCAGTTGGATAAATGTGTGGGTCAAAGATCCCGCACGTGTATTACCTAAATCCATAGTCAGCTTTGACTGATAGTAGAGTTGTGTAAGTGCCTTTCTGGAGATCCTCCTACTTGAATTAGCAGGGTCGGTCCATAATTCCAGGAGACCTAAACTTTCACATGTGCTCCTTATGTATTTTAGCCAGGGGATGTTATTAGTATTTGGTAAAGCCAGGAACTCCTGGAGCTCGCTTTTGTAATCACTGAGATCCTGGCTACTCCATATTCGTCGCCAGAAGGCTAGGGGCTTTATACCTAGCTCCTCGGCAATTGGCCTTAAACCTAAATCCAGTCTCAAGGGGAGCAATGGCGTGCTGGAGGGGAGGGCCACTAGTTGTCTGAGGAATTTATTCTCTGTAGTTGTTAGGTTTTTTACAGGAACATGGCCCCAAAGTTCCACCCCACATACAACTGAACCCCGGGCTTGAGATTTAAAAATCTGTATCATAGGGCCCAGTGGGCGATATATAGATTTGCCCATCATTCTCAAAATGCCCCCTGCCTTTTGCAATAATTTCAAATTTGCCTTAGTCGTATGTGTCCCCCATGTCATCTTCTCATTCAGGGTTACCCCCAGATATTCAAATGTGGAAACCCTCTCCAATCGCACCACACCCAACAAAGGGTTTGGACGTTTTGAGGGGGTAGGGTTTAAGATCATAAATTTTGTCTTGGAGGCATTGATTTCTAAGCCCCTCTCAGTACAAAATTTCAAGAACCCGTCCACTATCAGTTGGATTCCCATGGGGGATTTGGACAGCAGCAGGGTGTCATCTGCAAACATTATGGCAGGCACCCTGCTGCCATTCAATTTGGGAGCATCAATGTCTTTCAGCCTGGACAGATGGGCGATTACCCCGTTGACAAAGAGGCAGAACAGGGTGGGTGCAAGCACACATCCCTGCCTCACCCCCCTGTCAACGGGGAATCTTTCGGTTAAGCCCCCCATCATGCCACACCTGACCCGCGCAAAGTTATCCTGATGTAATTTAATCAGAATAGCCAGGATATCTGGCGGGACTCCCAGCTCACCCAGGACACTCCAGAGCTTGGATCTAGGGACCAGGTCGAAGGCGGCCCGCAAGTCCACAAATACCGTGTACAAGCTGCCGCCCTCGACAAGTGCCGTCCTCCAGTAAATGAGGTTGAGGCGAAAGATTTGGTCCATAGTGGAAACCCCTTTCCTGAACCCGGCCTGGTGAGGGCTCATAATGGCTGCCTCCTCTATCCAATTCTGCAAGCGGTCCAAGATAAGCCTCCCGAAGAGTTTTTGGGACACATCTATCAGGCTGATGGGCCTGTAGTTGGATGGGAGCAGGGGCGAGCCTTTCTTAAAGATCGGGACCACCTCTGCGCCCAGCCAAGTACAGGGCACCTCCATGCCCCCTAGAATCGCGTTAAATAGCATCAAAAAATAAGGGGCCCATATGTCCGGCTCTTGTTTATAAAGATCGCCCGGAAGGCCATCCAAGCCAGGCGCCTTTCCAGTTGACAAGCCTGTTATGGCAACCCGGACCTCTCTAAGTGAAAATGGGTCCCCTTCCACGAAATTAAAGAGCGACGAAATAGTGGTGCAACCCCCATGGCCTGGTTCCTCTGTATACAGAGACTGAAAGTGCTTCTGCCAGGACTTAGAAGAAATATTTGGCTCTATTGCCGGGGCAAGTTCCCCAGAACCTGAGTTGACGATTCGCCAGAACTTCCGTGAATCCATAGACGCTAGGGAGCTAGCAAGTTCTTCCCATTTGTTCTGCTCCCAGTCAATCTTTGCATTGACAATCAGCTTTTTATATTCGCGTCTCCTGGCATGAATTTCTGGCCTACTTTTGCGATTCTTAATACTCCACAAAAGATCTCTCCTTGCTCTGCGGCAGACCGCATTGTACCAAGTACGCTGGTTCCTTCCACCCCCCCTTCTTTGGACCATTATTAAATAGATCTACGGACAGTCTTTATGACTTCTTCGTGGTTCAGCCAGATTTGTTTGTTAATATCCCCTGTGTTTGGTTCATCACTTAGAAACGCCATATTCTCTAAAATAGGAATAACATTTTTATAAAACTGTGGGAGCTTGGTTGTACTTGCTGCGATTTTTTTTCCCACTTGATTCTTCTCCTATTGCTTTCAAGGACTAAATCAGGGTTTATCTTGGGTAGTTCTGCTTCCCCAGGGTCCCGTCCGGGAAGGAGTAAGTCCAATTCCAGGGCATTATGGTCGCTGTCTTCTCTATCAGTGACCCTAAAATCAATGACGTGCGACCACGAGGATAATTGGACTAAGATGTAGTCTAATCTTGATTCACTACCTTTCCGATTAAATGTGGGTTTACTCAGGGTATCAGATTTAGCTCGCCCATTACAGGCCCTAACCCCATGTCTTAGAGTTAAAGCAGTAATCTGCACTGCCAATGGGCTCCAAGCTTTGGGCGGAATATATACTAGCGATGGTACTCGCCATCTTATCTCTTCCTCTAGGAGGTCCCCATCTAGGAGACCTGGCAGGGGCTCATAATGTGAGTTCAAATCCCCGCCCACTATAAAAGGGAAACCCTTGGGAAGTTTTGTCAAAAGATCCGCTAGCTCATCGATGGTGGGTGACTCCTGGGAAATGGTTACCGGTCTCGAATATACATTTACCACCGCTAGTCTACAGCGATGAGACCATTCCAATAGAACCACAAGTATGTCTTCTGATGCCACTGGAAAGCGCGTGGCTTTGCATCCCAGGTGCACTGCTACCCAGGTTTCAAGTCCACCCGATGGACGCCCCCTTCCTCCCCATTTCGCAGGAATGGAGAATACTGCAAATCCCTGCCTTGCATGTTCCTCTCTCTCCCAAGTTTCCTGGAACATGCATAAGTCTTTGGAGTCGATGTATTCTATCCATTCCTGGTAGTCAGACTTGTTACCTAGGCCCGCCACATTCCATGACAGTAGTTTTAGTATGGGGGGCCTATCATTCAAAGAAGTGGTATATGTGTAGTCAATCCCTTTATTGCTGGTCGTGATCTCTAATGGTATTAGGGGGGTGGTTGATTCTTCCCCCACACCATGACCTACCCTGCCAATGGAATCGCCCAAGCCCCTTGGTATTCTGGGGTATTGGGCGGCTCCAATCCAAGACTGGTTCGATCCCCAGCCTCCCATGTTGTATTACGGCCTAAATTGCCAATGGAATTACTCAGAGCCCCATGATGTTTGAAGGTATTGGGCGGCTCTATTTCTAAGCTAGTTTCTTCCACAGCCTCCCATACTACAGAGTTGGACTTCCTGCCCATGTATGTAGGCAGTCAATCTACCATGTCTAGTTGGCTGTACCTATTGTAGGTTGGAAGGTAAAATTGCTGACATTGCTGGAGGGGTCTCCGGGGATAGTAATTTTGCCCACCTGCACCCCAATTACCGCCCTTCCTATGGCAAATTTCCCATCCCTCATCGTCATTATTGGAGGTATAGTGGGCTAGCTCCTGTCTTCGAGAGTTGGGTGGTTCTCTCCATCCTCTTAACAGCCCTCCACCCGGCCTCTCGGAATGTGTGTAATGTGCATGGATTTCAGGGTGCCCTTGGTATTGGGTTCTGGGGTGATGGTAAACTTCCCTTCTTTTGAGATCTCCCCACCCGGTCGATCTTTGTTTCCGACCCACCCAAGTCTCGTCCTCTCTATCATGTGCTGGAGGGGGATAGAAAAAAGAGAGGGGTAGTGATTGAACAGTAGTCCCTTCTTCCTCTGGGATCCATCCACATATATGCAGAACGGTCCTATGGTCTTTAAAGTTGACTATAACACAGTCACCATTTATAGATTTGGTTGAACTGCCCAACCATGGGACCCTTCGTACCATGAGAACAGGGCTCAGTATACCTTCAGGGAGCGGTCTATGTGTACGAAGCCAGTCTATCACCTTGTTTTTAAGGGAAATGGTGGATTCTTTGGAGGCAGGATTCAATTCTGGTACCCCCGCCAGAACAACAGTATATGGGGCTGCCTCTGGTGGAAGGTGTATTGGCCCCGGGTCTAACCTCTTGCTCACACCCCCCGTTAGTAGCTCCCCATTGTTCGGTGCTTTGTCGGGAGCGCCATCACTTAGCCCCGCTTGGTTTACCCTATTTTGAGGGGAAGAGGGATGATTCAGCTGAACTACATGATTTTTTGGAACATTTGCCTTCGGGTGAGTGTTAATACTTAGGGACGGAGTAGGTGATGCCGGGTGCACTATGTGTGTAGCGTTTTTAGTCTCATTTGTGGGCTGGGGGAGTCCCCTTTTGGTTGCCCTATCTGGAGCCTTAGTCCCACCAATATTCATTGTTTTCAGACTATCAGCTAGTTGGACTGTAGATTGTTCTATAACCACAAGCCTAGCTTCTATTTTTATTAGTCTTTCTCCCAATGGGCTTAAAAGGTTTCTCATGAGGGCGCCTATATCTGCCAGGGTGACATCCTCCTCAATAGTCTCAAGCGAATTTAATTCGACTTGATTGCTTGTCTCCCCCGGTGGCTTAAAGCGCGGGGTCTCAACTCTATCTTTTTGCATTTTTTCCCTAGTATTTAGGCTGAGACTTTTTGACAGCGGGTTCAGGGAGGGTTTTGGGATGTTTGGCTTTCGCACATTCTTATTCTTACTTCCTCCTCTGTTTTTCGGGATAGCTCCTTCTCTGATCCCCTTTCGCTTTGTCATTTTTGGGCATGTGGAGTTGACATTGTCAGAATCTGGCGCGGGGTTTGTAATAGGTATGGGGTGGGATTGAGCAGGAGGGAGGGTTAACATACTAAAATCAACAAGATCATTGGGGTCCTTTCTGTTTAACTGGGAGGTACAATTTGATATGTCCAATGTCCCAGAAAGATTAAATGTGCCCTCCACCCCGGTGTCCAACGTAAGGAGCTCTGTGCTTACCACAGGTGATTTTGCCAGAGCCAAAGGACCCATGGACGATCTCCGCACCCAGTCCAGTTCTTGAGATATTTGTCTCTCCAGGAGTGTTATATCCTCAATTAGCAAGGACCCAGCTTTCACAAAGTAGTTGTCCAATGTTCCCTTTGGTGTGGGTTCAAGAGCCTTGGCACTTTTACTCCTTGTTTCTCTTGTTGCCATTTCTGGACGTGGGCACAAATGCTGAGGGTCGCGTAACTAGATGATAGCCCTCACACTCCGCCAAGGTTTCTGGGGGGTCCAGGGGGGGAAGCCCAGGCCCAGCCTCTCCCGTCCTCTAACGGCCTCAAACGGCCCGCTCTTTGCCCGGTCTTCGCCCCGAGCTCCGCCCCGCGCGCGTCCCGCTAGCGCGTGAGGAGGGGGCGTGGATAAATAGGGTGAGGGCTAAGAGGAGGAGCTGGCGGGAAGAGGCCCCAGGTGCAGCGGTGGTTGCCGCGCTGAGCACCCTGGTCCTCGCAGTCCTGCCGGCAGAAAGAGCGCACACACAGGCTCCCGGAATGTAGGTAGAGTTCTGGTCAGCAACGATGGGCTCCCAACACTCTCCCAGCAGCACAGCACAAGTTGGAATCAGCGAGCGGAAAGAGAATCTGTTCTTTGCTCTTATTCCCTTCTTACGTTTCTTCTTATGCTGTTTATTGGCCGACTGTGAGGTGAGTCAGAACAGAGTCAGTAGGGATGCTATAGCCACGTCATATAGAGGAGATACGTTGCCTGCCTCATTAAGACTCGGGGCTCATCATGAACATGGCACAAGGTGTAAAATTCTCGTTTGTCTTTGCCAAAGAGAAACTTTGTTCTATTCCTGAAAGCGAGGGCGGTCCTAGGCAAATGTTATGTATTCACTTATAAGATGGCTGGATTTTAGATAAAAAAATGTATAAACTTGTATAAAGTAAAGACGAAGAAACTTATCTTGCCGAATAAGTGATAGATTTACTAATTTCGCCACAAATGTTATGAACCTTCAGATTTAATAGTTATATCCTACCACCAGGAAGACCTGAATGTGCACTTCCATTGATAAAAGAGGATGTGTGTCTCCTATGGCCGAAAGACAACTAGTCGTTCCTTATGGTTTTGGGACTAAACACAAAAACCAGCAATTGATGTGAAGGGACCATTGTTATCCAATCCATGTTAAAAGTAGCAGCTGTCAGTTGACATGCACCATCATTAAAGAGGCACATTTGCAATAGAAATGAAATCCTCCTGTGCATACGTACCTTTGAGAGCTTTCTGATGGAAAGGTTAGTCATTTCTGACCAGGACATGTTGTCAGAAACAGGCCCCCATGAATGCCCTGGAGGGAGCAGAGCAGAAGTGTGCATGTATGGAGAGTCAGGTGTCGATCGCATGTTACACAGCCAGCGTTTTGCGTCTCCGCTGAACGACATCCCGCGTGCTCCGTTTGTAAATATGCTATTTACACAGTGGCCTTCATTGTGCACATACCTGCACCGTACATTTCACGAAACGATCACACAATTAACCTCAGTATCCAGCCACAGCTGTACTTTGTGAAAGTAAATCACAGATTTACAATGAAGTACTAGAAAGGGGTTATAATAATCTACAAAAAAACAAGACCGCTCTGGTACATTCTGGAGCCAAATTTTGGACCCAAAATAGATTTATGTTGCTTGGACACTATAGCTGTTTGACATTAGAGTATTCTGTCCATGGGAATGGGTTTTGAACTGACTTGAGATATTTCAGCCTGCTTCCTTCTTTTGAAAGGCCAAGCAAATCTCCCACAAAGAAGAATCCGAACCAGTAATCACATGGCCTCATAGGACTGTGGCAATGTGCCTGTCTGACCTTTCCCCAGGTTCCCACAACCTGGTAAGAGGCTCACAGGAAATGCTTAGTGGATCTGTGGCCTTAGTGGGCTTAACACCAAGACTGAAAGCTCAGCATCCAAAGATGGAATTGGAAAGGTGACTGGTGGCATCCGCAGCCCTTCACCGGTGTCAACGGCTGGACACAAAACTGACCACAGCTAATGTCCTCAGGTTTTCCATGGAGCAAGGACAGTATAGCACCACTGACTGACCACCAAAAGCCTTTGCATAGCTTCAAATACATCTTAAAAACTGCTGGTTTTCCAGTGTGTGGGGCACCCTCGTTTCCCCTGAAAATAATTATATTGAAATGTTCTGTATCACATTGTGGTTTGCCTCCTTTAGTTGAAGTTAGGAAGTGTAGGATACACTTCTGGGGTTATCAGTGTTAAGAGAGAGCAAACACGGTGCCACACAATTCAAAATGAACCCTCCTCAGAATGCGTTATAGGGTGTCCGTGCCGCTGGGGGTAAGATCTCATCAACTATTGGCACACGAGTGAGTGCATAACTTCAAAAACTTGTCTTGTTTTCAAACAGCTAGTCCAGGGTATGCTTTCCAGTGTCTGGGGCACTCAAGAATTCTGGAGCATCAAGTGTGCATGGTGGCACCAATCGGGGTAGGACACCCTGGTTTGGGTAAAGTGGCCTGGGAACATGCTACCTCGGGAACCAGGGGCCATAGGAGGATGATTCAGATGATCCGGAGTCCTGCATGGGAAACCTCACGCATTCAGAGGCTGCGTAATAATCTTTGCTTCAAGTGGAAGCCCTAGTGTGACTCTCTGCCATACAGAGGCACCAAGAGCGGTCAGAAGGTTCAAATGACCTTTCCAGGTCCCTCGGCTGTCCACCATGTGGTCCTTGGCCCAGAAGCACGCTACTCGACTGTGTGGCAGAGGGGGCAGGTCCGAGAAAACAAAGCAGGAAGGGGGCTCGCCTGACAGATGTTATGTTCCTGGGTTTCTCTGCAGTCTTCAGCCTTGACATGATTTCGATGGTCTTTCAGTTTGTTTTTTAGTTCTGATCAGACAGGCCACAAATACGGATTCCCGGTAAGTTAAGATGCTCTCTCCTCAAACTAGTCCTCCACCCCCATTTCAGACAACTAGGCTTTGATTTTATATCATCACTATAAGGGCACCTCCTCCTGTAGACCTTTTCCTAACATGCTATATTCTCTTCGCTGTACTGCTGAATGTCCTCTAAAATTAGAAAATAAGTTCAGTAAACTGGCCTCAGATTACTTTTGTTTATTTAAAATTGATTGCTCCGATGGAAAGACAGTCCACCATCAAAAAGAGCGGCACATACAAAATGTACCATCCCAGCCAACCAGAACATTGTCATACGTATGTGCTGCAGCTTCAATACATGGGGAGGAGCAGAGCAATATATGGTCACTGGATTGTGGGTAGGGAGACCAAACCCGGATATTCCAGTTGTTGGTGGCACTGTTGCCAGGCAAAAAGAGTTTTCTATGCATGTGACACACATGTATGTTTATGTTTGGTTCAAACCTAACTGGGAAACAACAGAGCACTGAGCAAGGGTGAGCACCCACAGAGCAATATAAACATTGGTGAAAAGTAAAACTAGTGTGTTTGGGGTAGTGACACATAGGTGTGTCCTTAGCAAGTCTCTCGAGGCTCTGTTGCAGGGCAGATTGTGGCCTGGATAAGTACTTTATAATAAAACCAGACAAAGGTGAGTCTGATGCCAGCAGATCTCTGATGTAAACTCCAGACCTGCAGGCACCCTTGCAGGTGGCTGCTTCGATGGCGCTCTTTTGTTCTACACCATGTCAGAGCCTAGAATGTTGGAGGCTTATATGTTGAATGTTCTAAATTTTTAATGACTTCATAGAGTATTGTTAGAAGCTTTTAACGCGCTGCTCAGAAGTTGGTAAATAAAAGGCAATGCATAATGCTAGCCTCCTGTCTTGCCGTAAAATCTGATACCAGCAGATCCCTGATGTAAACTCCAGTCCTGCCTTGCAGGTGGCTGCTTCGATGGCACTCTTTTGTTCTACACCATGTCCTCAAGTAGCATTCCATCCATGCAACAAACTGACTACCTTGCAGACCCTGTGCAGGGGGGGGACCAGGCAGAAAGGCACTAATGGGCCCCAGTCGTGGTGGTTGAGGTCATTTGCCTCTGGGGTGCCTCCTACTACTGCTATGCAGACTTGGGTTAATGACAACCCTTTCCACTCTTGACTCTCAGGCTAGCGATGCCCAACTTGACAATCAACCAGCAGACACAATAGCTTCAATGTCCAGGTCAGTGTTTTTAGTTTTCAAAAACCTAAAGTACTGTTTAATTTCACACCAGTACTAAATACTACACAATTCCGTCCAGTGAACAGTGCAGTGACCCAAGCCAGCATTCTCCCTTGTCACGCTACATCCATTGATCCTCCTTGTGCTGTCTCCTACCCAGAGCGCCTTTGATGCTCTTGCCGCCCCCCCCCCCCCCCCCAGCAATGATGAAAGAAGCATGACTCAAACTCAGCTGTAGATCCTGGTGCCCCATAAGTCACAACACCCAATCCGTTCATGCATTTCGCTGTTTTATTAACCCTGGTTGTGTAGTGGATAAGTTAAACTCTGAGTTTCTCACACTCCACTAGCATGGAGCTGGCAGCTTCCTACTTCTCCCCTGCAGACAGAGGTCCACAATAGCTAGAGGCAATCCTCGAAAGCTCCCAACGAGGGCAGCATGCTTCTCTTCTCCCTTTTGCCGCCTGGGCTCAGGCCAGCATCGATCTGTGGCCTTGGCACTTCCGATTTGGTACTGGTCAGGCTACAGCCCCGCTTGGGCTGTTGGCGGATTGCTGTAACAGGTCCAGGCCACGACTGGGTTGACATGATCACCAGGAGAGTTACAGCACTCACCAAGCTGATACGTTTTCAAATGCAGTTGCAGCCCCAATCTAGAGCCATGCCGGCCGGCACTGATAACTTTTCCAGCACCAACCGGACATCCACAGGCCTGGCGTACGTGGTGCATTCACATAGGTTTGTCGCATTTCCAGTCAAGAACTTTCTGAGAGACTGGGGACTTCGTTTTATGATTGTTCTCTTTCAAGTTTTCTTCTCAGACTGCTCTCCAGGCACAGCATTTGTGTAAATTGATGTTTCTCACTGTAGGTAGCACTTTGGCTGTCTTCTACCAGGAGTCCACACAAAAATGGACACAATGAATTGTGAGGTTTCTACACATTGTTGTCATCAGCCTCCCTGAAACATTAATGCTTCATCATCGGGGCCCTCACCTAGCACTGGGAAATATCCTGAGTAGACCCTGCTTGTCTTGCAAGTCTTTTGTTGAGAGGTATTCTGTAAAGTGGGGAAATTTGCTGTAATAATGTTAACGGAGGCAGGCAATGCTCACAACAGACAGTCACAGGTTGGAGAACTGGGTCTATTTAGCCAGCCACTCCAATCGTCAACAGTTTGCCGAGTGATGTAGTGGCGGTGGGAACGGCTGGCAATCTGCAATGAATGCTGGAGCGTTACCTCTGTAGCCCCTAATGTGCGGCTGTGAAGCTCTCCTGCATTGTTGGTAACTGTATGCTTTGTATGTACTCTCTGATTCAAGTTCCGATGGTATCGCCAGATCTTAAAAGGTGTTGAAACATGTTGGCACTCATGTTAGACTGGGCCTTCCTTACAGACCAGCCTATCACTTTTTAATTTTGTGGCAGGGAAGGAACTATTAAGGTGCATGTCAGTGTGGTGGCTCACCACACAATTTGAATGATTTTAGTTTTTCCCTACATACATACTAGCATTAATTTAGCAATCATTATCTCCCGCTTTAAAGCTTGCCTCCATCAAAAGAATACGAAGACAGAGTCTAGATCTAGTTATCAGAAGGGAGACCCAATGATGAAGCATCCCACACAAGGTGGGTGAGGGTACATGACCCTTTCGTTACCTACCATCCCAGACTCGTCATATTTGGTTCTCTGAAGACAAATCAGAATACAGCTGGGAATGCCATTTGACTATTCCTGCGTGCTCCTATGTGCGGAGTTCTTCATAGTGGAATGAAGCCTCCTGTTCAAGTGCATGTTTTTCTCATTTTTTGTTCTCTAAAACTGGTTGGACTGTCCTTGTTTTGTAAATTGGTTGATTTTAGGGACGATGCCAAGTCTACAATATTCTCTCCCTGACACTGTCTTCAACAACATTCCCAGCAGAGCACCTAGAAACCTGCACCTGGCCCAGCTTTCTAAGGGTACTACTGGAAAAGTAACTGAATGCCAAATAAACGTAAATGTTTGTTCAGATAGATCTTTACATTTCAACATAGACTTTACGTTTTTATTTGTGAATATGCCCCAGGGTATTTTGCGATATGGAAGGTGAGTCTTATGGTAATAATTGTATTGTGAACAGTTACTCAGTAAACCAATTATTCATCAATATAAGAGTAGAATTTTAATGATATTCACTCATAGCACCAAAAGAACCTTCTGGTTATCAGTGCTTTATAAATCAGCACGAAGCCTCCACATTCTTGTCATTATTCTGTTCCTATATTGTACTACTGCTGCCAATTTTCATGTATGGTTTGGGTCTTTTCCTCCATTTGAGGTATTTTACGAAGCTAGTGAACAGCAGCCCAGTGCTGCCCTTGGCCAGGGGGCCCAAGGCCATACTTTGAGTATCGCTGATCTAGACCCAATATTATGAGGGCTATTGATCCATGGCAAAATATTATGAGAGGCATTATCCCATTTCACATTGCCACTATTGGCATTATTTCTGCATTCTGTAACTTAATTTTACCAACATCAGGTATTTCACTTTAGCTTACTTAAGACCTCTCTCATCCCCAAGCATCTGAAGCAGCAGCACTTTGTATGTCGGAATGCCATCGTCATAGATATCTTCTAACATAAATATTGCGTCTTGCATATCGCTTACAATATATCATCCGGTTGGATGTAGATTTTCTGTTATTAATTCTAGTGGGGTGATATTTTTTAAACCATATTTACGACGCAATTTTTAAGTGTTAAACCTCAAGCATGTATGAGGCAGTGTGTCCCTAGGCAGCACCCAAACACAAGATCAATAAAGTAACATTTTAAGGGAATAAGTCCTCGAGTCAGAAGTAAAATGAAAACAATGAAGGTTTATTAAAAAAAATTGGGAGCAATACAGAGGGCAAAAAGAAGATGCACAATTAAACAATCTAGGGAATTGGCAAAAGGTTCAATCAAATGCATCAGTAAATGGCATGAAGTCAAGCCTGAAGCATAAGACGAACCAACAAGGTTTCTGTCTCTAAAGGTAGGGACTCAGAAGACATGACGTACATACAAAAACGCATAATTTTATAGCCTATTTTACAATGGAAGTCCATGGAAATCACAAAGTCAACACAGGGTAATCAAATGTAGCAATGAATTGACAAATTACAATACAGAATTATACAACCTTGCGTCATACCATTCTAGCAGTAGCCTCTAACTGAATATTAATATGACTCATCCTAAACTGTCATCATAGCTAGAAGCCCAAATGTAGTTACACAAACAATGGAAGGCTCACAAAATGAATAGGTTTATAGTATCATAAGCAGGATGAGCCTTGAAAGTAGCAAAAAGCTGCATCTTATTACAAAGCAGTTCAACTGTGCACATTCTGATTACGTATGGCGTCAACATAAGAAATAAAAACAAACTTTGTGGGTGCGACGGGAAACAAGAGGGAGTTGAGGCCTAGTTCGGACCTAGTCTTGTAAAGCAAAAAAAGACAGTTTTGCAATGTGCCGTGTTTTCGTTTTAGTGAAGGATTGTATGTATTGTTCTGCACACATTTTATTAAATTGAAATGACCCCTCTCATATCATGGGGTGATATTTTTTTTAAGTTATATTTGCAACACAATATTTATTTGACCAATATTTTGGCAATGATATTCTGGTGCTAGACCTGCACTGTGATTGTTGCAGTTAATTTTATAATCCGCAACAAGACGTTGTCTAGATGGAGGCTGTTCTCACTGCAGTGAACATATTCTACCATGCTATATTATGGTCACATATAGCAATATGAGCATTAAAATGCATAAATAGACCCCACTTTTCCATAGCTTATATTTGGGGGGACTGCCTCATCTCCCCTTCATATGTGCTTTTCACACACTCGACTTCACAACCCCTGGTTAAACGTTTTTGTTGATATGCTTGGTCTTGTAATAGTGCTGGATTTTTTTCAAGTCCTTGTAATTTTGGAGAGATGGCACCATTGTCTAGGAACTATATTCTGAAAAAGTTTTTAGCACCACTGACCTATAGCGTTTGCTCATGGTATCTTGGTGCCTTGTATACTAATTATATTCTAACACAACAGAAGTGTAGTCTGCTGCTTCCCCTGCAACTCTGTGGTGGACATGCTCGTTGAGGTGGTGACCGATGATATGATATTATTTGTAGCTGGCAAATTTGGCCCAGTCCTAGCATTAAAGCTAACAGCTGATAAGTGGCCCCAGCCATGGCTTTATAGCCACCAGAACTTTGCATAGTGCCACACTCGTACTGGGAAATGAACTACAAGTTATAAGAGTGATAACTTGGAAACACGTGACCTGGACTTTTGGCTCTGCATCACTCGTGACATGTTCAATGACATCATTTATGATAGATGATATTACTAAGAAGATCTCAAACAACCTAATTGATGACAACACCAGGTAGGATGGGGGCACAGGTTTTAGTGTTTATATATAGTTCTAAATGGTTCCTTCTGACAATAAAGGAGCCCTCAGCACTCCGGTGCAGTTGTCATATATTTATTATACTGTAAGGCAGAAGCACAAACGCCAATGCGTTTTGGTGCAAACACACACCTTGGTCATGACGTTGACCATGTAACAACATTCAGTTTTTTTATATTTTTGTTCATCAATTCATGCAATAAACATTTGAAATAGAAAGAGGACTCTAGCAAGTTCACCAGTTTTAGCGGCTATTTTGAAGTGGCTACTATCGCATTGCGCCATTTTCCATTGTAAATAGTTCATAAATAAAATACAAACTATAGAATTACAATAGTTCATAGAAATGCATGGAGGTGATCATAAATTCTTAAAATACAGTGTTATTGACAGTCTGCCGAAAAAAAAAAACGAGATGGAGATAGAGAGAAGGAGCTCAGACGATTAAAGTCAAAGTATATACTATAAACGGATAGCATGGAACCACTAGGCTTGAATATTGATGAAGAGCTCTTTGTACATCATTAGCCTGTTTTGCTGCCGGTCCTAGATCATGTTGTTTAACCAGTTATGCGTAATTTGCATTTTTTTTGTTGAATCACCAAAGAGAAATTTTAATCATGTGAATTTTATGTGTTTGTTTACAGGAGGACTCTCAGCTAGAGAAGCAGTAAGGGACAACCTGGTAGTGGGTAAACTGTAGTTGAGATCAGCAATCAAGTTGAGTAATTTTTTTTTGTAAAGATTAATATTAGTTTCTTTACTTTTCTGTGAGTGACAAAGCCCACTGGGTCGGAATGAAGAAGTGGAGGAGATTCTGTTGCGAACCAGGGCTATAGGTTTCACTACCTTGATATCTTATACTGCTAGAATATTACTGAAGTGTTAAAGCTCGATAGCTTTTGATAGGACTGTTGTGAGACAATCAGAGACACAACGATAACATTTGGGGAACTGGCTAACTAACTGCTATCAATGTGATAGAACGATTGGAGATTATATTTATCAATGATTTCTAATTAACTATTAAGTGATGTGATATTAGTCACTCTAAATTGTCATTCTATAATTTATATTTTGCTTATGAACTATTTACAATGGAACAGGTAGCAATGCGATAGTAGCCACATCAAAAGGGCCGCCATAACAGATGAACTTGCTAGAGTCCTCTTTCTATTTCAAATGTTTATTGCATGAATTGATGAACAAAAAAATATTTAAAAAACTGAATGTTGTAACATGGTCAACGTCGTGACCAAGGTGCATGTTTGACCCGAAGCGCGTTTGTGTTTGTGCTTCTGCCTTACCGTATAATACATATATGACAACCGCCCGGAGTGCTGAGGGTTCCTTTATCGCTCAGAAGGAACTGTTTTGAACTTTATTTACAGAAGCGTGCAGTGAAGCGCTGTATCGCTCAGCACCACCGGCATTCATGAGTGCCTTTGTGCATTTGAAAGTAAGTATATGACTGACTGGATATGTAAGTGGATGCATAAGTGTCTATGTGCATGTCTCATTTGGTGAGTAAGTGGGTGCATGAGTGTCTGAGTGGGTCTGTGACTGAGTGCATAGGTCTCAGTGGGTCTATGACTTGGAGCATGAGTGTCTGAGTGGTTCTGTAAATGGGTGTGTGGGTCTCTGAGTGCATGAGTGACTGGGTGCATAAGTCTGAGTGGGTGTGTGAGTGTGTGGTTGTGTGAATGTCTGAGTGGCTCTGTGAGTGGGTGTATGGGTGTCTGAGTGAAACTCTGAGTGGGTGTATGAGTGTCTCAATGGGTCTGTGAGTGAGAGCATAAGTCTCTGAGTGGATGAGTGAACGGGTATTTGCATGAGTGTCTGAGAGGGTCTGTGACTGGGAGGGCGAGTGCCTGGGTGGGAATGTGAGTGGATGCATAAGTCTTTGAGTGGGTGCATGTACATCTGAGTGAGTCTATGAGTGGATGTGTGAGTCTGAGTGACTGAGTGCACAACTCTGACAGGATGTGTGAGTGTATGAGTGACTATGACTGTGCAGGTAGGTGTATGAGTGTCTCAGTGGGTCTGTCAGTGGGTGTGTGAGTGTCTCAGTAGGTCTGTGAGTACATATGTGCGTGTGTGAGTGGGTCTGTAAGAGGGTGCGTGAGTCTCTGAGTGGGTCTGGACATGGGTGTGTTACTCTGTGAGTGAGTCTAGGTGGGTGCATGAGTACCTGAATGGGTATGTGAGTGGCTGCATGTGTATCTGAGTGGGTATGTGACTGGATCAATAAGTGTGTGAGTAAGTATGTGAGTATAAGTGTCTGAGTGAGTTTGTGAGTGCGTGCACGAGTCTGTGACAGTGACCAGCGAGTGTGTACAAATATTTATATATTTAAAAAAATATTTTCACCAATATTCGCATGTCGCTGCAGTATTCGCAGTGTCTCAATGAAGGTACATGGGGTGCAGCACTGGCGATCTCGGTGTTTTTCGCAAATATCGCACATGATAAAAAAAATCTATTTTGGACAAGTAACTTGTGTCACTAATACCTTGACCCCATGTCTGAGAAATGGTGGTATCTCCACCCTGAACCCTTATGTTAGCTTTCACAGAAACCTTCAGCTCCGGGAACTGTTCACGATCGATAAAATGGTGGCTGCAACTTTCTATTCAGGTTGCGTCCAGCCAATCACAGCATTCCCACTGGCACACTTTTGAGGTTTTCTTCAAATACACTGCAATGTCACTGCAAAACTGCAGCAACTTTCTGTTAAGATTGTGTTCAGCTAATCGGAGCATTCCTGCTGGCGTGCGCTTTCATGATTTACCTCAAACGTCAGGATATCATCGTGACACCGCTGCAAAATATCTGCGACGAGAGATTTCACTATATTGTTCAGTTTTAATTTCACAAAAACTACGGAATGGATTTATTTGTTTATTTATTTTTTTGAAAGGTTTTATAAAGCGCTAGCTCCACCCAAGGGTATCAGAGCGCTTTACATCAGCAATGGTAATAAACAAGAAAACAACAATAGCAATAGACAAAACAAATTATACAAATGGTCATACAAAAATAAAAGGAATAGTTAAGATTACATATTGAGCCGAGTGCATACAAGATAAACCGAAAACCAATTGAAAGAACCAGAATGCAGTTATAAATAGTAATTTTACAGTATACCAAGGAGGACTTAGTGGACATAGTAGGGAGAGGGAGGGTATGGTGAGGGCAAGGGGGGGTGTGGAGGGTGTCAGGAGGGGGTGAGAAAGTGTGAGGGGTAGGCGGGGTTGCCTAAAGAAGGAGGGGGGAGAGTATTCAGAGAGGAGATCAGGAAATTAATTACCCCAAAATTTAGAGAGAAGGTGAATTTTAAGGTTTCTTTTGAAGCTGTCATAGGAGGGGTTGCATCGAAGGTCTTTAGGGAGGGCGTTCCAGATGGTTGGGGCTTTGCCAGAGAAGGAGCGGGATTTCGAGGCGTTTTTTTTTAGAAGGGGTGTATGAGAAGAAGAGTGTTGGTGCTTCTCAGCGTTCTGGCACAGCCAGCTTTTTTGAGTTTAGTTGTGAGGTAGGTTGGAGTGTTCTGAGAGAGGGCTTTGTGAGTGATACATGCAATTTTATAGGAGGATCTGCCTTCGATGGGGAGCCATTTAAGGGTCTTGAGGGCAGGGGAGATGCGGTCAAAACGTTTACAATTAGTTGTTAGTCTAGCTGCGAGGTTGAGGACGGATTTGATGGGGGGGCAAGGTGGATTTTGGGAGTACCAGAGAGAAGAGCATTTTTGTAGTCCATTTTGGATAGGCCCTGAGATTGAATAATTAGTTTGAAGTCTTCAGCTGGAATAAAAGGTTTGATTTTTTTTTTTTTTTGAGATGCCGGAGTGTGAAAAGTGCACTTTTTGCTGAGTTCTTTACATGGGAGTTGAGTGAGAGTTTATTGGTGATGGTGATGCCGAGTGATTTGACAGATTCGGCAAGGGAACGAGAGCAGTTTAGGGCATTAAGGTCAGCGATCCATGTTTGAATGGGGAGAGGGTTGTTTTGGGCAGAGAAGAGGATGATCTCAGTTTTGTTAGGGTTGAGTTTAAGATGGTTGTTATGGAACCAGGTTTGGATCTTGGTTAGTGCAGTGTTTAGGTGCAGGATATCTGCATGGGATTTTATTTTATAGTACAGTTGGGTGTCGTCAGCGTACAGTTGATTTTTGCTTGTTTAAGTACAAGGGTAAGGGGTTCCATAAAGAGGTTGAAATGGGCGGGAGAGAGGATGGATCCTTGAGGGACACCTAGGGAGACAGAAGTTAGTCTAGAGAGGCAGTTTTGAATTTTAATTTGTTGGGTTCTATGTTGGAAGTAAGATGTGAACCAGTTAAGGACAGTGCCATTAATGCCGAAGCGATCTTTGAGTGCATTGAGTAAGGCTGGGTGGTAGACTGTGTCAAATGCAGCGGTGAGGTCAAGGAGGTTGAGGAGGTCTCGCCCTTGTCCAGGGCTAAGTGGATATCATCGACTATGTTAAGCAGTGCGGTTTCATTGCTGCAACTTTTGCGGAAGCCAGATTGAAGGGGGTCTAGAAGGTTGAATGCGTCAATGTGTTTGTCTAGTTGGTGTAGGGCGCATTTTTCGAAGGGCTTTGGAGAGGAGGGGGAGGTTGGAGATAGGGCAGAGATTGTTAGGGTCATTGGGGTCAGCTTTGGGATTTCTGGGGATGGGAGTATTTGTCCGAGTTGAAGGGAGATGGGAACATTCCCTGTTGAGAGGGAGGCGTTAATGATGTTGGTCCAGTAGGGGACAATGACGTGTTTGAGATCTTGGATAAGTGCGGAAGGGAGAGGATATTTAGTGTGGGAGGATGGTTTGAGTTTGGCTAGGATGTTGAAGACTTCCTGTTCAGAAACGGGGTGGAAGTTATGCCATGAGGCGTTATTTTTAAGCGGTAGGATAGTGGGGAGGGGTTCAGGAGGGGTGTGCGATGGGAGGAGGAGTGGAGGAGTCAGGGGTGTGTTCAATGGGAGGGGTGGATAGGGTGTAGTATCGAGGGGGTGTTGAGGGGTGGGCGAGGGTTGAGTGTCTAGGAAAGCATGGTCAATTTTTGCGATTATTTATTTATTTATTTTTCCCACTGAAAAAGTTGGCGATTTCTTCACATTTGTTAATGGAGGCCACCGGGTTAGGGGGTACCGGTGAGGTTTGATTTCTAATAATGTTGAACAGTTCTCTAGGTCTGTTTTTGGCACGAGAGAGTTGTAGATGAAAGAAGGATGCTTTTACCGAAAAGATGTTTTTTGTAGGAGGATCTTGCAATTCTGAGGAGGGCAAGATGGGATGGGGGAGGGTGTTGTTACCATGTTCTTTCAGCCAGTCTCAGTGAGCATCTTTCTTTATTAAGGTCTAGGGTGAACCATGATTTAGAGGGAACATTTTTTAGCGTTTTCGTTTTCAGAGGGGCGAGTTGGTCTAAAACCTCAGAGACAGTTTTGTTAAGGTGCTTAGTGAGTTCATTCGCATTTGAAGAGGGGAAGTGAGACTGAGTAGGGATTGGAGTTTATGTTCCAAAGCACCGGGGGATTTGCCTAAGATTTCTGGTCACAGTTGTCATATTATTGTTTTTTTTGGGGCCGGGTTGGGCTGGAGGGGAGATCGTGAACAGAATGAGATGGTGGTCTGACCAGTCGATAGGGATGATGTTGGAGAAGGATGTCAGATCAGGGTTGGAGATGATGACGTCTAGCCCCTTTGGCGTGGGTGGGGGAGTGGCAAAGTTGTTTGAGGTCGCTAATCTCAAGAAGGCTATTGAGAAGGTTGATTGCAGGGTCATCGGGTTCATTCCAGTGCCGGTTAAGATCTCCTAGGAAGAGATTTTTGGAGTTGGAAAGTAGCGATTTAGTTAGAAGGTCCGATAGTTCTTCGGCAAAGGGAAGGGGTTCGCCAGGAGGGTGGTAGATGTTATGAAGTCGTATTGGGGGGGGGGGGGGGAGCTTTTTATTTTAAGTTCGGCTCCTAAGTATTCAAAGGTTGTGTAGTCAGTATTATTAATTGGGGAGAGTTGTAGTTCTTTTTTTTTATAAATGATTGCTAGACCTCCCCCTATTTTTTCAGGTCTGTCTTTCCTGAAAATAGAGTAGCCAGGGGGGCCAGAAGGTCAAGGATGGGTGTAGAGTGGTCTTTGAGCCAGGTTTTAGTGAGGAAGGCGATGTCAGCATCCTCGTTAAGAATGGTTTCTGAGATTTCGGTCGCATGTTGGTCAGCTGAGCGGCAGTTCACAAGCATGCAGGTAAGGGATTTAGGGTTGGCGTTAGGGGCGGGGAGAAGTTGAATGCTGGTGAGTTGAGGTGGAGTCTGGGGGAGCTCGGAGACTCGGGGATTCTGCTGGTTCCCAAGATAACAGGAATATTGGAGTGAGAGGGGAGGGGTCTTTAGGAGGGGGATTGTTAAGGTAGGCATTGCAGAGGGTAAAGAGGTCAGGGGCGGAGTAGGTATTCAAGGTTCGAAGGGGTCTGTGGGAGTGGGTGAGGAGAGGTGTTACCCAATGTTTGGGATATGGGTGTTTTCGAGGGCTAGCACATGGGGCAGAGTGACAAGAGGGGCGGGCTATGGGTTTGTAGGATTTGAACCAATTTAAATATTTTCTGAGTAGGGTAAGTTCAGTAGCCAGGGTAGAGAGATTGTAGTCCAAGTTACGAAGTGTCTGACTGAGGTTGGAGAGGAGGGAAGTGGAAGTGGCTGGGATGAAGGAGGGGTTAGGGACTGAGTGGCTAGGGAGAGAAGGTTGACAGCTTGGAGTGGGTGGTTGGTCAGGGGGGATAATGTGGGTCGTTCCGTGTTGAGAGGGGAAGGGAGGGGAGGGGTGTATGGGCCGGTGTTGGGAGGGAGGGCTGGGCGTGATGTGTGATGGTCTGGTGGGGGGGAAAGGGGAGAGGTGGGGGGAGAATATGAGGGGATGTGGTAACAACATAATGGGTGGAAGTGTAGTTTGTGTAGGAAGGGGTAGGGATATGAGGGGTAATGGTCGTTAAGGGACTCTTTAGAGGGCGAGGAGGGGTACTAGGGAGGTGGTAGGGTGTTGGAGTTGGATGGTCAATTGGGGACTTGGGGGTTTGGAGGAGTGGGGGGGTTAGTTCCAGAGAGGTGGGTAGAATAGGAGTTAAGGAGAGTCATTAGATCATGGGGGTGTGGAGTTTGTCTGTGGGAGGCGGAGGAGAGTTGGGAGGGGGCTGGTGGGGGGAGAGGGGATAGGATTGCGACAGGGGATAGTTCAAGTGAGGGTGACATAGTAGGAGTTGTACGGGGACTGTCATTAGGGAGAGGGTTGGGAGTTGGGGCGGCCGTGGGGGGTCCGAAAGGGTTTTGGGACTGAGAGGGTGTTGGGGGAAGAGTAGGTAGTGACAGCTGGTCAGAAAGAGTGCTGAAGAGGAGTTAAATTGTGAGGTGCTGCTCTGAGGCTTGAATCAGAATGTTTCCAGTTTTGTAGACGGAAATGGTTATTTCACCAGGGAAAAGAGAGGTAGGAGAAGTGGCAAGTTTGTGACCATGGGGGATTTTAATTGAGCGAAATACTGTGAGGTGTTGTAAAAAGGTGCTCTTCCATTTGGAGGGGCTTTTGGTGTAGAAAATATAGTTAGTTTTAATGGGGGACGTGGGGCTGTGATAATTGTCTTCAATAAGGGTTTCAGGATGTCGGATTAGGAATTTATGTTTAAAGTTCTTTTTGGCATTTTTTGAAAGGTTGGGAGGGTATGGAATGGTCCAAGAGTTGGGACCATGTTTGGTGAGTGCGGGGTGCTTGTCAGTTAGGGCATGAGGGGTGTGGTGTGTGGGTGGAATTGAGGTGGGACCTGGTGGTGAGGTTTGGCTGGGGGAGAGTAGGGGGGCGGGCAAAGAGAGGGGGGAAAAATTTAGACAGGAGGAATGGGTAAGAGCACGGAGGGGGAGGGTGTGGGAAGGCGGGAGGGGGTACGTTTTGGGAGTCACAGCAAAAATGGGGGGGAAGAATGATGCGGATTGGTGGGGTTGGAGGGGTGAATGATGAATATTGGGCAAGGTAGCGGTTGGCGAGGGGAAATTAAGATTTGGAAAGTTGCCAGAAGAGAGCGGAGAAAAGCAGAGGTTGGTGCCCGAGCAGGTGTTCAGTGCTAATAAGATAGGGGGGGTAGTGGGTTGGGGTAAGGGTTAAGAGGAGGTATGCAGGAGGGTTAGAGTGAGGTAAAAATCAGAGTTCAGGTAAGCATTGGGGTTTCTCAGTGGGTGAAGACTGGGGAAGACTTTGTTAAGCAGAGATGAGTATTGAATGGATAGGGAGGTGTGTGGCAATACAGGTAGTGAGAAACAACAACAATAATGATAAACATAGGTACGAGACAGGCAGTTTATGGCGCATACATAGACCGATGAAGGCGAATGATTAGGAGAGTGTAAGTGAGATTTGTGAGAGACATGAAAGGATCAGAGTGTCATATAATTTAGTCGGTCCTAAGACCGTTACAGGTGGGTTATGGTGTATAAGTCTATGGATCAGATTAGATGGTAAGGTAAATTGAATGACAGGGAGTGTAATGAGAGACACAATAGGTTATAGGATCAATGGATTCAGTTTACGGTACATGCGGATTTGCACCAAATAACAAAAAGCACAAATCTGCGTAACAACATCTACCTTTCTGCCAAATTTAGTGTAATTCTGTTCGGGCTGTAAGTTCGACAACGCGTTCCTATGTGAATTAACATTACAAACGCACCCCTATTTCGTGCCCTTATTTCTTGGGCCCATCTGCATAGATCACCCCCAAACTTTCCATGACACACAGAACTACTTTTTTGGGAAAATGTCTTGCAGATTGGTCAAACAACGCCAAAGTTATAGGCAAGTCAAAAAACGCTTTTCCTATGGAAACTAGGTCCTAACTATAACTACCTGCTCTATCTATCTATCTATATATCTATCTATCTATATGACAACTTGTGCGGGAAAAATAAAGAATTGCGTACCGAAAAGTGGAGTTTGTGCCCTTCTGTTTTTGCCTTCGTATTGAGGAGGAAGCAAAGGACGGGCGCCGTTTGGTGTTCTGTATATATATATATATATATACATATATACACTCCACTTCGATTTCCTCAATAAAGACACGGACAGCGACACGGAGGTTGGATCAACGATTCTGTCTCAGTTTATTCAGTATACGCTGTAACACGTTTCGGCACTTCCTGCCTTGCTCACACCTATACATACAGTAGATAGTTTTAGATAGCACTATGTTTCCATTGGAAAAGCTTTCTTTGACTTGCCTACATCTTTGGCACTGTTTGACAAATCTTCTGGAAAATTTCCCCCAAAAAGTGCACTGGTGATTCTTTTTGAAGCACAATTTTTATTGAGTTTTTTCCAATTCTTGTTGCAGATGAGATACATAGTTGGCAATAAAAAAAAGAGTTTTGGGCTGGTAATTCTGCAATAGAATAATACAACATGCTGTAAACGTATATATGAGTAGTTATACAGAATAACATCATACATTACAGTGTAATTGGAAATATAAGAAATTAGGACTAGAAGTGTAGATACACAGCCTTGTATTATAAAACTCGTGTTTATGCATTTAGTTATAAACTACTATATTTTGACTGAAAATATCCCCCTGATTCTCTGGCTTCCTATATAAACCTGATCATAACATCAGATTATATTCTCTCGTTTAAAAAACATGTAGTTATACTAATCATTCATAGGTATATTCTCCTAGGTAATAGAATATTGTGAGAGATATGGTATTAGACGGGTTCAGTCGATTAGCAAATAGGGATGTGGATGGTGAGGGTGTGACCGGAGATGTTGGAGGAGTCAATGGATCTGTGGCTTTAAACTCTTCCAACATCTAATCCCATTCCATAGAGATGGGAATTTTACGTAGACCCCGAAATTCTTCTTGTCTAATAATCGCACTCTCTGCGGTGCCCCAACAGGTAATTTCTGCATGCCAAAAAAGGGGTGTAGGAGGAGAAGCCTATTTCCATATCATGGTGATGGCACGTTTTGCTAATAGACAACTTTCTGCTGTTGCCCAGACATCCGTGCCAGTGATCTCCCGCACCCCATATCTTATCGTGTGCCAGAATACTCGTAACCGCGGGCACTCCCACAACATATGGAGTAAATCAGCGTCTGCCTCCTGACATCTAGGACAGGAGAGTTGTGCATCCGGGTACATGCTATTAAGGCGGTGAGGCATGAGATATGCCCTATGTAGAATCATGTACTGTATATATTTAAATTTAGCATTTCGGGATACTTTCTTATGGAATTCCAATACGCAAGCCCACTCTTTATCTGTCAGGTCCCTGACCAGTTCTACAGACCATTTCGTTCGGAGTGGTGTTAGTGGTATTCCCGAATGTGCCCTGATGCCCCTGTATAACCAACAGGTAAGGTGATGTCCCTCTCCCATTCAATGCATTGCATAGACTAGCTCGTGGGTAGGAGGTTCAATCCCTTCAGGGGACCAGCAGCATTTAATGTAATGAGAGAAAGTGGCATGGAGGAGAAACCGTGTCGGAGGGACTCCCTGAATACGAGTAAAATTATTGTGATCTGCTAGTGTTTCTTCAATGAACAGTGTTACAATCTTCGTCACACCTTCTCGCATCCATGGGGATACAACACGTTTCGAAATTAGTCCACTCGCTGTCGGTATCACAAGCAAGGGGATATTGGGAGAGTATGGGGAGATACGTTTGGTGTATTGGAGTGTCTGCCTCCAGTACGATAGTGCTGTTTTAAGCAGAGGGGGGACTGTGGGCGGAATCTTAGCGTGTGGGAGTAATAATGTATGAAGAGTACCCTGGCTAAGGAGCTGTGGTCTATAACCTATTTCATGTATATGTCGTCCTGCTAGCCAGTACGATAGCCAATGTAGCTGACTGGCCATACAGTATGATCGAAAGTCTGGAGCACCAAGACCTCCCTCCTCAGGTCACAATTGCAATTTAGCCACACTCCCCCTCCTACATCCTCTACCCCCAAATAAGTTCCGATAGGAGTGTATCGAGTGTATGAAAGAGTTTGGCTGGAATTATGACTGGTAATTAGTGAAAAAATATAAAAGTCGAGGGAGAATTACCATATTAGGAATGGCCACTCTGCCCATCACAGACCGTGGTAACTAGGTCCAAAAGAGACCTGCATCCGCAAGGATCCTATCGTTTTCAACACATTTCCATAAATAAGGTCTTGAAGTTCTATATATTTGTATGTCCAAATATTTAAAAGCATGTTGGGCAGTCGATAAAGTAAAATCACCAAACGTAACCGGGTCTGGTTTATCTTTATGTTTCATATAAAAAGCATGTGATTTGTTTGCGTTGATTGCTAGTCCAGACACCTGTTCGAAATGTTTAAATATAGATGGGATAGGTTCTAAGTTTGTAGTAAGGTAATTTAGGAAAAGTATAAGGTCATCCGCATAGGCGGACACTATATGCGTTTTTAGTTTCGTATTAGAATCCCCATATCTATGGCCTCTTTACGGAGCTTAATGAGTAGGGGTTCCAGGGCCAAGACAAATAACAGTGGCAACAGGGGACATCCATGCCTAGAACCCCTTGCTACTGAGTATGAAGAGGATATATGAGAGCCAGTCCTGGCTTTAGCCGTGGGGGCAGTGTATAATAATTCGACCCATTGTAGATATCCTCTTGGGATGCCAAATTTTACCATAGATGCCAACATGTATATCCAATTAAGTGTATCAAATGCTTGTTGCAGGTCGAGGGAGATGCACCCGGTTTTACAAGAAAGGTCCACTGCAGCTTCCATTATATAATGGAGATGTCTGTTAATTAGGGAGGTATTGCAGCCAGGTACAAGTCCACATTGGCCAATGTGGATTCGTTTTGGGAGATAAGAAAGGTGGCGTTTGGCTAGTATTTTACTAAGTATTTGCACTGGTGATTCTTGTTGTGCAGCTGAAGTTTCAAGGTGATCCATCAAGCGGTAGCCGAGAAAATGGGGGGGGGGGGGGGGGCAAAAAAGTGCATTTCTTCTGTTAATTAATTCCCATAGGGATTTTGAGCACGACTACATCCCGAACCGCTGGACAAAGTTACACCAAACTTGGCAGATGGGTACCTCTTGGTCCAGAAAGAGTGCATTTTGTTATTAGGGGTAAATCCATTCAGTCGTTTTTGAGTTATTGAAAGAAATCCAAATTGGGATATCTAGGCCTTCTAACCCTTTGCAAACCCTCCAGATCTAGTTCTGAAATCTGATTGGCGGCCAGCACTTCAACCAGGAAGTGTTGGCAGCCAATTTGGGACTCTGCTTCAGCCGAGTCCCACCAAAATGTATTAAAAAAAAGAAAATGGGGCAGGTTAAGAATACCCTGACCCCTTAGGTCTGGTCATGGGGTCCCAGAGGGCCCCCGTCGGGGCAAAAAAGCACTTTTTTGTACAAAGATTTGCGTCAACAATGCGATGGAGCCGCAAATCAGCAGCAAACTTTTTTTTTTTTTTAAACCAGCGGCTCCTGTGCTTGTTTTGAATATAGTTCCTTGGTAGGCCAGGTCCCAGGGGCATTTTTTTAAAGGAGGGGGTCGCACGGGGCTCCCCTCCTGTTGCTCATTGAGCCTCAGGGATCACCACCTCCCTTGGGCTTTATTGATTAAAAAGGAGGGGGCGAACAGGGGCTCCCTCCATGGGCACTCTAAGCCACAAGACCAGCACCTCTCCAGGGCTAATTTAAAATTGATGGGGGATTGCGTGGCCCTCCCCAGGGACCACCACCTCCCGGGGGCCATATATTTATTTTTTATGGAAGAGGGGCCGTGTGGACCCCCTCCCGGGCCACATAGGGCCCGGGGACCATCACCTCTCTGCGTCCGGCCCTGAAAAGTAAAGGAGGGGGTCCGCACTGCCCCCCTCCTGGAGCCATACATGGCCCTGGGGACCGCCACAACGCAGGGCCGGCTTTTGCTATGTGCTGGGGTGACCACCCCCAGGACATAGCTGTTTGCATTAGCTTGCCAGGAGTTGGGACAGCTCCTGTTAAGCCAAAGCAAACACTCAGTTTCCAGCGGGCGAGAGCAGTCAAAGTGGAAGGAGCTGTCTTTTCGGCAGCTCCCTCCATACAGCAGCAATGCCGGCTCCCGCAGGAGGCGGGGAGCCGACTGGGACTGCCGGGGCCTTGAGGCTCCCCCCACAGTTCTGGGGAAAGCAAAAAGCAGAAAGAGGAAAAATAAAGGTCAGCAATGAGCAGAAAGTGGCAGATTAAATGTCAGAAACAAACAGAGGCAGAATAAAGGACAGCAACGAGAAGAAAGAGGCAAAATAGTGGTCAGCAACGAGCAGAAAGAGGCAAAATAAAGGTGAGAAATAAGCAGAAACAGAATAAAGGTTGGAAATGTGCAGCAAAAGGCAAAATAGAGCTTGGATGTCATTTAGGGGAGCCAGGGATCGCAGCTGAGACCCCTGGCTTGCCCCTTGTGACCCCAGGTGAGAAATGAGCAGAAAGAGGCAAAATAGAGGTAAGAAACCTGCTGCAAGTGGCAAAATAAAAGTGAGAAACCAGCGGAAAGAAGCCAATTAAAAGTCGGCATCAAGCACAAAGAGGTAGAATAAAGGTCAGAGACGAGCAGAAAGAGGCAAAATAAAAGTCAGAAGCTAGCAGAAAGAACCAGAATAAATGTCAGAAACTAGCAGAAAGAAGCAAAATAGAGCTTGGATGTCATTTAGGGGTGCCGGGGGTTGCATGAGACACCTAGCTTGCCCCTTGCTACCCCTGGCACTGCTTTTGGGATTCCTGGCCTCAGATGTCTCAAAATCAGTGCCTGGAACACAGGAGCAGCTCTAGCTAATGGATGCTGGTTGGAGCTCTGCTTGCCTGGTTTCTGTCAATTTTTGTATTATACAAATAGTGAATAATATTATTCACTATTAGTTTAATACAAAATGGAATACATTAGCTGGAATATGACCCTATCTGGAAGCTAAGGTAAGTGTGGATAAATGTATGTTATATGCATGCTTGCAGGTGAGTGTGTTTATGTGTGCATAGTATGTGAATGTGTTAGTATGTGTAAGCATGTGTGTAGGAGTCAAAGTAAAGGTCAAATTGCGTGCAATGTCACTTCCGCTACCCCTGGCATTTTGGTGAATTGATGTCCATAAAACAGAGGTCAGAAACCAGCAGCAAGAGGCAAAATAAAGGTGAGAAACAAGCAGAGAGAAGCAAAATAAAAATCAGCAGAGACCTGAAACGGGCGAGATAAAGGTGAGAATCGAGCACAAAGAGGCAAAGTAAAGATCAGCAAAGAGCAGAAAGAGGCAGAATAGAGGTCAGAAACGAACAGAAAGAGGCAGAATAGAGGTCAGAAATGGGCAGAAAGAGGCAGAATAAAGGTCAGAAGTGAGCAGAAAGAGGCAAAATAATGGGCAGAATGAGCAGAACCAATGAGAGAGCGAGACACACACACATACTCACAGGCCAACTCACACTCATGCACCCACTCCCAGACACACTCAGACACTCACACACCCACTCACTCACCTATTCAGAGACTCACACACCCACAACCCTACCCATACCGCCACTCACACACCTACTCTTAAAGGTTATAGGTTACAGTTAGGAAGTTTTAAAAAACGCTGAAATTCACTGAAAAAAAATAAAGTTTACAGGGACATTATAGTTAGGCTCAGGACATTATAGTTAGCCTCACATTTCACTCATTAAACAAAAAATTCTGCAGTTCTAGGACCCTGAGCTAACTATAACTTATGCGATGTACTGCTTATGGCCTCCCATATTACATCACTCATGACATGGTCAGTAACATCACTGATGACATAGTAACCACTCACACACCCATTCATACTAAATACAACCTCTCGTATACTCACTCACACACCCTCACAACTACTCACATACCCATTCACAGATCCATACAAGCACTCCCACAACTACTCACTCAACCATAGAGCCACTCGCATACACACTCACTCAGCTATACAGGCACTCACACACCTACTCACTGAGCCACTCACGTAACCACTCACCCATACAGCTACTCGTACAACCTGTCACTCATCTATACAACTACTCACACAGCCACACACTCACCCATACAAGAACTCACACACCCACTTATTCACCTATACAGCCAGTCACACAGCTACCCACTCACCTGTACAGCCACTCGCATACCCACTCACTCACCCATACAGCCTCTCAACACAGGCACTCACTCACCCATTCAAGCATTCAGACACTCTCACCCACACAACCACTTACATGCCCATTCACATATCCATACACGCACTCCCATATCCTCTCACTCTCCCATACAACCATTCACACAGAGAAGCACTCTCCAATACAGCCACTCACACACCAACTCCCTTAACCAAACACCCACTCAAACAACCACTCATTTACCCATACAGCCACTTGCACACACGTACAGCCACCCACTCACACATGGTAACACAGTCACACAGCCCCTCACATAATATATTTCAGAAGTAGTATCACTCATTAGTAGTACACCTAGTATACTAATTTAACTTTTTGTGGTAGTTTAGTATATGTTTTACACTCCTAAACTCTTAAAAACACTTATGCTCACTGGATGATTTAACCAGTGATGTCATTTGAGAGGTCATCAGTGATGTCACTGACCATGTTTTAAGTGATGTAATATGTGAGGTCATAAGCAGTGCAGTGCAGTGGGTGTAAGTTCTAGTTAGCTCAGGTAACTATAACTGCTGAATTTCTCTGGTTCTGTACATGTCTAATATAAGCCTAACTAGAACGTCCCTGTAATCTTTGGTATTTTCAGTGAATATATATTTGTCAGGTCTCTCCAACCAGTTGATTGTTAGCTACCAGTAGCTAGGAGAAACCTTTAGAGTAGCTCCCAACCCTGAGTTTATTTTTAACTAAGAACTGCAATAAATCAGTGTTGAGTTTTCCTTTCAAAGTTAAGGAAAGGCTATGTTTATTTTACATTATTATCAGGCTGAAGATAGCAGAGCCTTATAATGGGCAGTGCTTCACTCAGATTTATGACCTATATGGGTCTGAGAGACTCAGAACTGAAGCCTGAGGTATTTAACTCTTGAATAAAATATTGGCACATGAGAACAAAATTATATTTCTGAATGCTTTTAAATGAGAGAAAATTAAAATGAAGAGGTAACTTGACTATTAAATTAACTCTTCAGACTAATATTCTCCCTTTTCAAAGTGTCACATTTACAAATAGCCGGCATCTTTCTCCCAGTGGCTGGTAGACACCCTGTCATATTTATAACTGAAAAATACAGCCATTTGTTTTAAATGGGAGAAATTTAAAGTGCAGATAAATGTTCCTTATTACGAACATTTTTGCAGAACATTTTTCTAAACTTTAAATTTCCCCCAGCTAGATGTTGGTCCAAGGACGTGCCTTTTTGTGATCTGGTGTAAATCCGTTCAGTAGTTGCGGAGAAATTAAAAAAAGATTCCAGTTGTATATATAGGGACGCAGTGGATCGCGGCCCCTCCCAATCTCCTGCTGAGATCTGATTGGCTGCCCGAGGACTGTCAACAGCCAAGAGGACTTTATCCCCCTTTAGTAGTGCGCCAGGAAGTGCCTTTGCATAGTGGTGGAGAAAGGGGGTATGGCCTCCGACAGCCTCTCAGCATTCCTGCTGTGTGGGACTTCATGGCGGTAACAGGAGTAATAGATTGCCCCTCAAGGACGTTCTTGAGGGCCAACTACTCCTCCTGTTACCTCCAGTAAGTAGCACACAGCAGGATTGCTAAGAAGTCTTCACAGGCCATGCCCTCTTTCTCCACAACTCTGCAAATGCACCTCCTGATGCACTACTGGTTGGGGGAGGTTGTATGATATATGCACGGATGGCTAAACCAAGCGTGCCTCTACCACGTAGCCCGAACCACGAATGCATCTTAACCACACATTCCTTTACCACGCATGCCTTTACCACAAAATTTCGTGGTAAAGGCATGAATGGTAAGGGGGTATGTGTGGCTAAGGTTGCCACTACCTTAACACCCCCACCCCGCGCTGTCCCTAAAATGACCCACAACCCCTTCCGCTGCCCTAGACCTACCCCGACCCCCCCCAGCCCCAAAAACGACCAGACAACCCATTCCCCTCTCCCTGCCCTGAGGCCTAAAACCCTGCCCCTTAACATACACTACCCCAACACCCCATCCTCTGCGCTGTCCCTAAAACTACCCCAACCCCTTCACTGCATTGAGACCCACCCCAAACCCCCAGCTCTAAAAACTACCCGACTACCCATTCTCCTGAGAATCGTCACCTGTGCTCCTTTAGGCTCAAATTCTTGTTGAAGCAGTGTGAGTTTCTTCCTCTAATTCATGGTTATATGGTCTACATCCAGAAAGAAATAGTTGGGGGGGCTGTTTTGGCTGCTCCCAGGGCTCGGTCTTTTGTGTTCTTGTGTCGCGGGGATAACATGATGGTGGGACCCATGTCTCTTTTTCATGATGGCAGGGTTGGTGACTTGAAGGCATCTCTTTATACCTCCAGTCTGGATCTCTGGGGAAATTACAGACTTCTCTTTGATCAAGGCACTTATGTAGGTGCCTACGATCCACCCTGCCTTCACTGTTAGGGAATACCCAGATTTGTAGATTATTGGACCTGACACCATGATCCGGTACCTACAGCCATTGGTCATAGGCTCCTCGATTCTTCAATTGTTCTCCCCAAGCATTTGTTTAGGTCTTTGGTGTCCTTCTTACCTTGGTTCTTGCATTCCGGGTGTGCTAGGATGGATTTTTTAAGTATGATACCCTGCTGTCTAACGCCAAGATGGTCCCTTGCAGTGCTTCAAAGCTGAAATGTAAGGCAGATGTGATTTTGATTATTCTTTTATATACCAACATCATGGAAAATATTCACCAATCGAATCAGACAGTGTTTTGTATCCTGATATTCTTTGTTTACCAAAGGTTTTCCTCGGTGCAAACAAGACAGTCCGGTTGTCAATCTTTTGGTGCCTTTTGGGCGGGTTGGGAGTGTTTGGGCTGTGTGTACTAGCATCCAGAAAACCGAATGCACAGGAATGCAATCTCCGCTCTCTTCCATGATGACCGCTGCCTCTGCAGCCATCCCTTACAATGTTTCTATATATGCCTCAAAGACACATTTCTTCACCCTGGCCTTGTTGCCATGCCGGCAGGTTCCCTGGAGGGTACCCTTCCCTAACCAGCCATGGGTGGTATTAAACCTCTGTTCCATTCAGTTGTCTCCAGGGCTAATCTGTGTTCTTGTTCTTCAATCACGCCCTTCGGCCACCTGAAGACCATTTTCACAGTAACGATCCGCCAATTCTCCGCAAACTCCCATCATTAATCTTTGAAGATGCCGTGTAAAGGTTCACAAAGTGAGCAAGCATAGCAGTAATCCGGAGGTCCGGTTTTCCCTGGTGAGTTATCTTTATCACACCCTCATACTTATCTTTAATACACTGAATGATTCCTCTCCCATTGTCACCCAGTTTTCTCGCTGACCACACAGAAAGACTGTGGTAAAACGGTACTACACATGTCCATACAGTTCACACCCTTATGTACACTCCTGTTCAGATCACAGCATTGGATCAGATGCCCTCATTAGCCTCCATCCCAGCTTTCTGTGATCAGATTACCAATTTCCTTTCCCAAATCTTCGACTCGCCTTGCTTTGACCTATTCAATAATACTCAGGAATTGGCATTCCGGGTCACGCTAGTGGTGTGCATGCCTACAAAATGGCACAGATGGCCACATCAAAGTTTTTTAATTTTTTTTTATTCTGTAGCCATGCTGCACTGCACCGGGGATGCTGAGCCGTTTAGCTAAAAAGCATGACTAAGCCAATAGGTCCCAAAGGCGAGATATATTGTCTTTGCCAGTGCGTGTTATAACAAATGTCACTATTATCCAATGTGGATGTGCAGAAGTATGAAAGACTGGCGTCAGCATTTCAGGTATTGAACTTGTTAATGTTACGCGGAGCTCAGCAACAAATTTTAACACACTAGGCCATCTTGGGCCACTTGTACAAAAACGCACTGTAATTGGCTTCCAATCTGTGGTGGCCAGTAATTTTACCAGGGAGGGGGGAGAGGTAACATACACCTCACTCACACCCGCTCATTCACACACGCACACACAGCCATTCACAACACTCACTAACAAACACACATACATTCATACATACACGTATGCACACAGCAAACAAAACAAAAAAAAATCAAACTTACCAGAACAGCAGCTCTCTGTCAGGGAAACCTCGGAGGTCCCAGGAGGATTGGGACTGCTGCCTTTCCTGTAAGGTCAGCCAATGAGGGAAGGCAGCAGTCCAGTGGCGTAGCTAGGGGCAGCACTCTTTTGGGGGGCGGCGGAGGTGAGAAAATCATGTCTGTCGACTACCACCATACCCCCGCAAACCCGAGAACAAGTCATCAGCTGGCTGCCAGACCCCCCACCCCTGGAGCAAGTCGGCCATCATGCCCCCTCCCCACCCATTCTTACCTGCACCGGGCAGCACCCTTAGGCTCCGCTCTGGGTGGCAGTAGCTCTAGCTACGCCACTGAAGCAGTCCCAAGCCTTGGATGTCCCAGGTGGGTTAGGACTGCTGCCTTCCTCGTCAGCCAATGAGGGAAGGTAGCAGTCCCAATCCCATCACACCGAGTGGGATTGGGCCAGTGAGACTGCTGACCCCACCCCACTCTGACAAGGTGTCACTGATTGACACTCAACCCTAGGCACTGCAGGGCTTAAAACTGAAGTGCCTAGGTCTGAGGCAACCGGTGACACTCCCCTTCCTCATGAGGGGGAAGGCCTGAAAGCACTTTTGCCAGGCTGGGCAGGTATCACCCACAGGGATGTGAAATCCTAAGCCTGGAAAAGTTCAGCTCAGGTAGCCAGGAGCCTGCATATTTAGCACATATCTAGCTCCTGGCTACCTGACCTGAACCAAAAGAATGTCAGCCTGACCTTTGTTCAGCTTGACAGACAATATTCTTGCCAAGGTGGGGGCATGGTCCCCCAGCCTATACGTACGGGCCACTGCTGCTTCCGATTCTATCTGCCCCTTTGCACTTTTACTCTTGCTGCACAGCACTCTCATAGGTGCCAAGGTTTTAGATTGCCATGTGTGACATTTTTCATAATATCAGTGTAATTTTGAGTGACATTTCAACGACTATGAGTGACACTTTCTCGCGAGCAAAATCAAGCCATGAAGACATGGGAAACACCTAAATATCAATAATTACACCCCTTTGAGCAACGAGAAACTCTGTTAACTGCTGCAAACAATAGAAAATGTATTGTTAAACAGCTTTCCTTTATCAGACTCTAGTCAAAATTGCACAAAATACATAAAGCTGTCTGGAAGACGTTCATAAATTAATTATAATCCACTGAGGGACTTGGGTCCCGGGCGCACTGTACCACTGGATTGAAGCTAGCCTGGCTGATGAGGGGTGAAACCCCGAAACCGGTCCTATGATGCTTGTTTCCCATCCATGGAGAACCTGTCTTGGCAGTTCGGGCTGGACTGTTCCCATGAGGCACAGGGTCAAGACTGGTTTGCAAATGGCTGGGTCTAAACTGGGGTGGCATGGTGAGGAAAAGAACGATGGATTTAACCCAGATCTCTTGACTGGGGGTGAATGTTTTGGTTTGTTCTGCATTCCGTCCATCATTTGTGTGTCTTTTGCTAATACTAAATTGGCAGTGGTACTTAAGCAGCACTCCGGCTCCTTGAAAGGTAAGGAGGCGCTATAATGCGTGACAATGCATTTAAGTGCGGCGATGTGGACCAACACACTGAAATGCGTTAGTCTAACGCCGGATGCGTGGTACTTGGCGGGCCTGTACTCTCTTGAGTGTCAAGATACTCTCCCTCCATTTCAAACACAATTTTTTTCTTCTAGTATAGGAGCTTTCCCAGCAACGCTTCTCTCGTCCCCACACCTATCCAGTAGTACCTACCCCTATTCCGCCTTCTCTCGCCTCCCGACTTGCCCAATTCTGTAAACTGAACTCTTCCAGGAACAGATTGGAAGAGTTCCATTGTCCTCCGGCGAAATCAGCTGGACCTCAGTTTATGCAAGCCCAGGGCCGGACCGGAAACCAATATTAGCCCTTGCAGAAATATTCAAAGATGCCCTCCGTGCACGAGACTTCGACTAGAATGTGGCTGTGGGGAATGTCTGCGTTATGGCAGCTCATCCAGTCACACCCTTCTTCCGGCCGGATACACGTGCTGCAACATGTCCCTGTGTCTCCCCCCGCCGGTGCGTATGATGCAGCGTGGATGGCAGGTCTGTCGACACTTCCTCCGCTCCGCACAAATGAGGCAAGCCATACCATTGTTCATGGAGGGGGATTTAGGCCTCATGTTTTATTCATCATTAAAACAGGAGTTAAATTACAGACGACCCATTTGTGCACATTAGAACATGACTTGATCGAGTTACGGATAGCGAAGTTTTCTCTTTTTTTCCCCTCCCTTGTTAAAATTTCATAGCCCCTGTTACTGTCGGTCGTTCCATGGGGAGCTTCTGCCCTAAATGAGCAGAAATGTGGAGCAGCTCAGTATTTACCTGACTGGGTAAGTGATGAGCACAATTTGTAGACTGCTGAGGGCAGGGACGGCTCTAGGGCGGTGCGATTGGTGCCACCCCACCGGGCGCTGACTTGGGGTGGGGGCATCACGTTTGCAAGTATATTATCGTTTCAAAGCACCTGCTGCTACGTTCCGTGCATCCAGCAATTTTCAGGCATCAATAAAAATTTCAAGATAACGCTCGTGATTAATGTTCTTCCTGGAGAGAGACCAGAGTTTGTTTAGTGGAAGGTCCGACTCTTGCTACGGTAGCACAGAGGGTTAATATGCCTGCTGCAAAGCACTGTACCATGTAGACCACAATGTGGATATCATGTAAATAGGTCAGTGTGTAAGTGCTTTTGTCAGAAAGATCCTTTTGTTAATTACTGTTTATAAGTTAAAATCCTAATATACAACATTGAATTATTAACTGCCATCAAAGAGCTGCATGCAAACTGCAAGGTATATATTAGAGCTATATGTTTTTTGCCCAGTCTTTCACTTGCCCAATCATGCGAAAAGTGTTCATTTGGGTATAAATCAAATCTTATTAAACAGAACCCCTAACAATGGTGTTATGTTATAAATTCTGAATTTGTGCTTTTCCAGACCAAGGACTCTTAAACTATACTGCCTACCAGTATGGATGACATGTAACTCCTACACCTTGTTGTCAAATGCCTTATGTTACATTTCCTGTGCACAGATTTACACACGTATGATTGTCTCTGTGCAATGCGTGTGTGTGATGTAAAGTGCTGTGACACCTTACACTGGTATGAGTGGCGCTATAAAGCTAAATGAATCCAAGGGACAGTGGTTATGGAGACTTCAGGGACACAGTTAATTGGTGGCAGAGGTGACCATTGGTGGCGGCGGGCAAACAAACATTGTCACATAGGGCGCTACGAGTGCTAAAGACTGCCTTGCTGAGGGCAGGCTGTAGTTAAGCAAGTCAAGCAAACCCCAGGCTGGCCCACCCTGTGTCCCAGACGTCTGTAGAGCCATTTCATAGCCCAGAACTGCAGGCAAAATTCCTTCCCTCTCTTATGCAATTTGTAAAAGGGAAAATTCAGCTTTTTGTTTGACGAAGGACAGCTGGCTAGCATGTACATGGTCATCGATACGTTTTGAAAGTGGGATTTACAGCATAAACCTGTCCCACAGAAATTACTTTTTAAAAGCATATTAAAGATATGAAATTACACCTGCAGTCTGTGGCCAAACTGCGCTTTCCAGACCTCTCCAATACGGCACGGACTGAGGAGCCATTATCAGCCTGGCAAAACTGCCCAAACAAGCCCCACTCCCTTCCTCTCTTAGTCCCTTCACGCTTTCTACATCCACCTTCTCCCTCATCTCTCCTTCTTCTGTGATCGCTTTCGCTCTACCTCACCCCTTACTCTCTTTCTGTCACTTGAAGCCTCCCCCTGCCTGCTGCATCGAACCGTGTGGAGCTGTGGAAAGTGAGAGGCCACAGGAGGGGCCCTGGGCTTTCAGAACCGGCCTCCATTCCACCAAGAAATGTCCGGTGGACTGCAGCCGCTGTCCATGCAGCTAACAGCGGATGGGCGGTATGGCCGCGTGGGGGAGGATTTCGAGGGACGACGCAGAAATTAATTAATTATTTAATTTTCCATCTGCATCGTCCCTCGAAATCCCCCCAACCCGGCCGGCCCCACTGCTGTTACCTGCTGTTACCTGCACGGACTGCGGCTGGTGGACTGAAAAAAAGGCCTATCCAGCCCTGGTCCAATCAAAAGGCCCGCGAGAGTTCTGTTGCTTCACTCTTTTGCTTATTTTTTAATTGACCTTCTTTGGATGACAAGTATATCCTGAAAATATTTTGTTTCCAAAATCAGGAGAATCCCATACCTTTAACATAAAACTGTGATTCTCTGCCTTCCATTATTCTTAGCGCTGTTTTACAGAAAACAAGACAGGAGCATTTGTAACCCATGTAATTTGCTTACATGATCCAAAATTTTATAATTTTTAATAAACGTCAATCAAGGCAAATATATAATAAAATGTACTAAATTGAAACCCTAAATATTTTTTTAAATAGTATTTTTTAAGTCTTCTATTTTTTCTTCACATCCGGTTCGTGGTGTAGAGCCTTGTTTAGAGTCTGTCACAAATGTAAAGCATATAAGTGCATTGTATCCTATGGCACTTGTAATACAGCGGACGGGGCTCTATCATGTTTTGATGGAGTATCCAGCCACCAAACTCTAAATGGCCCCTACTACTTGCCAAATATTTTGATGGCTCAGCTTGGCTAGTGCTTTGACTCCCAAGGCCAGCCAAGAGCGCGGACTCGGCTCTGGCTTGGGACTCCGTATGAATTTGTTGGCTTGCCAACCTCTATAAGACAGGGCTCTCCTTCACCTGTCTCTGAGTTGCTTTCATGCTGGCATATACCCTTCCTCAGGATACTCTCTCTTCCTTACTATGTCTTTGCCATATAGCAGAGGTTCAAGTAAGTCAACGGTTTTACGGTTCGACCCGTCCTAATGTTGCTTTTATTTAATAGCTTCAAAGACTATTAAAAACAAAATCAATTAATCCAAATTTTGTGGGACTCAAAATGTGTACGTGGTATATAGCTGTCCTTCAAGGTAATGTTTTAACTTCTAGCAGCTTCCCAATCAAAACAACTTTCCAAGTATCTTTTTTAAAAAAAAGGTTTTTGGTAAACATACGTTTTATTGAGGCGGGATACTGCTTAATTATGTAACTTTAACCCATGAAAAATTAATTAGCATCGGTGAAGGACATGAAATTCACTCACTGTATGTCCTGTATAGCAGCTAAGCAGCGACATAAAAAATGTTTTGTTTTTGGTGTAAAGTAAATTTGCTGCAAAACGTGTATGCTGTCTAAGAAAAACGTTAGTTCAACACAACCGAAACTATAAACTTTTGTGTCATCCAGACAGTATATGCCAGCGGGCAGTGTAAATTCCACAGATCAATGCAACATCTTCTGCCACTCTCTACCCACTACACAATACATGTCCTATTTTCTTGATAGGAGACGTGTCCCCGACCCCTTGCCACTTGTCTGAACCACTTTCTGTCTTTCCACTGCACTCGAAATATCTTGTTTATCATTGCTCTGTATTATTCTCCATGGATACTGGCTGGCTATCATGCTTTGTACTGATAACATTCTACACAGGCTAAATATAGCAGCCCTGTAAACTGTGAGGGTCGGTGGAAAGGTATGATCGAGTTAGTACAAAGTGGGAGTGCAGCGTGTGGTTTGTGCATTGCTCCATGAACACTTTTTATAGTTCATGATGTAGATGAGGATTATTCTTTATTTGTGGAGTCTTTGACTTTTTGTCTTTTTTGTAGCATGAAGTCCTGCCTAGGGAGAGTCTTGTGTGATTGGTTTGAATCTTATCCATGAGGTGTGTGCATGTCTAGAAAAATGCAACGCATTGGTGCGAAAGCTGAGGTGGAATCGAGTTAGCGCTATATAAAACTCTCCAAATAAAAATGAAATGAATAGAAGTAAGAATATTGTGTTTAAGGCGAGACATTTCGATCTACTGTCAGGATGGCAAATCCGACCCAGAGGCATACTACTTACCCTGCGTAATGGTGGGTATTTTTGGCATTGTGAGCATCTTTAGCAAAATGGTGCCTACCACTGTCATAATACAAATCCTGTAGGCCATATTATTAGCATTCTTGATATGCTGGTCCGCAGACCTCCCATAATGGTGCCCAACTTTGGTATATTGTGGGCATACTAAGCATTATAGAGCTCAAACCTTACATAGTTCACATAATTGTATTATTACAATTAAATAGCAATTTATACGCATGCCGAGGCCTCAATGCATATAATAGTGGGCCACACTTTGCATATTTTGGCATCCTTGGCATGGGGCAGAATAGTACTGGCATAATACTGACCATTCTTGGCTTTAGAGAGTCCATCTCCCACATAACGGACACCCACACCTTGTGAAAATCCTTAGTATCATGGGCCCCTTCCCTGGCATGCTACTGGTCTTGGCCTTTCGGCACTCATTCCTAGCATATTTTAGCCATTTCTGGCATAATGATGACCATCCTCTATATTGTGGACATTTTTGGAATTGTGGAGCCGATACCTGGCATACTTCTGACTATGATGGGCGTACTGAGGCCATTCTTGACATGGTTGTGGTGATCGCTGGCATAATCATATGAATCCCTGGCATATTATGAGATCCCGGGTGTATGAGGACTACATATGAGCGTTTAAGGCAGAGTCTTGTTTATTTTGTAGCACACGAGTACTTAATGAAAATTACAGAATGATCTTAGGGACCCAAACAACCATGTTTTGAATTTAAACAATGGTACTTCTGGGACAAAATTGTGTTTTTCGTGAAAATAACAAGCGTTTGCTTAGTGACGTTGTTCAAACCAGAGAATGTTCTTCAGCACAAAATATGTGCTTTTCTAAAAATTGACAAGCTCGATGATTCATATTGTGCAGAAGAGATTTATTGCAGATTTTGTTTCTTTGGTGCTTACTGTTGTGGCTGTTATTTCATGACCACTGTAGAGGCATTTCATGCTGTATACTGAAAAAGACACCATTACTAAGTTTGTGTGTGTAGAGTCTTTTAGAATGGTCCAACCTGCTTGCTATTTGAACTTGAAAGGTCAGATGACACAGCCATGCGAGATTGTAATTTCTATCTTCCCCTGATGGCTGGGATTGTGTGATTTGTGGGCTATTTAATATTTCCCTCTGCCCCCTTCCATCTAGATTCTCAACTATCACACATGACGTAACTTCTGTTCGGAAGATACAGGATGTAAAAATTAAAGGAACCTCAATGTACAAGTGAAAACAAATGCTATATATGTCCTGAAAAACGTTGGACTCTTTGACAATGAATACGGTTTAAGGAAATTGTGCAGAAAAATGTTATGTTTTGCCCCCATTTCTCAACGTGTTCTCAGGGGAGAACCCTCAGCCCAGTGGGGTACCAGGCAACACTTCCCACAGTTTTGCTTTGACTTTCTGAGCCCTTTCTCTACACTACTAACCCTTGCCCTCGACCTGCAGCACTTTCCCTAATTATTTGCATTTACTGAGAGTTTTTCCCTAGAACCTAAGGTGGGCCCATCTGAGTTTTGGCTATTTTGCTGTAGGGTAGGTTTATATGAATGTGGACCTGTCTCGGTGCAATAGAACACATCAAAGAGCACGGTATTCACAGTCATAATTTGTGATTCTGCCTAGAAAGTAATATGCATAGACTGTAAGTAAATTGTTTATTGTACATGATTAATTAAAACCTTTACAAAAATTAAAACCGTGTTAACAGTACATTTTAAAAGTTTCTAGAATTTAAGAACTTATGTTGTGCACGCCTACAGGTAACTCAAACGGGCAGCAGGTCAAGCGTTTTTTGTTGGACCTCACGCTACGTGCTCTTGTGCCTTTTTATTACTAGGTCAAAAAACTTTGTGACCCGACAGCTTAGTTTTATGTCAACTGGGTTGAAGCACAGTTTAACTGCTTGCCTGCATGTTCAAATACTATGCTGCTTAAAAGATGGACGTAGTAGACTGTGCCTAGTATCCTTTAATTTAGGGTAGATACAAACAACGTGAACGATGTCTTCCTTACTAACTCCACATAAACAGCAGAGCGGCGGGCAGTTTTTCCTTTTCCAAGGTGGCAAATGAGGGGTAACTGGAATTACTCCAAGGCGTAATTTTAAAAACTTTTCTTTCGTCTTTATAATAACTCCGATTTTGAGGTATGTTTGAGGTTGCAGTGATGCGTAATCGCTGAGCATTACCCAGCCGTGGGCTCTTTTGGTTAGTGCCTCCTTATCCTCAGTGGAGGATATAATTCACGTTGATTTTTTTCACGATTTTATAAAAGACGAAAGATCAGTAGAAGTGCCCCACAAATCTGTCAGTCCCAGAACTTTGAGCGAGTCAAATAGGTAATCCCTGGCTGGGGATTTTCTGTGTCGGAGTAACTTCCCAGAGGTTGGAACATAAAGAGCCAGCCTCCGCGCTGCGAATCTTATGCCAACTAATGACATAGGCGCCCCTTCTTTCCAGTGTTTGCTTTAAGAGGCCAAATTCCAGTCGCATTTGCGCTGGGGAGGTATATTTTGTGAAGTTAGCAAATTCATACAGAGCAATTTTTATCACTGTATCCAGTAATACGGCGTCCTTTCCTTGAAGAGATTCGCTCCAATACGTGAGGGTCGGCTGCAACTTTGCACGCAATACCTGAAGCAAGGGGTCAAACGTTAAATCGGGAAGTTTGTCCTTTATTGATTTTATTGCCAGGTAAGTCGCAATTCCCTTCCCCCACAAGGAGTCCAGTTGGAGTCTGAACGTGTTCTTGTTGTCCATAGTTACTCCCAGGTATTTATAATTAGTTACCAGATCCAAACCTTGACCGTTCAGATGCCAATTGATCTTTCTCTTTTTTTGATAATTCACTGCCATGATCTTGGTTTTTTTAAAATGTATTTGCAGGCTGTTCCTTTCTGAAAAGGTGTGAGTTACATTCAGAAGGCGCTGGTAGGCGATGGGGATCCGGCTTATCAGTACCAGATCATCCACGTACAGGAAATTTGACAGCGTAGTTTTCCCCAATTTTGGTGGGTGACCGGGACACTCATCGAGTTCTCGTGGAAGGTCTGCAAGGAAGAGGTTAAATAGAAGCGGTGCTAGAACGCATCCCTACTTTAACCCTTTTGTCATCGGGATTTGTTTTGAAACATGCTTTCCCGCTCCTAATTTGACCTTGATCCAAGTGTTTGTATGCAGTCATTTTAACTGATCCAGAAGTAGTTTCGGTACTCCCCAGTTTCCCAATTTCCGCCAGAGCTTATTACGATCAATATGATCAAAAGCGGCTGTGTAATCAATGAAGCAAAGAAATAGAGGGGATTTGGCCTCTTTTGCTGCTTCCATCAGTAGGGTCAATGCCATGATGTTTGTAATGGTCCCTTGACCACGGCAAAAACCTGTTTGGTTGATTGGGATGATGGAAGTTTCGAATGCCCATGATGTGAACTCCTCCAAGATTGTTCCTACAAAATACTTTGCCGCCACATCTAAAAGGGTAATAAGTCGATAGTTCTTTGGCAGTTTCCTATCGCCCTGTTTGGAAATTAGGCTTATTATTGATCCTAACCAAGACTCTGGTAATGTCATGGTTTCCTTTGTCTTTGAACACTGGTGTTAATGCAGTGCAATAGTAACTTCCTAGGCAATTAATATATTTAGTGAAATGATATCTAGGACGTGTCCAATTAGTATAACCAAAACAGTATTTAAAAATTTCACAATACTTTTTATTGTTAATATGATTCTCACAGAATCAAAGAAAAAATGTATAGTTAAAAAGACAATTCAACAATGCATTTATACATAATATAAACATTCAGTGTAGTAATATTCATCACATTACAAATAAGAGTAAAAACAAATCAGTGGCCATATAATTATCTTCTACGCGCGTTTCGGCGAAAAGTACGCCTTCGTCAGGAAAAGCCACAATTCCTGTCAATTAAAAAAAGCAAATGCTTAAAATAATTTTACATGAATTATTTTTTCTTTTATGACTTTTACAACAAATTGGCTATAAGATCTAATGGACACTTTTCAAAAATAAGAATTCAAATGAAGATAACGAAAGAGATGACATTTATATACAGTTACAATGTGCATATCATTGATGTATGTATATCTGATGGATGCAGATAAGAATAATAAGAGCTCAGATGGGAAGCTGAGAGGGGAAAAGGGGAAGGGGAAAAAAGGAGAGGGGGGGAGAAAATGGAAACAATAGATAAAGGAGGACAAGGTATAAGAGTGGTTAAACAACTGAGGGTGCAATGTTGGGAACTGAAACAAATGGGTATTTATAATAAGCAGATAAGAGGTGGAGTGGTTATCGGGAGATGGAACCAACAGCCTGTAATAACCAAAAACAGTATGTAAGGAGAACGGTAATAAAGCAAAGGATGGACTACTGTGTGTAGAGTTCTAATTCGGTACCCGATATTCGATGCAATGCTATTAACGATTTGATGTCACGGTAAGTAGAAAAAGTTCAAAGATATTGCCAGGGGATGTCGTGAAGCCTACAATTTTAATAAAGTGCATTTATGTAAATATGAATTAAGCTACGAAAAGAAACAAGAATATTAGCTGTCTTTATACAGGATTGTATATAAATACCTGTTCTATGTTGTAAATAGCTTTAAGATGTAGAGATTAAATTATTTTATAGACTCGATGATAGTTCGTAGATTCAGGATCTTTTCTCTATGCGAAGAGATTCTGAAATGGGAAACCCAAAATGTATTGTTGTAATTAATGGGTGCCTAAGGGTGCCAAAAATTCTCAATGTCATCTGTATTTCTCTATTTACCTTTTTATGTAGTTGTCTGGGGAATAGTCCGCATTTGGTATTTGAGATGATGCCGTTTGGATGACGGACGTCTTATTTGTGGAACAAATATCCTGGAGCGAAAAGGAAAAGAAAAAGGAGGAGGACATGGATAGCCTCAAATAGTGTGTATTTTAAGAATGTTTAAGTGGCCAGATAGGTGAAATTTTCCTCAACCCAATTCGGTTTGTTGATTGAGGTATATTTATAATGATCTTCTAAGGAAAGGAATGTAGAAAAAAGTACATTAAAGGTGAGGCTATGGACATAATATGATGAGCGAAACTATTGCGTCAATAAACTAAAGTCAAATCGAGTATTTAATTTATTTCTATATCTAGGATTCAAGGATTTACAAATTGGGCTCTGTAGTGTAGGGGATATTCTTTACCTGATCTACGGTGATATGAAGTACAGATTACTTCTCCATTGTCGCTGGCTCAGCTGTGGGTCGGGTGAATAAACGGCGGTGGCGGGCTTAGCGTGCGTTTAAATGTTCCGGTTGCGCTAATGTGATTGGATGTAACTAACTGTGCGTGCTACGTCAGTAGTGTGTGGGCGGGGTCACTACTCTTATTACGGTGGATGCATAGCGTGTGGTCTGGGTCATTGCTCTGTTCATGATGGACACGCAAAGAGTTTATAAAGCCACTTACGCAAACCAAATATCAACTAGCGAACACAATGGTAATCGTCTGTACCTGTGCACACAAATGGGCGGGTACCCCTCATGTGAATGTCCCATTTGTGCAAATCAACACGTGGGTGCAGTCTCTTATAGACAGTGCATGATATGAGTAATTACTGGAGGTGCAAGAGGTTGCATGAAGGTTGTTTAATATATATATAACTGTGTGTAGTGTCAATTGACAATGCTAATATGTTAATTGAAGGGAAATGATTAAAAATAAATGTGGCTATATTCCAGTAGCCTACCATGCAACCGTCTATATTAAGATATGAGAACAGACGTATGATCAGTCACAGTGAGAATAGTCAGTGGGCCGATGTAATGAAAGGCTCACGTCTAGTGTGGGAACAAAGCATGCAAATATGGATATTATGTATTGCATCTTTGTTGTCAGTGTGGATAATTAAATAATTGCATTTTCCCACTGTAAGTCACTGTTCAGACCATTCCGAAAAGTGTCTAAGGAAAAAATCCAGTACACTTCTCGTTTTTTTCGCACTGCGGTTCCACCTTGAGTATCAGGTGTATTGATTTTTTTCCAAAATGCACCAGCGCAATTCATCTGGATGGTGTTGTGCTTGTACAAAATGTTTCACCAAGGGGGCTTGAAGTTTCTTGGTTTTAATGGCAGAACGATGTTCTGATATCCTAATGTGTATGGCTCTCGCGGTCTCGCCTACATATCTCAGTTGGCAGGGGCAAAGGATTAAATAGATGACATTTAGGGTCTTACAGTTCCACAGGTTGGTCGCTTGGATTTTAAATCCATTGTGGGTCAGAGTTTCTCCAGATATAATGGAGTCACAGGATTTGCAGTTTGTGCATCGTATAGTTCCTTTAATAGGAGCTTTACCGTTAATAGATTTTTGGATAAATGGTGATTGAGAATTTGGGCTAGTGAATTTCGAATGGACCAGAATATCTTTAAGGTTTTTATTTTTACGATAGGCTTATATTGGTTTTTCCAGTTTTTTGTGACTGTTCGCAGCACAATTGAGGATATGCCAGTTGGTATTAATGATGTGTTTTATTTTGGTGTTTAAAGTCGAATGTTTGGTGACACATACAAGTTGGTGATTAGTGTCTTGTATCTTGGGTCTTAGTAAGTGATCCCTGTCGTAATATCTGGCTCGTTTATAGGATTCTCGAACGAGTCTGAGGATATCCTCTCTCTAGGAATTTCTTTTTCATTTCCAGTGCTTGTCTGTCAAAGTCAGTGAGGTTGGAACAGTTACGTCTGACTCTTAAAAACTGGGAAAAAGGGATGCTGTCTTTTTGACTTCTAGGATGAAAGCTTTTAAAATGTAAAAGTGTATTTCTGGCTGTTGGTTTGACATGTAAATCCACTTCTAAATGACCACAGTTGTTCCTGATTAGAATATCCAAAAATTCCACCGTTGTGGTGTGGCTATTTGCAGTAAATCGTAAATTGGGATCAGTGAGGTTAAGCCATTGTAGATATTCAGATAATGTATCTTCTCCCCCGGTCCAGATAAAAAAGATGTCATCAATATATCTGGACCAGTGGGAGACAGATTCGAAGAACGGGCAATTTCATTGTGGATGAACTTATCTTCCCAATGGGCCATGTAAATATTAGCTATGGATGGCGCTACAGAAGCGCCCATACTAACGCCTTTGGTTTGATGGAAAATATGGTCCCCAAAGCTAAAAAAGTTTTCAGTCAAGATGATGTGTAGACATTCTAAAATGAATGGTTTTGAAAATGGAATTTCAAATTTATCTATGAACCACGATGTGGCTTCAATGGCTTCATTTGGGGGAATATTGCTATATAAGGACTCAATGTCCAAGGTTACTAGAACATCATGGGTGGGGTTAAAAGGTATATTTTCTGTTTTGTTGATCATGTCTCTAGTATCTTGTATGTATGACATGATTTTTGAGATATAGGGTCTTATTATATTATCTATGAATTTGGATAGTGGTTCCGTGATGGTCCCGATGGTGGAGACTATTGGTCTATATGGTGGCTGGTCTAAGCTTTTGTGAATTTTTGGGACACCATAAATGCATGCTGTTTTTTTAGGGGAATAGTTAAGATAGTCATACTCTTTGTTGGTAATATGTCCCTCATTCAGGGCGAATTTGGTGAGGCTGAGGATCCTTTTTTCTATTCTAGAGATGGGATTATTTCTGGTGCTACGATAAAAATGTTGGTTTTCTAGCATTGTGAGCATATTTTGTTCATAGTCAACGGTGTTTAGGACTACAATGCCTCCCCCTTTGTCACAACATTTAATTGTGAGTGTTTTATCATTAGTGATGTTCTTCACAGCTAGAAATTCCTGTTTAAATTATAAATGGGGTTGGGTATGAACTTGAGGGTTTGCTCCAATTGTTTCAAAACTATATTTTCAAATGTGGATACTTCAGGTCCCACTTGGTCTAGTGTCGGGGTAAATGTAGAGGGTAAGGAAAGTGTATTATTTCTGGAGGTTTCATTATCTGAATCTTTATTATCTTGGAAGAATTTTTTAAGTCTAATTTTTCGAAAGAAGGCATGTATGTCCTGATATAGTTCAAATTTATTAACAAAAGAATGAGGAACATAAGATAGACCTTTTGCTAAGAGATTTGTGCTGGGAATGTCTAGTGGATGTGATGATAAGTTAAAGATGGGTATTATATTCCCTGTTTCCAATATTGCCGGTTCCTTGTCTCTAGTAGATATTGGGGATCTGGTTGGTAGTGGGGTCCCTGGTAATTTCCTCTGAATTGAGGTTGTGGTTGGAACCTAACTCTGTCTTCCTCTGCGGGCTCCTCGATGACCTAAAAAAGGCTGATGTGAGTTTTTGTTGGAATTAAATGAATTGTATGTATCACTAGATTCCTGTTGATGTATGCCGTTTTCACTGTCTGAGTCTGACGTATCAGAGAAAGTCATGACTTTTTGATGTCTAGCTGTTTGATCATTGATGTATTGATTTTGTTTATAGAAATCTTCATGAAGATATGGATACGTTCTATCTGGTGTACAGTATCTTTTATCTTTAAGTAGTTTATCAGATTTTCTTTTATTCAAATATTCTGTGAAGGAAGCTAGTTCTTTATTTGATTCATCCAATTTTTTTATGGCGTCTTCTACACTGTTATTTTTCTTAATTTGGTCTTCTAATTCATTCAATTCTATTTTTAGTACTGCTGCTAACTCTTTGGCGGTTTCAATGATTAATATCATCAGGTCTCTTGAGCATCTGTTAGCAATCGTACTCCATTTGTGTAAAAATTCCTTGTGTTGGACAAAAAGTCCTGGGATGATACATTATCTGAATATCTACAATGGCTTAACCTCACTGATCCCAATTTACGATTTACTGCAAATAGCCACACCACAACGGTGGAATTTTTGGATATTCTAATCAGGAACAACTGTGGTCATTTAGAAGTGGATTTACATGTCAAACCAACAGCCAGAAATACACTTTTACATTTTAAAAGCTTTCATCCTAGAAGTCAAAAAGACAGCATCCCTTTTTCCCAGTTTTTAAGAGTCAGACGTAACTGTTCCAACCTCACTGACTTTGACAGACAAGCAGTGGAAATGAAAAAGAAATTCCTAGAGTGAGGATATCCTCATAGACTCTTTCCAGAATCCTATAAACGAGCCAGATATTACGACAGGGATCACTTACTAAGACCCAAGATACAAGACACTAATCACCAACTTGTATGTGTCACTAAACACAAAAATAAAACACATCATTAATACCAACTGGCATATCCTCAATTGTGCTGCGAACAGTCACAAAAAACTGGAAAAACCAATATACGCCTATCGTAAAAATAAAAACCTTAAAGATATTCTGGTCCATTCGAAATTCACTAGCCCAAATTCTCAACCACCATTTATCCAAAAATCTATTAATGGTAAAGCTCCTATAAAAGGAACTATACGATGCACAAACTGCAAATCCTGTGACTCCATTATATCTGGAGAAACTCTGATCCACAATGGATTTAAAATCCAAGCGACCAACCTGTGGAACTGTAAGACCCTAAATGTCATCTACTTAATCCTTTGCCCCTGCCAACTGGGATATGTAGGCGAGACCGCGAGAGCCATACACATTAGGATATCAGAACATCGTTCTGCCATTAAAACCAAGAAACTTCAAGCCCCCTTGGTGAAACATTTTGTACAAGCACAACACCATCCAGATGAATTGCGCTGGTGCATTTTGGAAAAAATCAATACACCTGATACTCAAGGTGGAACCGCAGTGCGAAAAAAACGAGAAGTGTTCTGGATTTTTTCCTTAGACACTTTTCGCAATGGTCTGAACAGTGACTTACCATGGGAAAATGCAATTATTTAATTATCCACACTGACAACAAAGATGCAATACATAATATCCATATTTGCATGCTTTGTTCCCACACTAGACGTGAGCCTTTCATTACATCGGCCCACTGACTATTCTCACTGTGACTGATCATACGTCTGTTCTCATATCTTAATATAGACGGTTGCATGGTAGGCTACTGGAATATAGCCACATTTATTTTTAATCATTTCCCTTCAATTAACATATCCGCATTGTCAATTGACACTACACACAGTTATATATATATATATATATATATTAAACAACCTTCATGCAACCTCTTGCACCTCCAGTAATTACTCATATCATGCACTGTTTATATGAGACTGCACCCACGTGTTGATTTGCACAAATGGGACATTCACATGAGGGGTACCCGCCCATTTGTGTGCACAGGTACAGACGATTACCATTGTGTTCGCTAGTTGATATTTGGTTTGCGTAAGTGGCTTTATAAACTCTTTGTGTGTCCATCATGAACAGAGCAATGACCCAGCCCACACGCTATACATCCACCGTAATAAGAGTAGTGACCCCGCCCACACATTACTGACGTAGCACGCACAGTTAGTTACATCCAATCACATTAGCGCAACCGGAACATTTAAACGCACTCTAAGCCCGCCACCGCCGTTTATCCACCCGACCCACAGCTGAGTCAGCGACAATGGAGAAGTAATCGGTACTTCATATCACCGTAGATCAGGTAAAGAATATCCCCTACACTACAGAGCCCAATTTGTAAATCCTTGAATCCTCGATATAGAAATAAATTAAATACTCGATTTGACTTTAGTTTATTGACGCGATAGATTCGCTCATCATATTATGTCCATAGCCTCACCTTTAATGTACTTTTTTCTACATTCGGCTGGCATGTAATTATTCCTTTCCTTAGAAGATCATTATAAATATACCTTAATCAACAAACCGAATTGGGTTGAGGAAAATTTCACCTATCTGGCCACTTAAACATTCTTAAAATACACACTATTTGAGGCTATCCATGTCCTCCTCCTTTTTCTTTTCCTTTTTGCTCCAGGATATTTGTTCCACAAATAAGACGTCCGTCATCCAAACGGCATCATCTCAAATACCAAATGCGGAATATTCCCCAGACAACTACATAAAAAGGTAAATAGAGAAATACAGATGACATTGAGAATTTTTGGCACCCTTAGGCACCCATTAATTACAACAATACATTTTGGGTTTCCCATTTCAGAATCTCTTCGCATAGAGAATATCCTGAATCTACGAACTATCATTGAGTCTATAAAAGAATTTAATCTCTACATCTTAAAGCTATTTACAACATAGAACAGGTATTTATATACAATCCTGTATAAAGACAGCTAATATTCTTGTTTCTTTTCGTAGTTTAATTCATATTTACATAAATGCACTTTATTACAATTGTAGGCTTCACGACATCCCCTGGCAATATCTTTGAACTTTTTCTACTTACCGTGACATCAAATCGTTAATAGCATTGCATCGAATATCGGGTACCGAATTAGAACTCTACACACAGTAGTCCATCCTTTGCTTTATTACCGTTCTCCTTACATACTGTTTTTGGTTATTACAGGCTGTTGGTTCCATCTCCCGATATCCACTCCACCTCTTATCTTTTCGCTAGGCTGCGACTTGAAGTAAGCACTGTTAAACATTTTCTTTAAATATCTATTGACTTTGTCCCCCCCTCCCATTATTGCTTATTATAAATACCCATTTGTTTCAGTTCCCAACATTGCACCCTCAGTTGTTTAACCACTCTTATACCTTGTCCTCCTTTATCTATTGTTTCCATTTTCTCCCCCTCCCTCTCCCCCTCTCCTTTTTTTCCCCTTCCCCTTTTCCCCTCTCAGCTTCCCATCTGAGCTCTTATTATTCTTATCTGCATCCATCAGATATACATACATCAATGATATGCACATTGTTACTGTATATAAATGTCATCTCTTTCTTTATCTTCATTTGAATTCTTATTTTTGAAAAGTGTCCATTAGATCTTATAGCCAATTTGTTGTAAAAGTCATAAAAGAAAAAATAATTAATGTAACATTATTTTAAGCATTTGCTTTTTTTAATTTACAGGAATTGTGGCTTTTCCTGACTAAGGCGTACTTTTCGCCGAAACGCGCGTAGAAGATAATTATATGGCCACTGATTTGTTTTTACTCTTATTTGTAATGTGATGAATATTACTACATTGAATGTTTATATTATGTATAAATGCATTGTTGAATTGTCTTTTTAACTATACATTTTTTTCTTTGATTCTGTGAGAATCATATTAACAATAAAAAGTATTGTGAAATTTTTAAATACTGTTTTGCCTATACTAATTGGACACGTCCTAGATATCATTTCACTAAATATATTAATTGCCTAGGAAGTTACTATTGCACTGTGTTTTACCCTGTCCTAGGAATTATACTTTATTTCCTCATATTCAGGGGGTCCCTGTTATTTACATAGCACTGGTGTTAATGCTACACCCCAAAATTCTGCATTGGCTTTATACAGCATAGGTGGAATGCCGTTTGGACCAGGGGCACCTGTTGGTCTGCCCCTGTCTATTTGCCTCTTTATATCAGCTGGTGTGGAGTCATGATGCTCGATTTTAGCAGGCGGAGGTGGATTTAGACCGGACACTGATTTGCCCGTGCTGGAGGTTAACACAGTTCCTCTTAGATCTAATTCTTGGGAAGTTGCTGTTGGATGTCCATTACCTGTTTTTCTCCTGTGGGTTTCACTGCTGTGTTATATATCCCCTGCTTCCTCAAGGTTTTCCTCATTGCCAGGAGCAGTACCATTAAAGTGAGTAAAAAGATATCCTGTCCATGCTTCCTCCGTTATGTTGGAGTTTATACCAGGGTGATTTGGATTCTTTATTCTTTTAATTATTTGCCAGAATCTTGCACTATTTTTTTGTTTGACTTCATGGAAAAGCTTTGCCCATAATTCATCGTTTTATTGTTTCTTTTTTTCCCAGTTCCTCCTTTTTAATTATGCCCTAGCTTTCTGAAGAGCTATTTGCAGGTCCTGGTTTATTACGTTTTTCCGCATCTGTCGCAATGTTCGATTTATGATTTATTTTAACATTTTCGATTCCGGGCTAGGTAATAGCCTTGTCGGTGCTCCCGCTTGCTGACTCGATCTTGCTGCTGACACTTTCGATAATTTGTCACCGATGGCTGCAGTAAAGTTTTGCCAAGTATCTACTGGTTTTATCATAAGACCTGCTGCTTGAGTATAAAGTGATTTTGCCGCGAGAGATACTGCACTAATATTGCTAGGATTACACCGCAGCCGCTTGAGATTTGTGGTCACTTCAATGTTAGCTCCTATAGATGGCTCGATTTTAAGGAGTGAGTTGGCTCTTATTATCACTTCTTGAGGCAGGTGGTCACTATATTCCTTAACCCCTGTACTGAAGGTTTCTACTTTACAAAGCATATTTAGTGATGTAAATGTGTAATCCAGATGGGAGGATTGCTTTGTTGAATGAAACGTTGCAACGGGTGGGTTATCCTCCAGAAAACGCCCGTTCAAAGTTCTTAAATTGAGATGTTCAAGTTGCCATAGCAGGTGTTTTGAGCAGCTTGTAGGCTTTTTAATTTTTGGGGAGCCCTGTCTTGGCACTTCCCATGCTGCATTAAGCTCTTGAACGAGGACGTCGCCATCACCAGAACCAATAAGATACATGATGAAGTCACCTGCCAGGATGATATGATCGGTGTCCTCCTCATCCATTATCTTTTTGTGGCTTCTATCAATTCCTTTGCAGCTTTCAATTTCTGCTTAGGATGGATGTAGGTGTTGATTAGTATAACTTCTTGGCGTACATTGTTGAGCTCAGGTGCTATCTTTACAGCCGGTATGGCGCTTGATGGTGCTATTTGAATCTCTGTAGGTGTAATTTCTCCTATTGTTGCTATTGACGCCAGGATCATTAGGCCCCCTGATCGACGACCAAAATCGGAGTGTTTTTTTGCTGGAATATAACAATAAGTGTATCCTTGGTGCTCGAAGGCCTTGTCTTCCCAGGTCTCTTGTAGCTGTAACAAGTCATATGATTGTAGATATTGCTTTTACTAGCTAGGCCATTAACGTTCCAAATGCATATACTGATTTGTCTGGGTGTGGCCAATACTGGATGAGGGCTGCTCTCCCTTTGTCAATTTGTTTGATCCATGGTGATAGTACGCTGGATTTGCCTCCAATTTTGTGTCGTATTTAACGAAGTGTGACATAAGTTCCTTGGATCTGAATTCGAGGGAGATATCTTCGTGTCTTAGGAATATGTTCTTGGAGAGCTACTCCTTGCTCCCTTTAGTACTTAGTTGGTGTTTTTTTCGTGGAGCTATCCTGCTAGAAGGTAAAAAAAGGTGTCGGCTGGGAGGTTGATGTTCGACTCCAAATTTTATTCCCCATTGTTTAAACGTGATATCTTCTTTCAGGATTTTATTGACTACCTCACAAGGGGACCAGGTTGCTTTAGTTGCTTCTGAGCATTGTGGATTCTTGGTCGGTAGAAACTCGATTTGGAGAAGGTCAGAGGAACTAATGCTGACTAGGCTTGAGATTGATTGTAGGAGCTGCAATATATTTCCTCTGTTGAGGATATCATCTCTGGGGGGGGCGCTAGAGAGCCCGAAGCAAGATGGCCGCACATTAGTGCAGCTCTGCTGGTCGGGGCCACTCTCCGTTTAAAATCCTGTTATTCTCCTAGTCATCCCAGCACGAGAGCTGGCAATTCTATACCCCTGCCACTGCTGCACATGAAATTGTTCGTGTTGGTGTGATCGCTGCTGCCTAACCACTTGTACTTGCGACTGCTTGTCCCAGCGGCAGCATGGCGGTAATGGTGGAATGCTGAGGACCTGTGGGGCGGCCGGCGGTTTGTGACGGCATCCGGACGTATCTACCGGGTATTGAGGAGACTGCTCTCATCTGACTATCATCGCGCTAGGTGTGCTTTGCTGCCCTGAATCGAAGGTGTGTGCTGCGGTGAATTTGCGGACCTGCCGCCGCGCGGCCTGGGACTCTGGAAACGAGTGGAGGCCCTGATGTCACGCTCCACGGGGGTCGGCTGGTGGTGACGCAGCAAGCGGAGTTCATCTTCGTCCTGGATCCGGTCTCTACGTTGCGGCACGGCATATGACATGATGCGCTGCTAACTGCCTGTCCCCGCTGTCCTGGAGAAGGAACCGGTGTGGAGAGGAGTTGTGGGCCGCGCCCGTGATTATTACCGGCAGCGCATTCTGGCAAAGTGTGGCGAGACAGCTGCAGGACATATCCTGCTGATTTAGCCTTCCTTCGTTTGGGGAATAAGTGGTGCGCATTGGTTTGGCCCGCTGCGGAGCTCACATTTGCACCGTAGTTGGCGTGTCTGAGCCCTGCTGCTTTGCACCTGAGATATAGCATTGGTAGGCCTCAGTGCACTGATATTGGCGTGAACTGCACCTCTACGGGGAAACAAAGACCAGCAGCTAGCTCACGGAGAGTGTGTCTGCAGAGGGTAGAGAGTGGTTTGAGCACTGTGACTACCACCGATACTGAGCACAGACAGTACAATTCCTCACTTTTCATTGATCTACACGTTACGGTGCACCTTAGCGGAACGTGTTGGAAATCTAGAGTGCAGTTGACGAGGGGCAGCCTCCGGATGCGGTGCGGTGTAGATGCTGGCGGCGCAACCACTCTTGGGCAGGTTGTGTGACTGTGGAGAGTTGCGACAGTGGGGTTGTGCTGTGGAACACTAGACAAGACAACAGCTACGTCTTTGACACCAGCACTTGCGGGGCTCACTGTTGGTTTCCCTTACTAACGCTCAGGAAGCGCAGTTTGCATTCTGATTGGAGACTGTTCTTGTGCTCGATGATGGGCAAACCAGAAAAGCAACAGCAGGCCAAACTCTCCTTTGAAGCTAAACGGCCGAAGAAGTTACATATGCAGGCTGCCTCGGATACCGAAACTGACTTGGAGGCGGGCAGCAGCACCAAACTAGAGCGCATGATGATTGCCATGCAACAAAGTCTACAAACAATTGATAGTAAAATTGATCATTTAAATTTGCGCATGGACAATATGTTGGCTAAGTAGGACAAACAAGGCATGCGTTTAACCGAGGCGGAGCAGCATATCTCCGCCACGGAGGACAGGGTGGAGACACTCAGACTCCTATAGCCAGATGGAAAAATTGCTCGCGGTCATCCAAACTAAGGACGAAGACTTGGAGGCTCGGTCTCGGCGCAATAACCTCCGCATTACTGGGGTGCCGGAGACCACAAATACAGGTAAAATGGAGCTCTACGTGGAGGAGATGCTGAAAACTATGCTGGGAGCGGAACACTTTTCAAGTGTCTTGGTAGTGGAAAGAGCACATCGCTCTCTTGTGCCCAAGCCTATCCCGGGGGCACCGCCACGTCCCTTAATTGCCAGGCTACTCAATTATCGCGACAGGGATGTTGCACTTCGCCCAGTGCGGGAAAAAGGTTGCGCTGTTTCCGGATTTCGCAACGGCGGTACAGCAGGAGCGACGGGAATTCCAAAAAGTGAAGAAGAAACTCCAGGAATTGAAGCTGCAATACGCGATGTTGTACCCCGCGCGTCTGCGGATACAGCATGGGAGCAGAGCCAAGATCTTCACATCCCCCAAAGACGTAATGCAATTTGTGAGACAGCTGGAGCAGCGAGAATCTTCTAGACTGGCTGGTGACGATGCTGATACTGAGTGTAAATTGTGGTGAAGGTGCTCCAAATACAGTTATGTTTTGATCACATGATTGAATTGTTGCAATAACGCAGCTGAAATTACATGTACACTATACAGAGTTAGCACCTTAATGGAATAATGAGCCTCAGTCAAAGTTTACTGCTATTCCTTACTGAATGTCACTGCCACTTGTTGGTGCCAATAATGTGCGGGGTGCATGTGGGTACTGTTTTTTGAAATATGGAATCAAAGTAGGCTGGGAGAACACGTAAGAATTGCCCCGGCCCCCCCTTTATCATATTGAGAGGGGTCGATGGGCATCTGGCGATCTATGCCAGGGTACAACTCACATGGTTCATGATTTGGGGTGTGTACTGTGGGCAGACAAGCTGCCTGTGGAGGGGTGTTGGGTTCAATATGTTTTCTTGGTTATTTTCTTGGGAGGTCCTTAGCATATTTGGGATGCTGAAGTGGGAGGGGGGTGGGGTTGGGGTTGTGACTGAATACATCAGTACAACAGACGGAATATGATGGGTACAGCAAACTGGTATGATCAGTATAGTTACCGGCGTAGTGGCGAGTGTGTCAGTCAGAGTTGAGCATGGCAGGCGCTGGAATTGGCGAAATAACCTGGGTAACCTGGAACGTCAGAGGTCTTAATAATCCCAAAAAAACGAGACCAGTACTAGCTTACTTGGACCGACACAATGTTCAGGTGGCACTCCTGCAGGAGACCCATCTTACCAAGCACACAGAGGCAGTGGTGGCCACTAGATGGGCGAGGTGTGATTGATATCTTCCTACTCTTCGTACGCGAGAGGGGTTATGATTTTGATCAGAAAAACTATTCCCTTTGAATGTTTACAGGTGGATGAGGATGAGCATGGTCGATATGTGGTGGTGCATGGGAAATTATGTGGTAAATTGTTAATGTTTATGGACCTAATGTAGATGACCCTGTCTTTTACGAAATGTTGTGGGAGAGAATCCACCGGTTACCACCTGCTGCGCTTATTTGTGGAGGCGATTTTAATGTTGTGTTGGACCCCTCACTAGACCACCACACTATTGCAGAGTACCCAGTAAAGAAAGCCGCTCAGGCTGTTAGAGATGGCATGATGGACTTACATTTATTGGATGTTTGGAGGTTCAGACATCCGGCAGTGTTGGAAGGTACCTGCCACTCATACGTACATCAGTCATGGTTGCGTCTTGATTTTTGGCTGACCACGGTGGATGTAAACTCCTGGATCACCACAATTAGGCACTTACCACGCACGTTGTCCGATCACTTCCCAGTCTTGCTTAGCTTGTTAATGCCTACGCATGCTCCTCTGCCATTTCAGTGGAGATTGCAGCCCTCTGCGCTGAAAGATCAAGTGTTCTGTGAGGAAGTGCGAGAGGCCATTGAGAACTATTTCACTGAAAATGTTGGGTCGGTTCAAAGTCTTGGCACACTGTGGGAGGGGTTCAAGATGACGATACGTGGTGTGTGCATAGGGTTGCAAGCTGGGGTGCTTAGATCTTTGAGGGGCTCCATGAAGAAGTTAGAACTAGAACTGGAACTGGAGCAACATTAACGCACCAATGAAAGCACGCCGAGTGACGTCATACTGGCTACCATTAAAGAAAAGATCACTGAATATAATGATCTAGCAGATCAAGAGGTGAGGCACATGTCAAGGCGTTGGACGGCCAAATATTATGGGGAGGGGGTAGGCCTGGTAGAGCGTTTGCCTCCAGAATAGCTGAACCCTGGGTTAGCAGCCCTACATTGAAAGCTATTACAAGGGATGGTACGGTTAGCTGTGACACGCCAGGTATTCTTCACTCCTTCGTGCAATACTATCAGACCATGTATGACATTAGGCAAACGGCAACAGAAGAAGAAAAAGCGCAATATTTAGAGGATATTGCTTTGGTATGGCTATAGCGTAGGCAGCAAGATTTCCTAATGCATCCGCTGACTGTAGATGAACTTCGTGATGCCATAACGGCCCGGCCCCAGATGGATTGCCGGCAGAATTTTATAAGGAGTATATTGATCTCCTGGCCCCTCACCTACATGAGATGTATGAAGAAGCCTATGAGCAGCAACAGCTTCCGGAAACACTCCGTGAAGCGCTGATTATAACCCTACTGAAACCAGGGAAACCTCCAGACAGTTGCGAATCGTATAGACCGCTATCCCTGATGAATACAGATGTAAAGATATTAGCGAAGGTCCTGGCAAACCGCATGCGGTTGCTGCTGCCTGACATGGTGCTCCCTGATCAGTCAGGGTTTATCCCGGCTCGCTCTACTGCACATAATTTGAGAACGCTCTTTGTGGTGGTGCATCTTCTCAAGCCATCCTTGCCGGCCCCGGCGGTCCTCCTTGATGCCGCTAAGGCATTTGATTCTATCTCGTGGAGATATGGTTGCAGTGTTACACCGTATGGGGGTGCCATACAACTACACAAACTGGATCAAATTGTTGTATATGGACCCAGTAGCACGTGTCCAAACAAATGGCCAGACGTCTGACACGTTCCGGATTAGACGCGGAACACTGCAGGGATGCCCTCTCGCGCCTATATTATTTGCGGTGGTATTAGAGCCGCTGGCATGTGTGTTGCGACAGCGACATGCCCAGGCGGCGCTGCGTTTCCACCATAGACCGCTGGCAGTATCCATGTACGTGGATGACATGGTGCTCTATGTCCATGAGTCTGCAATCCACCTAGAAAGCCTAATACGAGAATATATTCGCTTTGAATGGCATTCAGGCCTCGGAATAAATTGGAGTAAATCGACAGTGCTCTCCTTGACAGAATGCACGACGTGAGTGGAATTGGGTTATCCGTTAGAGTGGGGAACCGACCCAGTTAAGTATTTGGGTGTTTGGATCCACAAAGACCCACAAGTGATCATACGGACCAACTATGGACCGGCAATAACGCGACTTGAGGAGCAGGTTTCTAGATAGATCAAATTGCCATTGACATTTGCTGATAGGGTGGCGTTAATCAAAATGGTTGTGCTTCCGAAGTTTTTATAGCTCTTTGTAAATATTCCTCTCCAATTGACGCAGCACTTCTTTAATACACTTCGCACCTTATTGGTCACGCTAGTATGGGGTGGTAAGAAACCGCGAGTTAAATGGGAAGTACGGACGCTGCCGTACGAGATGGGGGGCTTTACTGTGCTGAATCTGCAACTATATTATCTTTGTGCACAGGCACAATACGCCTACTATTGGCACCAAGAACCAAAATTCATCCCACATGTTGCAGTGGAAGCTGGAGCTGTTCACCCCATTCCCCTTAAAGCAATGATTGTAAACACCAACAGTCTTTGAAAAGGGCGAAGTGGATACGGTATGCTGTATGGCTCACGCTTGGCAGAAGTTGGGAAAAAGGGCACAGCGGTTGCCGCTTTACGCGCCGGCAATGCCTCTGGTGTATCACACACCACTCTGTGACAAGTGAAGCAGGTTCTCTAAAGGCACTGCAGGACGCAGGTATGCTAACGATGAGTGATGTATATCCCAGCGGGAGGTTTAGTGAGCTCTCGCAATTTGTGGGAGGACGAGATAGACCAGTCATGTTAACGTTCGTATATAATAGACTGCGTGCGGCGCTGAGGGCTCTCTACCCATGCTTCCTGGAGCAGCCACCGACGCTGGGGGCGCTGCAGGTAATCTACACGGCGCAGGAGCGGTTCAAACTTATTACTCGATAATATAGTATCTCCCAAGCTGAAGAGCAGGATGTGAAACTGGGCCCATTGTAAAAATGGAATGAAATTTTGCGACAACCCTTAGAGGAAGAGGAGTGGATAGGCTGTTGTAAACTAACAGGTCACCTAACCGCGAATGGGAATCTCAGACTCATCCACTTCAAATATATACACCATATGTATTATACACCTGCGCAGCTTTATAAATATAGTCTGAGGGACTCGCATTGCTGTATTAGGTGTGGTGAGGAATATGCTGACTTCCAGCATTTGGCGTGGAGTTGCCCAAAGGTACAGACATTTTGGGGTCAAGTCGTTTGCACTTTGACAGCAATGATAGGTGAACCAATAGAATGTGATATGAAAGTGTGTTTATTGGGTATTTCACTCAAACTTAAAGGTGTTCAGAAGAGACTGGCAACTGTGGCCCTGCTACTAGCGAAACGTAGAGTTTCAATCCACTGGGGGGGCAGACCGGCACCCAAGCATGCACATTGGCTTAAAGATGTGGCATACTGTCGCGACCAACTTGCATGTTATGCTGAAGAACTGCCAAGCACGTCTAGACCCCGTGATATTTGGACTTTCTTCACCGAATATATGACGACTAGACAGGAGGTATAAGAATGTTCCATAGGATAATGTCTGCTATACTGTATATTACTGCCATGAACTATGTACTACTGTCACCGTCGAACTCTGATAAGATGTATCCAAAAATTGATTTGTATTCTCTAACCGTAAACTAACAATGATGTATCCTGTGGTTGTTTAGTTATGAAAATCAATAAAAAAATAAGAGTATATCATCTCGGGACGTATATTCTGGAGTGAAAATAATGGAAGTCGGGCTTTCCCCGTGCTGGACTGCTGCTTACTTTGTGGGGGGGCCCTCACTGCCAGGCACCCTAGGCTGAGTGAGGCGACTTGTGGTGGCCCCTAGATAGTCGGTTGTGGGATAAATTTGTTGTTGGTCGTTTTGCTGCCTTTCTTTCCCTGAAACCAATGTGGGTTTTATGACTCCTCGTACTGACTGTTGCAATGGCTCTGTACTATTAGCCTGGATGTTGTCACAAGGTTTTGAACTCATAGTTTGATCGGTTTTAATTATCATTGTTGAATATGGTATGTGCAGGTTTTGACCTATTTTTTCTAGTTGTAGCCCCTGTTCGTTATCAGAAATTTGAGGGTTCTGTAGTGAGTCTCTTGAAGGTAAGGCCAAAACCATTGGCGAGGCGGCAACGGATCCCATGAAGGAGCACTCGGGGTCTTCAGCCAAGGGAGGGGTGGAAACCTGAGTTGCATCCATAGAAGCAGGGCTGCGGACACGTAGGGATTGGTGTAGTTGGAACTCTTTAAGTTGACTTTCACAGGTTAGAAGCCAGTTTCTTCCCTTCCTTTTCTTCTTCCTGCGAACTTTGCGTGGTGTCTGGACATTGATTATAGCACAATTGGCTATTGTTGCTGTAGGGTCGCAGGCTGCTGGCAGATGCTGTCTAGCATCAATTTCTGCACTCTCCATTGGTGGTGTTGGTGCCTCTCCGCCCACCAGGAGGGGATAACTAGGTGGAGCCTGCTCTGCTTTTGGGTGCTTCAATAGCGTTGTTATGGATCCTGGTAATTCGCTACTCTGGGGAGGGTTCTGTGTGACAGATGTTTTTAGATCTGATATTAGATCCCCCATCATTGATGGTAACGTTTGTAACTTGTCTATGATCGGTGCACAGGGACATGATGATGGTAGGGTGTGAAACTGGTGAGCCGCTTCCTGTCCTCACTTTATAAGTCTGTTAAGTTCTGATATTTTCCAGTCAATCCCCAAGATGGTGTCGGCCATTGTCTGAAGAATCGTAAGCTGCAGATCCATTTTGTGGGATTGAAATTGTAAGGCTGCAGCTGAATTTTGCCGGGTGTTTAAATTTGTGATCCATATAGATTCCTGGGTTATACTTCCAGAATTGTTGCCTTTCTCCAACCTTGGGAGATTGCTGGCTTCCGCAGGTGACTAAGAATGAATTGGTTTTAGATTGTAGGAGGCAACTAATTCCTCCCATTCCTGTGTTGCAATAAAGGTCATATCGGCGTACGTCGAGTGAGTGTCGTCATAAGGTACGCACGGGAGATGTATTTGCAATTAGGCTGTTATGTGCTGTTAAATGTTCCCGAATATCTACTTGAATTGTTTGAATTGGTTGCGTTTGAATGGGAGAACTATTATTTGGTTGAGAAAATAAGACTTGTGCTTTCTGGACCGATTCGTCCTGTGCCGTTACTGCAACTGATGGAACTGAACTAACTGTATTTATTTGACTTGGATTTATCTCAGCACAACTAATTAAATGAGGGTTTTTATCTGGGTCGGGGGTGTCTACTCGCCATCGACGAGCCCGGCAAGTTGTTTTTTGCACTATTTTTTTTGTGGGGCAAAGCGGGCCAATTCTGGCCCCACTTAGGTTATCTGCCCCGCCACTTACTAAGTTGATGTTGTCCTCCGTTCCCATTGGCGTTGACGTAGTTTCCCTGGAAGGTTGCCGGGGGTTAACGATATCCTCCGTTCCTGTTGGGGTTGACATTATTTTCCCATGAGGAAATTGAGGACTAGCCTTTACACACAGTGGGGATCCGACTGGATTGATGTTATTCAACGGGTTTGAATCAATTTTAGTTGATAAGAGTGGTGTTTGCAGCCCCTTTATTTTCCCTGTTTTTGAGTAAATAGCTGTCCCCGGGTCTTTGAGAGAAAAAAATATCGTATAGATCTTGGGCTGATAAGTTCACAGCTTTTTTCTCACAGGCGCCCCTTCGATATTTATGAGATTGTCTGGATTCTCTAGAGGGATTGTGGGTGGTGGAGGTTGTGACATCAGTGATAATTGAGATGGCGATGACGTGCTTGAGGCTCCAAGTCTCCGTGCTTGAGGCTCGAGGCTCCAAGTTTCCACAACCGCACGAACCAGGATAAGCAAACCCTCAACCCCCCACGCACGGGAGCCCGGACCCGGCTGGCAGGTATGGACACAGCCCAGACACGGACACGGGGGGAAAACAAATTCGGAGCTCAGCGAGATCAACAGGCACAGAGCTAATCACGGTTGGCAGCTCCCAATGACCGCTACAGCAAACATAGACTGAGTTGTGGACTACCAGCCACCCATCTCAACAAAAAAAACTGCAGAGTCCTTTAGAACACCTATCACATAACCCATTTAAAATATCTGTGTCCGGATAAAACTCATATTATTTTTACAATAAACGATACAAACAGTTTCTAAACTAGACATTTAACAAATCCCTGCTAACTAATCACAACCATACACAGCTGCTAGATGAAAGCCCACGGTCCGTACAAAAAGGATGGCCCCATCAAGAAATCACTTGGGTGCCATACTAGTGGTAGAATGTGCTACATAGATACTGATAACACAATTTAAAAAAACTGGTAAACATTTTAAAACTAGACCCATATTGTATCAATTGATTTACCATTTTGAGAATATGAATACAGCATATTCAAGTGTGTGTGTGTGTGTATGTATGTGTGTGTGTGTGTGTGTGTGTGTGTATATATAATGGAATGTACAGAATCTGTCTTCTTTGCAAGTCTTTTTCTTGTGTCTATGATCACCTGACACAGGAAGTGAACTCACCATGCATGTTTAAATGGCTTTGGCGAACTGTTACCTGTGTGTGATCAAGGGCACGGCTGTGCTCGAAACGCGTCACTAAGCAGAGGAGCAGAAATAAAATCTTCCTGCCAGCAATTGGGGTCCGTTTACTCTGTTCGCCGCTGCTGCTGTGTGTTTGTAGCGGAGGTTCAAGGAGTTGTGTGTGTGTGTGTATATATATATATATATATATATATATATATATATATATATATATATATATATATATATATATATACACACACACATCATATCATGTATATTAGTTTCCATGGGAACCACGTTTTTGTTTTGCTAATAACTTTGGCACCATTTGATGTATCTTCTCAAAACGTTTAAACTAGTTTACCACTCACTTCAGCTGCTGTTTGGAAAGTGTCGGGGTGAGTCGTCAAGTGGGTGGCAAGAAAAAGGGGGTCCCAAAATGTGTTTTCCCCATGCAATTTCCCACTCGCTCACACACGCACACACTCACAAACCCACACAACCACTCACACACCTACAAACATATCCATACACACCCACTCAGAGACCCAAAAATCCACTCACACACTAACTCACAGACCCACACAGGCACTCACACACCCACGTACACAACCAATCAATCACTCACACACTCACACCTGTACAGCCACTCACACACAGTCACAAACACACAGCCAGTCACACATGCACTCACGCACCCACTCACACACCCGCACAACCACTTATACACCACACTTACACACCCATACAGCCACTCACACACCCACTCATAAACCCACAAAACCACTCACACACCACACTTACAGACTTATACAGCCACTCCCACATCCACTCGGAGACCCAGAGAACACCTGACCCACCCACTCACACCCATACAGCCACTCACACAAACACCCACTCAGACCTACACAGCCACTCACACACCCACACAGCCTCTCACACATGCACTGGCACACCCACCACACACTCACACGCTCTCTTATACACCCACACAACCACTTCAACACCCACTCACAAATCCAGGTTACAAGGACGTTATATTTAGGAAAGAGCATTTACAAAAACGGTAGAAATTCACTGAAAAAAAACAAATGTAACAGGGATGTTATAGTTAGGAAATAGTATTAATAAAATGTAGAAATTCACAGAAAAAAACAAAGATTATAAGAACGTTATACTTAGGAAATAAATTTTTGAAAAACGAAGAAATTCACTAAAAATACAAAGGTTACATGAACATTATAATTAGGTTCAGATTTTACACACACAAAACCATAGAAATTCAGCAGTTATAGTTATCTCAAGTAACTATAACTCATGCCCTAAGTTAACTATAGCTTACTCCCTCGCTGTGCACTGCTAACTACCCCACATATCACATCACTCATGACATCTTCTATGACATCATATCACTGCAACATTTGCAGTGAAATTATTGATGAGAAAACTGTGCGTAGTGGGGGCTTGAGTTATACTTACCATAGGGCACGGTGTCGGCAAGGAAACTGCTGTGTCCTGGGGTGGGCCCCCTGCAACACAGCATGTGAGCCGGGGCTGGGCTCCCTGGGGCCAAAGAAGGCTCAGGGGCATGTGGCACGACTACCCTTTATTAATTGAATCGGCCATGAGCAATAGGGTACCCGGGGCCTCTGGAGGTTTGGGGAGGGAAGGCTGTGTAGCCCCACTCCCCTTTTATGCAAATTCAGCCTGAGCCTGGGCTCTCCAGGGGCTTTAATGGCTCGAGGAGGGGACGATGCATGGACCTCCTCCCTTTTTTTTTGTTCATTTTGGCATCAGGGGTGGGCTCTCTGGGGCCTATAATGGCTCAGGGAGGGGTTCATGCGGCCCCTCTCCCCTTGTTGAATACAGCCCGGGGGTGTGCTCTGCGGGGTCTGTAATTGAAAAATGCAGCCCTGGCTGGCATTTTTTCTTTTGTGTTTTTTCTGATCCCGCTGGAGTCCTGTGGGATAGCTGCAATTTTTGCTGAGTTTTGTTTTTGTAATTTTCCTTTTTTTTGTTTTTGGTATCGAGGGGGCCCAGGAGGTCAAGGTATGCCTTCCCTGCCCCCTTATATCATTTCTTTAACTTGACTATGTCCCCAAGTCCTGTAATGGCTGCCAGCAACATTTTTCTCATGTTACTGGCAGCAAACCGGAGCGCTCGCTCCTGCAGTAGCCCGACTCCTGCGGTAGCAAGATGGCCCAAGGAAAATAAAGCTCCCTTGGCTAATCAGAATACTCTATTTTTAAATTGACCCAACCGTCCAGTTATCTGTTTTTTTACACTTAATTTCTCAAAAACTACTGAACAGATTACACCAAATCACAAAAAGCACAAGCTGCATAGCAAGATCTAGCTTCTTGCCAACACCGGCCATGCGGTAGTAAACGCACAGCCTGCTCCCAGTGGGCGGCAGCTTTGAAAATGCTCCCACCAGCTGGGAGCAGACCTTTGATCTGTTTCCCTGCAGTGATATGAAAAGGGAAACAGATCAAAATATTGCTCCCGCCCGAAGGGAGCAGTATAAGTAGCTTTTCCCTGCAGGTGGTAGCAGGACCGGCTCCTGCTGCATGCGGGGAGTCGGCCAGGGCCGTGGGGGCATTGGGGCTGCCCCCGTCACCCTCAAGTTTATGATAGGTTTCCTGGGTCAGAACTGGAATACCCTCATTAAGTAATGCAGGCCCTGAGGTCCATGGGGTTGATAATGACTTGGGGATGGGGCCGCGTGGCCCCCATCCCTTTTAATTTAAAACAAAAAAAAAACTTCAGGGTCTAAAGAGACTTTGGGAGGGGGGCTGCGTTGCCCCCCTCCCATTTTTTGTAACTTTTGGCCCTGGGAGTGGGCCTATAATGGCTTGGGGAGGGAGGCTCGTGGCCAGCCTCCCCTTTTTAGAAAAAAAAGGCCCTAAGGGACGAGGTTCCCAGGGCATAATAAGGCTCGGGGAGAGGGCACTTGGCCCCTCTCCCCTTTAAGAAAAAAAAAAGGACCTGGAGCATAGGGTCCCCTGGGCCTAATAAGACTCAGGTAGGGCTCCCCTTTAAAAAACATAATGAGGCTCCGGAGAGGGGCAAGGTGGTTCCCCTTACCTTTAAAATACATAAGTTCGTGTGGCCAGCCCCTTACATGTTGCATCACATTTATGACATCACTGATGACCATTCCAATGACATCATTGATATCACTGCTGACATCATCCAAGCTTCTTTTGTGCACATTGCTCTGTATACTGATATAGCATTAGAGCTATGAAAGTTAGTACAAAATAGCTCAGAATAATATGAAGCATCATTACTGCTATCATACATACAACCCTCGTAGGTAAAGCAAGCTTGTGTTACGTGCAACATTGACCCTATACCATACACTTGATGGGTAGGCGAGTTCATGTTGACTAAGAACCACAGATAACAAGCATTGGCATAGCCAATAGGTCTCGCCTTTGGGACTTTATAAGTGTTTAGCCATGCAACAGTTGCATAACTAAATACTTATAAGGTCCCAAAAGCAAGACCTATTGGCTATGCAAAGCGGCCGCGCGGCCGCGAAAGTGAAAGCGATTGCGATCAAACATCAAAGCGGCGAAAGTGAAAGTAATCGCGGTAAAGCGCGGCGCCCGCGCACATGCACTGTAGCTCTAGGCTGGCCTGGTAGCACTTTTTGGAGCCCTCTCAATAAGTCTCGCCAGACCAGCGCATGCGCTGGGTCAGGCGGGACCTAAAAAGGTAACCTACCCTGCACACAGTGTTCAATCTGTATATAACTGTTCAGGGAAAACCACGTTCCTCCAGATAATCAAGACCTGTTACATAACTAATGCCCTACTATGGACAGTCTTTACCTGTATCAAACCCACACTGTCACTGAACCTACATTGAGAAATTAAGTGGATATGAGTAGAAAAGTGGGTACTATTAACACTGTTTACTCTATGGAGAGAGTTTACTTTGTAGCACACTGTTTTCAGACATTGAAACTCATGAGAAATACTCCACAGAGTATTAAAAAGTATCTACTTAGTACACTTAATGCAAAACTTGCTCAAAGAGCGAGTATTCATTTAAAATAACCAAGATCTAAAGGTGCAAAACTACCTGCAGCCTTCATACCAGGGCCGGCCTGGCAATGCCGGGCACCGGGCAACCCCCCGGTAGGCTGTCAGGGGTGGGGGTCGGTTTTTTGGCCGGGGGCCAGTTTTGTTGCTGGGTGGGGCCGATTTTTTTGGTACACTCAGTACAGTAGTCACTTACTCACTACTGTACTCTGCTGCGTGCCTGCCTCTCACTCTCTCCTCGGTCCGTGCGGAAAAAAAGCACAATTTAATCAATCTCTGCTGGATAAATAATGCATTGGAGCAGCAGTGCCATTTAGGGGGTGGGTCGCATGCGCACGGTGCGCAGATGTCTCCACTGCCGCGTGTGCGCAGCCTGCTCTTGGTCTTCAGTTCACCCACCTTAGGGGGGTGGGGCGGGCACGGCTGTTGGTGGTGACACATGTGCATTGGGGCTCGCGCAATAAAAAGTGCGTGTGACCCCCTGATTCCATTACCCAGAGACTGAGACCGTGACGACGAGAGGCCCTCTCTCGCCACTCCATAATCTAATTATTTCTAGCCCCACCCCCGGGCCCTGCCTGTCCCAGAGTCCCTGCTGCCGACTGTCTGCCAGTGCCGCCCGTTGCCAGGTGAGTGGTGTTTATCTGATTGCAAATGCAATTTGCAAAAACGCAATCCCTCCTATGTTTACGTACTCCTGTGCACTCCTGCAATTCGGCAAATGGAATACCTTGATGATCTTTAGTATGAGGGTGAACCAAGCACTGGACTTACACTAGACTGTGAAGGAGGCAGAGTAGCCAGGCAAGGGATCACGAGGAAGAGCTCGCACAGGCTGCAAGCTGAACCCAGTCCTGGATGGGCGGCTCTGCTGAGCACGGCTCTATCACCTGTAGCATGACCAAAACCAGCTACTGCGTAATCTCACCTTCCCACCTGTCACCGCTACTCTGTGTCTCCTCCACTCACCCCACGCCTCTACGGCTCGCTACCACCAGCCACCTGCTGCTGGCCCTTCAGGCCTGGCTGTGGTAGGTGAGCCTCGCCCGAGGCAGCTGGTCCCTTGATTGGGTACAACTCTGGCTTACCTGCCCAGACTGGGGTGGGCAACCAGCTGGCGGCTCCGGCCTCCGGCCTCTCCAGTGGAGTTGGGGCGCAGAGGCAAAGCAGTCCAAATGTGGGTGCACATGCAGGAAACTCAGCCGGGACGAGCAGGGACAAGCTCGCCCCCTCACACATCTGGGCGGCTTGATCTCGCTCTTCCGTTCCTTCCCTTGGGGGCTGGTGTTGACTCCGAAGGTATCTGGGCGGCTGCCCTGCCCTGGCGTCTCCCACTCTATCGGCTCCCCTTGGCGATTCGGCCTCAACGCACGCTTGGCTACTGTACCATGCCCACTGCTCTGCACAGCACGTCATCATGTCCACAGGGTGCTGTTATTTGGGTGAAAGGGGCTTGCCAAGGGTGTCCATGGCTCCATACAGGATGATGCATGCATTCCATATTGTTGATCTTTGGGAGATAAATTCTTGCATATGGCGTTTACTGCTCCCTGCGGGGCAGTAAGTGCTTCCCACAATGCACTGGTGCTTCCCCTGAGCATTCTGTGTCTCCTCTGGGATGCTGAGCCCTGTAAGGCAGTAAGCGCTTCCCACAGTGCACTGGTGCTTCCCCTGAGCATTCTGTGTCTCCTCTGGGATGTTGAGCCCTGTGGGGCAGTAAGTGCTTCAAACAGTGCACTGGTGCTTCCCCTGAGCATTCTGTGTCTCCTCTCGGATGCTGAGCCCTGTGGGGCAGTAAGTGCTCCCCACAGTTCACTGGTGCTTCCCCTGAGCATTTTGTGTCTCCTCTGGGATGCTGAGCCCTGTAAGGCAGTAAGCACTTCCCACAGTGCACTGGTGCTTCCCCTGAGCATTCTGTGTCTCCTCTGGGATGCTGAGCCCTGTGGGGCAGTAAGTGCTTCAAACAGTGCACTGGTGCTTCCCCTGAGCATTCTGTGTCTCCTCTGGGATGCTGAGCCCTGTGGGGCAGTAAATGCTCCCCACAGTTCACTGGTGCTTCCCATGGGCATTCTGTGTCTCCTCTGAGATGCTGAGCTCTGTGGGGCAGTACGTGCTTCCCACAGTGCACTGGTGCTTCCCCTGAGCATTCTGTCTCCCCTCTGGGATGATGAGCCCTTTGGGCAGTAGGTTCTTCCCACAGTGCACTGGTGCTTCCCCTGAGCATTCTGCGTCTCCTCTGGGATGCTGAGCCCTGTGGGGCAGTAAATGATTCCCACAGTGCACTGGTGCTTCCCCTGAGCATTCTGCGTCTCCTCTGGGATGCTGAGCCCTGTGGGGCAGTAAGTGCTTCCCACAGTGCACTGGTGCTTCCCCTGGGCATTCTGTGTCTCCTCTACGATGCTGGGGCAGTAAGTGCTTCCCACAGTGCACTGGTGCTTCCCCTGAGCATTCTGTGTCTCCTCTAGGATGCTGAGCCCTGTGGGGCAGTAAGTGCTTCCCACAGTGCACTGGTGCTTCCCCTGAGCATTCTGCATCTCCTCTGGGATGCTGAGCCCTGTGGGGCAGTAAGTGCTTCCCAGTGGTGCTCCATAAGGTAAACATTTACTATGCTTTAAAAGTTAATACAATCTAATATGTAATGAAAAATGTGTTGAAAAATGCTTTGTTTTGGCCTTTCTGTCTCCCAAATTTTCTTGTGCCCACTGCGCTTGCTCACTACACACCATGTGGGGGGCTGGTCTCACCTTTACTTTGTTCTCTCTAATTCACTACTTGTGTCTATTTTTGGTGCTCTCTGTAAGAATGTCTATAGGTACATATGACTGGGTGGGTAACCTGGAGCTCTTTAATGTCTATGGATACATATGCGTGGGTGGGTAACCTGGTGCTCTTTAATGTCTATGGGTACATGTGACTGGGTGGGTAACCTGGTACTCTTTAAGGTCCTCATCTACTATTTACTGTGCTTTGAAATTTGATACAATTGAATATGTAATGAAAAATGTGCTACGCGCCGGACGGGGGCTGGTCTGCCAAAATTTGCCAGGGCTGCTTTCAGTTCCCAGTCCGGCCCTGCTTCATACTGTGGTGCAATCATTGGTTTCAGACCTACAGTGATGAACCCGATCAACCTGAGGATTAAGTAAGAAGAACTCTGGATGCGCCCCGCCTGACCCGAAATTGGCGCCCGTCTCTCCTGTCGGATATTACTCGACTACACTCGCTCACTAGGAGACTTGCGGACACTGGCTCCTACCTCATGCCGCACTTCTGCATAACAAGCACCCCCCTTTATGATTCATAGATTATAATTATAACCTAATAGTATTGAAACAGCAAAGACCTATCCTCCTTGCCTGACCACAAGATGGCCGCCACTGTTGACCTCACCACGATTTAATTCGACTCCTGGACAATCGAACAACTGGTCATCGACCAGACCTTGATCTTAGCCCTCAACCGACCTGGATCCTGCACACCCTTCAGGACATTTACCCTGTGAACTTTCCCTCGACCGCTGAGACCTTGCTACCTGACCAATGCCCGGTGGAGCTACCCCAATAGCTATAGGGGAGATGGACTGTGGATTCCCTCCTCTGCCGTCACCTACCCAGCCGGACATTGGGCAGACCTTCCTTCGTCTCTCCTGCCGTTATCTTCCCCCTTCCCCTTAGACCCTTCCCTCTTACCCCTATCCGACCTGGATCCTGCACACCCTTCAGGACATTAACCCTGTGAACTTTCCCTCGACCGCTGAGACCTTGCTACCTGACCATTGCCCGGTGGAGCTACCCTGATAGCTATAGGGGAGATGGGCTGTGAATTCCCTCCTCGGCCGTCACCTACCCAGCCGGACATTGGGCAGACCTTCCTTCGTCTCTGCTGCCGTTATCTCCCTCCTTCCACCTACACCCTTCCCCCTTACCCCTATCCGCCCTATTTTTCCTTCCTCCATACTATTTAAATGTGTTTCATATAACCGATGTAACCTGTAACTGTTTTTAACTGTGTAATAATGTGATTCCTGATGTAAAGCGCTCTGATACCCACGGGTCTAGCCAGCGCTTCTAGTAACTTCTAGTAACTGATGTAACGTGTAACTGATGTAATTTTGTAATTTCTGTGAAACCTTATGTAAAGCGCTCTGATACCTCCGGGTCTAGCCAGCGCTATATAAACCTCTCCAAAAAAAAAATATAAAGATAACCCATCTTCTGTAGCAAAATAAGCCCTTGTACATTGGTTAGTACCTGGTGCACACAGTTTTCTATGTCATGCAGAAATTGCCATGATTAGACGATTCTGTCTAATAACTCAAGGTTGCTTACAGTACGTAATATGTTTTACGTACATTCTTTGTCCTGTTGGAACCTTTTTCGGCAGAGCCAAAAAGCTGTGTGGAACATGCTGAACACAAATTGTCTACTGTCACCTGCACACAGATTTAGTCTTCAATATAGTGATATATAACATGTTCAATACCTCTACACACCTAAGATGCATTAGGAGCACATACTTTTTGTATACACTACACCCATTAGCAGGACACAAGCTGTACAAAATTAGGTTGAAAAGTAATATGGTAGTAACCTGCCACTATGTAAAGTATTAAGAAAACTAGCACACTCGAATTATCTCATCCGTAATGTAATCAGTAATGTAATTTGAGATGTCATCAGGGATGTCATAAAAGATGTCATAGAACATGGCATGAGTGATGTAATATATGAGGTCATAAGCCGTGCATGGGGGTGCAAGTTATTGCTCGCTTAACTGGTGAAGTTCTGGGGGTTTTTTTTTGTTAAAAATGTTAATGTTGTCAATGACCTATTCATCTATCTATAATATTACTTTAACGTATGTGTGTATGTGTGTGTGTGTGTGTGTATATATATATATATATATATATATATATATCATATACACACACATACAAATAATGCAGTACTTAAGAATGTGGGACAATTCCAAAGAGCATAATTTGTCCTCAACAGCAGATCATGTATGTTAATACCTCGAGGCTTCTTTTCAGTGCTGATAATTAAGGCTTATTGTGCTCACGTCTAAATTAACCGAACAACGCCACCTGGTGCCGAGAACCAGAAATCACCGGCTCAAATTAAGCACAGCCTGTGCGCCCCCCCCCCCCCCAACTCAACATTCCTGGGTTTTCACTGCGCCCTACATTGGTCAGTCCAGCACTGCCATGCCTCTAGAATTTTCTGTCAACCTTTGGATAGCTGGTGATTATTTTTTTCGCACCTAGGACTATTTCTACTTTGAGGCTAAATTGGGCAGTAGCCTTAGGGCACCAGGGAAAAAGCCACCAAGGTCACTTACTATATTGAAACAACGCCCTTTAAAAGTGGCTACGTTCTTATGAGCGGCGGTGCACCCAAGCACAAAAATGCCTATTTGCCTGTGGCTATAAAAATCGTTGAATAGGAGCTGTTTCAGCCTGAAGAACCCGGACCCGGGGTGTGCTTGGGACCAGGGCTTCTTCGCAGTCCGTGCGGTGTGCCATCTGGCACCGCATGCAGTGTCGGCGCGTGTGACTTGTCGGGCCTGGACCCTGCGCAGCACATTTCCTTTTCAGGGCCTTGGCACCGTTCCTTGGCAGGGCTGTGTCAGGCGCTGCACATCTCGCGCGCGCTCTTCCCGCTTCCCTCCCAGCGCAGTCACAGCAGACAGAGGGACCGGGAATTATCCGAAGCAGGGGTGTACCGCATAGGCCTAGAAGGACTGCATCCATGCCGTGTTTTAGGATGACCACTGGGGGGGTAAATATGTTTAATTTAGAATAATTGAAATCACAAGTATTCGGGTTGATATCCCGAAAATCTGGCGTTGATCCATCCAGCCATTCTGAACCTGCGTCAGGCACCCTTTCGTATTGGAAAGCCTCGTTGGCTGACTTCCTTGCAGAGGCGGATCGGCCGAAGGAACATGTGGAGCTATCCTCTGGAGGTCGTTAGAGCTGTGTCAGTGAGCCGTACGCCATGCTCAGCTTCACTTGAGCGGTCCGGCCCCGCTCTCCTGTACTCTGAGGCCCCGGCCTGGCAGCGTTTCGCCGTGTCCCTGTAGGCCCAGCTGCCCCTGCTTCCTAGGTCGCTCCCCACCTGTTTCCCAGAGCACGCCATGGGCTGACAGAGGACTTTGGCAGCTGTTCCTAGCTCTGTTCGGGGCCTGTTTGGCTGACTCGATTCGAAGCGGAGCCAGGGTCCCGATGTGTTGTGTTTTCATAATCACATGATGAGCCATTTACAGAGCTAAGGGGGGCAGGAACACCGGAGAGAAAAACACCGAGGCAGCGGAAATGCAGACAAAAGCCGAGAGAGATGAAGTGAAAATGAGGGTGGCGCGAGGCAGGCAGCGAAGCAGACGCCACATTGTGCAGCTCAAAAAATAGACATATTCAAGCACACTGAGGTTCCTCCTACGGGGTTGGCGCTATATAAATACGGGCAACTTAAATCCTGTCAGGTGGCGAGAACAAACTGGCGCATTACTGTCTTATCACTTGACCCTCCTCAAAGCTGTTTCAAGTAGCAAACTACTTAATTATAGCTACCTTCATATAGCGCTTGCCGCGAATTTGTTGCAATGTGCGAGTGCACTTTTATTCACAGGTCGCATTCTAATCCGCGGGAGTGCGTGAATAAGAGTATGTGTTGGTCATCTGACCGCTATAACTGGTAATTATAAATTGTATTTATATAGAGCTACTGACCCAGATGAGCTATTGAAGCACTTTACGTCGAGTAGCACACTACTCCGGAACCCAACGTTAGTGGTAAATAGGTGGTAGATTAGTAATACGAGCCTCCTTTTCCTTGGTGGGTGTGATATTGCATTGTATTGTGATTGCATTTATATAGCGCTTACTACCCCTGACGAGGGGTCTAGTCTCTTTTTCGGGAAGTAGCACGCTACTCAGGTGGTTATGTTAGTCAGTTATTTGGATTGAGAAGGATAGCGGAGGGATAGTAGAGGGAAAAAGGTTTGCATTTATATAGCGCTTGCTACCCTTGATGAGGTGTTGAAGCTCTTTCTTGGAGAGTAGCACACTACTCTGGAACCCATAAAGGATTAGTGGTGAATTAGTATAGTGAAATATGAAATTAATTTGAGAGGTGGACACGTTAGTCTGTTATTTGGATTGAAAAAAGACAGTGGAGGGATAGAAGAGGGAAGGATTTAGACATTTTTATTTTTTTGTTTGGTTTGGAGGTCATAGCAGTAGGAGGAGGCTTGGGCTGAGTAAAAGGGGTGTGGAGGGGTTAGAACCAGAGGGAAGGGTTTTGAAAGGCTTATTTTTGGGGATTGGAATAGTAAAAGAGGTATGAGATGATGCAAGGAGGGGTAGAGTAGGGAAGAGTTTAGAAAGCGTTATTTTGGGGATCATAGTAGAGGTACAGGGTTGGGATGAATGATGTAGCGGAGGTAGAGGATATATTGACAGAGGTATAGGGTGAGAAATAGGGTAGTGCACTGGTAAGAGTAGTAGAAAGAGGTTTGAGATGTCAGAGTTGAGGTACTCTATATATTGAGAGAGGTATAGGGTGAGAAGTAAGGTAGTGCATTGGATATACTGAATTTTAAGAAAAGTAATAAATCTATAGATCCATAAGTACATGGACGCTATAAAGATGCGTAAAGTAAGTATATGTAGATTAAAGATGCATTAAATAAACTCTGGCTTTCAAGTGTTGTTGTACTTAAAATTAATTATATTTGTGTGTGTGTGTATGTATATATTTAAATCAATAGTGAAGCAATTGTAGACAAATTTATGATAAAAGATTTACTTATTTATGCAGTAACTTATATACATGTTAACAACGTAGAATAATGTAACTATCTGTAATAGGTAAATTTTGTTTCGCAGACCTAATGAATGTGTGTGTGTGTGTATATATATATATATATATATATATGTTTTTTCTTAACCATAATTATTCTACACGTTCAAACAAAGCAATAAACATATATAGGTACATATCTATAGTACAAATTAATGCTTATATACAGAGGGATATGCTGTATATTTCTGTTTGAGTATGGTGCTTATGTGGGGAAGAGCCAATTCTTGAGTAGTTTTCTGAAGATAAGGTGGTTGTCCATGGATCTTATGTTGGGGTGTAAAGAGTTCCATACAGGGGCGGCCGGCACGTCTCGCTGCGGGGGGTGGTGGACTCGTGGGCTGGGTTTAAAAAAAAATTAAGCTTAACTTGCCGCTGCCGGGTCCCGCATCTTCTCTCCTGCTCGCCTGTGTCCAACTCCAGTTCGGAACAGGAAGCAGGCAGCCTGGCTCTCACCCCTAAGCCAATCACAACGCTCCAATGGAGCATTGTGATTGATCGGAGCGCCGTGGCACAGCGTTGAGCCATGGGGCTGTAGGGGTGGGCATGTTCTCCATGCAGGCTCCAATGCAGCCTGCATGCAGAACAGGGGAGTGAGCATTACTGTTTTGGGCGTCCCAAGAGGGCCGATCAAACAGTAATTGAGCTGCCCCGCCCGCCCGCAAAGCAGTGAGCAGGAAGCATAAAATGATAACACAAACAGTGTTATCATTTTATGTTTCTACTACCAGTGCTTAAAAGCAGTGGGGCGATGCTGCTCCGCCATAGCGGAGGAGCCGTCCTTGGTTCCATAGTTTGGCTGCTTGAACAGAGAAGGATGTGCCACCCATGGTTTTTTCTTATATATTGGGATTTTGAGGCGAGATGCCACTCTAGAGGGAAGATTCCTTTGTTGAATGTGTTTGGTTATTTTATTCCTGATGAAGAGCTGTTCTGTTTCATGTATCGCTTTGTGGGTGATACAAAGCAGCTTGAGCGTGGATCTTCTGCCAACCGGTAACTAATGCAGGGCTTTCAAGGCAGGGAAGATGTGGTATTATGGTTTTATATGTAAGAGTAGTCTGGCAGCTGAGTGCTGAATTTATTGTAGTCTTTTCATGGTCGTTAAAGGTGATCCGTGGTAGAGGCTATTGGCGTAATGGAGTTTGGACAGAACAAGGGAGATGGTAGCTTGGACCTTGTGTGGAAATCCCAAACGGGGAAAGATTCATCACAGTTTTTATAGTAACTAAGCTTGATTTTGCTAGTTTGTCCAGTTGTGCATTCATTGATAGCTTGGAGTCCATGGTCATTCCAAGGTTTCTTACTTCCTTTGTTACTTTAGGTGGTGTTCCCAGATAATCAGGCCGGCCGGTGAGCGGGTCATAATGTTTCCAATCGACACACATGAGTATTTCTGGTTTGGAAGCATTCATTTTGAGATGGATCGACGTCATCCATTGATCCATGGCTCTGAGACAACTGAAAATTGGCGAGTTTCCAATGTCTTTGGGGCATTCCAGTTGAAGGAGTATTTGTGTGTCATCTGCATAGCTATAGCATGTGAGGCGGAATTGATTGATCAGTGCAGGTAATGACTTCATATAGATGTTGAAAAGCACGGGTGAAATGATAGAGCCTTAAGGGACCCCCGCTTTTGTGGAGTATGGCTTGGATGAGAAAGGTGGGGTATGGATGACATTAGTTCTGTTGTGAAGGTAGGATACGATCCAGTCTAGAGCAGTCCCCTCTATGCCGGCATCGTAGAGTCTTTGTATTAGTGTCATGGTCAACTGTGTCAAAGGCAGCGGAGAGGTCCAAGAGAAGTAGCACAGCAACCCCGTTGCGGTCAACTGTGTTCTTCAGGTCATCCCAGATGGCAAGGGGGGCAGATTCTGTGCCTCTTCCTGGACAGAATACCGATTGGAAGTCTGAAAGTATGGCATTATCTTCAATGAATTGTGACATCTGGGCAAATGCTGCTCTTTCTATCAGTTTGCTGAGGAAATGTCCATTTGTAATCGGTCTGTAGTTGTCCGGGTTCAGTGGGGCCACGTTTGTTTTCTTCAGTAAAGGCCGTAGGTATGACTTTTTGAGTTCTTCTGGAAATATATTGGTATTTAAGGCGTTGTTGATGATTCTTCTTACTGGAGTGGCAGCAGTGGTTGTTAATTTTCTTGAAGGTGTGTGGTAGACACAGGTCAGAAGGGCTACCGGAAGGCCTGCTTGCTTTGACCAGGTCCATAAATTAATCGTGTGAAATATGTTGGAAGGAACGGAGAGGCTGGGTTTGAGTATTCTTGGATTGTTGTTTTGTAAAAGGGTCAGTGCTGGTGCTTTGTCTTTGCTTTAAGCAAAAAGAACAATTGATGGACAGAATGCAAAACAATGTCATACATTCACCCTAGTACAGAGATCTGGGCCTAAATCCATCGTTGTTTTGCTCACCATGCAGTTCCAGTTTGGACCCAGTCATATGCAAATCAGTCTTGACCCTGCGCCCAATGGTAACAGTCCAGCCCGAACTGGCAGGCCAGGTCCTCCCTGGACTGGAACCAAGCATCCTAGGACCGGTTTCTGGGTTTCACCCCTCTTCAGCCAGGATAGCTTGATTCCAGTGGCATGGAGAGCACAGGACCCACGTCTAGGCATACCCGTCCCACTCGGGGCGACAAATGCAAAAAGAACAATTGATGGACAGAATGCAGAACAATTGTATGTAGCAAGCTCCAAACTCTACGGCTGACTCTTGGTTCAGCACGTCAATCCTGGATCAATAAGTATAAATGTCCTGTGCATTACACTCCCGGAGTCTACCGCAGTTTGGCTCCACTGGAATCCAGACAAGAAAGTTTACAAAAAACAGAAGGTGCACCAGGAAAAATGAGTCCAAATGTAAATAAGGAAATCCTTTGGAATACTTTTATTCTGTATGATAAAACATAAAGTCAGGTGTCAGCCAACGTGTTTTGTTCTTAAAGAGGAACTTTTTCAGGGCAAGATTGATAATTAGAAGCAGTCCTGTCAAGTTAAAAAAAACTGAAGGGATATTAGTGGAATCCCAACTTATAACTCCTGAATTCGAGTTCCAAATATTTGATTGCCTTTATGGCATTCTCATTCCGTTGTATAATACATAAAATGTCTAATGGGAAGTCCCATCTGGAGTCCTCACAATCAGAGTTCCAGTCGATTAGTTCCAGTAGATCCAGCCGGGTTCCGAGAACTTCAAAAGCAGGTACGCCACGCAAGGTTCCTAATCGACTGGAACTCTGATTGTGAGGCATCCAGATGGAACAGTCCAGCCCGAACTGCCAAGCCATGTCTTCCCTGGACCGGAAACAAGCATCCTGGGACCGGTTTCGGCCTTACAACCCACATCAGCCAGGCTATCTTGAATCCAGTGGCAAAGTGAGCAAGGGACCCACGTCTGGGCATACCCTGCCAACTTAGGGCGAACAAAGCAAAACCAAAGGGGATGATGGACGGAGTGTTGAACATTGCAAACACTCACTCCCCCAGTCAACTGATCTGGGTTTAGGTTGCTTGTTTCCGGACATGGCTTGGCAGTTCGGGCTGGACTGTTTCCATGAGGCACAGGGTCAGACTGATTTGCATATGGCTATGTCTGAACTGGGGTGGCGGAGTGAGCTGAAGAATGATGATGAATTAAACCCAGATCAGTTGACTGGGGGTGAGTGCTTGCAAGGTTCAACACTCAATCCATCACCCCCTTTGGTTTTGCTTTTACCACTCCAGGCACAGTATTACAGCTTTGGGTTGGTAAAATACCATCCAAGCGAGCTTGGAGTGAATAAAAGTAACTCTGACACAGGTTGTGCTATCATTATAGCTCTTACAAGAGGTTTAGCTTTCTCTAGCAGAAGGGAGCACCGAGTAGAAGTAAAAACAATACCCTTTCAGGCTTAGAGTGCTGCATAAATTATACAGAAAAGAAGCAGACAACTCTGGGTAGTTCCCAAGTTTAGGTGGAGAGCAGCCCCTGTATAGAGCACCCTCAACACCAGCAACACTCTGAATCTACTCATCTCAAATGTCTGTTTTTCTAGCAAAGTTTTTAAGTCCCTCACAGCTTCCAGTTGACCGCTACTTTTTGTTCCGTCACCAAAAGAATTGGTTGTCTAAATGTCCTCCTCAAAGCACAACCTGAATACCTTCCCCAGGATGCCTGCTGATTGACAGTAGACACATTTTGATTCTGTGAGACTGTAGGTCTTTGATTCCAGCAGCCTGCCCCTATGCATTGTTAATGCGACCTGCCTCCTGGGTAGCTAGCTTCATGACTTGTGAGAATAAGCAGAACTTACAGTAGTCCGCTTGCGGGATAACACGAAAAAAACACTTTCATACTTGGTCTATGATGGTTTGGATGCATCCAAAACAAATCTTGAAGTACAGGCTGAATTCTGCGACCAATATTGCTCGATCCATGGGCATGGCTATTGTGCTTTGCACTCACACTTGGATGCATTCCACTGGCTTCTCCAGTGATGTTCAAGCCACCATCATGAAGATGTCTTTCGATAGCGAACAGCTGTTTGGAAAAAGCCTGACTCTTTCATGGAGCGCTTCAAAAAGAATAGAGCTATGGCTTGTGTGTAGAGCGCTGGGGAGGCTAGTTATATCTCAGTTTTGGTAACTAAGGTTCCTGCTTCTCAAGAACTGCAATAATTTATCAGACTTTCCCCCATTTTAAATTACTAACATCTATGACCAGTTTTAGAAACAAGTGCCTCCGAGATTGTGTGGCTCTTCTGAGGTCTTTCCTCAAGATCAACCTACTTTATACTTTAAACTTCATACTTTATGAAGTTATAAGAGAAGAGAATGTGTTGTCTTCCGAAGGTGCTATTAATCATTAGATTCCAACATTAAACTTAGTGTGTCATTCTGCCTCTCCTTGCTTACCATCGCTGGTGGTACGTAGCACACCAATAACAAGGACACCATAAGACTACAAACTAAGAAGTGTAAAATCAGAAAAATCAAAGCAGCAGGCCTTTTCCATCTATGCACCCAAGATCTGGAACAACATCCACATAGCCATCAAGGCCGCTCCAAATCTGCTCCAATGTAGGTTATAGTTGAAGACACAGCTCTTTAAACAACACTACCTCACAATGCATTAACAGTCCACTAACCAGCTACCTTTTTATTGTTGACCTTATGCTTGTCTTTGGTCCTGTACAGCTCTGCTCTGCCTTTTGTTTAGATTCACACATAGAAATCCCACATACATCCATACGAACATCAGGAGAATCTCATGCCTCTAGTTTAGATATTCCACTTTGTTCATCAGATCTGCAGTGGTGAATGACCCACTAAAACTTTAAGAGGGGCTGTTCCTTCAGCCCTCCGCAGGCTCTAGCTACTGTGGTCACAGACGCCTCTTTGCTGGGCTGGGTGCCCATCAGAGTGACATGATGGCATTGGTCCTTTAGTCAGCATTAGAAATGTTTGAGCTGCGGGCATTTTGTCTTGCCACGAAGGCGTTCCTTGGTGGCATGGTCAAAGACCAGGATAAAGTCAAAGCGTGATCGGATAGTAAGTTGGGTTATGGATGTATTGTGCTATAGTGTTATTTAAAGCGGTGAGTCTTGATTTGAAAATGTTAAAACGTCTAGGCGCTGCACGGTAGGTAGCCAAAAAATAAACAGTAAGATTCAGAAATTTAGTTAGTGAACAGCAAGGTTTTTTTGTGCTTTTCTGAATGAAAGCAACGTTGGGCTGTTCTGTATATCGGTTGGGAGTGAGTTCCACAATTTCACTGTCCCCAGAACAAAGCTTCTTCCTCTTACTCTCTTCCTTAAATTGAAGCAGCATTGGAGTAGCCCTGATGGAGGCAAGATGTTTCACATCCTGGGTGCTTAGATGGAAAAGGCCTGCTGTTTTTTTTAATACACTTTTTAGTCTGCAATTTGATGGTGTCCTGACTGCAAGTGTGCTGAAAACCATCAGAGATGGTGAGTGTGTCTGCAAGATAAGCAGGAGTGCTGAAAACCATCAGAGATGGTGAGTGTGTCTGCAAGATAAGCAGGAGTGCTGTTTGAGATGGTTTTGTAAATGATGCAGCTGGTTGTGAAGAGGGTGCGGACCAGCTAAGGGAACCAATGGAGTTCAATCAGGTTTGGGCTGATGTGATCATATTTCTTCAAGCCCTGGAGGAGACGTTCTGCGGTGTGAAGGATGCCTTAAGGGGTGTCAGTGTTGAGTCTGGGATGCTATGGAGCCAGGGTATTACCACCATCCAGATGTGTGGCTACAATGGCTTGAACAGCAGTTCTGAAGTAAATTTTGGGAAGAAACTGTTTGACTTTCTTCTAGTAGAGAGATCTGGTACCAGGCCATCTTTGTGTTTTTCGGCACAGTGCCATTCAGGGTGAGGTTGGTGTCCAGGGCCATTCCAAGTGACTTTGCGTTTGGTAAAAGTTGGGTTTCGGAGACATCCAGGTTTAAGTCATTGAACCAGGTTTGTACTGTTTCTTGTCCCTGTATATTGTAGTCATGGGGACCTTTAAAAAAAAAACTATGTGTGACTTCTAGCAATGTAGAGTTTATGGTTATCTTTCCCAAATTTTTATGCTTCTAATCAGCAAATGTTGAATTTCCCAGCTTAAAATTTTATATAAAATCCACTGTACTGGGGAAAATTTCAGCAGCAGTGACTTCAAGTAAAAGAGCGAGAACACAGGTGTTCCAAGGTGGGACCCACTGCGAGTGTTGGGAAAACCACAAGGCGCACTGCAACGCTAGGCGCGAGACCTAAAAAGGATGGAGTAAGTGTGCACATAGAATGGTAAAGCACCTCCAACACCCACCATATTTTCAGAAGGTGTAAGGAATGGTTTCATATGACTTGGAAAATGTATCGATTTGTAGGTCCTACGTGGTCACCCTCTTGGAAAGTGATTTTAGGCATTAGCCAGATGTACTGAACGCACTATAGAAATGCAACTCTAAAACACATCGATAGGTGCACACATATGTACCTCCCTGTATAAGCCTACAAACATGTATATTTAGAAACACATACATGCATTTACAGACACCCGAACACATCGCCGACGTCATCGCTGCATTCTCGGTACTGAGGTCTTCATTTTCAAGGTACCTCGCAATAGGCTATCTGCAAGGTGAATGCGGGTTGCGACGGGTTATTAAACACCGGGCGAGGTCAGCTCCCTCTTGGCCTTGTGCGCGTTCTTCACAGTCCAGCTCAGAGCGTGGAGTCCCGGGCCGTCATTTTCTCCTCCCCACTGACCCCAGACCGTGAAATGGCCTAATGAGGCTTCTGATGAGAAGGGCACTTTCCATCACGCGCTCCGTCAGGCCCGTGCAGCCGCTGCACACTGAGGCCTGACGCAGAGGCCTTCCCTCGCTGTAAATCAGCACCGAGGCTGGAGCAGGGCGTCAGGCTCGCGACAAAGGCCGGCCTGGGTGCTGCTGCAAGGACAGGTCTAGGACAGCCCACATCTGTGGAAAGCCTGCTGCCAGGTGATGGGGCGCCCAGAGTTTGCATAAACGCGGCCACGCCCACTAATTCATCCCGCATGGCCATTGGCCTGAGTGTAAGAGGGGGCGGTACTCTGCTTGTCAGGGAACCAATGTTTGTCCGAGCACCTGCTGCCTGCCATCACTACACCTGCTCCCTGCCACCAGTACGGAGCTCCGCTATATCAAATCCAGGGTCGGCCTTCGGGCGTTTGGACCGGTGCATCACCCTGGGCGGGGAGCTCAGGGAACGCTGATTTTCGAAATGTTTTACGGGATAAAAAGCGCTTGCTGGAAGGTGCCTAGTGTGCCCAGCAATTCTCAACCAGTGATAAAAATGTCAAGACCACCCTGGTGATTGATATGCCTGCTGGAGAGATCTGGATTTTGTCTAGTTGTATTTTGCCTCATAATGTAGTTCAGAGGATTAAAATATGTGTAACATGCAGATAGCAGTATTTTATGTGGATAGCTCAGTGGGTTACTGCCTTTATCTCAGAGATACTTTTGTAATTTTCAGTTTATAAATTACAATCCTTCTAATTTAGCACAGTGAGCTGCGAACTGGAACCAAATAACTATATACAAACCGCAAGGTATACGTTTATAACCTTATGTTTTTCTCTCCAGTCTTTCTAAAAAAAAAGAGTTAATTTGGGTGGAAATAAATTCTTATTAGTAAACCAGCCCCAGCCGCTGTATTATGTTTTAAATCCTGAGTTTGTGTCCCTTCAGTTCAAGCACTCAAAATATAGTGCCTACCATTATGGATGACCTGTAATTCCTACACCTTGTAGTCCTTGTCTTATGTAAAAATTCCTATACATAGCAGTTTACACAGTTGTATAATTCATGATCTGGGTATGTTGTGTGTGATATAAAGTATTCTGACACCCATAAAAGAAATTAAATACATGTGAGAGAGGAGCTACGGCGAGCTAATGGGCACCCTTGGAGGGTGATAGTGAGGGCAGTGACAGAGTAAGGCAGCTTCTGCTCACTGACACGAGGAAGTAGTTCCTCGTCCCCAGATACAGTGGCACAGTGTCTGCTATATGCCACGTGTGCACAGCTCCTGCAGATATACTCTATACATATCAAAGTCAGGAGCCACTGACCCACTAGAGCCTGGTAAGGGAAAGCAACTGACCTCTGTGGAAGAGAGGAGAGAAACCACAGGTACATTCTGTATAGAAATACGTTTGAGAAAAACAATTACTCTTGGGGAATGTCATCAATGATTGCATCGCTGAGATAGATTCCCTTAACAGAGCTAGCACAATTCTTGAATGCGTGTTTTTGACTCTAAAAGTCAGGAGATAAATCTAGGGCCTGGTAGGGACTCTTTTCAAAGTCAGTTTTTAATTACCGCTGTGTCAGAGACCTGGCAAGACCTGCCCCACCTGCTGAGAATAATGGAACCTGGGTGATCACTTGTGCCACTCACTGGCGTCCCTTGTGGAGCCACAAGTGTTGCACCTGTTCAAGGCAGGGCACATCATTTTGGGGATGCAGATGCTCCCCCTAAATCACACCAAACTCCCCCCGGCACGAGGAGTACCTGCACATTGGTTTCACGCTCGCACTGTCTCTTCAGACACAACTACTTACTGCTGCTTGCATTGTTTCCTACCGGTTCGTTTCCCAGAAGGCAATATGCTAAAATGTGCATTTGAAATACTATAATCACACACTCACCCACTGGGCTGTTTAACCCTTGGTTGCCTACAAGAAAAGGCAGAAAGGAAGGAGCTAAATTTTGTTTTCCATCTCACAAGTCTGCCAAATGGCACTATGACATTTATTTTTTCTTCTCAATGTTTTTACTGTCGATTTCACAGTATTTACAATGAACATGTGTTGCACACGTCGAGGATATTTGGACAACAATGTATAACATTCACATCTCTTACCACAATGCATAAACCAAACCATTGTAAATCCTTACCATTGTTTCATGGTGTACAATGTTCGTTCAGTGGGTTTCAGTTACAACAGTAGATAGCCAGTGAGAACGAAAACAATTCAACAATAGCAACAGTCCCCCGGTCCCAATGTTGTCCGCTTACGTGCACAAACATTGTGGGGCAGGGGGCAGATCCCATTGAGAGTCTCCGAAGACTTGTGTGTTTGTCCTGCAGGTGCTAGTTTTGTGAAGGCACTATGACATGACACACAGCTTTTCAGCCAACAGCATGCCAAGAAGCAGGTAAAAGTCTTCCACTAATCCCAACATACCAGTCAACTCTAGGCCTATCTCTCTGTTCCTGGTGCTGTCAAAGCTCTTGGGTAAATTTGAGAATAGACAACTCTCTTGGCATCTGGAGACTAATGATCTCTTGAACCCCAGTCAATCGGGATTCAGGTTGAACCTGAGTACAGAAACGCCTCTGATTGAGGTATCTGAGCAAATCTAATGTACTCGGGACACAGGAGGTAAGGCGGTGCTGGTTTTGTTGAATCTATCAGCCGCATTTGATACGGATCCTCACTCTATCCTCCTGAATCCAGAAGATTGAAGTAAAGGGGTTGACATTAAGGTGGATGGACTTTTTACTAGATGATAGAGAACCCTCCTTTTGCATCAGGCAATAATGCTAGAACAGTTTGGGTCCCTCAAGGCTCTGCCCTTAGCCCTACCATGTTTAATATCGACCAGACCCATCTTGCTTTCCTGGTTGAATCATTTGATGCCAAGATTATATCTTATGCTTATGACACTCAGTAACTCTTCTTTTTTAACAAAGGTGATGACATTGCCTCGGACTTAATTAGGCCCTGCCTGGCTGTAGTGTTCTCCTGGATGCATCAGAATCTGCTGATGTGCAATGCTGACTCTTTTTCTGCATAGAGGCACCTCAGAATTTGTTGGCTTTCTGGGCGGAGGGAGCTCCTCTTCCGGTACCTCAAACAGAGGTGGTTAAGAATCTAGGATTTGGGGAGGAGCCAAGATGGCGACCGGGACGGCAGCGTAGACTCCCGGCTCCGTGAACCTCCGCATCCCGCACGGATATCCTGCACGAGATCCTCAACCTGTGCTACGCGGTCGTGTTTCTGAAGGAGAGTGGCACCCGACTGTGTGACTCCGAGGTTTCTGGCTGCGGTATCGCCGGAGAAACGAGCATTTGAACTTTGCGGCCTGTGCGGCCCTGGAGCCGGGACCTCAAGTGGACGCCGTGGCCGGGTGGCAGTTCAACAACAGCGGCCTGTTGTGACTGGGCGGAGGCGGTCCACCGGAGCGGTGCCAAACTCGGCCTACATTTCGTCGTGGTCGTTTCTACTGTCAAGTGTAGCGGTCCGAGTGCATGCCCGTGGGTGCAATTCTCAGATCCTCCGGTGGCTGCCCCTGCCTTTGATGGTGAGCTGCCCGGCTGCCGCCCGTATCCTGCCCTGATCATTGCGGGCCGCCCCCGGCTTTTCACGGGAGCGGGTCCGTAGTGGGGACGACTGTTGCCCGTGACCACGCAACGGATAACTTTTCGCCTGCCCCCGGAACCCGGTCACCAGCGACGTGGCCATCGAGACGCTTGTCCCAGGGTCCCGGCCCCGGTGAGGGTCGGGCATACTTGGCGGCCATCTTGTTGCGATGAAGCCTACCATCCTGTCCGCTGGGTCGCAGCGGGCTTGTGAGAGTGCGACTTTTGGGAGTGTGGCGGCGCGATCGCAGAGAGCTGTGCTGGGGTACGGCGACCTCCTCGAGGCCCTTGGTGCTCTTCACTCCTCCTTGATTCATGGTGTCGGGGTCTTGGGGAGTAAGCTCGACGGTGTGGCGTCGGCGTTGGGGCAATGGCGGCCCGCCTGTCCGCACGTACATAGGGACTACCCACACTGCGCACAGGAGAACACTTTGGCGGCCACCCCTGAGGTTAGTGCACAGCTGGACACTCAGGCCAGTATGCTACAGTGTGTCCGTCCAGCTGAGGGCCCGATCTGTCCCGGAGGCATTGGACCTGAGTGGGGTGTGGTAGCCTCGTCCCGTACGTGCCCTCATGCGACCCAGGGACAACTCCAGCAACTATTGTCTGCTTTGGCTGCTTCTGCCTTCCTGGACCTTGAGTGCAGTGCATATCCTGGGGCAGCACTGGGAAGCCTGTTTCTCCACGCTGCGGACTGTGTTGATGCTCAGAGACTTCCACCCCACCTGTGTGCGTCGCTTCTCGGACGTTTTTGGACAATCCTCTACCTTGGAACGTCGGATATGGTGCTGGGTCGAGGGGTAGGCATGGGCAGAATTCCAAAGAGTGGTCAGGGATAAGGCGGATCCTTCAGGGGTGGTCATCTAGTGGACGGGCGGGCTCAGGGGTTGCGTGCTCTCCTGGCATAGCTAACAGCATAATAGGTGCATAGTGCTCCCCATTTTTCTTGAGAAGATCGCTTTTGTGCTGTTTATTGTTCACTTTGGGGAAAACTTACCGTGCGGGAGGGAGAAGCCGGGGGTATGTTTTGAAGGCCCTCCTCCAGTTTATTAATACTTTCTCCACCCCCCCCCCCCGTCTGGTGGGGTTCTTTTCCTACTTCTTTTTCCCTCTTCTCCTATATTTCGGGTCTGGTTCCAGGGCGACAGGCACACTGCTGGGGGGGGGGCCGTACTCATCTGCAGAGGTGCAGGGTGGGGAGTTGGGGGAGGGGGTTCTTTCGTCTTTTATCTCTTTTTCCATGGCCTCCTTTTTCTTCTCTGATTCTTTTTATTTTTCTTTTTCTGGGATCAGTGTGATACACCTCCTTTGCTATGACTCGTTGCCGCTCCATGTGTACCACAATTTCCGGGGTGCTCTCCGGGAGTTCTGGCGGGGGACTGCAGGCGCTACTGCTTATGATACTCTTCCTCATCCTGATGTTCTTGTGTTTGCACCATTGACCTAATAGATTGCTGTAAATCGTTTACGTCTATTACTCTGCATACCTGTAATTGCTGTTTGAAAATAGTCTGGCACCTGATCCTTCTGCCTTGTTTCATTATAAAACGAAAACCTTTTTCTCCTGGTGCCCTACCTACGCTGTTCACAGTATTAGCATCACGATTCTGCTCCCCGATGTGCTGCCTGTGTTTATACTTGCCTGTTTTTGCTCTGATTGCTTAGCGGCCGGCCCCGGGGGGTTGTAGGCCCATACTTGTTCTCTATTGAACTGTCAATAAAGGTTTTAAAAAAAAAAAAAAAAAAAAAAAGAATCTAGGATTTACATTTTATAACCTGTTATCGTTCCAGCCTCAAGTTAGTTCTGTGGCAGGAACTTGACCATTTCACAGTATTTCAATGAACATTTGTTGTACACATCGAAGATATAGCCGCACGCTGAAGCGTTTTTTTTTCTTTCTGTCTGTTCCAGATAGAAATACTGTGATTCAGGCCCTTATTACTTCCAGGTTAAACTATGCCAACACTGTACCTTGGACAGTCAGACTATGTCATTCATATACTGCAGGTTGTCCAGAATGCAGCGGCATGGCTGCACTTAATATACTAATTAGAACCCGGGTCTATATTCACCTGCACGCCCTGCATTGGCTCCCAGTAAGGGAACGGATTTTGTTTAAGACATTGGTTCTGATTTACCAAGCTTTGCATCACATAGGCTCAAGACCTGTCCACCAGGATTCGTTTTACTGCCCTGTTAGGAAGCTCCGGTCCTCTAATAGGGCCATAGCTAAGGTCCCAAGAATCCACCGTACTAAGGCTGGTGGATGCTCTTTCTCCTTCCTTGGTCCCTCTGAGTGGAAAAAAACTTGAATGAATGATTGTCGGGATTTCTAGAGCGCGAGGCTACTCCGAGGAGTGTCCTGGCGCTAACTTTCCTGGACCTTCGTCTGCGAGCTTGGAACAGATCTTCATAAAGAAGTTGAAAACATTGCTGTTTACTCAGCCGTAACTGCATTACTGGAAGACTAGCACTGGGACCCTCCTAGGATCATCTGCACGCTCTACAAATCCCATTTATCATCATCATGTTGCATTGTGGAGCTTGTAGTTTTACTTTTAACTCTGGCATTATGGGCTAAATATCCCAGCATGCAAAGTGCTGTTGGCTAAAATGCTAGAATTGTCTGAAGGTTCTATACAGGACATGGAGTCACTTGTCAATTCTATTTAAAAAATGTACGATGTTGTCTGGTCCATTAAAAAAATTTGCTTGCTTCACATTTAAAACCAAAAACAAACTGTGCTGACATTTTGTGAAGGTTTCTTTTTTCACTCATATCATGTATTAAATGCACGCACATTGGCAATGAGAATAGTTTTCTCTTTTGTGTTGTGGAAAGTTTTATACCAAGCTTCTCAATACAATAAGAGTGCATCATGGAATCGGCATAATGTTCTCGAACACAAAGAATAAGTAAAGGACTGGTGGCAGCAGCAGAAATTTCATCACTCAATTCTTTTGCGCATATTTGGCAGGTATAACAAAGGTAACTAATGCAGTATTCTGATGCAGCTTTTGCAATAGAGAATTTTATTTATTTAGTGAAAAAGTTATTTTAATATGTTTTCAATAGATGCTTATTTTAAGAGCTCCCTCTTTGAAATAAATAATAAGTACCTACCGTACTAAAGAGGAAGTTAGAGGCGTTAAAGGACAATTGTATTCTTTCACTAAAAACAGACACAAACATACAAGAAGTACACATGTCCTAGAAGAAACAACCTAACCACTTATAGAATTACCATCTATTAATGTACTCCTATAGAATGAGGTTGACAGTTTTGTTAATGACTCAAGAGGCAAGGCAGTTGTCTTGTTTATTACGGTCTGTGAGAAAATTGCTCCCCCACTTTTTTACTATTACGTACTAGTAACTTATTAATAAGTCTCTAGTATGTGGTATCGGGTGTACCTAGGGCCTTTAAGTCATTGTGCGACCACCCATGTGACAAAGTACAGCATGACTCCCAGACTGTCATTGCAGACTGGTAGGGAAGTTTTCAACTGCTAACTTGACTCTTTCATTAAAACTATGGCAAAGCCCAAACCTTCCTTTTAATATATATCCCTTATGGTACGGCCTAATGAACCCTAAGGCAGAGTGCTGTATATTAACAAGCATTTGCAATGCAATAGGTCTCACATTTGCAAGAGTTTAAGCTATTAGCATTGCAAATGACAATGACAATGCCTTTTATTTATCTGTATTGAAAACCAACACATAAATAAAAGGCATTGTCATTTACAATGCCAATAGCTCAAACTCTCGCAAATGTGACACGTATTGCATTGCAAATGCTTGTTTGCATTAGCAAACGAGCCGATTCGCAGAGTTTGCCCATTAGCTACCGCAAAAAAGCATTTTGGCATGCACGAAACAAAAAACAAATATTTATTCAGTACTTGGAAATGGTATCCCTTTCAAATATCGAATCAAATGGTATGTATTAATGTTTGCAACCAAGTTCTGTAACCTGGAACTCGCTCACATTTGGGAAGGAACCCCTTTCCCTTTGCAAATATGTAAAAAAAAAAAAAAAAGGTTGTTTAAAATGAGGCAGTGGCACATGGGACCACTATGCCTTCTTAAACAAACAAAAAAAATAGTCTTTTTAAACACGTCCCATTTCATTTAAGGGAAATGGGTTGCTTTAAAAAAAAATAGACTACTTTATTAAAAAGCAATCACAGACATGGTGGTCTACTGGCCACTATTCCTGTGATGGCATTGACTCCTAGTGGTTCACAAATTGTGACCTACCTCATAATGTTCATGAGGTAGGTTAATTTGCGATACTCTAGGAATTGCTCATTTAAAATTAAACCTTACATACATTAGGAATTGTGATTCTGTAAAACTCGCTATTTGGAAATCCTAATTACTAATCTTGATACCTATGGCCCTTGACAACCTTGCTGAAAAATGCTAAACATAGCAACACAAAAACTACTTCCTTGACAACATACAGCTCGCTCATAAAAAAACCCAGTCCTATAGCCAGTCCTCACCCATTGCCATCCATAAACTAACAGCCTGCTAAACTGACCGAGGCATTACCACCATTCCACTCTTGCTCAACATAACAGATTCATTTCTTCAGCCCAAGCCGTGTACATGCAAAATACAACCACGTAGGGCATACATCTTAACATAACGTGTATTTGTAAAGCGCATGTTCACCCAAGACGTGGACTGCAGCCAAGCACTTCTTATAGCATACACAGGGCCTGGCCTTTGGCCACGCAGTGCACAAGCCAAGTACAAGAACATCAGCTCCACCTTCATCCTGGGTGCGTTGGGCGTGGCCGTCAGCCCTGCACTTTCATTGGTACATACAAAGATACAAGGCAGGTACAGCATGGCCTCTATCTTTAATGAAGTCACATGTTATCTTAGATGTCAATGATAAGGGCACTTTCTATGTCCTATGTGAAGCATAGCTGGCTATAACAGACTGTCAGTGTGTTTTTTTTGTGTTTGATTGTAATGATAATATCCCCTCAACAACTGTTTGATAGCGAACTTTGTGTACTGTGTGTTGATGAACTTAGTCTAAAGTTTACAGTCCATACAGGGCATGAACTCTGCCATATCCAGGGGCTCTGAGTACAGGGCCTTTGGCCAGACTTGTTCCTAGCTACCCAATAATGTAGAATTCACAAGATCAGGCCTGCAGCCTTGCCTATGGGGACTGGCACAGTTCATTGCATGTACCCATGCCTTGTGTATAATATCTATGATCTCAGGAACTAGCAAGCTGGCCTGCAGGCATGCTATGCACATGCTGTATACCAGGCTTGGCCTCTGCCCATGCCCTCTTCTCAGTACCTAGTCTCAGAGTAACTTAAGATGACATGTACTTATAAAGTGCATGGTCCCCCTAAATGTTATCTCGGTGCTGAATGACAGATGTTTATTGTCATCCCAACTGAATGGTACTCATGTTATCGACCTCAGAAGGATGAAAGGCTGAATGGACCCGCTGGGATTCCAACTTGTGACTATGAGGTCAAACACAGGCCCCTACAGTGGACGCATTAGTCCACTAAGCCACCAGACCCGGCTTACCAACATTACATCGCCAGTTGCATACTCTAGTGGTATTAGACACAAGGCATTTCCTTTGTTCAAGCCCTGAGTCTACCAACCATGTAAACAAAACGCCCCATTTGATTGAAAATTGGAAAAAAATTATCTGTAACCCTCATTATAACCCCTTCTGTCACCTTTAACAAACCTGCCATAAAACTTCCAATATCGCACTTTAGCCGGAGAGTCTTTTTTCATAGGTGCCATGTTTTCAGATTGCTATGTATGACATTTCCATAATTTCAGTGTAATTATGAGTGACATTTCAACGACTATGACTGACACTTTCTCGCAAGCAAAATCAAGCAATGAAGGCGAGGGAAACATACAAATATTAACAAATTACACCCATCTGAGCAACTAGAAACAGTGTCACCTTAGTGTAACTGTGTTGTAATATGACACACACTGGATGACTGGGACCCATTGACTGCAGGCAGCTGCCTGATCACACGCTGCCAAGGAATTTAATTAGCACACACACTCGGCCACAGGTGATTTAGTGCACTGAACACTGTCTCACTACTTACTTAAACTTTTGAGAAATCAGCACGCCATGTTTCTCTTTGCCTTGTTGTATCGGACAGCACTATTTTCCGTTAGGCTGACAGCGAGACCCAAGGGGCAAGCATTGTCCGATGGATTTGGCTATGAACCACATTGCAAAGAAGTGTCGAAGATACTGCAAGAGTGACGTAGCTGGAAACTGAAGACATTTAATATAACTGGTCAATTAAGTTTGGCCCAGGGTTAATTGGGTAGTTGTTTAGATGTCTACAGTTTCTGGTGAAGGCCTGCTTAAGATAAGGCTGTTTCTTTGGTGCCTCATAAGGAATTTATAATATAGTGTGTACATGGGATGTTCCGAATCTTTTTTTTTTTTTTTTTTTTAAACAAATTTTATTAGTTCATTGAACAAAAGGCAATCAATCCCCGTCCCCCATAGTCCGCCCCCCAGTCAAATCAGGACATCTTGCAATAACCATCCCAGCACATAAGCTACATCTGTACAGCATTCACCCCAATAATGTCCGTTCTACTAGGTAGTGCATCCACAGGAGTAATCCACCATGAGTGTGCGAGATAGCCAAAATACCCCCCACCCCATCCCCCAACATCCCCCCCAACGAGCCCCTCCTCCCTACCCACCCACCCAAGCATGTCGCCAGTACCTATCAGAAGTACATGCACATCAAAATCGCAGTCATCACCCGTCGAGTCCGCCTCTCGGGAATCCCAACAGAGAGTACCTCAAGAGCAGAGGGGGGAAGCCCTGCAGAGGGCGCTCAAGGAACCGGGGCCCCGTCATCCCCCACCGGATCTCCCCCATCTCCCACAACCGAACATTTGAACAAGTCCAGGAGAGCCATCCATGCCCGGGCCCATTCATGCGATCTTTCATTGTCACTGCGTCGAGCCAAACATAATCTAGAAGTCCCCTCACTTCCCGCCCATTTCTCCATTTCCCTAGCCCACCGTAAAAAATTAGGGCCCTGCCGCGCCTTCCAATGAGAAGTAATCTCCCGCTTGGCCAGGACCAGCCCTAGATCAAGAAACCTACTGGTGACCTTAGTCTTTGCTGTATGCGGAAATCCATGTAGCAAGCATACCCCCGGGCCTACCTCCAAGTCCCTCTCAGTCACCGTCAGTAGTACCGCCGCCACTTCCTCCCAAAACCCAGTCACCTGCGGGCAATCCCAGAGCATGTGTAGAAAAGTCGCCCCACTATAACCACATCGGGGGCAAGCATCTGGCCCACCAAAGTACTCAGCTATCTTGTGAGGGGTAAGGTATGCCCTATGAAAGATATAAAACTGGATAAGCTGGAAGCATGCATTTCGTGTACACTTCCAAGGACGCTCCATGATTTCCTCCCAGCTTTTGTCCGTAAGAGGTGCTCCCAGATCCGCCTCCCACTTAACGCGCAGGGCAGCCAGGGGACGCCGCAGATCGCCAGTAATCCGCCCATAGAGGCAAGTCACCGCCTTATAGACACCCGTCCCCATCACTACATACTGACAGGTAAGTGATGTGTCCGGCTCCATCATCCCCTTCCGCCAGTGCTTCCTGACGGCCGCAGTCAAGGCTGCATGGAATAGGAAGTCCCCCCGCGGGAGATCATGCCGCTCCCTAAAGTCGTCAAAAGGTAACAGGTTACCGTCCTCATACAAGTCTCCCAATGCCATAACTCCCGCCTCCTCCCAGGCCAATAACCGGTTCCAGTCTCCCCCGTGGGGTAGCGCCTCACACATTCGCAACGGGATCTCAGGTGCATAGGGAATGATCACACGCGCCCTCCTGGCCAACCGCGCCCAGCACTGTCGAACCACCCTCAAGTCCGGGGGAAGTGAGGTATTCCTCATCGGCACCCGTAGCAGCACACATGATAATTGGGACCAGCTCGGATCCGCCCCTCCCTGCGCCTCCGGATGCCTGATGTGATCCGCCACCCACTTTGTGAACCACTGGAGCTGCGCAGCATGGTAATAGGACTCCAGGTCCGGCAACGCAAGGCCGCCCTCACTTCTAGGACGCTGTAGAGTACTCAGCGCTACCCTCCGTCTCCCCGCACCCCAGATGAACCCCGTAATCAACGAGGTCAGCTGAGCAAATAGCTTTCCCGGAATCCAGATTGGAAGAGTCCCAAAGTAATAAAGAAATCTGGGCAAAATCACCATTTTCACTAAGGCGACCCTGCCGGCCACCGACAATGGGAGAGTGCCCCAGAACTCAAAGCAGGTTTTCGCCCCTCTTATCGCTCGCCCCACGTTACCCTCTAACAAATCAGCGGGATCATGATATATCCTGGTTCCCAAGTAAGGCAAACACCGGGCGGGATGTTCCGAATCTTTTTGAAGTTGGTTTCCCTGTATAGGTTCTGCGCCTTTGAGAACCATTTTAATTGCATGAAATGAATGCATTGTTCCTAATGTTAGAAGATCTACCTTCAATTCTTGACTGAGATTGTTACATATGTTGATCACGGGTTGTTTGAAGCCCTAAAAACCTTGAAAGGGGCTTTGTTTAAAGTCCCATAATTATATATAGCCAGTGAGTGGTAGTACTTAATGAATTGTACCTTGCGGTCACGTGTAGTTGCCAAAAGGTACGTCTCCAGTAATTCGGCTTTCTAAGTTGCGCGACCGAGAACATAGGCGCAGAATTAATGTTATTCTGTGTTAGGGTGGCACATGAAAGGATAGGTTCACCAAGCCTTTCATTACTATGGCAAACCCTCAACTTCATTTGTGAGGGCTCTTGCACTGACAGAAATAAGGGCGTTTAAGGGCAAGTATACATGGGAACCTACGCTGCATAAACACATTCTATATGGGCCCACGCACTGTAAACAATTGCAGGCCCCTGCTGCTGGAGAAAGCGCTGTGCCGTAAAAAGGGGGTTAATAATTACTGTGCGGGCCCAAGCATCGTGAAGAGATTAGGAAATAATCAAAATGCACGGGCCAAAGGCAGCACTTATGATGAACCAAATGAAAGGACCAAACGCGTCCAAGAAAACAAATACTAATTAAAAAGTCGGTTAAAATGCAGCCCTATTGCAGTTTTAAAGAAGGAAAGAGAAGGATGTTCCGAAAGGGGGTTAAACAGAGGGCAGGGTTCTTGGTCTGCATTTCTTAATATTATCGGGTCGAGGAGATGGGTATTTCATGTAGGCCTAGCATGCGCAATTAATGGTTCCAACTCTCGTGCGTCACAATATTGTCAACAACTTTATAATTTCGGATGGGCTCCACTGTCTGTCAGCTGAATATTCGGAGCCAGCACTGCTAGCCTGCCGCAGCGCACGCGCAGCCAGCATGAGAGCAGTGAGCGGAGTCCCAGAATACAATTATATATTGTACTGTTGTTGCTTAAAAGTTTGACCCCGGTGAAGACGCTCTGACTAAATCAAATATATTTTGAACAAGGATAAATTATGGCTTACAGACCTGAGAGTGTTAGTCTCAGAGTGAACCACGGTATGGCTGACTGCAGCCGCAAGTCCGGTCCTGTCTTGCGCAGTATTCATCTTGAAAGGCTGCAGGCACTGAAATATTCGCAGCACAACAGGTAGCAGAGTTTGCAGCTGGCGGGCTGCCAAACTTATTTAGGAAACAGGAAATGCAGCGGTGAGCAGAGAGCCAATGAGCACAGGTTCCCCTGAATCTGACCCTTGAAGGTTCCTGCATTCTCGTCTGTGATACAGTTCCAATGATCCAAAGCACCACGCCAGTTAAAAAAAACGACAAGCATTGGCCGCGCGTGCGAGAGAACAAGCATCGCGGCACCGACGCTTTACTTTGAACATTAAAAGTAAAGCGCGGGTGCCGCGATTATAGTAAAAGTAAAGAAATAGATGTTTTTTTCTATTTCTTTACTTTTGTGAAAGTCATCACGGTTCTATTGACCCGTGAAAGACGGCCAGCTGCGCGCGTGCACGCTCGTGTGAACGCAAGCGCTAGGCCAGCCAGCAGCATTTTCAAAATTCACCTACTAAATGTCTCTCCGAGCAGCGCATGTGCGCTGACTCAGCGAGACCTAAAAAGGTAGGGCATGTGCTTCTTCATGTCCTGACTTTAAAACCCCCGTATTATTGTTTTTACTGTAGAAATGTTAGTAGTCCCATTGTGAAGTACAGAATTACATGCTGACAACTCAGCAGTGCTAACTTCTGAATGGGACTACTAAATCTGTTTGTTCAAGGTATCAAAAGAATCATTGCATTAAACCAGACATAATGCTCAGGTTAAGTTTTATGTAACTCTTGTACTAATGGCAACTTTAGACAGTTTCCACTTTGAAGCCCAAAGTTTCCAGTGACCGTTTGCAGTTTTGCACAAGCTGCTGTCCTTGAGACAGTCTTCTGCTCCCTGCGGAGAGGTGTGACCGAATCTCAGGAAGGAACACAAAGGGCCTGACATTGGAAGAAGTGTGACCTCCTCCTGGCAGGATGGCCAAACGGGGTGTGAATCCAAAAGTCAAGCTTCAAAGGGGAAACTTCATTTGATGGGCAAATGGTAGTCACACATGAGAGGGACTGCTCTTTTGTTTTAGCAGACGGGCTGGCATCTCGGACAGAGAGGGGGGAAGCCATTGTCAAACTGTTTTTTCCGTGGGCGTGTAGCCCCTAGGTAGCCACACCTCCTGGAATGGGATACGGAGCTTTACACACCAAGCTCCACACTGCTGTGTTGGGAGTGGTATATTCCAGGTAAACCAGATGCCGCACGTTAGAGGAAACTGTCACTAAGCAGCAGGGAACCTGCTCCAGTAGGGTGCACCCAGAGGCTGGACCCGGGCACACATCTGCAGCCCCACTCAGGACAGCGACGAACGGCTTGAGGGGCCAGAAGGCTGCACGATTGTATGGACTGTGCACGGGTGCACTTGAAATGTAAACCTATGTGATAATGGCGATATCGCCTGTGCCCGTGTGTTATACTATCTATAAATGCCAATAAAGAAAGTTTTCAAAAAAAAAAGCAGCAGGGAACCTGGTTGCCCATTGGCTAGTAGCTACCACCACATCCCCCAGGCAGATAACATGCATAAAAGTGGCACCCTTGGCACTCAGACCTCAGATCACTTCTGACTAGGAGAGCAGACCGAAGAAGGACTGCCCTGCTGATCCCTGGACCCAGCAAAGCAAAGCTGCACGAATGACTGGACTGCACCTGCTGCTGCTTAGGTTAGCAAAGAAGGGACAGTGCCGGTGCGGCACTACTCAAGGAAAAGTTGCCCCCGGCATAGGTGACTCCAAGAGTTAGTTGGCTGACTCACTGTTACAGCCATAGGGCCACAAAACCTGAAAAATCCTGCCTTGGAGAGTTGGAAGCCAGTAATACCAAACCGCCACTGAGCGGCCAAGTGCCGCCTGTGAGACCGAGTCCTGACCCTCAAAAGTTGCACCTGAGGCTACTGGACCTGGGAGAGTCATCGGCATTCAGTTTGGTAGCCCAGCACGGCAGTTACTACAAGTTGATGCAAACCACTGGTTTTGCTGTAACCAGACACCAGTAGAAGCATGGTAATTGTTTTTGGCAGGACTTCACCCAGACTTTGAGGGACATCGACTTTTGAGGCCAAAGTTGCCCCACTGTATTTGTGGACAGAGGGACGGGCCTCAGGAAGACCCCCGACATTGACTCAGCATCCTAAGCATCCTTGAGCATTTTCAGCATCCTGAATCCCTTGCATCAGAACCACTCCATTGACTCCTGCAGCTGTTCACCCAAAGGTCCAGAAACTGGACTGGAGACTGCTTTTCTTGCGAGTTAACTGTTATGTTGGCTCTTGCTGGTCCCTGTGACTGGGAGCCCTAGTTCAAACATCAGCAGCTCTAGCCACTACGCCACATCTCCCTGGTGCACTCCCAAGTGCATTCTTTAAAAGATGAGGGAATGGCAGTGGAAACATCTTCATAAAACATGTACACCGTGGGCAGAAACAGTGCAGGTTTCCCTCCTTTTGAAGAAATTCACAGCTATGAAACCACAAGCTTTTCTCATCACAGGACCGGTACCAATGGAGCAGCAGCACTGATTCCTTAACAGGTACACCATGGAAGTAGCTATGCAACCTTCCCTCTCTCACGTAAGGGGGCAAGTGCAACCTTCCATTCCATGCAGAACCGATTCAGCAGGGCGTACTAGTACAAGCTTTCATCGCTCACAGAAAATGTATAGTCAAGGCACGAGTAAGATGTAGCTTACAGAGTGATCTCTCGATTGGATGCTTAAGTCACTGAGAAAAATGTATAGTTGGATAAGTGATCGAATAAGCAATTTGTCCCACCATTCTCTCTTAGACGATATTCCACATCAACATCCTGAAAGTCCTACTGCTGTCACTCGAAGACTGATGTTTGTGTTGATTCTTGGGTTTTAGGCATTTTGAGAAGTAGGCATTGGCTAGAATGTCATTGTTCTTTGGAGCAGCCACAGCCTCAGTAACTTTGCTGTAGACAGTCACACATGCGCTACCCTCTCCGAAAAGGTTTTCAATGCTCACTCACCAGGCGCTGTGCAACCCCAGCCTCGGTGCGGCACCTGTTCAAAATATTGAGGGACTCCACTGGTGCCACTCACTTGGCAGAGGAATCGGCAAAGATAGCTCCCAGTGACCATTTGACCCTATATAATGAGGATGTCTCCAACCCAACATCCAGGTACGTCTACCTGAGAGTAATATTTGCATGTTGTTGTTATATCAACAGACACCCTTGCGCAGGTCGTAGCTGTTTGAAGCCGACAACTCTGAGGAAAGCTCTCCGGACTCCAGCTGTCATTTTAATATCATCAGTCCAAAGTCTAAGATCCTAGTTACAGTAGGTTAGGTGGTAACTGTAATAGATATGAAATAGCTGTTATAAAAAGAAATGCAAAGGGCCGTAAAAAAAAAAAATTAACCACCAGTCCAGTACTGAGAGAACTAGAAAAACAGGTCGCTCGTAGGTAGGTAAAGTGTTACTTTCTATGATAAAATTCATATTAAAATAAATACAATATAATATGTTATATCTAAATACAGCCACCACAAGTTAAAACCACATTTAGAACATACTCTGACTAAAACCCCATGATTTTATTCCTATATTTTGTAACTGTACAGTGTACTTACTGTAAGTCTTAGAAGGCTCAACATGGATGTTATGTTATGTGTACTTGAATAGCGCACGGCTCACCCAAGAGGGTATCCTGGCTCTGAAGCAGGAGCTGTGTGCGAGGGTCAGGGCTAGGGTGAAGAGCCAGGTCTTCAGTTTCTTGTGGAATTCAAGAACTGAGGATAAATAACAAGTATCAGCCAGGTCGGAGAGAACAGTGCATAGTCATCAGTCACCGAAAATGTCTGAACTCTTGTGAAGTACTATTTTTTACCAGCTCTGTTAGTAGGAGGGGAAAGGCGTGGGGAGCTCGCTAGGAATCATTATTCCCCAAGCTTTTGCACTGCCCTGCACTGGTGTTGCCACATATTTATATTTTTGAAAGCAAGCCTGCACAGCTAATGCCAATATATGGTCCCACATTCTGGCTCCTCTGTGTTATGTCTGTCCCTGCAAGACATGTTTTCTATTTTAAACTTTGAAACAGGTCCTCATCCTATATGGGGGCATTGCTTCAATTTGTTGACCTGGACCCTCAAAAACTGGCATGCCTATCTTTAGTGCCTCGCAACTGGGCAAAGCAAAGGAAATTTTGGCCTGCAATGTCCCCGCATGAACTGCACTGCTCTAGGTGAAGTGTAGAGACTATGCACCCCTGAAAGAGCCCCAGGAAGCCCAAAGCTGAACAGCCAAGGTAGTGAAGCCAAGGACAGTCACAGCAACAAAGCCTAAGAAAAGGCAGCGCCTAAGAAGAGGACAAGGAGGAGAGCCGCATGAGCCACTGAAAAACAGGCAGCTCAGTCCGTTGCATCAGCAAGGCTGTCCCAGCCCCCAGAGGGATCAAGAACATTTGCACATACTCTTAACCCCCGCAAGGCACTGCTCGTCATCCAGCAAGTACCACTACCAGAGAAGGCTCCATGTGCATTGGCTTGAGGGAAGAGGCCACATGCCGAGTGGGAAAATGTCACCGATGACAGAGGTGAGCGCTATGCACCCCCAAAGGCAGTCTGCTGCCACCACGCTCGAAGATAGCGCTGAACGCCTCCCAGGTGCTGTCTACCACTACCAAGAGAGGGATAAACCGGCACACATGGTGCCAGCAGATGGCACCAGCGGAGAGACTATCCACTAGTCACACCACTGCCAAGCCAGCCATCCCCAGCACAGAATGGCCACCCTTGGCCCGTTATTGCGCATGTCACATGGAGTGACCAACCCTGCCAAGCACGCCTGCCCTCAGGCAGGACCAAGTGCGTGGCGGCATAGCCTCGAGGTGCATGCACCGCGTCCTTGAGTGAAGAAGACGGGAGAAAGGTGACTCTCCATCCAGGGAGCAGAGCACCAAGATCCCTGAGGAAAAGACAGGGCCCGGGAAAGGTCCTCAAGGAAAGAAGATTCAGGCACACAGGGAGCCAGCTGAGGGCACTCTCAGAGACCGTGTCAGCTATAGAAAGGGCCTGGTTGCCTGCCAGGTACCTGCAAGAGAAGCTGCCGCTGATGCCATGAGGAGGAAACTTGGCACTACTCCCCACTAAAAGGCAAGTAAGGAGCTGCCTGCCATCTGCCCCACCACAAACATTCCCAGCATCACCAGTGATCCCCAGAGACAGGGGATAAAACACTGCCTTAAGACTGTGCTGCACATCGGCCTGTTACAGGCATAGAGAGAGTGGCACTTCCCGAGTGGCAGACTGCCACCACCGCAAAAGCAAGAGACCCTCGCTACCCACATCGATCCTGAGTTGCACCCGGAATACCTTGTCGAGGAGAAGAAAGGTATGGGAGAGGCTGCTGACCGGATCTGTCAATGCACACCTACCTCCTCTGCCGTCCACGAAACAGCTGTTGCACATGCAAGAAGATGCCCAATCCTATAGACAGGACCGGGCCAGCGAGTGTTCCAAGATGAGAGAAGATAATAGACAAAGCTGACAGTTCTGTTACACTGAAGAACCGGACAACTGCAGGTGCGCAGAAGGCATGAACAAGGAGACCAGGCCGAGGACTTGTACAACTACATGAGTGCACCTACAAGCCAGCCATCCAGGTGTAGCAACATCCCTGATGACAGCTCAGCGGGAGAACCAAACATAAAACTGCCAGCAAGCGTGAACGACGTCTCTACCCCATGCTTCCCAGTGTGACCATCCGTTCCCAAGCGTCGGCTGATGGAATCAAACTGCATCCCTGCTAGCAACAGCACATGCCGAAGTAAAAGAACTGCATCAACTATGCAACAAGTCATGTGGCTGCGAAATCCCTCCAGTCATCCTCACTCCAAGCCAGTCATCGACACCTGTCGTCCAGTTCAAATGGCAACATCACCATTATTACCAAGTGCATCACCCGATCCAATGAAGGAGCATTTCATCACCAGGTGGAGCCTAACATCTGCAAAGCATCAAGAGACAAAAGCGCTCCTAGCAACATGAGACCAAGTGGCCCGAGACTTTGACAGCCCACCCGCACCTGAGTCGAGTTGCTAAGCAAACCGACCATGTATCATCCACCCTTGTGATTTGCACAAGCAACTTCGCCGCGATTCTGTCTGCGGCCCCCAGGCGGCAACAAGCAGCCCTGCACAGTCCATTGGCAACCCAGTGCAAAGGGCCTCAAGAACATTCCTGTACGAAGGTATCCTAGTACAAGAGATGGTCTGGAAGCTGCTCCAACAACGAGAACTGGGTGGCACTGGGGCATCAGAGAAAGACGTCCCAAACATAGTCGATGCCATCCCACTGCTGACCAGACTTGTCTTCACGATGCCAAGACGCCCCAAGATTACGCTCAGCAGCAGGACTCTACCGATGCACCTGATGTACCAAAATGTAACTATTAACACCAACCACTTCATAGCAAGAGCACGCAGGACTGACCATCAGTGCGTGAATGCACACTGATCCAACTGATGTGCTGTCAAAGGAGCCGGACTCCATCTCCACAGTGCCTGAGCCCAGTGGTAGCTGGTTAAACCTTGGACGCATGCGGAGATGACCAGGTGCTCACATCTGCACTTGTCCACTGCTGTCCTGTGGACTAAAGCTGAGTGACTATGTTGGTGGGAGGAATGTGGTTTCCTGATAGACCCATTCAGGGCCGGACTGGTCGTAGCGGGCAGCGGGCATTTCCCTGGTGGGCTGCCAGGGTGGGGGCCGTTTTGGGCCCCTGGGGGGCCCTTTTTGTTACAGGGCCGTTTTTGCAGCATTGCTGCAATATCGGCCCCTGTAAGAAAATGGGCCAAAACCGGCCCTGGCAAGCAGCTCTCCCGCACTCCCCACCTCCCCGGGAGGCCGGCCGCGCACTCTGCCAGGGCGGATTTTGGTTCCCTGTCCGGACCTGGACACATTCTAGTGTTTGCTACACAGCCACCCCTAGAGGGCTAGCCTTAAGATCGACGCGGTCATGTGACCCTGCTAATAAAAGAGTCTGAATGCATGTGCTTGAGGCCAGTTACTGTACCATATACCCTGAGTATGTGTCGTCCTTCCTGCTGTGTGTGGGCCTAAGGTCCAAGACCCTACAACAGGGAGATGGAAAAGTGAGATAAAGCCATTAAAACTGTTGAGATAACCCAGCAAGATTAGTAAATGGAGGATGGAAATGTTGGACAACTGCTGCAAATGATAAGGTGCTGGAGCAGAGTTTTCAGTTTGAAAATTCTGGGGCTTTTGAAGCTCTGGCATGTCTATTCGTTGTACTGATTTATTAATAATTAATAAATAATTATTTGTCTTGTGCAAGTGTGTTTATATTAATCAATCTGTTTGTCTTAACAAGAAAGGGTTACACGTGAGTGTGCTTAAATGTGCTGACTGATAATAACGCGTGTGTAAAATGTGTTTTCATGTTTAAACGTTGCTATGTGCTGTTTATTTTTTAGCACAAAACGCTTTTGAATTGATGCTTTTCCATGTTACAAGTGCTAGATAAATGCATACACATAAGGGTATTAGTGGGGTTAACACTGTTTAATCACTATGCTGTAGTAACGTTGTTTTTGTCTCTTTTAATTAAGATGGTCTATTAAGGCCTATGTTGGCCTGAGAAAGAAGGCTGAATAAGTGAGCCTGACTGTGATTATAATTTGAAAGCTGAGACGAGGGAGACCCCTGCTGGAAATGGTCCTGAAGCTAACTGACCATGGTCCTTGTCGAAAAACTTTCCATAAGGACGGCAGCAGTTTTTGGGAGTTCTCCAAGAGAAGTGAAAGTGTCCTTGGCAGCCTTGGGAAACAAAGGAGCCTTAGAGAGAAGCTCTGAACTGTGGCTCGATGGCCGAGGAGAAGCAGGATAATTGAGATACATGTTTTATTTTCTTGGTTCCTGTTCCGTAGTTTTCGCTATGTGTATTTTTCCTGAGCGGAGATTCTCAAATGTAGCAATATTACATCCTTTCCTTCTCGCTCTGCTCAGCAAGTCCGGCGGACATTACAGCTTTTTCTATGTTTTCAATGTATCTTTCTATTGTTCAGAGTATTATAAGATGTTAGCCTAGAGAGGGTCTCTTGCCACTTGCCATTTTGCCTTTGCCGCGTATCGAATCTGCGTTGCTGAGGATTGATGCTGAAGGGACTTCGTCTTGAGAGACATTTACCGAGAGACTTGTCCTGACCCGTTCTGACATTTAGCTAGAATAGGTAACTATGAGAAATGATTTACTCTGATTGATTTCCTTTGACTAATTTTAGATAAAGCAATATAATTTTAAACATGGTGTTGGATATTCTTTCTTGTCAGTTATTGGGTTTGCATTATTGATTATTGTTGTATATATTGTATAGGTTATGCTTAGGGACAGTCACAAAAACTAGGTCTTATCGACCTCGATATAGATGCAGGGTGTTCAGGAGTGTTTTCCTTCCACAGGTTTGTTGCTGGTAGAGTATTTGAGCGTATGTTAGTGAAATGGGCCCTAGCGTATGATGTATGCATGTGCGTGTAACTGTGAGATTACTTTATCCGTGGTAGTGGGAATATTGTACACACCCTGATCTCTATCAATTTCCTGGTAGCAGAGATTGATGGTTTTTGATGATTGTCTTGATTAGATAAGATTGTTTTTATTGATTATTGATTATTGGTTCATGTTGGTATATGTACTAATACTATATGTTGGAGTCGTAATGTTGAGTTATATGTAGTGCTTCTGGAACTTGGAAGCTGTAGCAGTTCCGTAGTAGGGCAGAGGGAAGTAAATGCTGCTCTCGGGAAAGACGGAATTGTAAGGAATAACGTGTGACAATTGAAGTTGCGCGTCACATTGTCTGGGTTCGGAATCAGTGACATCGTTGTATGTTACTATTAGATATTTCTGGTATATAAGGAGTGTGAATGATAGTGAAGGTTATCTGTGAAACTCTGGTTTTAAGTCCCAGGGATCTGTAAAGATTTCCGTTAAAGCTTATCGCGGGAGGAGTAATAGGTATTCTCTGAACTTATTTGAAGAACTGGGCAAAGAAAGCTTGCTTAGTTAATGTGTGTTATAATTCTGTAGTGGAGCAGATTTTCTGTTCTCGGGAAGCAGGATTCTGTGCGTATGTACTATATTTCCTTTGTATGAATGTGCGTGAATGTTTGTACATTTAGTTGATTGTAAGACTCTTTGGACAAGTCCTAGAGGAAACAGTTAATGAATGTATGTTAGTAGGGCAGAGTAGAAGAAGTGCTACTGTGTCAATGAAAGGTTTCTTATGAAATAGACTCTCTTTTACTATTCTGTGGTTAGCGAAGCAGACAATGGAGATGTTTTTATGTTGTAACTAATAGATTTTGTAGAAATTTTGACACTAAGTCTACTGAAAAGATTTTGTAAAGGAGGGGTAGACGAGTGACAGAAGACAAGAGACAAACTGCAGCGACTGTTGACGTCAGAAAGACCGCGCTCTGATTGGATGGTAGATCAGAATAGTGCTCGCGCTAGGATTGGTGCGTTAGTGTGAGCCGCGCAAGGATTGGAAGAGCTATTTAGTGACGTAGACGTTCCAGGATTGGTGCGTTAGTGTGAGTCGCGCTGCAATTGGTTGAAAATTCGTATTGCAGATTTATAATACGGAAAGAGTAGAGAGTTCTTTGTAAACGCTAAAATGTATTATCAAGAAGAGAAGAAGAAGAAAACATTTTTTGGTAAAGTTAAAAAGTGGTTTAGCAAGGATAAAGATGTTAAAACAAGAGAGGGCGAGTTGTTACCTCCACCGAAAACACCTGCATCCTTCATGGCTGCAAGACATGGGTTTCATACCTGTATATGGTTGGAGAATTGGGTAAGGTATACTAAAGAAGATGGTGTTCTAGCTTTTCCAGAACATGGTTCATTTAATCTGGCCGTGTTGAGAAATTTACGGGAAAAGATGCTATGTCTTGACCCGAAACCGAGACCTACACAGTTCGAGGCTTTAGTGGAATGGGAAGAAGAAGTACATGAGAGAGAGAAACAAAGATCAGGAGGGTATTATAGGTACATGTTTGGGAGGAGACATGATCGTGAGACTCATCATGATCGAATGAAAAGGTGGCGAGATGTTAGTATGTCAGAGGGATTATGTCCGATGAGAACAGTTGAAGGAGGAGCAGAAAGGGTTCCTGAGTCAGAAATTAGAAAATATGGAGTTAATGAGTATGAGGATGAGGTCTTGAATGACATGATTTACAAGAGACCACCTCCATATAGACCAGAACCGGACAAAAGTACACCAGTTGTTTCTCCGATAAGAGATACAGTTTGTGTTAGTGAGACGGAAAATGAGACACCTGAAGTGAGAAGTGATCATTACCTTGATAAGAATGCCAGACAATTAGCCAGAACTACAACAGAGTTGACTGAGAAGATTAGGGAGTTAACGAAGAATCTAGAAGCTGTTACGGTGCCTGTAACAATAGGTCCAGTTATGCCTGTGTTTGACAAACAGAGAGCAGGTGAGAATGGACTGGTGATTCCATATGTTGGGAATAATCTGACAAATTCAGTTGGTCCTTCAGGAGATTCAGGCAAAAGAGCAGAAAGAAATGACCTGAGACAATCAAGACATGACACATGTAGTGAAATATTGGATGCTAGTGAAGCTAGTTGTTCAGGGATGCCGATTTTAGAACCGCAAAAAAGAGTGGTTCCAGTGAGAAAAACTGCTGAAATAACAGTTGATGATTTGAATGATTGGATGAAGGTCCTACAGAAAAAAGATAAAGATTCACAAGTAATTGATGTGGCTAAGTTACGTGTAGAACTAGAAGAGCTTGTCACAGGGACTGTTCCAACAGAAATTCTGAAGAGTCATCATGATGGTGAACTAATGTTTATGTGTAAGAGTGTTACCTGGAGAGCAAGGAATACACATGACAGGCTAAGAGCAATAGCAAATGAACAGGGAGTTGACATTGATAAAGTAAAAGCTTTACAGAGAACTTACAGGATGGATTTTACAGAAAAGGATATTGAAAATTTGAATGCTACTGGTAGAACAGGACAGATTAAAGAAATGGTAGCATTATTGCGAAGATGGGGTGATGTTGAAAAGTGGAAGGATAGGTGGTATAGAAAAGAGATGAAACTGAAGATAGAACAACTTATTCAGCATTTCCAGTGAGAGAAAAGGAGAAACTAGTGGATAATTATCCTATGAGAGAAATACCTGAAGGAGGATATGTACATGTTCCATGGACCAGACAGGATATTTTATCATTTACGAATGATTTCCCTCGATTGAGAGAAAAGCCCGTCGAGTGGTATAGGCAGGTAGATAGGTTTGTGAAATTGTCAAAAGTGCTGTGGGTTGACCTGAATAGTCTGTTTGATATAATTGTTCCAGCAGACTTGTGGACTGAGTGTAAAATAGTTGTGAGTTGGCCTACTGAGGAATATCCAAGAGACCCAAGAACAGGGGCACCAGATCCAGAGGTAATGAGGAAGTATGATCAGGTGATGGTATACCTGAAGAGTAAAGTACCTGCAAAAGAGACAGACTGGGTAAAGATAGATCGAACACAACAGGAAGCGAAAGAATCAGTTCATGCTTTTTACGAGAGGCTGATACTGGCATTTAAACAATTCAGTGGAGATGAACACCTGGGTGACAAAGATTTGAGTCACTTTGTATACAGATTTGTATATGGCCTTAGACCTGAAATTGGTGAGAGAATTCGTGAGCACACAGTGGATTGGCAGAGTAAGAAAGTAGATGAGATCCTGAGACATGCAAAATACTTCAGTGATGAAATTGAAGCAAAACAAAGAAAGCTGAAAGAGAAAGCAATGTGGGCACAAGTGAAAGTTGCGGAGAGACAAGAAGCACAGTTAGTGGAACAAGCGAATAATCCAGGAAATAATGCAGGGAATAGACCAAGATATGCAGGAAAAGGAAAAGGGAGTCTTGAGGAAGCAAAGAAAAAGTTCCCTTGTCACAACTGTGGCCAATTGGGGCATTGGAGATCGGAGTGTCCTAATCCACCATTAGTGAGTAATGAGAGTAAACCTTTAAATCAACAGGTGCAGAACCAGAATGAAGGAAATAATCAACAACAGCAACAACAAAGTTGTGAGACAGCAGAGTCAAGAGCCAAAACCGCCCTTGCCGCAGAATAGGGGGTTACAAAAGTATAATCAGGATTCAGGATTCTACAATGATGAGCAGGTAAACAAACCAAGACGTTCTAACAAAGTACAGCAGTACTTGTTAAAGAGTGAAGGGAGTGAGTCTGAGGGTGATTATTGACGGTGCCGAGGAGAGGAAGAAGAGTGCATACTTGGTGCAACTCTAGAAATAGACCAGGCAGGACCATTTGTGGATGGGAAAATAAATGAGGAGAGTGTTACTTTTTTGGTAGACACAGGTGCGACAAGATCAACTGTCAGGTCAACAGATGTTAGAAATCTTCCTCTCTCGGATGAAGCAATCCAAGTAGTTGGTGTAGCCAATACACAAATCAAAACACGTCTTACTGAACCTGTAAGAGTACAGATAGGGAAATTTTCAGACATGCATAGATTCATTGTCTGTGACACGAGTCCAGTGAACCTATTGGGTAGGGACTTGTTGTGCAAGATGAACTGCACAATTTTTTGTACACCGGATGGAATAGCCTTTGAGACACCAGATGAAGATGCTTTGTACCGAGTGACTCTAGAAAATAGAGAAAGTGAGTTAATTGGTGCATTTGCTGTGTTTAATCCAGAGGATTTGCCTCAAGAGCTGAGAGACACAGTGAAAAGGACAGTTTGGGATTTTACTGGAGAGGATGTGGGATTGATGAATAATGTAGATCCAGTGAAAATTGCAGTAAAAGAGGGAATCACATATCCTAACATTCCTCAATACAAAATGACACCAGAAATAATTGAAGAGATAACTCGTATAATTGAGAAAATGATTCAGCAAGGAGTCCTGAGAGAACTACTGAGTAGTCCGTGTAATTCACCGATAATGGGACTAAAAAAGCCCAATGGGAAATTTAGGATCGTACAGGATTTGAGAAAAGTTAATCAAATTGTGGTGGCATGTTGTCCTATTGTGCCAAACCCATCAGTGATCCTCTATCAAATTCCACATGATGCTGAGTGGTATACAGTGATTGATTTGTGTCATGCGTTCTTTTCAATTCCATTGCATCATGACAGCCAGCCGATTTTTGCATTTAGGTTTGGCCAGCGTATCTTAGCATGGTGTCGAATCCCACAGGGGTATACGGAGAGTCCTTCGATATTCAATCAGTTATTGAAAAAATCGTTGGAGAGTTTGATCATGCCCGAGAGTTCAGTGCTAGTGCAGTACATTGATGACTTACTGGTGGCATCAAAAACACGTGAAGCTTGTGAAGTAGATACCATAGCTTTACTGAATCATCTGGCGGATGGAGGGTTAAAGGTATCTCCAGCCAAATTTCAATTTTGCAAGAAAGAGGTGCATTATCTTGGACACAATATTGAAAAGGGTCTGAGAAAAGTGACTACTGACAGGATCAGAATAATCAGAGAAATGAAAGCTCCAAAGACCCAGAGAGAAGTGAGAATGTTCCTGGGTATGGTGGGTTATTGTCGTCAGTGGATAATTAATTTTTCCCTAATAGCAAAGCCACTGATTAAACTGACAAAAAGTGAAATGACAGATCCATTGGATCTAGATGCAGAACAAATGGCAGCATTTGAAGAGCTCAAAAGTAAAATGTGTGAGGCTCCAGCTTTGGGTATGCCTGACTATGAGAAAGAATTTGAGCTGTACTGCAGTGAAAGGAATGGATGTGCACTTTCAGTGTTAATTCAGAAACATGGATTACTGAGAAGGCCTATTGCGTACTTCTCATCGACACTTGACCCTGTAGCTGTGGGTTTACCAGGTTGTCTGAAATCTGTGGCTGCAACATGCAGGAGTCTGGAACAAAGTGAAGGAATCATAATGGGATATCCTGTAAGGGTATTCGTACCTCACAATGTGGCAATTCTTTTGACAAGAAGCAGAACTCAGTACATGTCACACAGTCGATTGACCAAATATGAAAAAGTGATTCTGGGAGCATCAAATGTGACTCTTGAGAGATGTGTGAATGTGAATCCAGCGACACTTTTGCCAGACATTGAAAATGTGGGTGTGAAAATGGAAGATGATCATGATTGTTTGGATGTGCTTGAGTATTGTACAAAACCAAGACCAGACATAAGAGATCTACCCTTGAATGAGAGTGATCATGTGTTGTTTGTGGATGGATCATGCCTGAGGAATGATGATGGTGTGCTATGTGCAGCATATGCGGTATGCAAAGTTTCAGAGGTCATGGAAGCATCACCATTGAAAGGAGTGAAATCTGCGCAAGTTGCTGAATTAATAGCATTGACAAAAGCTTGCGAAATTGGGAAAGATTTGAGGACGACTGTGTTGACTGATAGTCAGTATGGATTTGGAGTGGTGCATGATTTTGGCCAACTTTGGCTACAAAGAGGTTTCTTGAAATCGAGTGGAACTCCAATAAAGAATGCTGAAATGATTGGTAAATTGCTTGAGGCGATACAGCTGCCTAAAGAGTTAGCAGTTGTAAAATGTGCTGCCCATGGACTACGGGAGGATTTTATAACGGTCGGAAACAGATATGCCAACGATGTTGCGCAATACTGTGCCAAGACGAATCAGTCCATCAACAGGGACAGAGAAGGGGAAATGTCTTTTCTCTCTGTGATGTTTACCAATGTCTTAGAAACCTGGGATGAAGTGAAACAGTTGCAAGATGAGGCAGGAGAGGAAGAGAAAAAGGATTGGATTAAGGCAGGATGTGCTCCAAGAGAAACAGACCATGTTTGGGTCTACAGAGATGGCAGACCAGTGATGCCCAATTCCATCTTGTCGTCAATGGCAAGGATGTATCATGGCCAGGGACATTTGGGAAGGGACGCGATGGTTAGGTCATTCAAGCAGATCTGGTACAATGCAAAGTTCAGGACAATTGCAGAAAGTATCTGTCAGAGGTGTTTAGTTTGTCAGCAATTTAACACTGGGAAAAAGACAGTGGTGAGTCTGGGAACAATAGGCAGAGAAGGAGGTCCTTTTACAAGAATGCAGATTGATTTCATTGAAATGCCCCAAGTAAACAGACTTAGGTATGTTCTAGTGGTAGTCTGTTTGTTTTCAAGGTGGGTGGAAGCTTACCCGACTAGAAGAAATGATGGATTAACAGTGGCAAAGTTACTGTTAAGGGAGTTGATTCCCAGGTACGGGTTTCCAGTAACAGTTGAGTCTGATAGAGGTGGACACTTTCAAAATGAACTTATGGGTTTGATTTGTGAAGCATTGAAAATCCAGCAGAAGCTACATTGTGCATACCGACCAGAGGCTTCTGGTGTGGTTGAGCAGATTAATGGCACAATCAATAATAGGATTGGAAAAATGTGCTTTGCCACTGGCATGAAATGGCCAGATGTTTTGCCTCTAGTTCTGATGACAATGAGATCTACTCCAGATAGAACTACTGGTTTGAGTCCGCACGAGATAATCATGGGACGTGCTATGCGCCATGCATTCGTGCCTGTCAATAAGTTGGTGACAATAACTGATGACATGATTTTGGATTACTGTAAAGGCCTGGCTGACGCAGTTCATTCTGTGTTTCACCAGGTTGGAGAAGAAGCTACCACACTTGAGAAGAAGCAAGCCCATGATCTGAGTCCAGGAGACTGGGTGAGGATAAAAGTTCACAGAAGAAGAAATTGCTTGATTCCAAAGTGGGGAAGGCCAAGACAAGTTATTCTGACTACGACGACTGCAGTAAAGTTGTGCTGGAGTGAAGCACTGGGTACATGCAAGTCATACTCTGAGAGTTCCAAATCCAAAAGAAGGGACTGGTAAAGAGTATTTTGAAGAGTCAGATTCCAGTGATGACAAAGATACAGAATCAGTGGGGAAAGAAGTAGGAAGAGCTTCGAATGAACCACTGCGAGTATCAGAAAGGAGATCAAATTCTGTAAGAGAGCCTGAAGTTTCAAACAGCAGCGAAGGAAAAAGAAAAGAAAAGAGAAATCACACAGAGACTACTCCTGAATCAGAAGAGGAGGAGATTGAAGAACCACTTGAGATTATACTTGATGAAGTAGGGTCAGAAAAAGATAGAGATGGACAGATTGCGGAAGACCCCCGAGGAGGTGTAGGGAACATTCTTGATGAGTCAGGTGAAGGGACAAGTAGACAGCAAGAAGATTGCGTGTCGGAGATTCGAGGAGGGACAGGAGTAGGGAAGTCTCAAACAGTGGTGAAAAAATCTGTGGAAAAGAAGAAAGCTGCTGGAAAACGGAAACAAGAGGCACTTGAAACAGATGATGAAGATGAACAAACAGAGGGTCGAGTTCTGAGAAAGAGAACTTGGATCGGAGAAAGAAGTAATAAAGAAATAAAGCCGAAAAAGGTGTTAAGAGGAGATCGTTGGCCTAACAACAGAGTTAAGAGGCTGAGATACAAAATAATAAGAGCAAATACATCGAAAGCTGAACAAGTGAATGAAGTTTTGAGTCAAAGTTCAAAAGCTGAAGGAGAAGAATTAAAGGAGTCAAACGAACCAGTGGAAATAAAAAGAGTAAGAAGACCCAACCAAAAGTACAGATCACCGGAATGGTCTTATGTGGCACTGTCTGAAGGAGGAAAAGAAGAAGCAGTGACTCAAGATAATCCGGAAGAGATCTTGAGAGAAGTGGTTGAGGAAGATACTGGTGAAATTCTGAAAGTACTCTTGACTGACATTGGAGAAGAGTCGAGTACTGAGGATTTTGATGTTGGAGATCTGATACAATTTGATGTTGAAGAAATTGAAGTGAAGAATGACAAGTATCCAAACTGAGTGAAAGAAGGATTCACTTGGATCAAGTGAACGGAGAGATCATTTGGATAAACTGAAACCTGAAGAATTGCTGAAGGATAGAAATTGAAAAAGTTCAAACAGTAGTGGAGTAGTAGAGGCTGAACTAATGGCTAACATAGAGGATAATAGAAATAGATGTGCCTTCCTTAAGAGGTGGTGTAGGATGTGCTGCTGCTGTACTGGATTATTAATGCTTCTATGGGGGGTTTTAGTTTTATTAGTTACTTTTAAAGTAGAATTTGAGATGCATACAGAGAATGTGACAAATGTAGAGAAGAATTCACAAAAAGTAGTTCCAATTAGAATTAGTAATGCTTACACACATAAAGATAGATCGATTAATAATTTTTCTAGTAATGTTTTTTCAAAACTGTTATATGAATATGTGAAGACAATGGAAGTAAGGGATTGCTACGTCTGTATGCAATTACCTGCATCCGTTTTAGAGGGTGTTACTTATCATCATTTACCAGCTACATATGGTATTTCCTGTAGTATTTTAAGTAGTGTTTTTTATTTGTTAGGGAAAGTAGATTATAAGATGTCTAACAGAGATAGTATTTTTGGGCACTTGCCAATGAACAAAGAGCTGAATCCAGCTAAAAAAGCTAACACTTTTGGTGAGATTTTTATTGAAGAAAAAGGATTAACATTAGATTACATTTTTAAGAATAATTTAACTTGCAGTTTGAAAGGAGAGGAGAAAGCTTTCCTGGATATGGTAGAAGAAAGGAGATTGAACATGCATGAGAAAGCAGGGAAATATAAAGTGAGTGAGACAATTTGGGACATTGAGATGGGAAAAGAGTTGAAGAATGGGGCTAGTCCAACTTTAGCTCTAGATGCACCACAGAAGGGTAAACTTTGTATTACAAGAAGGAAATCCCAATATGATACATATTTTGTCGGGACTAGTGAGTGCCATGATACATACTTCATTGCAACAGGTTGGGGTTTCAGAGGTGGAGAAGATACAATTTTTCCAGGAGTATATTATGTTTGTGGGAATAAGGCTTATTACAAGTTGCCTGACCATTGGTATGGCACGTGTTATGTGGGCCTAGTTTTTCCAAAGATTTTTCATATAGATAAAGTAACAGATGTGGAAGATGTTAACTTACTAATGCGTTTTAAGAGAGAAACTTGGTCTGAAATAGTGGGTGATATTTTTGGGGTTTTGATTCCAGCAGTGGGAATTTCTTTGAATGCTTATGGAATTCGGAAACTGTCCACAGTGGTTGATCGCTTATCGACAAATACCGCTGGAGGGTTTCTTTTGGTGAATACGGAATTAAGTGCCGTACGTGCCATGTCCATGCAAAATCGACTTGCCCTTGATATTCTATTGGCCAAGGAGGGTGGAGTCTGTGGAATGCTGAAAGTTCAACATTGTTGCACTTACATTCCAGACGAAAGCAGAGACCTAAAGGTCTATATCAAAAATATTACTGATTTACATGAAGAATTAGTACCACTTGAAGCTGAGAGTTTGTGGACTAAAATAGCTAATAAAATGATAGCTGTTAAGGTTTTTATTGCAAAGATAGGTAGTACTATTATAGGTAGAATATTGTTTCCCTTGTCTTGTATAATTGTGGCTTTATTGTTAATGAGATTGGTGTGTGTGTGTTGTAAAAACAGGGGAGGGAGGAAGAAATTGAATAAAGAAAAGAAAAACAAGAGGTTGAAGAGAGAACCTCAAGAAATTGAATTAGAAGAATTGAGGGAGAGTGTTTACTTAGAGACAAAAAGGGATGATGAAAGAGTGACTGGTGTTTAATGTTGTGTATAGGGGAAAAGACATTTCCGATTTCTCCTAAAATGGGACTAAATTTTCACTAATTTTTTTTTTGGGTTTATTTGGTGATAAAATCACCAAAGGGGGGATTGCTGGAGCAGAGTTTTCAGTTTGAAAATTCTGGGGCTTTTGAAGCTCTGGCATGTCTATTCGTTGTACTGATTTATTAATAATTAATAAATAATTATTTGTCTTGTGCAAGTGTGTTTATATTAATCAATCTGTTTGTCTTAACAAGAAAGGGTTACACGTGAGTGTGCTTAAATGTGCTGACTGATAATAACGCGTGTGTAAAATGTGTTTTCATGTTTAAACGTTGCTATGTGCTGTTTATTTTCGAGCACAAAACGCTTTTGAATTAATGCTTTTCCATGTTGCAAGTGCTAGATAAATGCATACACATAAGGGTATTAGTGGGGTTAACACTGTTTAATCACTATGCTGTAGTAACGTTGTTTTTGTCTCTTTTAATTAAGATGGTCTATTAAGGCCTATGTTGGCCTGAGAAAGAAGGCTGAATAAGTGAGCCTGACTGTGATTATAATTTGAAAGCTGAGACGAGGGAGACCCCTGCTGGAAATGGTCCTGAAGCTAACTGACCATGGTCCTTGTCGAAAAACTTTCCATAAGGACGGCAGCAGTTTTTGGGAGTTCTCCAAGAGAAGTGAAAGTGTCCTTGGCAGCCTTGGGAAACAAAGGAGCCTTAGAGAGAAGCTCTGAACTGTGGCTCGATGGCCGAGGAGAAGCAGGATAATTGAGATACATGTTTTATTTTCTTGGTTCCTGTTCCGTAGTTTTCGCTATGTGTATTTTTCCTGAGCGGAGATTCTCAAATGTAGCAATGTTACATCCTTTCCTTCTCGCTCTGCTCAGCAAGTCCGGCGGACATTACAGCTTTTTCTATGTTTTCAATGTATCTTTCTATTGTTCAGAGTATTATAAGATGTTAGCCTAGAGAGGGTCTCTTGCCACTTGCCATTTTGCCTTTGCCGCGTATCGAATCTGCGTTGCTGAGGATTGATGCTGAAGGGACTTCGTCTTGAGAGACATTTACCGAGAGACTTGTCCTGACCCGTTCTGACATTTAGCTAGAATAGGTAACTATGAGAAATGATTTACTCTGATTGATTTCCTTTGACTAATTTTAGATAAAGCAATATAATTTTAAACATGGTGTTGGATATTCTTTCTTGTCAGTTATTGGGTTTGCATTATTGATTATTGTTGTATATATTGTATAGGTTATGCTTAGGGACAGTCACAAAAACTAGGTCTTATCGACCTCGATATAGATGCAGGGTGTTCAGGAGTGTTTTCCTTCCACAGGTTTGTTGCTGGTAGAGTATTTGAGCGTATGTTAGTGAAATGGGCCCTAGCGTATGATGTATGCATGTGCGTGTAACTGTGAGATTACTTTATCCGTGGTAGTGGGAATATTGTACACACCCTGATCTCTATCAAAGGCACCCACTACTGAGATTTCTCTGTAAATTGGAGTAAGTTTGAGTCCCTCAGTGACATGTCCTTCCAATGTGGCGAACGTGAGGAGTACTGATATTTTTTTTTGTTTTGTTTAAATTTCTTTATTTGTTTTATAGGTTTACATAGGGTAATACATATGTATGTACAATCTTTAAAGGCATTTTTGAGTACATAGCCATTGCGATTTCAACATAACCAACAGACATGTAGCTTCAGCATGTTCGGAACTGTTGGGGTGTCTACAACTCATCTATTGCCTGCTATCTCTGCGCAGATAGAGACTTACTATTGCTATCTGTGTTGGCATTCAGCGCGTTTATATAAGGCATACTAGGGATGAATGGAATTGGATAGGTAGGGAGGGAGGGAAGAGGGATAAGTATCAGGAGGGAGTGGAAGGGAAAGATGGCGGGGTGTTAACTGTGTGAACTTGCCCAACAAAGGTCCCTGGTATTTCTGGTTTCTGTCATCCACCCACTATCCCATCATTGTCCGCATCCACCCTACCCCACTTAGGTAGTCTACCTGCTTATATGTGAAGGGAACTGGGATCTGGGGGGGGTGAGGGGGGGGCAGTCTTTAGATTGGCTTTTGTTTCTTTTGACTGTGTCTACCGTGCGCCGACGCCCGCTGCCTCCAACGTCTCACCAGGGTCCGAGCGTGGCACCCGAGGCTCCCGCCATGTGTCTCGGAGGTCAGGGAATATTGCGTCCCACACACTTGCTATCGGGATTTTGCACAGTCTCAGGGTCTCCTCACGCCACAAAGCCACTCTCCCTGCTTGCGCCCAGTTTGTGAGCAAGTGATACCATGCTTCTAGCAGTGGGGGCTCCGGACGTCTCCATTGTCTAGTAATCAAGCGCTTAGCAGTAAGTAGCCCTAGGTCTTAGAACCGAGACGCCTGTGTTTTTTAGATCTGCGATAAAGGCCCAAGAGGCCCAACTCCCATGTGTTTTCCACCATACGTTCAGTGCAACCCTGTAGGTGAGGGGTGACTGCAAGCCATTAGGCAGGGAGGGCAGTGCAGCTCCACAACATGTGGATTAGGTCTGCATTCATCAAATTGCATCTAGGGCAGTGAGCGTCATTTAGTTGAAAATATCTATTTATTTTTTCTGGCGTGAGGTACGCCCTATGTATTTTGTATTATTGTATGAGGCAGAATCTGGCATTTCTAGGTATGAGTACGGGCCCCTCCAAGATGCCTGCCCAATCTTTATCAGTACGAGGACGATGAAGATCAGCGTTCCAGTGATGCCTGAGGGACGTCGGGCACTGCGCTGCGTATGTTCGCAAGGATTCAGCAAACCATCTTAAAAGTGTCTCCCTGTGCCCATAACGTGAATGTATTGAATAGTGAGGTGCGTCGTGGACTCCTGCAACATATCTCCCCACAATATCATGATCAGGGCCGTATGGAGCAGGAAGTGTCCTCGTGGCAAGCCGTCCTCTGTCACCAATGCATCAGAGGGCGTTATCTGTTCGTCGTGGTAAACGTCACCAAGTGTCTGCAGATCTGTCTCCTACCAGGTTGAAAGATCCGTTCTGGTGATGCCACCTCGCCCTCTTGGTGAGCCCAGTATGGGCAAAGCGGGTGCGTATGGGTACGTGTTATTGATAAGATAGAAGGCGCACTTGAAGCCTCTGTAGGCCACCGCCAGCATCAGCTGTTCAGGTGCCACACCCTTTCTCCCGGGATGGAGTAGCCGCAAGATGGACGAGTGTGTCCTGGCTTGCAGATGTAACGTGATAAATAAATGAATCCAGTATTTGTAAAGTGCAAACTAATCACCCCTAAGGGTCTCAAGGTGCTGAGGGCCGTCGGGGAGATTAAGTGAGCCATTGCCCAGAGTCACGTAATACTGAGCTGCCACCGGTGCGGGGGATCAAACCGTGAACCTCTCGCTCTGGAGTCAGCCGCTCTGGCCGCTGACTCATGAAGAGTACTAATCTTGCAAATGTTTTCCGCACCAAGTAGTCGCTTGTTATATAAATTATTAATAATAGTAACGTATAGAGCCAATGTGCCTGCACAAACGAGCTATCACTGACCGCCTTGTGTCTGTATGTTTAATTGTTGTTTTTTCTGCATTTTGTCTGCAATACTAAATTTTTACAATTCTTTCTACTTTTGTATGCAAGTCAGTTTTTAATACTTTAACAGTGACAATATGAAATAGAGTTTGAATATAGCTCTTAATGGAGGACCCCAATCTTAAACTTGAGCTTTCTGACGTTTGCCTACATGTCTACCTGTCCCGTATTTATCAGTCTGCTGGCCCCATCTCGGTCTACCTCTCTGCTTTTCCTGCCAAAAGTCCATCCACCTGTCCATCCCACAAGAGGTATTGGTTGTCCAAACATGTCTATCTTCTGTAAACAGTCTGCCCATGTTCTTGTTGTGAAAGGGGCATTGTGTTGTTTTCATTGTTGACCTGTGCTTTATTGCCTCTCACAGGACACAGCTAGAGAGGGGCACACTTCCTGTCCAAAATGCAGGCTCTTTGCGTATTGTTTTCCACCCGCTGACCAGAATTGGACCTGATGTAATTATCTGTGGTTGGAGAAAATAAATTAAAAAACACAATTGCTTTTTGAAGAAGTGTGAGGTGCGGGTCAATGAATGTGTCCCAATGCTGGTTGCATTAACCTCTTCTATGCCCATGACGAGATAGTCTCGTCATGGAGCACGGTTGCGCTGTGCCCATGACGAGACTATCTCGTCATGGACCCCGCCTGCTAATAAAAGGCCCGGCACAGGAGGGGGAAAGGGCGGGGCACTGAAGGGGTTAAGGTGAATGCATTTCTTGGGAACCACACAATGCACGTTAAAGCAACTTCTGCAGGGAAGTCTCTGTGCAGTGTTTGCCTGCAGGGTCTCCCTGGCAGGCAGACACCACACTACATGGCCGCTGCTGAGAGAGTTTCTTTGAAGAGCACTGTCAGTGGCAGGTCATTGTAATAAATGTAATGTAGTTACTAACTTAATAGAATTACCATTAGGTGAATTGCTTTGGCCATTGCTTGATAAAGGAGTTTGTCGCAAGAATTCCTCCTTCCTTGCATTCCTCGATGACCGGAATGTGGAACATTTGGTTTGCTGGGGGATTTCCCCTCCATTATTCCCTTTTCCCAATCTGGGGCAGGCAGATCCAGACATGGAGAAACTACCTGTGGTTCTGAATCCTTCCACTGTGGATTGGGAAGAGGGAATTGTGCCAATTCTAGATGCCAGCTTCAACACAATTGTTCACAAGGAACTCATTTAATTCAGAATTTTTAAGTTTCGCAAGTTTCTTATTTCTTGCAGCAATTTAATCACAGTTAGCAATTGATACAGTCAATATGTTAAAAAAATCATTAGTTGAAGTTCCATTTAATCTATGACTAGAGAAAAACATATGACTGGAGAGAACAGTCCAACAGAGATTATATTCAACACTTACTTGAGCCGAAGCGAGTGCTCTTTATTTGCAATTATAAATGTTATTAAAAAACTATACACTCATAACCTCCACTGTATATTAACACTATTTACATACTTATGGAGAGACGAAACACTTGACTTATGTGACCCCAGTGAAGTAACCATAACCAACAAGTGAATAAAGCTAAAGGGACGGTTTTAGAAGAAGGGGTTGGTTATTGGAGTTCAAAGGATGTCCGTTAAAGTTTCTGAACAAATCATAGTGTCCTAGAGTGTGTTCTAGTGTTCTTCGGACTATCCTTTATCAATTGTCGATGAAGTTTCAACCCACTATTGTTATCGGGGTCTGATCGGGACAGAAATTCTGGGGACCAAGGCACTTCAATGTATGCCAAAAGGCGCCATACTTTTTCAGTCATCCAAACATCAATGGATCGGTTCAGAAAGTGGCTGACCTTCCAAGGAACAGACTAACCCCAATAAGTACGTAGGATAACCAGGTATAGAATGAAGATCAGACTGAATTATTACAGTAAGACTTGCTCCAGTATATTGCAATGCAGTCCTATGAACGTATAATAGGTAATCAACTTAGCCCAATACATAGGGTTTTGGCAATGCAGTCCACGGTTCCAATTTCTAATTCCGGAACCGAAGTCAAGTGACGATCAAGACGGCTCACGAGAGTCTAGCTGCATCAGGATAATGGAACAAGGCCGACAACTCATATAAATCACCTCAGGAGGTATGAGTGTTCAAGTCCCAGGGAAGGCTCTTTGGGTCAGATGTACAAAGCATTTTTCCGGTCGCAAACCACCTCATTTACATTATCGGGCTGTTTGATTCCAGAAAAATGTTTTTTTCTGATGTATAAAATACAAAATGCAACTCAGTAACTTGTTACTGAATCGCAATTTGCACTTCAATATTTTTAGGAAGGGACCCCCAGCAGGCCACCATCCGTGTGATGGTAGCGAAACCTAGTGGGTCGCAAATTGCTACCTACCTCATTAATATGTATAAGGTAGGTCTATTTGCAACCCATTAGAAATCGCTAATGAAACTCAAGAGTTTTCTATAGTCGGAATTACGATTTCCTAATTGCAATTTGCAGTAAATTGCAATTAGGAAATTGCTATTCGTAATCTACGAACTTCTGGCCATTGATTTTGTTCCAACCATCCATCTTCAGACTGCAGCAGCCAGGTCGGCTCCTCTGCGGAAGGCAGTTTAACCACAGTAGCTGATGCTCCGGGCACAAGAGCTGAAGGTCTCTCATTGGGCAGGAGCGTGGGTGTTTTATGACAGACCATGACTGCTCCCAAAGTCATGCTGAGGTGTATCGCAGCGTTCAAGACCCCGAAGAGCCTCAGATTCGTGTTCACGTTTTTTGCCAGGCCGCACACCGCAGCAAAATGTTAGAGGCAGTGCTTGAACATTAAGATGCATTAAGAAAATAGTGCTTGCATTTATAAATATTCAATCAAGCCTGCCATGCAATAAAACAATTTATTGAGAAATGCAAAGAGTGCTGTACAACACACAATGCACTCTTGGGCCGCCGTGGTTTGCATGCTTATCGCATCGAATGCCTGGCGTTGAGGTATCCTTTCAAATGCATGTAGTTCTGCTACGATAAAGAAAGGTTACTAGGGACATGAATGCAGCCTTTTACCCAGGGTTCTTCGAGCATCTCCTGTTTTCCATTGGTTAGTTCTCTGAAGCAGCCTCTTGATTGTGTGAGCACTTAGAAAAAATAACAAATAAGTTATATACTGCCACTTAGAAATGTGAAAAGAATGTTTATCGATTGCAAAGACATGCATATTCAACCATTTTAATAGGTAGTTCAACTTTTAAGTGACACAAAGTGATGGGATTTTATAACTCGGGGATAGACCCTTCCGTGGTACATTCGGAGGTGCTGTTTTCTATGAGTTTGAGGGTATTGAGATGGCGTTCACCATATATGCATCTCCTAGCCCATTGACTTGCTAATCCACCAGATACCTTTCCAAGTTCTTTCCTAACGCAGCAAGTGTATCCAGAAATGAAAGGGTTACCTTTGGTCTGCCAGAGCAGTCCTGTCCACCGTTTCTTCTTCTGGCACAGACTACATGGGGACCCCATCGCCTGCCCACTCTGCCAGGTTAGCTAGACTTAATAAGCCGCATTCAGTAATTGATGGGGCCTGGGCTCAATGGCACCCCATAGCCTGATGCCTACTGCAACCAGCGCATAACCCACTGACACATCTGGCCCGAGTCAGGTCTCGTGCCCAGTGAAGGACAAGCGAATAATAACATTTGTGAAAGGCCTACCAGAGTAGTCTAGTCTGAGTGGTACAGCTATGGTATGGCCGGGTGGGTGAGGCTGGCTATTTAAGATGGTAACAGGCAATGGGCATGGCTTTTAATTGCCTTTGTTAACCAGTCCGTTGCAGCTCGTCGTAGAACACGGATGTCCTTTGGCAGTCCTCAGAAGATGCAACGGGGGCTACTGTGCTCCGCCTGCAATAACCATGTCAACTTTTTAGTGGATGCTTTTGTTAGATTTCGATCCTGTTTTTAGGCCAGGCCTAGAGATGGTTTAGCTGATTTGCTACCCTCATGTTCAAAACATACATATTAAAATGCGAGTGTATCTTTACTTTATATGGTTATTTAAAACCTTTACATGTGTGCAAGAAAAGACAATCCATGTTATAAAATAGACAGATCTTGGGTGATAAAATGAGTTTTAAATAAATACGTAACATGCCAAAATAATTTTCAGGTGCCTTCTGGTACTAGCAGCATTGTTGTAATTACATTTAAAGAGTCTAGGGGGAGCAGAGCCATATCCATTATTCGTCAACCGGGGTAAGCAGTCATATTATAAAATAGACAAAATATAATATAAAAACGGGTTATAAATAGGTACATAAAATGCCAAATTGATTTTTAAGAGCCTTCAAAAGCTAGCAACAGCGTGTTTATATCCAACGGTACTAAATACATATTAAAAAACACACATACAGATAGGGGGTTTAAGTCGGTCCTCTTCATCCATTGGTCTTTTCTAGCGTCAATCACATTTTGCTCTGCCCGCCATAGCATACAGCATGGGGCAGTGGGTCAGCCCACTTCAGCAAATGGCTTGCTTCACTATAGGTTATGGCATTTTGCTTGTGCACATTCGCCTAAGAAAGTGTTCCACGTCAGAGCCAGAAGTGGTGGGCCAATGAATGCTCTCATTTCACTTTGTTTTTTTCGACAAGTCATTTTTTAACTTATTTTTTTCATTGTAAACCTATTCCGACCACAGCATTTTTATTAATGTTAAAATTTAAACGACAATTATATATATTTTCTAAAACGACATACATTTTTTTTTAAATGCAGGTTTCCTAGGCCAAACCGACTGGCATCCCCAATGCTTGTTTTAAACGTGCTGTTCTATTTTTCTCTACATTTCCTGTGATTCTGTCTGGGTCAAAGGTTTGGCGATATAAGTGCACGAGATCTCCTCGGGGTCAAAGCTCATGTGACATTTCATATTCTGAAGGTATGTATGACTGTAGGAAAATGACAGCAGTGTCTCGGAGCAAAGAATACGGTGGATCACAAATGGATTTAGCTGGGGAAAAAATGAAGAGCTTTCCCCCCCCCACCCCCCCTCCCCCCCAGAACATCACCTTGTTTTGATAGCCTGAGAGTCAGCCCCACACCTCAGCCCCATCCTCACAGTTCATACCCATCCCCTCCTCCTAGAATATAGTTTTCTCTCCAGATGTGAAAGTGGCCATCTGACAGGTGACAGGTGAGCTTGTCAATGACGTGACACCTTTCCCTAAAAGATGCGAGGCGTCTATGGGTGTGGATACTTTTGGATATAGATAGCGGAGTGTGGACCCCGAAATGGTCATAGCGATGGTCAGCATGTGTTGTTTCCTGCTGGACACAGTCTAGTGGTTTACCAGCCACAACCCACGAGGGCTGGTCTTTACACCCACCCCAAACCCATCCAACCCGGGCATTACCAGTCAGGTGACCATGCCAATAAAAGAGCCTGAGTGAACATGCTCGTGAACAGTTCTAAGCACTATACTCCTGTGTCTGTGTCACACTTATTCACAACAAAGTATGTGGGCCTAGAGCTCGCGACTTTACATGTTCTTGTTCAGGAGTAGGGAGCCTTGGATGAACGTGCGCGCTACAAATATACCTTATGTTATATGTATTTGAAGGTGAGGCAGAGGGTTCTGAATTATTTTCCTGCTTTTAAGAAGAGCCAACGGGGTTTTCGAAAGACGGAGGTCCAATCGTCTCCTTTATTCATGCCGTCATTAACTACAGTAGTGTGTGGCGGCTGCAGTCTGTTTAGTTGGTATTTTGGGAGGGTGGCACAGTGAAGTCTGGTGTTGCTCATTGTGCTCACAATGGCGTGTACTTAGTGATATGTAAAGAAGGGTCTTTCTCTTGTCTACATTAACAATAGGTTCCTTTGCTAAAAACACTACTTTTTCTGGCCATCTATAGATCCCGCTCCATGCCAGCTCCTAGGTTCTCAGAAGTGACGGTAAACGTGACAGGTTAGCTGAAAAAGGAAGGGTAACCCTGAGTGCGTGAGGAAGAACCTGGATTATGCTCCTTCCTGGACAAACTCTGCATTAGCTCTATGGGCTTTATCCTGGGTGGATCCCATCCATGTTTAGGTCGTTCTTGATAGCTCAGGTGTCAGCGAGAGCTATTGTTACCAATTCTTTTAAACATGTATAGAGTGGGATTTGGCTTCAACACAGAAAAGTACTTCCCCCCCATCTCATGCTATAGGCTGTTTGGTACATCATTCTACTTTCTAGGGAGTGCTTGCATTGCAGTGCTGAGGGACTTTTTTAAATCTGAAAAATACTCTGAATCCTACATAAAGCAATTATTTCAATGTTTTAATTGTAGGACTTTTTTAACGTTAAGGCAGGATTTCAAATGCAATCCAAACTTATTGGTTTTGCCAATGTTTGTTGGTAATGGGTGACTACTGGCTATGTCGCCCACCAAACACTTCCAGCTCAGTGCTCTAGCCGGAAGTGTTTCCGGGCGGCAGAAATTACCCTTTGCCAGTTTAGGAACTCCATTGTATGGGGGAAGTGTCCCCATCCCCACGCCTTTGGGCGTAAGGGGAATGGTCTTGGAAAAGCCCAGGGTTTAAAGGCCTGTTATGTTATGCTCAGCTGGGCCTTGCTGTTTTATGTTTTATTTTATCCTGGACTTTGCTATGTGTTATGTTATACTGCATCGTGGTGTGCTGGGTGATGTGTTGTCATATTCCTTGCCAGGGTGTGTTCTCCTATCTGCTGATGTTTTCAACATAATATACAGTTATGTGTAATGTTATATGTTGTGTTATGGTGGGCTACGCTGGTATACTTTGTGTTATTATGTTGTGCACTTTGGTATGTGTATATTGTGCACAGTTGTGATACGTTGTATGGTCATCTTTTCTTTTCAAACGCTTCTAGGCGTGGTGGGTTTTCTTTGAAAGGCAGTTTGTTTACAATTTTTGTGTGAATTAGAAGTGGTTGGGCTTTCAGAGGTACACACACTAAAACCATTGTGCTATATTTCTATTCGTGCCTAGCGAATTCCTTCATTGGGCTTCTCTTGTGTGCGTTGTATATAAATGTTATATATATAACGTCTTTAACACAAGGTGATGAAACATATTGCTATACATGGGTAATTGTTTTTTATGAACATAAACATTCTGTGCTGTGGTTGTGGTAGTCTGCGCCGCATATGGTGAGCAGTCTGTCTCGTTAAACGTCACTCAGGATGACTACGCATACAATGAGAGACGGCTACACTGTTGTTTAAAAAGTAACACCGGTCCTAGGAGTTGCTCACGTTGTTCTCGGTATTTCCTCGCAGGTTGTTGGTCCCGGAGGAGAGCATGGGTCCTCATCCTGGGTTGCTATGGAGACAGTGACGTGGCGGACGGCTCCATCACACCCGGGACGTCAGACGGCGGCGAGCATCTTCTGGCGAGGCTGAGTCTGAGCGGGGCTTGTCTTGGTCCTTCTCACGGCTCCTGTGTCCTCCAGTCTGGCCCTTGTTTAGGAGGTGACCGCCATGGCCATGGAGGTGGGCTGGCCACGAAGCACACTTCCGGGATCCGAGACTGGGCTCTTGACGCTGAGGCCGGCGGCCACGCCTCGAGGCTGCTGAACCCCGGGACTCCGCCTGCTGCCGAGGATTTGGTGTTGACAGGTGCGCGAGGACCGTGTGCGAGTGGCTGGCGGTGAGTACCTGTGCGTGAGACGGGAATATGCTTTCCGAGAGGGTGTGTCTAACTGCAGGGCCGCCAACTGGGCACTGGAACAGAGCCCAGTCCGCATTTATTAGCCACAACTACTGTGCATTGTGGGACTTGTCGTTTTGAGTTTTCCAGAATACAATCTTGGGATTTAACTGCGTAGTTTATTGTTTTAGATTGCAATGCAACTGTTGGGTTTAAATGTTGCCTCTGCAATCATCATAGCTAATCTGTAGACCTAGTCTGTTCGTGTTTTAGGTCTGTTTAGAGCAACGAGGTCCATCGCTGGTCCAGGGAGGCGAGTTCCATGCCACAGGTGGTATGTGGAAATTTTCTATGTGATTTCTCGATGTATGTAGACCTATCATGAAAATCGGGCGTGGGTCCAGCCCTCGTGGACTAATGAAGGACCTCATTGGTGTGGAAGGGCCACCCTCCTCTCTCTCGGCAGTAAACACGCCCGGCATCACCCAGCAGCGCAACACTGCAGAGAGCTGAAGTTGTCCTAAGGCCAGCATTAATAGCCAAGGCCTGTTTGATGCGTTGGGTGCATGCTGTTTTGTATTTCTATTGAACCTGCAGGTAGAGTGCAAGGAGCGCAGGGCTCGGACTCTGAGCGCCGGCAGAGCTACTGGCTGGCGATAGAAAGCACGGCGTTATTACAATGGAATGTTTTGTTTCCGCGTAAGAGACAATGATTAATCTGCTGAGTGTGTGTACGTTTCTTTCTTGAGAAGCCTCTGTATGTCATGTAGTGCATGGGGTCCCATTCGGTTCAACGTGTGCTAAAATGTCAGAATAGCTCTGTAATGTACCAAGATGGGTTTTATAATGTACATGTGATCTGCTGCATACTTTGCCTCCCCCTTGCTGCATAATTTGCTTTGCCTTACCCCGTACGTTTGTCAGCACAGCTACATAATGTTATCCCTCATTGCCACATAATTCCTGTAGCCCTGGGTATAAGGCGTCAGGGGACAGCCAGCGATACTCAACAGTAGGATTCATCTGTCTAGCAGCAGTGATCTAGTGCGATGAGTCGCACCTCTATTTATTTATGGAAGTATTTATTTTCGTGATTTGATGCGGCGCAGACCTGGCCCAGAGGCAGCGGAATGCTGTCCAAGAACACAGTTACCAAATTATTACAGCAGGGGTATAATGGAGATACAACCTGGGAAGAATTAAGCGCGGAGAGTAAGTGGAAGATAAGCTATACACGAGTACAGTTTCACCAACAATCAATGCAGGACAATCATTTGAGATACAACATAGTTAAAATTCGGGAGCAAATGGGAATAAAAGATTTCAAGCCAAGAGTTTTTGAACGAGGAGAGCTTTGAGAACTTTTTTGAAGGTAGAATTGATGGCTTGTGGTCATACGGAGGGCCAGAGTGCAGCAGTTCCAAATTTTTTGACACTTCCTGAGAATGACTGGTTCATAAATCACTCTAATTCCTTACAGTACTGCACCATTAGAGCCAAGCACACCACTTCTTTAGCATTGTTCAGTGAAACTGAGTTTGGCATTACTTGTTAAGTCGAGCCCGGGAAGCGCATGTGCTGCTCTGCGAGGCATGCTGTAATCAGGTAGGGACTTGAAGCTTCGCCCACTCTCGGCCCATATTTTTAATTGGCTAGTGTCATTGTCCACTGTAAACTGTGGCTGTTCATTGGTCAATAGGCCTAATAGTCCCGCCTTAGTACCGCCTTGTCTCATTTTGTAACCTCCCATTGCGACACCTCCTGTTACGTGTGTTGTTACTCGGTAGGCTTTAATTACAGACTCCAAGCACTATTTTCTCAAATAGATTTGTCCTGTCTGCTGTTGGAGGCAGGTCATGCTTTCTCCTAACGCTTTTTAATATTTTTTTTCTAGCATGAGCACTGCATTTGCAATGCATTTGATCTCGCATTTGCGAGAGTTTAAGCTATTGGCATTATAAATGACAATAACCTTTTATCTGTTTTAAAAACAAGACGTAAAAAAAAGGCATTGTCATTTACAATGCCAGTAGCTCAAACTCTTGTAAATGTGTGACCTATTGCATTGCAAATGCTTGTTTAGGTTTGGAATCAGAACATTACTTGTAGGCAATCAAACTGAGACCTGCTAAGGAAAGGCTTCTTCTCTGAATTCCTAATTCCACTATAACAATGTGTGGTTTTACTATGTGATACACCTCTCTCTAAATCGGCCGGCACTCTCTAGGGTGCAGGGGATGTCAGCCAGGTGTCTCTCTTACTCATCTTCTATGTACAAGAACTGTTGGTAATATACCTGTGGCCCATTTCCTATGCCCATGGGCCGTCAGGTGTATTTGACACTTGTCTCCTACAAACCGGGACTGTCAATATTGTGTGACTTACACCTGTTCCCCACATGCATATCCTTCAAAAAATGCATGCGGAAAGAAAAAGGGGGCTTGGGTGGTCTTCCCCCCCCCCCCCCCCAAAATGGAAAAACGAAGGAAAGTGGTGACAATCGGCGTCGTTTTAGAGGGAGCGGAATGACGCTTCCTCTTTACGACGTAGGATGTAATCAAAGAAGATCGAGGAGAAGACGTGAAGAGGTATGGAGAATAAAAGTATTAAAATTATATATAAATTGAGGGTAACGGCCAAGGGTAATAATAATGATTGGGTGGTCCCGTAAGGGTACAGGGGAGGGGCATAACCTTTACCAAGAGTATTCCATTACCATGCAAGTATGCGTGGTAAAGGATTATTCGTGGAAAAGGTTGTACGTGGAAATGGCATTCCGTTGTAACGCATGCGTGGTAAAGGCATGCGTTGCAACGGAATGCGTTGTAACGACATACAACCATCGGAGGGTGTAACAACGGATAAGATGTCCCAGAAAGGAGCTGATTGTATTATGCACTGCTGTATATTCGGCGAGGAGAGGTGGAAATACAACATCTGATGGAGTAAATGCTTAAAACACAATAAAAGCGGCTACACAAATCCATCTCATGTGTGTAGGGCTCCAAGTAGGTTTAGCCCTACTCTTTTCAGCAGGAGCAGCCCGGTGTGGCTGTCAGCGGTTGTATGTGTGTGGTACATAATTCTGGGGTTCTGTCACCTGTCGGTAAGGTCTTGTCTGGATCCTGGGCAGTATCAGCGGCTGGTGCTGTCGTTTAGCTCTGCTGTCCCAGGACATCAGGTGCAGTTGAACTTGAAAACTAGTTTACTCCCCTTATACACTTTCTTTCCTCTACAAAAGTCCTGGTATGCCTGCTGCTGTGCCCTTGCTGAAGGAAAGTGCCAGGGCAGCCCCTCTGCTGTCCAGGGAACTGCTTAGGCTATACCAAGTCTGGTAATACAAGAAAGTTCACTCCGGTTGCACCAGGGTCCGCTTTGCTAGAGTGAAACAGAATCAAGTACAAGGCTGTTGCAGGGTCGGAAACTAATGTGCTCTCGGCTTCTTTTGTGCCTGAGACGCGCATTACTGAGGTTAATGTCTCAGGATTGCAGCTGTGACAGACTAACTGTTGCCAATATTTGCTTTGTACACAGTTCGGTTGTGTCGGGCTGAAACTGCTAGAATCCTGCTGTGCCAGCGCCTTCAATTACAAGGTTACAGTCCGTGCCAGGGTGCTCCAGGACTGCGAAGTCTCGCGCTGTACGAGTGACAAACTGCTTAGGAAGTATAAACTGGTACCAGAACTGAGGCTGTGTCAGAGTTCGCTTAGTACAGGGATCTGGCTGTGCCAGGACATGTTACTTTAGAGTCGGAGGAGGGTGCTGTCGGGGTGTGCCTCCGACAGGTTTCCAGTGTTAGGATTTACATTGAGTGAGTCTGGGTCTGCGTCCGAATCAGGGCCAGGCTGTGCCAAGGTATGACTTTAGCAGCGCCAGACCAAAGGGCTGGTTGGGCTGTAACATGCACAGATTGCACACAGTTGCAAAAGTTTGAAGTACAGCTGCGCTGCGAGGCATGCTGTATTAGAGTATGAACTTGAAGCCCCGCCCACTCTCCGCCCATATATTTATTTGGCTTGTCATTGTCCTTTGTAAATGCTTACTTCTGATTTAATAGGCTTGTTAGTCCTCTTTAGTACTGCCTTGTCTTCATTTGTAACCTCCCACGGCTACTGGCCCTTTTACTTCTGTTGTTACACGGTATGTCTTATTTAGTCTGTAAGGACTATTTTTTTAATGAGTTTCTCCTAGTGCAGGCATGACATGCTTTACTGCAACATTCAGCGCGCCATGCGTGCTTTCATTTTCCAAGCAGCCCGGGACAATGGCGTCCACTTCTTTGAAATGAAATAGGTCTTGCATTTGCGAGAGTTTGAGTCATTGCCATTGTAAATGACAATGTCTTTTATTTATGTGTTAATTGTCAAAACGAATAAATAAAAGGCATTGTCATTTACACAATGCCAATAGCTTAAACTCTCGCAAATGCGAGACTTATTGCATTGCAATTGCTTGTTTGAGCTATACTACAAAGAACATGGGCCGTGCAGGGCTGTCCTACGAGAAAGATTATGGTGTCCTCAGCAAGCTTCGTGAAATCTGTATTACTTTCTCAAGTACAGATTACTTTGGGCCACTATTTTCCTTGGTCACCAATTACTGTGGTTGTAGAGTTGATGATAGATTACTGTGTCACATTCTCCTAAAAACAGGCTGCTTTCCTTGGTGATAGTCTACCATGGTTCACGGCCTTCTATGGAGGTAAACTGCCATGTGTGACTACTTTCCTTGGTCATAGATTGTCATGTCAAAATACTTTCCATAGTGATACATTATCACGTGGATTACTTTATTTGATGATGGATTGCTCTGGTTAGTACCGTTTCATGCAGGTGACAATTATACTGGAAAATCGCACTGTGTGTTGCAAATCTATGCTTTGTGTGCAGGTCTGTCAGTCGTATGTGTTGGTTATCTGCCATTGTTAGACAGGAGCTGTTTTTGTTAGCTGTCTCGTACAAGGCCTGTAAGTCAGATGTGTCTGCCATAGGCCTTTGTTGTCAGGTGAGTGTGAATGAACTCTCTTGTGCATGGACTGTCTATGATGTCATTTACTCGTCTCTTATGAGTAGAGGTTGACAGCAATGTACCTGTAACCCTCTCATGTGCAGGAGGTGTCAGGCATGCATGTCTTTAACGTGTCTCATGCCTGTAGCTGTCAATCAGGAGTCTTTGTCACCTGTCTTCTGTGTGGGGTCTTTCAGTGAGATATGGCTGTTTTTGGCCTCTTACGAGCTGGGGTGGTAGTTGTACCTATTATCTGCTCACCAGTAGGCGTTGCTGTCGCCAGTTTCGTTATATGTTATGTTAGGTTATATTATGCAGATTTGTAGAGTGTGCTTTCACCCGGGAAGGTATCGTTGTACTGAGCAGGTATGAGTCTAGCCACACATAGGGCCTAGTGGGACTACTCGAAAAGCCAGGTCTTCGTCATCTTGTGAAATTCAAGAAGTGAAAGGGAGGCTCTTGTGTGCAACAGCAGGTCATAAGCAGGGGATGTAAGTCAGATATGTTTCTTACGTGTCAGGTGTGTGTAGAACCAGCCTCATCTGTGCAGAGGCTGTTAGGTGTGGCTGTCACCGATCTCTTTGTGTGCATGGAATGTCAGTCAGTCAGTCAGGTGTATCAATCACCTGTCAGTTGTGTTTACCCTCACTCTCCTTTGTGTTAGGGCTTTCAGTCAGCAATGCCTCTACTGTCTTATGCAGAGACTAATACTCAGGCGTGTCTGTCTGCTATCAGTAGTCTTCAGAAGCTGTCAGTCAGCTGTGGCTGTCACCCCCATAGTAATTTGTCACAGAGAAAGTAAACACGGTTGATAATCTGTGACTTGGAAATGTAATCTACAATAACCTACATTTAGCAAATGTTAGGGAAAGCTATCACCCATATTAGTCTATTACAAGGGAAAGTAAGCACAGTGTTAATCCATTGCTCGGAAAAGTAATTTCCTATGGCAATCTATGATTATGGAAAGAAACCACAATTGATCATCTTGTAATAAGAAAAGCAATCGTCGCTACTAATTTATGACTCAAGAGTCTAATCACCCTTGATCGATTACAGTGGGAGTTTAGTTTTCTAGTATTTAACTATCCTCAGGGAACGTATCAGCAATGATACTTAATCACACAGAAATATGCATAAACAATTTTATATAACTGCAGAATGTTATATAACACTAGATAAGCAAGGCCATTGGAAATATGCGGCAAGGGCGAACCAAATTATGCAGCAGAGTTTACAAAATTATGCAGCAAGAAAATGGAAATTATGCTGCACAATGCAGCACATCTTTTTTGATAGTTTCAGTTCAATATTTTGGCATTTCTGCACGTTAACACTAGACAAAGCTGTTTTCACCTTATTACTACTAGTTTAACACCCGAATACAGCAATATGCAACTGAAACGGGACTATTCAACCTTTGTGAAGTTTTTCTGAACTTTTGATCCGTTTGAGCAAGAAAGTATTTTTGGGTGGTAAAATCTTAAAATTATGCAGCAGAGGATGGGTTATGTGGCAAATGTGACAAATCCATAATTAAGCAAAAAATGCAGCAGCCGCGTAATCGCATAATTCCAGTGGCTCAGGGTAAAGTAAATAACCATCCTTGCAGATATTTCATTAGCGAAAGTAGTCAGCAATTGTAAATCGGTCACTATCAAAAGTAATCATCCAAGGTATTTTTAGGAAACAGTCACCTATTACACTTGTTGGTGTGAAAATTAATCACTCAGGGCAATCTAGTATTAATGACAGTAATCACCATAGTAATATATTATTACACGTGGGGGTGTAATTATACATCATAATCAGACAGTTGGAAAAATAGTCATCCATCTACCAAATTTGCAGTAAATGTTCTCAGGGAAAGTAATAGTATGTGACAATTGATTACTTGGATATGGAATCTACAACAGTAATCTCTCACTAGCAGTTGTAATCCTCATGATGCTAGATTACTAGGAAAAGCAACTTCCCATATAAAACTATTTGTAGAGAAGGTAATCCCAATGTTACTCTATGTCTAGGGAAAGGATGTGCCCGTAAGGGAAAGTTTTTACTCCTAGTAATTTAATAATAGGGAAAGTAATGGGGAAGTATTATCCCATTGTAATTTGTGAGCGTGAAAATTAATCTCCGTTACTGATCTATCACTAGGGAAAGTACTCTCATGCAAGAATCTGTCACAAAGTAAGAAGTCCCTCATGCTAATGTACCGCCGAGCAGAGATATCACCTATTTCCATCTCTCTTCAAGCAAATTATTGAATCGTGGTAGGCTACCACCAAGGATAGTAATCTTTAATGCAGCAATTGTAATCTTTGAGAAAGAAGAGTATAGAACCACTTTAATTTATGACCAGGGAGAGCAATTGCTCTAAATAAACTTTTGTTGAGGAGAGTGATCACACTTGGCGAACTATCATCAAATAAAGTAGTCCACATGATAAAGTATCACTATGGACAGTATTTTGACATGACCATCTAATTACCAAGGAAAGTAGTCCCACATTAGTCACACGTGGCAGTTTATCTCTAAGGAAAGCAGGGAACCATGGCAGACTATCGCAGAGGAAAAGCAACGTGTTCTTGGGAAAATGTGGGATAGTAATCTATCATCAACTATTCCACCATTGTAATCTGTGACCAGGGAAAATAATGGCCCATAGTAATCTGTTACCTGAGAAAGTATTTTAACTTGGTATGTATCTATAAAAACACGAAAGTTAACCTCATGATAATATATCACTAGGGAAAACCACTCTCCATAGCAGTTCGAAAGCAATGACACTTTTAATGAACACCAATATTTTTCACGTTGGATGCAAAAGTTACTTGAAATCTCAGTCCCCGTCAGTGGTGACACATTCAGATAATTTGCTTTCGAGTTAAAAAGGGAGTGTTACTCATTAAAAATGTTTATACCAGCCACCAGCATCTCGGGTCTTGGTTCTGGGGGCCGTAACCCCGTTAAATTGTTTCAAAGAGCAATATAGATCAATGTTATTTATGTACAGAGTTATATAATGCGCTACGGTGTTACACAGTTTCTTCAGAGCGCTAGATGTGAATGACGGCGCTGCCGTGCTGCCTTGCCATTTCGAGAGAGGGTAAAATCACGGTCATTGATTTATCAGTGCGTATCCGGTCCGGCAGCATCGTCTGTCTTCGAGGATGGCGCGCGAGGTAAACATGACTGGTCAGCACTTGGCTCCGTGACCAAACTAGAGTAGGCCCAAAGTGGGCCGACGGAACTCTCCCGCCCCAGACCCTCCCCCAGGAGCTGCTCTGGGCCAGGGAGCGGCAGGGCGGACTCCGAGCACCGGTACCTGGGATCCCATTACGGGCTATCGATGGCTCTTGGCCGCAGTCGGGGTGCTAACAGCGTTGGCCGCACAGAGGCCCACCGCCGCAGTCTGGAAAAAAAAACTCTGCCGGGCGTGTCCAGGGATACGCAGATAGGATTTCAGAACGGCGGTGATGAGCGCCTATGAACGTCGTAGACGTCCTGTGACCCCCGTGTCAGCAGTGTGGATTTCAGTCAGACCTCGCTGTTCAGCCAGTAGCGTTACACGGGCAAGGATTTACAGATTCATAGTCTGACTCTAACCACGGGCCTACAAGTCCCAGAATGCTGAGTGCTGGTGGCAACCCCAGAATGGCTGCAAGTCACCCTTGGGACATGGGACCACTTGTCATTTCTGGAACACACCTGCATGTGTTGATATATATTCTTCTACCACTTCCGGTAGTCAATACTTCCTCGGCCAGAAAAACGACACAGCTATCCAGAGGTACCACTGGTGGCTGGTGACATTTGAAAGTGGTGAGGCGTAAACGTTCTGTCTGAGTACACAGCGGCGAGCGAGCGCAGCAAGTGACCTCAAACAACTTAAGGAGGGTTCGGGGGTTTTTCCCCGCAAAAATTTTGAAAAAAGAGTGGGTAAATGGTGCATTTTTAAGCAAATTTGAGAAGCAAGAAGGTTATTAAAGCAATTGTGAAAAGGAAGCTATTACATTAATAAAGGGATGTCTATAACAACATGTAGATAGAAATGTTTCTGAAGCTAGGCCCTGCCAATGCCACGAACCTCAAAGCAATATACCATCCAGCAGGGCTTAGCGTCAGAAACATTTCTATTGTTATGTTTCTGAAGCTTGGCCCAGTGCTGGCACTCAGTGAACGTGTAAATGAAATACATGAGTCCAAAATACAGCCAGATTTCAGTTGCCAGGGGAGCACGGAGACGCATCAACCAACAGTTTAAGGGGAAACGCTCAGCAGGGTGCCGGCAAACCCCATAAGTGCTGACGGCTTCTATTTTTATATCCGACAAACTCACATGACTGTACTTCAATTTCTTTAGCAAGGTGGTTTTACAGTATGTTTAGGTCGCAGGTGTCTGTTGACTTTAGTCCTGTGGCAACGAGCATCGCACTTGATTAACCTCCTGAGGCTCCAAAGGGAATTACTGAGTGCGGAAGGCGAATTAGAGGACTACCACACCATTAAGACACACATTAGACATTCAACTCAGCAGGCATTCCCCCACACATGTATGCACTTCTGCTGTGACGCATTTTAACTTTGACCTCCTACCACTAATTCCTCAGGAAGGAGAAACATTCCTTCCCAAATCACTTTCTTTTTCGCTTTGTTGCGAGAGAGAGGATGGGGCGGACCTGCCGACTTTTGAGCTGTGATTATGAGGCAAATCACTTAATCTCCCTGTGCCGTAGAAAAATGAATGCGCTGTTGTGTATTTTAAGCGGCGCTCATGTAAAGTGCGCCAATACCGTCCCGCAATGTCAAACTGCACAAATTAAATAAGTGCAGCAATGGTGTCCTTTGTTGCACCAGAAAGGGGTGGTTAGGTTTGTAGAAAGCACGTGCCCTGAGTGCTAAACTATGAAACTCTTCCAGCGACAGAAGAAGGCCATTCGTCTGCCTACACATGAGAGCAGCACAGGACAACGTCTTGCCCACAGTCCTCGATATGAGGAAATGCGGCATAACTAGATTTACAGTCTACGGTTCAAAGAAGCAGTCGCGACTTGCGGCACTTAATATTCGAGGGGGGTCGCACGGGTGTTGGGGTGGGGGTCGCACGGGTGTTGGGGGGGGGGGGGGTGAGAGATGTGAAAAGTAACTTACCTGACCGGGTCTGCCTCTGCTGCTCGGCCGGGTCCGGGTCTGCCTCTGCTGCTCGGCCGGGTCCCGCGCCACCTCCCGCGCCACCTCTGCTGCTTTCAAACACAGGAACAGGCATGCTGCTCCCTCCCCTCCTGTGAAGGCAGCGTTGCCTACATAGAGAAAACGCACATGACGCTGTGACTGCTTTGGTCGGCCCCCAGGGCCGACCAAGCAGTCTGGGCACTTAGAGTGGTGCAAGCCACTCCTCTCTGACCCGCCCACACGCCCACCCCAACCAGGCAATCCCTCCCACCCACCCCCTACCAGGCATACCCCTGACATCTGCTTTCTCGCAGCGCGAGAAGCAGGAAATAAAATGGTATTTTAAATACCGTTTTATTTTCTGTTTCTGGCGCAGCGAGAAAGCAGTAGGGCGGCGCCCCAACGCCCTAATGGAGCGGCCGCCACTGAAAGGTACGTTTTCAACGTTTATTTACTCATTCCAGGCTGTGACGCGTTTCGGCAGGATCCCCTGCCTTGTTCACACACTGAGGCTTAATGTAAACTCTCTTGCTGTCATCACGTGATCACAAACATAGACAACATACTTCATATGTATCCTACTCTTATTTTTTTTTCTCTTTTTTTTTTCTTTTCTCCGTAATATATCAGTTACAAAGCCATTGTATTTTATATAGTTTTCCATACAGGGTTATACTTTTTTTTAACTCAGTTTTTTCATTTTTTAATATTTTTTATTTTCATCAATCAAAATGGCTATGTCAACGTTTATACATTCGTCAACAAAAACTTTATTGTTCCACAGTAGTTCATTTTGATATATAGGATGTTTGGGATTCTTTTTGCTCATTCAGTGAATATATTTTGGGTGCCTGGTTTGGATATTAAAAATTAGTAACTGAGCTGCCACAGAACCGTCACACTTTAGAAGTACTATTGACACTGTGATTTTGTCTAGGTACAATGTATTTCTACCCAGACATTGTCATTAATTGTCAATACAATATTTGGAGAATGTAATGGTTCGTGTGTATTTTTTGCAGAGGTAAAGATATGCTCTGCCGGTGTGTGCTTGTGGACTCCTTACTATTTCTAATGTCTTTTTGGTAAGGATGATCTTACACGGTAATCTGTGTGCTACATTGTTGTAACATGGTGCCTTGAACATCGATTTCCATCATTGTCACATGTAATGGGGAACAAAAAGTGCAAATCAATATATATATATATATATATATATATATATATATATATATCTCCTCCAAGTTGCTCCAGAATGCTCACCACCTCCAAACCGGAGGGCGCGTCGACGTACGGGCCTCCAAAGCACGGCCCGGAAATATCAAAATAAAGAATCCTCTTGTCAAAAAGGAAGGTCGACGCCTTGTCTGCTGCGCATAAATCTTTAATCAGCTCCCAACGTTATACGCGTTTCGCCTGCAAAGCAGGCTTGTTCACCAACGTTTGAGATAAAGTTTTCAGCCTTTTTGAACTAAACAGTGATCACGTGACAAATAAGAACTACTGAAGCATAGAAAGTGTTAACAGACTCGTAGTTTTCGGAACATATGCGATTAGTATATGCGCTCATGGTTACAATTACAAACAATTGATACAGTGTGAGTACAGTGTCATGCTCTACAATTAACCATGTATTTATACGTTGCAATTCACAATATTACAGAATTACAAAAAAGGGGTTAGAACCGTTCCCATTATAAAAATATAAAAAGGAAATAAATTTAAAAAGATTCACAGGGATTGCCACCCCAACGGGTACGTACCACAGTCCCAGTGGACAGAATTACTACAATTGCGGTTCTGCGTGTATAGCCCCAGTGGGCACACTCGACACTGTAGTAGACCTATGTGCAAATTGCTCATATCAATTTCCGAAATGTATTAAGTCTGTGTAAAGTGCTTGTGCTAGTTAAAATAATTTCTAAGACTTATAAGTGCGATAATTAAAATACAGGTAGGGTAGGTGTGTCCGAGGTGGGATCATAAATGTGTGTGAAAGTCCTCCTCAATATTAAGACCTTCAGGAATTTTGGAGTTGAGGCGAATGATGTAACTGGATTCTAGAGGAAAGGAAAGCGCAAAAATTTCGGCGCGATAAAATAGACTACGACCGAGGCCAGATCTACACGTTTGCGAAAAAATTCGATAACCTGCGAAAACAAAAACTCAGTGCAGCCGGAGGCTACAGACAGAACCAACAATCTGACTTAAGCAGCCTGCAAAGTTCTGAGCTAGATACCGACTTAGAGGAAGGACCAAGTAGCGGAGTCCAAGTTCCATCAGTCATCAATGAGTTTGATTTTTTACGAGAGGAGAGACGTTTCAATCTCCGACCTCGCCCCCTGCCAAATGCAAGGCCTCCAAGAGGAAGAGGCAGAGGCAGAGGCAGAGGCAGCGACGGCGCAAAACAATTCCACCGGCAACAGCAAGAAGCTAACGAAAGCCAACAAATAGATCACAGCAAGGTTGCGACTGTCGTTAACCTCACGGACATTGTGCTATCCAACAAAGATCAAGATATACTCAAACTGGGTTTATCCTACTGTCCCAAAGCAGATATCAATTATGTGCAAACCAGGGTGGACATTTTTAGGTTCACTAGATCACTCAAATTAAAAAAGTTTTTCGCAGTGGCTCCTAAGCGTCCGGCTGGACCAATGAAAGGACCTGCGACTGAGGATCCTGCTAACCTGGCAGTAGAGGATATGAGCCTCATGTTGGTAATGGCCGATCTGGATAATGACAACAGCCAAGAGTCTTCTACTTCGCAGGAAGTGCCGGACACCTTGCAACAAGCATTGAGCCTAGCACATAATGAGAACTTAAACATTGAACAAAATGTACTTACTGGGTTCAAGTTAAAGTCAAAATTTACACCAATGACCAATAGAGACTCTGTGGATGTGTTTAATGACCTTGTGGTTGTCAAAAACCTATGTCGCACATTAAATACGAAAAAGCAAGCATTTACCCAACGGGACAAAGAATATCATGCTTTAGTGAGAAAGCTGAAAAAGAATGATGCATGTATTGTGCGTGATGCAGACAAAGGGGGCAATGTGGTTCTATGGGGCAAAGATCAATACCTCAAAGAAGCATATAAGCAACTCAATAACAAGACAAACTATGTGAGAGTTAGCAAAGATGTGATGTTTGCCAGTCATGTCAAGTATAACGAGCAATTGCAGAATTGGTTTAGGCATGGATTGATTAGCAATGATGAATTGTTATTTTTGAAAATCAACTGTCCCACTACACCGGTTCTATACCTGATACCCAAAGTGCATAAAAACATGGAAAGTCCTCCGGGTAGGCCAATAATTTCGGCAATTGCGAGTGCCTTTGAAAGCACCTCTAAGTATGTGGATTATTTTTTAGCACCCATGGTAAAAAAGCTCCCGTCCTTCATCCAAGACACGGGTGATTTTTTGCGTAAAATTTACGACATCCCTTGGGAACCAGATTTTCTATTGATGACAATAGATGCAACAACTCTCTATACAAGCATTAGGCACACAGATGGCCTCAATGCTGTTAAGCACTATTTGGGAGAGAGACCTTTGAAATTATGGCATCATACCCAGATGCTGTTGACAATGATTTCCACCTGCCTTAATAATAATTTTTTTCTCTTTAATGGGGAACTATTCCATCAGATCTGCGGGACTGCGATGGGTGCCTGCTTCGCCCCCAGCTATGCGAATCTGCATATGGGCTGGTGGGAGGAGCAGGTAGTCCAATCGCGGTTCTCCATGATATGGCAGGAGAATGTGATGTTTTGGTGTCGTTACATTGACGTTACATTGACGATCTTTTTGTAGTATGGAAAGGATCTGCTGGGAGTGCAAGGGATTTTGTCAATGGTTTACAGGAGAACGACCTAAATTTGAAACTTACACATGAGATCAGTGAGTCCAATGTTAATTTCTTAGATGTAACAGTCTACATTGTTGACGGCAAACTGGAGACCAAACTATATCGTAAGGCGACAGATGGAAACACCTTACTACATGCCACAAGCTTCCATCCAAATAATCTAGTGAGAAGCATCCCCTATGGTGAGTGCCTTAGGGCAATGAGGAATTGCAGTAATGTCCAAGACTTTAACTTAGAACTGGATTGTCTCAAGGAACGCTTTGCAGCCAGAGGATATCCTCAATCCTGGGTGAAAACAGCTATTTGGAAAACACAGAAGACATCTAGGGAGGCAATACTCTTTGACAGGGGTCAAAATGCAGGCACCCAATCCACTACTAATGAGGATCAGTGTAGACTAATTACCAACTACAATGCACAGGAGGGCAACCTACGTAAGATACTGCATAGACATTGGCATATCATTGCCAATGATCCAGTACTTGGAAAGCAAGTAGGACGTAAACCTCTGATAACCTTCAGGAAAGCCAAATCATTAAAACAATCATTGGTATCTAACATACTGCCAGTGTCCAAGGGGCAGACGTCCAATACTTGGCTTAAGAGAAAGGAAGGATTTGTCAAGTGCATGAAATGTAAGGCCTGTATCCATGGTAAAAATACTTAGGCTTTCATGGGAGGTCTATCATCCCATGAAAGTAAAATCAAGGGGTATTACTCCTGTAAAACTGAGTATGCTGTCTACGTGCTGCGTTGCCCATGTGGTTTGCGGTACGTGGGCAGCACAATCCTCCCTGTACACAAGCGTATTCTCCAGCACCTAAGGGCCATTAAAAATGGGGATAAAACCTACCCCGTGGCCAGGCATTTTGACACATACCATAAAAGGGACATTCAGGGCCTTGAATACTACGTAATTGATGCAGTCCCAGTGAGCGCAAGAGGAGGTGATCGAGTGAAAAAATTGAGGCAATTAGAATCCAGTTACATCATTCGCCTCAACTCCAAAATTCCTGAAGGTCTTAATATTGAGGAGGACTTTCACACACATTTATGATCCCACCTCGGACACACCTACCCTACCTGTATTTTAATTATCGCACTTATAAGTCTTAGAACTTATTTTAACTAGCACAAGCACTTTACACAGACTTAATACATTTCGGAAATTGATATGAGCAATTTGCACATAGGTCTACTACAGTGTCGAGTGTGCCCACTGGGGCTATACACGCAGAACCGCAATTGTAGTAATTCTGTCCACTGGGACTGTGGTACGTACCCGTTGGGGTGGCAATCCCTGTGAATCTTTTTAAATTTATTTCCTTTTTATATTTTTATAATGGGAACGGTTCTAACCCCTTTTTTGTAATTCTGTAATATTGTGAATTGCAACGTATAAATACATGGTTAATTGTAGAGCATGACACTGTACTCACACTGTATCAATTGTTTGTAATTGTAACCATGAGCGCATATACTAATCGCATATGTTCCGAAAACTACGAGTCTGTTAACACTTTCTATGCTTCAGTAGTTCTTATTTGTCACGTGATCACTGTTTAGTTCAAAAAGGCTGAAAACTTTATCTCAAACGTTCGTGAACAAGCCTGCTTTGCAGGCGAAACGCGTATAACGTTGTGAGCTGATTAAAGATTTATGCGCAGCAGACAAGGCGTCGACCTTCCTTTTTGACAAGAGGATTCTTTATTTTGATATATATATATATATATATATATATGTTTCCAAAAGCGGCCCGCTTTCAGGTTCCTGGGCGCTCGTTAGGCGGTGCGTTCAAGGTACGACAGAGCCAAGTCGTTACGTATTTCTCCTTTGTCCCCACCGGGATTCCTCGCGCACTCACGAGACCAGAGGCAGGTGTGCAGTGAGTCAATTTTCTTTTTATTTCAATTTCAGCAAGCCAATGCTCCAAATAAACAACTCTACGCGTTTCGGTTTCCCTGAAACCTTGCTCACGAGTTCTAACAGTTTTCAAACTGCGTTTTTTTCTCTTTATAGACCAACAATGAAAAACAAAAAACACCCATGTGATACATCGTGTCACTTCCTGTGCTGTCCAACTAGGCATTGTGGTACATGTAGTTTGTTATGATGCTTCCGTAATATGGGTCATATTATAATCTCATGATCTCAATACAATTAAGGAATTGATCCATAACAATCTTTCCACTCATTGATACAATTGCAAGACGAAAACGACATTGTCATCCCAATATTTTTAGGCAATGCCTGATTGTTAAAAAATAATAATACCGCCCTCCAGTGAGTAACCAATTCTATCTGACTCGAATTAATGAAATAATCGAACAAAATATGTTTAAACCCTCTAGTGGGTCTGCCAATCAGTAATGGAGATGTATGTCGATATGTGAACACACATATTCCTGGACACCTAGTATGACATTCGCGCCCTCTAGTGGGCCTTCATCTCCTGTGGAAAGAGGATCTTTTTAAATTGCGCTTGTTATACTGTTTCATATTTTCCCTGCTATGTATGAATTGGCTCATTGTACCATTGTGTCTTACAGGAAGATTTTGTTACAGGATAAATTCAATTACAACCCTATATTTAGGACATAAAGAGGGTGTGAAGCGAGAATCTAGTGACAACTGTGCTATAGAAAAACAAAATATGTATATACGGAGACAAACAATAACGGCTCTGCTGGGCATTTGCATTGGTCTAATTATGGAGCATATTTTCAAACAGTTCATAAGTGATAATGGAGTTCCTCATCCTGGTTCAAGCCATCCGGCATCAGTGTTCGAAAATTAAGAATGTGGCGTGATTCCTTCTGTCTTAGGATCCTTTCACGATCCCCACCTCTGGGGTGTATTCCTACTGTCTCCAACGCATAAAATTTTAACTGTTTCCAGTCTCCACCATGCTCCTTCTCCATATGTTTGGCTACCGCGTTGCTTCGATCTGAGTTAATAGTAGCTCGCACATGCTCTAAAATGCGTTTTTTCAATTCGCATTTTGTGCTGCCGATGTATTTCAAAGCACATGGGCATTCCATGACATATATTGCAAATTGGCTTTTGCAGTTGATTAGTTGGTCAATCCTCCACATCCGTTTGTTAGCCATCCTCACCTCCTTCTTGTTTTGTGCGATCAGACAGACCTTGCAGCTAGTGCATTTAAAAAATCCTTTCGGCTTGAGCCATATATCCGATTTCTTTTGATACTGAAAGTGACTATGCATTAGTTGATCTCGTAAATTTTTGGCTCGTCTGTAGGTGATGTTCGGATGATCTCCCACTATTTTGGATACTGTGGGGTCCATATGTAATACATGCCAATTCTTGCGCAGTATTTTCATCAATTGGAGGTTTTCAGTGCTGTATGTTGTTATAAGCCTGATTTTGTTGTTTTCCTCACCTAGACCTTGTTTTTCTTTGATCAAATCAGTTCTTTCCACTTTGCTGGTGCGTTGCAGTGCATCTTGAATGATTTTACGATTGTATTTTCTCTTTCTGAATCTCAGTGTGGCATTGCCCTGATGTTGTATCCATTCCTCTTCTTGGGAGCATATTCTTTTGATTCTGAGAAATTCCCCGTAAGGGATGTTTTTGATTAGACTTGTTTGATGAAAACTTTCTGCATGTAATACAGCGTTTGTCGCTGTATTTTTGCGATGAAGAGTAGTATGGACTGTCTCATTTGCGATGTAGATCTCCGTGTCGAGAAACACTACCCGTTCACTACTGATGTCATACGTGAATTTGAGGTTGAAGTGAGAGTTATTCAAAATTTCAAAATATTCACCGAATTCATTCTCAGTCCCATCCCATATTAGGAGCAAATCGTCGATGTATCTGAGCCATGTAATGGTCTTATTTACATACTGATCGTTTTCACTTTTCCATGCCCAGGTCTTTTCCCACCATCCCATGGTGAGGCAGGCGTAGCTGGGACTAAATGAAAAACCCATGGCCGTACCTTTCACTTGGCGGTAGATCTCTTCACCGAACAGAAATGTATTTTGCTCCAAGCAGGTGTTGATCATTTGCAAAAGCATTTTGTTATTGTTTGTCTCCGTATAAACATATTTTGTTTTTCTATAGCACAGTTGTCACTAGATTCTCGCTTCACACCCTCTTTATGTCCTAAATATAGGGTTGTAATTGAATTTATCCTGTAACAAAATCTTCCTGTAAGACACAATGGTACAATGAGCCAATTCATACATAGCAGGGAAAATATGAAACAGTATAACAAGCGCAATTTAAAAAGATCCTCTTTCCACAGGAGATGAAGGCCCACTAGAGGGCGCGAATGTCATACTAGGTGTTCAGGAATATGTGTGTTCACATATCGACATACATCTCCATTACTGATTGGCAGACCCACTAGAGGGTTTAAACATATTTTGTTCGATTATTTCATTAATTCGAGTCAGATAGAATTGGTTACTCACTGGAGGGCGGTATTATTATTTTTTAACAATCAGGCATTGCCTAAAAATATTGGGATGACAATGTTGTTTTCGTCTTGCAATTGTATCAATGAGTGGAAAGATTGTTATGGATCAATTCCTTAATTGTATTGAGATCATGAGATTATAATATGACCCATATTACGGAAGCATCATAACAAACTACATGTACCACAATGCCTAGTTGGACAGCACAGGAAGTGACACGATGTATCACATGGGTGTTTTTTGTTTTTCATTGTTTGTCTATAAAGAGAAAAAAACGCAGTTTGAAAACTGTTAGAACTCGTGAGCAAGGTTTCAGGGAAACCGAAACGCGTAGAGTTGTTTATTTGGAGCATTGGCTTGCTGAAATTGAAATAAAAAGAAAATTGACTCACTGCACACCTGCCTCTGGTCTCGTGAGTGCGCGAGGAATCCCGGTGGGGACAAAGGAGAAATATATATATATATATATATATACACACACACACACAAACAATACATATATATAATATCTCTTAGCTCAAGAATTACAGAGTGCTGGACGCTGTGTGGAGCGTGAGGAGTGTGCGATGATAGAAGACTTTGCATATCAAGTGGGGATTTATGTCTTTGAACTGCGTTAGATTTCACATATTTACAATTACATGCCTCATGTTCACATTCTTTTTAGGTACAGGGTAAGGATATTATTTGCCCAGAAGCACACAATTGTCTTTCCAGTGTTTAAGCCAGGATTGAAACCTGGTTCCCCAAGTTCCAAAATCTGCAACGCAACCACTAGACCACATATAGCTCACTCTGTCAATCCGGAGGTGGCCTGCCCTGCAGTGAGCTGCTTTCTGGTAGGACAGAGAATCTGGAAGGTCAGCTGAGGTGAGACAGAGGCAATCGCACGTTCGACCTTCCTTCCCTCTTTTTTCAGAGATATACATGTCTGCGGCTAGAGCCTTACTGTTAGACCTGGTACCATTGGCGCGAGTCTCCCTTCCATTTTTTTCTGATTGCTTCCTCTGTTTTTGATATGTTCTGCTGATTTAGACGCTTTTGGCAAGTACTCCCTATGTTAAATTGATGTATTCATTAGTCACTCCATGATTGGGTTATTTGATTTACTTGTCAGACCCTAGTACAGTGCACCATGTGTGCCCAGGGCTTGTAAATCAAATGCTGCTAGTGGGCTTGCAGCACTGGTTGTGCCACCCACAGAAGCAGCTTGTAAAGTGTGTCTCAGGTCTGCCATTGCAGAGCCTATGTGCAGTCTGGTACTGCCATGTTGACTGGCCAAGTGCACCCACTTGCCAGTCCCTAAACCTTCCCTTTTCGTCATATCAGACACCCCTGTGGTAGGCCCAAGGGCAGGGTGCATTGTAAGTATAAGGTAGGACATGCCCTGGTGTGTGTGGCATGTCCTAATAGTGAATTACAGCCATTTTCGTTTTTCACTATTGCAAGGCTAACTGTTCCCCATAGGCCAGAATGGGCAGTTTGATTATTACATCTTATAATCCTAACTGACTCAGGGAACATGGTAGAAATTTGAGTTTAGTATGCCTGAACTCAGAATGATAAAATACATCTTTTAGTGAAGCTGATTTTAACATTCTGTGTTTGAAAATACCACTTTTTAGAAAGTAGGTATTTTCTTGCTTAACTGTCCAAGCCTGCCTCTGCTAGGTTGTGTATTGTGTGTCTGGGTCTGTGAGTGACAGGGGCTGGGGGATACCAGGAGAGAGGGTGAGTCAGCACAGGGCTAAATAGAGAGATCTGCATGTAGATGGGTGGGAGGAGTTGCACCTGAGACCTGAATAGGGCTGTGCCTTCCCTCCACAATGCTGGCATCACCTCCTGTGGTGCGTCTGATGTCTCTGCCCTGCACTCTGAAAGGAAAGGAGTCTTGTCAACAAAGTCCTCCAGGACAGACCAGAACTGGTTTGGACTAGGCAAAGGCCTCTCTGCCTTGAGAGAACAAAGAGGAAAGTAGTATACATATGGGGACCCAGACCCCAAGACTTTAGATCACTTCTGGAACAAGAAGACAAACCTCTGCCAAGGAGAAAAACCAAAGGAAGCTGTAGGAGTTGTACTGCCCCGCCACCTGCCAGTGTGCTGTGTTGCTGGGTTGGCCTACAGTGGTGTCTTCAGTGCCAAGGAGAGGAGAAGGAACTTTTGTGTGTACTTCATCTTGCAGAATATTTCTCCAAGGGCTTGAACTTTTGCTTGCCTCCTGCTGAAGTCTCGGGGACAAAATACTTCACCACCAACTCCCCTCTGAATTTCCTTGCTGGGAATTCTATCTGCAGAAGCCTGCGTGTCGCTGGGAGCTGAAAGCGCGACGCAACGAGAAGAAGCGTGTTGCCGCCGCAGCTGTAGTCGTCGCATCGCCGGAGAAGCGTGCCGCTGCCGCATCTCCCAGAAGCATGTCTTCGTTTCAGCTGTCTGCTATTGCATCACCGGAAAAGCGTGTCGCCACCGTGAGGGTCGCCGTCGCATCACCGGAGAAGCGTGCCGCAGGGCCTGTTGCGGCTCCAAAGTACAGAGTCGCCGCAATGCTGCCAGGGCGTGCACGCATCGTCTTCACATCGTCGCATCAAGGGCGCCATCTTAACGCATCCCACCGGATTGTCGCATCGAGGCGCCATCTTGCTGCATCGCTACTGGGCTGCAGCACGAGAATCTACGCATCACCTCCTCTCCGGTAAGGATCAAGATAGATCCCCTACTCTGCGCAAGCGTTGAGGCGCGACGCATCGTCTTTCCCCGAAGCAAGGCACCAACGCATCTCCAACGCTGCAAGCCTTTTGTTTATTTTGCGTTACGCATCCAGGTACTTTTGTGAGAACTGTGTCGCATTTACCATCAACTTGAACTAAGTTACTTCAACCATCTTGAAGTCAATTTTGAGTACAGTACTGTGGATTTTTGTCGTTTGTGGTCTTGTGTTAAGTCTATATAGATGGTGTCCATCTGTAGTGTTTTCACTGTATTACTGTATGTGTTCAAAAATGCTTAACACACTGCCTCTGAGATAAGCCTGTCTGCTCGTGCCAAGCTATCAAGGGGGTGAGCAGGGGTTATCCAGTAGTGTAATTCCCTTTCCCTGACTTAGAAGCAAGGGTCCCTATTTGGTCAAAGGAACATACCTCTGCCAACTAGAGACCCCCAGTTCTAACACTTACCTTCATGCCAACATTGACCTGCTTTTTAAATAGAATCCCCCTTCCTGTGTCCATGGTACTTTAAAAATAAAAAAGACATCTGTTGCGCAAGGATGCATATGTGCTTTCCTACCTGAATCTTTAAATCAGTGGCCATAACTTTAAGCCAAGACTTAAGCCAGGTCTGCCTTTCTCATTGGCCAGAGACTAGCACGCCGCCATACCCTGGCATAAGAATGTGAAGTGTATTCTCTGGGTCCTGGGGCAGTCAGTGGTTACTGGGTGGTTACTCCTCTTGGGTAGTTTTGATTCCCATGGCCTTAGGTATTATTGCACCCCAATTAGTTAACCAAGTTATCCACTTTGTGTATTTGACTGTCCAAAGATAACCTGGGCAAGCAGCGAGCCACTTACACCAGGAGGTGGTGGAAGGTTTGAAACTCACTTACTGAATGAGACAGGATAACTCAATAGTCGAGGGCCCGATTCACAAAGGGGCTTATGTGGAGTAAAGTTATGAGTGCGGAGCCTCTGCATTCGGGATGGAATCGCCACACTAAATGCAGTGCAGAAATATCAACCAAGTGAAGAGACTCCGCTTTCGTAATGTTACTACACGTAAGTCCCTTTGTGAATCGAGGCCCCCATGTCAGGCCACAGACGCATAAAAACAAGCATTGGCAAAGCCAATCCGTTTTATATATTGCGCTTGCCGAGCTAATGGATTTATAGAGCAAATTAGGGGAGGAGGTAGAGACTAACAGGTCAAGAGATCATCTAGAGCATGGATAAATGAATACGGCCCCCCTTTAATATACTACAGAACAAAAAGGTATTCATTCGGGAGCGAGAAACAGCTCCTTAAAGGCTAATATAGGACCAAATGGAATACCACGCCTATTAGAGGGGTGGCAAGGGAAAAATGAACCTTTTATTTATATAACACTCACCCACTCTGGTAGTGGCATGCTTCATCATCGGGTTCACCCCGACTCCTAAAGGTCCGGGTTGGCTCTAGCATACTTATGAAGATAACGTGTAAGGGGGCGTAACTTTAAAGATAACATTCCTCACCCACTGCAAAAGTATCCTTTTATTGGTAAGGTGTAAGGAAAGGTTAAGACTAGAATAGTATGAGGGTGTAAGGATGTGATGGTCCTATGACCTTATAACACCAACATGTTTCAGCCCTGTTCTACAGGCCTATGTGAGGTCCTGGGCTTTCGTCAGGGTGGATTACTAAAGAGTTCACTCCCCCATTGACGTGACTAACGTGTGGTTTCTGTTATGGGCATGCGAATTGCATGCACAAAAATAATAATAATAAAAAAATATATATATATATATATATATATATATATATATATATATATATATATATATATATATTAATTAGGCGGACCATGACTGCATGGTGATACGCAGTCACTGCACAGACGTATCCAGAACTCTACTTCAGCCAGTAGGTAGGCTGGAAGTAGGGGGCAAAGACAATTTATTTTCTGGATTTTACCAGGACTCTTCCTGAACCACGAAACAATTCCAGCATTTACCTGAGCTATTGTTTGCTTGTCGAACACACTACATGATGGGACCGGTAGTCTAATCTAAACTGTCGGAGTACTGTGCATGGTAATGCGGGCCAGGTGTGCGCCTCACCACTGTGGATTGAGCAGCATATAAACAGAACTATCAAGAGTACCTGCGTTGAACTGCTGCATCATAGGAAGGCTTAGCGCCGGAGTGCGTCATGCCAAAATCTCTCAATAAATTGCTTTTGAATCCCAGCTGTGTCTCTTGATCTGCTCGAATTGGAGAAGATTGTGTGTGCATTTGTTCGTTCCTTCACTGCTGTTGAGAAATACCCGTAACAGAGGATATATCTAGTATACAGCGTCAAATGTATAGAAAAACCATGCGTTACAGACAACAAATGGAGTACGTCCAGAGTAGCATCTATACCAAGTGGTCCCAATAGTCAATACAATCTTGCATGTCAACAAAGGTGTATGTGATAAATCATCTCCTTGCTTATGATCACATACATACTGATAGTGGCATCGAACTGGACTTAACTCTGAAGCATGGTACAGATTGAAACAATATTATTGCATTATATTTCCGCTTAATTCAAAATTACATAACAAAATGTGTTTTTCACAAATACGTCCCACACTGTTTTGTGGGGTTGTGATGATCTTTCATGCATAAAATAGTCTACCATGCGCTTTCACCAGGTGGAGGTGAGTGTAGAATAGCGTAAATTGAGGGAGCCACTTACCCAAAGCAAGTGAGACAAACGTTCCCACGGTTGGTGAGAGGGCGGCCCTGTAGTCAAACTCTGCAAGAAAGTAGGGTAAAAACTGGGATATTAAGTAAAGGAATGCCCCGTTGTAGATGCATTACGCTCAGAAAAGCATTAATCGCTTTGTCAGCATCTCTATTCAAATTTCAAAACAACTTACTTCGTCAAGGGTCCCATCCCATCTAAATACCTATCTTGGGCTCAGCTCCCCTACTTGTGATGGAGGTATGACTGACTCGGGCTGTGCTAAATATCCTTCAGTTTGACTGGGTCACACACAAAGGAACCAGAATCGGGCACCCAAGCCAAGCCCCACTTTCGTTTTATCCAGTGCCCCTGCTTACGTGTGGGGCGTTGATACGGCAAGGCCTGGGGCTCGTTCACTCAGTGAGGCCGGGCATACTCGCGTCGTCGTGCATGTGTATAGGTCTATGTAACTCCTCCTCCGTACAAGTGTGTATCTGGAATATGGAGCTATGGGAGATATAGTGCAGACGGCAAAGAGTACTGTCTGAAAGCATCTTGAGCGCCATGAACAATAGGCGTGGTGTGTAAGTGGGGATTCAATCCTTATGACTCGGATTCAGCATTAATAAGCCTATTGATTGTGTTATGGCTCTGCTAGGAATTGGGCCTGTATGTTAACAAAGACATCTTGGAAAAAACTGTGTCTCAGCTAGGATGTCTACCAACTGTGTGGAGGTCTCATGTCTTGTTTTGACTGCATACAATCATCAGCGGAGTTGCAAATATTGTAGGTGGTGGTTGGTTCATATTCAGGGTACAGAGCTAAGCAGGTTCCACTGAATTTCGTCATTTAATCTTCTTTTATGTATTTGTAATCTGTACACCCAGCATTGCTCTTTATTAAAGAGTATTCTACAGTTCCCGATTTGCGGTGTTACTTTCTCTATAATTGACTAGGATAAAATAAGCCGGTGTCTTTGTGGGTTTTCTCAAGGAAGTGTGCTGTAAGTGTGGTTGCTGTTTTTTTTACATCTTCTAGTGCTCCTGTGTTCGCCAATGCGAATTTAGATTTTTCTGGTAGTCATGCCGATGCACTTGAGGCTACAGGGGCGAGAGATGACGTATATCACGTTACTACTGTTGCATTTAGCATGCACTCTCTCTTCCCAGGGGAGTGTAAGCCCTAGCTCAATCGTTTTTGTGTGGGAAGTGAGCATGCATACTGCTTTTCTTTCTTGCACTTGCACATTCTGAGGGGATCAATATTTTTCTTAGAGGACAGTTTTACGTTTTAAACGCTGATATTTGTTTTAGTGTGTTAAGTCAGCGCCTGTTAGAGCGCAGCGTTTTTGTACCGGCATTTTAGGCACTGGTCTAGTTTTTACATCCAGCATGACTAATTTAGTGGGAGGCTGGCGCGACTGTGTTGCGGGCACGTACAGTGGGTGCGCCAAAGGCAAGCTCGTCTGCACTCGTCCACTGATGAATTGCGGCCTGCGCCAGGAACACTGGCCAAAATTTGAATTGCGCTAGAGATATGCTTCTTAAGCTAAATGTAGGAGGTAAGACATCTAGGTGTAATTATTTTGTTTACGATTTGACGCTTAAAAATGATGTCTGTGCTAATTGTCAATATTCATGTTGTCTTAAATTAGCTAGTTGTGGGACTAATTAGGAAAGCAAGTTTCCCTCTCCTATTGATCACTCGAATCAGAAATTTTAACTGAACTGTACCTACTGAATACACAATCGGCTATTAAACACAAATTAGAACTCTTCAAATATCTTGACTCACATGCTCCTGAGGTTTCCTTTTTAATGGAAACTTGGGCTAATAAGTTTTGACACAGATTTTGTCACAGCTCTCCCTGCTGGCTACACCATTACCAGGCTTGATCGAGAGGAAAAATGAGGTGGTGGTTTAGCAATAGTTTACAGAGACCGTTTCGAAATTACCTGGGAACCTTCCATAATCGCTGGCTGTGAGTCCTTGCGTTTAATTGCAAATTATACCATAACACTAGGTTCTATGGCCTATTGAGTCCTTAAATGAAGTTTCTTGAAGCCCTTAGTGATTTCCTGGAGGCAAGTGAACAATAAGCAAACTATACCATATTCGGGGACTTCAACTTCCATCTAAATGATATGGCCAACACAGAGTCTAAGGTGGTTATTGAGAGTATGAGTAACGTTGACTTAGTCATTGGTGACTATCCCCACTCATACCGTGGATCACACTCTTGATGCGAAATTTTCAAGTCATCCAAATTTACAATTTGAGGGTACCTTTCTGGTTATTTGGTCTGACCATTTGATGGTAAGATTTAGCATTGCTATTACACCAACCAGATTGTTGGCCTCTAACTCTGGACAAATTAAATTCTTCTGGGCCTGGAATAAAATTGACAGGAAAGAGTTGACTGAGACCTTAGATTCTTCTGTATCAGTGCAGTTTGGTGACCCCAATGATGTTATGGACAGGTACTCCAACTGGATAAGTGAGGCAGTAAATAAACTTGCCCCTTTCATAGTGGCCATAAGCTATAGATCACACCCAACGGCTCCCTGGTACTCACTTAAGCTCAGGGAAATAAAAGGAGGTGCTGGAGACAGGCGAAAGCTTGGAGGAGTAATTACTTCCCAGCAGAAAAAACTAAATATATGCTCCTCATTTCTGAATATAAGATACTGATTAAAATGGAAAAAACAAACCTTAGCCCCTTCCCTTACTATACTGCTGAACAACATCATCAACGTGGGCATTATGCCAGTGAAATGCTAGCCCTGATATACTAGAGGCCATTTTGACATAAGACTAATTCTGTGCATAACATCAACATAAATGGCAAAATTCTGCCACTGGAATATGACATGTATTTTTTGGCATTAGGGGCACCCATGACAAAATGTTGACTCTGGCACAATGGAGGTAATTCTTGACATATGTGGGCACCCAGAGCATATTTCGAAAAAACTCCTGAGGAGCATCCGGTTTCACTGACTTGACATATCATGAAACATTTTGAATATTTGATGAGTGCCCTTTCAGAGGGTATGGCTTTTTTTTTTATAAAACAAATTGACCTAAACCATTGTGTTTTAAAATGCATTCGATGACCTCTGTTTTTTCTAAATATTTTCGAGAACCACCTTGAGCCTCTAGACCTAGAAGATGTCTAGCTCACTAACTTTGCTTGTTTGCTACAAATCAGGGCAAGTACTACACGCCATCACTTTCAGAGACTATGGCTGCACCCTAGGTGTATGTAGTATCTAAAGCAGACATGTGTCTGTGTTATATTAATTATGCAGTTATTATGGAACTTCAGCAGTGTCAGTTATCATGATGTCATCAAGGTTAAGGTGATGTTACATCACTTTTTGGGAAGGTTCGGTCATATGATATAACTTCCTCTATGTCTTTAAGGTCAAAGGTTGTGTGACGTCCCATCTGGCCTCCATGGCATTTTGGTAAATCAGTATCCGTGGTCTAAAGGTGTTTATTATGGTTATTAACATTGCTAAAAGCTACTGTAGTGGAAGACACTTGCATTGCTACAATTGCGAGCTTTCAATCATTCTTACAGGAGCAGTGGCACCAAAGCATTATCAATTTTAAAATCTGAATATTTGTCCAATTGAAAAAGGTACTTTTAAATATTCTTTTCACCTTTCTGTGATAGTCTTTGCCATGATGGAATGACAGTACCTATAGAACGTTTTCCCTACTTTCTGGGTGCAAGGAGGAAAGCATTGCATTTTTGGGATGAACTAACAAACAATGATCAGTGCATATAGCATACAGAATGAGTTCCCTATATGTTGATGCCTATCGAGGATGGTAAAACACGGCTAGGGAGCACCTCCCAACCACCAAAAATTAGGTGACATTGTACAATAAAATAAGTAACTCTTGCTTCATGTTATCAGCAATCATTATGGAGCGAGGTGCCGTGGTATGGTGGCACTCTAAGGCAGCATTGGTTTTATGCCTACAGCAGTGGTCCTTAACTTGTGATCCTGGGACCCCTCCGGGTCTGTGATGCCTACTCAGGGGGCCCATGACTGCTGAGAAAATTAAATATTATGAACATATTAGTAAAGTGTATATAAATAAAGAGACAAAATGTAAAACTGAATTCCAAAAATTAAGTTATCGTCAGGGTGATTTGAGGGAGCAGTGCAAGTGTATCAAACAAGATACAATATGCATGATGCGAACCCGCAATTGAATTTAGAAAAGCTTCAACCTTCCCATTAAAATGATTATTTTTTATATTTGTGAAAATTAAATTAAATATTTCAGCATTTGTGTATTTGTTTGATGAATGTTTTTTCTGTATTTGTTGCGTATGGTGGAACATTATTTTTGGGGGCACCTACTTGTCAACAGACCTGCAGAGCTCCACTCCGCTGAGGCGCAGGAGCGCATTTCTCGCAGGCTCCAGCGCCGGCCGGCCTAGGCTCCGCCCCCTGCTCCGGGACTACAACGACCAGCAGCCCCGCAGCTCCCAACCAGGAGACACTGCCGCCCCAGAATCCTTAGGGCGCCAGGAGGTGCTATAAAGCACAGCCCGGGGCCGAGTCCCTGGTGGAACAGTATTTTTGGGGGCACCTACTTGTCAACAGACGTGCAGAGCTCCGCTGAGGCGCAGGAGCGTATTTCTCGCAGGCTCCAGCGCCGGCCAGGCTAGGCTCCGCCCCCTGCTCCAGGACTACAACGACCAGCAGCCCCGCAGCTCCCAACCAGGAGACGCTGCCGCCCCAGAAACCTTAGCGTGCCAGGAGGCGCTATAAAGCAAAGCCCGGGGCCGAGTCCCTGGTGGAACATTATTTTTGGGGGCTCCTACTTGTCAACAGACGTGCAGAGCTCCGCTCCGCTGAGGCGCAGGAGCGCATTTCTCGCAGGCTCCAGAGCCGGCCGGGCTAGACTCCGCCCCCTGCTCCAGGACTACAACGACCAGCAGCCCCGCAGATCCCAACCAGGAGACGCTGCCGCCCCAGAAACCTTAGGGCGCCAGGAGGTGCTATAAAGCACAGCCCGGGGCCGAGTCCCTGGTGGAACAGTATTTTTGGGGGCACCTACTTGTCAACAGACGTGCAGAGCTCCGCTCCGCTGAGGCGCAGGAGCGTATTTCTCGCAGGCTCCATCGCCGGCCAGGCTAGGCTCCGCCCCCTGCTCCAGGACTACAACGACCAGCAGCCCCGCAGCTCCCAACCAGGAGACGCTGCCGCCCCAGAAACCTTAGCGTGCCAGGAGGCGCTATAAAGCAAAGCCCGGGGCCGAGTCCCTGGTGGAACATTATTTTTGGGGGCTCCTACTTGTCAACAGACGTGCAGAGCTCCGCTCCGCTGAGGCGCAGGAGCGCATTTCTCGCAGGCTCCAGAGCCGGCCGGGCTAGACTCCGCCCCCTGCTCCAGGACTACAACGACCAGCAGCCCCGCAGCTCCCAACCAGGAGACGCTGCCGCCCCAGAAACCTTAGCACGCCAGGAGGCGCTATAAAGCACAGCCCGGGGCCCGATTCCCTGGTGGAACAGTATTTTTGGGGGCACCTACTTGTCAACAGACATGCAGAGCTCCGCTCCGGCGCAGGAGCGCATTTCTCGCAGGCTCCAGCGCCGGCCGGGCTAGGCTCCGCCCCCTGCTCCAGGACTACAACGACCAGCAGCCCCGCAGCTCCCAACCAGGAGACGCTGCCGCCCCAGAAACCTTAGCGCGCCAGGAGGCGCTAAAAAGCATAGCCCGGTCCCGCGAGGACGCGCACGAGACGTGCCGGGAGAAGCCTGGGACCAGGGCGGGACCGTTTGAGGCTGTTAGTGGCCGGTGAGGCTGGGCTCGGCCACCCCCTTTGTGGTCTGAGTATTTGTGTGCTTGCAGCCTGCTATATCGCAAGACGCTAGGTACCACATTACCAACAGGCGCTGCTAAGGTAATTTAGATATCGTATTATAAAGAGAGCTATCCCATAGCGCTGCTTATTGTGATAACCGCAGTATTATGCTAGTTGGTCTTTGCTGCATATCCTGCACGCTTGTTATCAGCAGCTATACTTGTATTTAATGTAGGTAAAATATGGGAAAGCATAACCCTGTTGCATCTGTTCCTGCCCCAAAACAAAAAGCGGCTCTTAAGCCCCCACTACCCAGTTTAACTGCAATAGATCGCATGTTGCAGAAAACCATTGGGGTGGTGGCTAATGCTATTGAAAGCACAGAACGCCGCCTTTCACTTCCTCCAGGTTCTCTACCCCCCCCTTCCGTCTGCTAATGTATCGTGTTCACTGTTAACTCACAGGACCCGATATTAGTGCCATCCTCTGTTGCACTTCCAGGGGCACCCCATATCCCGACAAACCAGGATACAACTTCTATTTTGGGTAATACATCTCTTGAGTTCTTTCCTTTACCTACAAGGTTATCAGTAACGTCTAACTTCTTCCCTAACGAGGTCACTCTTGGTATTTCTCCCCAGGCCATAGACCCCATAGCTAATGGGTGTTCAGAGATGCCATTAAGTCCAATCTTGGTTTCTGATCCAAGGCCTAGCACAAGTAGTGTTAGCCCGTGCGTAACCACTAGAGGGCAAAAGGCTAGGCGTAAGCTACAGCTTAGTAACAAAGAATCTCTAAACTTGAAATCTGTTAAAGGGAAGGTAGGTGGTAATAAACTAAAGAAAGCGACTGCCAAACAGAACGTATCAAAGGGGGAGAATGCTGCTATTAGCAAAGCATCTGATACTGTGCCCATTGTAGATAATGGAAGTGGTATATTAGCCGACGTAAGCTTCTGGGAAAGAATGGAGACTCTTGTTAAAAAATCTTGTAATGCCCCAGTAAGCACCAGACTATCTAGTGCTAACATTGCTCCATTGTCTAACGATAGTCCAATTTTAGGGCATTCTTCAAGCTCTGCAAATGAAATTCTCTCTCTTGCCCATATTGAGCAGATTATGAAGTCCCTTATATTGCCAGTGCTCGAGAAGATTAAAGTTTTAGCAGAAAGATTGGACCGCTTTGAACAAGGGACCCTCGATAATTTCTTTTCATTAAAAACTTTAATCAAACTACATTCTAAAAGTGTCCCTGTCACTGCTGAACAGAAGCAAATTCCTATGGCAGACCCCTCACAATCAGGCAAACATGCATCCTTAAATCAAAAAGACGCCCCTGAACCCCAGAGTGGAAGTAATTCCCCTGTCCCGGCTACACTAAACTATAAAGGTAGTAAACCAATAACGCAACCATTGCCCAAAGGGAATAAGGGAACTCGCGGGAGAGTTTTTACACTAAGCCCGATAGGTGGTCATACTTGCAATCTTGCAGTAAGGCAGTGGGCAGACCTACCCAGCTCATTCCAAAAATCTGATCTGATTGATAATGTCGACACTAGCTCCATCCATATTAATTTACCTCCCGCTTGTATGCCTTATGTAGTTGTTTTGACAGGAGTTCCAAGGCTAACACCGGGTAAATTAGAATCATTTAGTGAGCTTAAAAACAAAACCACATTCTGGTTAAACAGCAACAGACCCCTCTCAAGGCAACTCGATGGTCAAATCCTCTTTGTTAGACGAATTGGCTGGGTGGGTAGTAGGATTAAGGACATCCCATGGGATTGTATTGTTGTCAATTTCAGGGATGCACGAGTTGCAAGGTCCATCTGTAACCAACAGAATGTGCATGATGGAACTGGAATCGACACATCTGGTTTGGGTTACTTTTATCCACAGCTCTTACATCGACATCAAAGACAGAGTAATGGGAAACATCTCGGGGAAAGGCTTTTTGGGGACCCCGAGATGCATCTATCCGCTGCCTTTGGCAGAGGAGTAGATTGCTGTTGTAAAAGAGATATTGGGTACTGACCCAGTGGCTATGCGTTTGCCCATTCTTTGCCTCTTGCTGATGTCAACAAAAGGCCCTACAGGCCTTGGTCTTTGACGCATTCCCTTGGGATACCCCCTACCTTTCCTACTATACTCACCCCCCCCCTGAAACAACCAAATTAGGGGATAGGCTAGGGCTAGTACCCCCAATTGCTGAGTATAATTGTTGGGGTATGGAGCTGGAGGCATTAACCAATAAATTCAAACTTGAGATTGGGCTGACTAACAACTGGGATAACCATACTGGTCTTATTAACACTAGCGCGATCCCATTAGCCCAATTTGCTGATCAGAGCTGTTTCTCCCTCCCGAATACTTCTCTCTCGTTGCCTTCGGCATTAGATCCAGTAGCCGAGTTGACGAATTTATCTAGTGTCCCGACAAAATGCTCTCAGGACCAAGTAGTGGCTGACTCAACCTTAAAGATTGTTAGCTGGAATATCGCAGGAATCTCCAGGAAGATAGATCTTCCAGAGTGGAATATCCTGGTGGAAACATTTAAGATCTGTATCTTCCAGGAAACCTGGAGTCTAGAGGCTAACCATATAGAGTCCGCTACACTACCTTCTTTATACCAGCGGTACCTTCAACTACTGGGAGGGGTCGTCCCTCAGGTGGACTCCTCATCTGGGTGAGTATCTCACTGGGTTGCACTATTAAATAAAAACAATGCAACTCACCAGATATTTTAAGGATCACACTTAGAGGCCCCAATAGGGGGGAAACTCTTAACATATTTAATATATATGCAAGGGGGAGTAAAGGCGGCTCCCTTTCTCTGGTAGTAGCAACGCTAGAATGAAAACTCAGAAAATGTTATGTTGGTACACAAGTCCTGGTCGCAGGTGACTTCAATTGCACTTTTGAGCCTCTTGCGTCGGAGGATATTTTAGATCTTAGTGAGGATGATGTTAGGAGGGGTATACCCCCATTAACAATCCAGCCAATAAAAAGATGGACGCAAAGGGCCATTCAATTGAATGCATTAACCATGCAGTTTGGGCTACGAGCAGTTAATGGTCGTACCGCCTCAGATTCCTTAGGGGCTCATACATTTAACAGGGTCAACCACTCGTCAAGGATTGATTATATTCTCCTTGACTTTGGACTCTGGCAATATGTGAAGGACATGGCCATATTACCAACTGTAGACAGCGACCATAGCCTTCTTTCCCTGAGCCTAAAGCACTTATGGCCGAGTGTAAATGGCCTAATAGTTTTAAGTGAAGTGAAGTCCACCTCGCAAGTTATTTGATCAAATTGTGGTAGGCGCCTTAAGTGGTGTAAAGTTGTCTTGGACGAAGGGAAAGTCCAGTCTATAGGAGCTTTATTGGCAACCTCACAAAATGAGCTGGACATGATCTGCTCAGACCATTGTGAAGATAACGGCAGCATTCCAGAATACCATCATGTTGGTGGGAAAACAATTCCTGGTACAAACACGTGGGGGGGCGGGAGAGGCCCTAAGAGGCCTATGGGCAAACAAGGGTGGTATACATCTAACTGCAGGAAAAAGAAGACCGCTCTAATCAAAGCATTTAAGGCAAAGTCACAACCTCTGATCCAACATGCGAGGAAAGAGTATAATCTGGTGACAGCAAATGCCAAAAGGGAGTGGGAGGCCCAGTACTGGCAAACACTAAAGGAGGACAGCGCTGGGAGGGATGCTGGCCTCTTCTGGAAAACTATTAGAGCTAGGACTAGCCCCGATAGCAATCTCATTACGTGTAACATCACTGGCCAGTCATGGGTCGATCATTTTTCCAAATTATATATGTCTCAGCGGGGAGCGGCTAACGATTTAGACATATCTAGTCTTTATATACCCACAGGTGATAGTACAACACGTCCGTTCTCTGTAAAAGAAGTTGAAAATGCGATTAGTCGTATTGTGTCCCAAAAAGCAGCTGGCCCGGATGGTATTCCTGGAGATTTGCTCCGCTTTGACTTGCCCAACTGGGGGAAGCTTATTCACACCTTACTTGTAGCCATCGATAACGGTGCCCCCATCCCTGAGTCCTGGAAGGGAGCGGAGGTCGTCCCTATTTTCAAAAAGGGCCATAGGGACGATCCCTCCAATTATCGCCCAATTAGTCTATTAGATTCCTCCCAGAAGGTTATTGGAAAGGTGATACTCGAGAGAATCTTACAATGGGTTGACGAACATAAGATTCTCTCTGAGTACCAAGTGGGGTTTCGGGCTGGAACTGGGACAATAGAGCAGGCTTTCAGATTATTGCTAATCTATTGGAAAGTGGTTCTTATAGGCAAAGGCAGCCTTTAACTTGCGTTCATAGACTTAAGGACTGCCTTTGACCTTGTACCCCGGGGACGTCTTTGGGGAGTACTGCTTGACATGGGGATCCCACCAAACATATCAATCTTAGTGAGGCTACACGAAGGAAACTTTGCACAAGTGAGGTGGGGCACTGAGGGCCAAAAAACTGCTAGAATTCCAGTGGAAAGAGGGGTCCGCCAGGGTTGTGTTCTTGCTCCCACTCTCTTTTCACTATATGTGAATGGAGTGGTTGAGCACTTGTTGTCAACTCCATCTGATGCGCCCTCCCTGGCGGGCGACCGAATTCCCACCGTCTTATTCGCTGATGACACGCTTTTAATTTCCAAGACCCCGGTGGGACTCCAAAGCCTCCTAGATAACTTCCAGGCCTTCTGTATCATAAGAGGGCTTGTAATTAACACAGATAAGACTAAATATTTGGTGCTGAACCCCCCGAAAAAACGTGGGCGACCCCTAGTACTTAACCATGTATCATTAGAAAGGGTCACTGTATTTGACTATTTAGGTATACGTTTATCAGATACCATGCAGTGGTCCCCGCATCTTTCTAAAATGTTGCTTAGCCATAAGAGGGTCACAGGGACGCTCCTTAAGGAACAGCGCTCCTCCTTAATTAGACCGATTGCCCCCGTTATTGATCTCTATAAAGCAAAGGGAGTAAGCTCTGCCCTTTATGGGGCAGAGCTGTGGGGTACTTCTAATATAGATCAGCTGGTTAGGTCCGAAAATAAATTTCTAAGGGACATTATGCTTTTTCCCCAGAGTATCCCAATGGTACCCTTATTGCTCGACCTAGGTTGTCATACTATTAAAGATCTAGCAAAACTTCGGCCACTGCTCCTGTGGGCTCGTCTATGGCGAGTCCCGGAATTGGCACATTATGCGATGGGGTTATCAGAAGTTATGTCGATGGCAGGGTGGCATAAAATTAAATGGCTAAAAGACGTAAAATTTTTACTTGGTGAACCGGGCCTAAATGAAGCCTGGCTAAGCAGGTCTTCTCCTCCGAAGGCAACATTAAAGACCCTCTATTGGAGGTGGGTTGCAGTGAGAGCCAACTCTGGTTCAACTCCTGGTAGGTTAACGGAAGAATTTCTAAAGATAAAGGATGTGGCACTTCGGGAACCCTATTTAGACATTATCTGGAAACCCGTTGATAGGGCCTTGTATTTCAGATTTAGGGTGGGGGTCCTTCCAGTGCGTGCTCTTACTGCCCACTGGAAACCCCCTTCCCAAACATCATTATATTGTCCAATCTGTATAAACAAAGTAGAAACTGTGGCCCATATCCTGTTTGCCTGCCTGGCATATGTGTCTCCGCGGAAAAGTTGGTTAAAACCGATTTGTCGTTTGTTGGGTACTAGGCATCATAATGAGGCACTCCGTATCTTAATGTCGGATACACGACCCTTGTTTGTTTGTGGTCTCTCAAAGCTCCTATCATTGACTTGGTCCATTAGAACAAAAAGGCTTGAACAAAATGTTTAATATGTATTTTAAAGTTTATGGTCAAATTGTGATTAAATTCTGATTAATTAATCTAATCTTACGTAAATAGCTTTTTACACCAGTTTTTGTATATATGTGTAATGCAATTTTATATAATGTGATGCTTTTAAGATATGTTTATTATCGAATAAAGCCTTATTACTACTACTGTTTTACAATTCAAATCACCAAGAATGCTTAGGCTGGGGACCCTGGCTTCCAGTAATGACTTAGTGGAGGGGTGTCCGGGTTCCAATAATGATTCAGTGGGGGTCCCTAGGTTCCATTAGTGATTAAGAGATGCACAGAGGTCAAAGGTTAAGAACCACTGGCCTGTAGCACTTGCAGCATTGTGTGGTCTATTTTTTAGAATGTTAAAAGTGAAACTACAAATCCCAGGATGGAATATTTTGTTGGCTAAACCAAGCAGGTAGCAGCAGACAGGGTCTCAAACGATGTGGCTACTTGGCAGGTCTAGGATTATCTGGGTAGCTTAGAGGAAAAATTATTGGAAGACTTCAAATTTGAATGAGACAATTAGAGCCATCAATTAGAGTTCTGAAATGTATCAGGTGCATGCTTGAGTGGCTCATTTGAATTACCTAGAATCGGTATCCCAGAGAGAGCTCCTATGCAAGAAAACCTATATGTGTGCACGGTTTTAGGTGCACCTAGGAGTTATGACACTGAATGTGCATGTGTGTTTAGAGGCACTTTCCATCTATAATTATAGCCTGCAATCTGTGGTACAGAAGCGCAAAGAAAGGATTTCACTATGTAAGATCGTGTGGTATTGTATTTTGTGCATTGTGAGCTCATAAGCAATATACAATACAAAAGGAAGGTAACATACATATTATATTTAGAGGACATGGGAGTCCTTGACATACATTGTATACAGTGCTGAAAGTGCACAGAATTAGTAATTCACAGTGTGAGTAATAATGGTAGTGTCTGGAATCTGTCACTATCGTGTACAAGCTCTGCCAAGTACTATGCATCAGAGAATAGACTAACACATTTTGAAGCTGGTGTCCGCAATACTGCGTTAAAATCAATTGGTCACTCATATATAGCTCTCTGATATGCTTTTGGGATCATGAAGTGCTTGTATGAAGCGTGCACTGCACTGCTGCTTTGCCTGCTCAGCAATTTAGCCTGCTGGTGGGCCTGGAGGACTCGTCGTTATACTGACACGGTACACAGGATGCATTGTATCTTTCCTGTGCTCAAAACCGATTGTGCTCCCTCTGTCAGCCCCGTCTGGCCTCTTTGAGACACACATGTAGCTACTGAATCTTCTGGCTTGAGCGGAGCTGCTAATTGTGAGTCTGGGTATGTTTTTGTAGTCTCTGGCTGGTGAGGGCACCGCCGAGCACACAAAAGTAACGCTATGTGTGCTAGTCAAACAAAATATTTAAATATTTAGCAACACACCTTCCTGCCAGCCAAAGTAAGAGATCCTGGAACGAGTAGAGGACTGTTGTGTCTGCAGCACATCGCCCCCCCCCCCCCCCCCCACCTACCCAGCCTGGTCGAAGAACTTTAAGCCCAAGATGCCTCACAGCTACAGAGAAAGGGAGCTGTGAAGCGTCCCAATCATAAAGATGAGGCAATAATCACCCATGTGTCCAGTCTTGGTGATTCAGAGAGAAGTAGAAAAAGAAACTTCACAGAAGCAGGACAATACATTTGATGTTTGTAGGTTCATTTTTTTTTCTAAAGTTAAATGAAATTAGAATGAGAAGCTAGATTAGTTCACATAATTTTATCTATTGTAAAAGTCCAGTGGCAGCTGGTAGGCAACGGTGGGGGTAGGGGGTGTGGGGGTGGGGGAGGGGGCCGGTGGTTAAGAAAAAGAAAAATACAGAAAACGTACTTGCTGGTAGCATCGCCAGCCACCTGGACTCCATAAGCCAATGACAACGCTACTTTGCAGTGTTGGGATTGGTTCCCCTAAGCTGTGTAATGCAGCCTGGTGGGGAACATGCAAAGGGCTCATTACTTTTTGGCCAGCTCAGGACGGCCGGCCAAACAGTCATGGGCACCTTGAGTGTGCTCACCACTCCTCCGCCTGGCCCCTGATCTGGCCAGCCCCACCCGCACCTAGGAACGGCAAACTAAAATGATAATAACGTTCTGTTATTATCAGTTTATTTTTCCTCAGCACTGCTCTTAAAGCAGTGGGGCGACGCTCCTCCACCTGAGCAGAGGAGCCGCATCTGGAAAAGTCAATCAGAATCTTTACTTTTCATGCAGTGTGTTGTGTACTAATACTGTCCAACTGCCTAGCTCTATAGTCAATAGCACTTTACTTTCTAGGACCTGTAGTGGCACTTTTCCCACTGGAGAATTGCCTGTAAATCACATCAGGCCAATTCTAGTTTGCACAGCTGTATTAAATGCCTCAAGTCCAATTATATAGTGATGCATATCAGCACCATGTTCATATCATCACATACATTCCTCATTATCGTCAGTGACGATAAGTGTGTTTCTAAAGGAGCATTATGTCTTCCAGCCTGCAACTGCTAACTCTCAAGTAAACAAATGTTAGCTCCCCATTTATACACCGCTTATGTTCGGGGTGTGTGCACAACGGCGCAAGGCATAACTGCTTGTTTGTGCTCGCTACAGTGCCACTCAAAGGCACTGAAATGTCACACATGAGCGCACTGAAATGTCACACATATGTAATCTGAAACCATGGCAGCTATGGTGTGTGGTACCGAGACCGCCCAGGCGAGCTGTCAGACAACTTTAGTGCATTTTTGAAAATACAGTGCAGAAATTTTGAACACTAAAATAAGAGTGGAGAAATACGATATAAATAAAAGCATGCGACAAGTAGACAATTCTCAGTGTAGTTTCCGGCCATTGACCGAGGCAGGGCAGAGGAATGTTTGTATGTGTTAACGCTGCCTCTTTACCATCTCGGCTTTTCAGGATAGTCCCGCCCTTTCCTCTGCACACCTTCTCCTAACAGGTCCTCCGAATTCTCTCTGCCGTGGTATTGGTTCGGCTTTGCTTATTCAATTCCCTGACAGCCATTCACCGGCCTCGCCGTCGAAGAGGCTACTTTCACAAATCAGAAAGTTTGTGGGTGCGCGCGGCCGGGCGGGAGTGTTGTTCAGTCGATGTGCCGTACCGCATTGGAATCCGGGGTGAGGTTCGCATGACGGGCCGGGAGCGGAAGGGTGAGTCTATAAGGATCAAAGGGTTGTGGCCATTTTGATCGGATGGTGTTTGGTTCGTAGTGTATGAAGTTCTGCCCCTTTTCCGAGGTCTTGTTGGTTCGGTCTGTCAACTGCTCCGCCTGCGCTCGCGCCGGCTGTTCTGGCGCGCGTGACAGACAGCCGGGACAGTGACACGTCTAGGACGCAGGCTGTGAGTGTTGGAGGGTCTCCGCCGCCAGGGGCGACTCCAGGAGTCCTGCAGCAGAAGTGAGGCCGGCGCTGCGGTAAGAAAGCCTGTTTGGCGTTTTTGCGGGGAGTTAGCCTGCCACAGCGGTGCCTGTTTGCCGCGAGAGTTTGTTGCGTTTTTGAAACACTTGAGTCATTAACGATGCACAACTTGCACGATGCTCAGCGGTGCGTGTTTGCTGCTTTAATGAAGTAAGGTATGATTTGTGTTGTGCGCACGACTGTTTATTTCGTACACCGCTCACCGCGCTAAAGTGTTGCTGCTTTCTTAGCGACACATTTGTTTGATAGTTGGTTTTGAATAATGCCAGCGTGTGGCTCCCACGCACATTTGTCGTTTTTATCCGTGATATTTGACATTTCTTTCCTCTGAATTGTTAATTGTGTTGTGTGCTTTCGGTGCTGCTGTACGCAGACGTTTGGCTGGACGAACAGCACACTCGCCGTGTCTGTGTTGTCCTTTTGCCTCTTGTGCGGCACGCGATGCTACCCTTGGGTGAAATACTTTGAATGAGAGGGCATCACTGACACTTCACAGTAGGAAACGGGAAGTATGGTGGAGGATCTAGAGTTGTGGCCAGAGCTGTCGACTTTGGAACGGGAGCCAGGTTCTAATTCGGGAAAAAAGGTGACCTTGTGTAATGTAGCTGATGATCAGGTAAAGTGCTCCGATACCTGCGGGTCGAGCTCGCGCTATCTGAACCTGCAAAAACATGCGAATGGGTGCACCTCTGTTTATTTTCGTGTCGGGTTACGGCCATGGGAGCCAGGTTCACAAATGTATTGCTACGGGACAAAATACATTTCCCTATTTTGAATATAACTTGGTAAGAACTATAGTGAGTACTGGAATACACCAGGCGGTATCCACTTCTGAAATGTGTTAATTGTGATACATTTTAAGATCATTTCATGGCATTATTTTCATTGCCATATCTCTGCCTTGTCCTTCGCTCACACACACGCTCCACCCTGCTCCCTTTCCTCTTCTAATCGCACTGTGCCTCATCTGCTGCATGCCATCGCTAAACACTCATTTCCCACTCTGCCATTTCTGTTCACAAAGTGCCCCCGTTCATACACTACTGCCTCTATTCCCTGCTCCATCTGAAGACTCAATGCTGTCTCCACTCGCAACCGCTTCTGCTCACACACTGTCCTCACAGCTCCCTGACCCTTCTCACATGATACTACCCCTTCTCCTGTGCTCCCTTTCGTCTCTGATCAATCACTGCCCTCGCTGGTTCTTGACCGTTTAGTTCACACACTGCCCTGCCCCTCGCTTCATTAGCTCCAGGCTATATTTCAAAATCATTACAACCCGCATGGCATTTAGATGTGGGAAAAGTATTTTCCATACATAAATATCACACCATAATTCATAGAACCCGGATTTGTGGGATTTTCCAATAGCAAAGTGCACTTAAATGGAAATTCATTAAGGGTGACATATTTTCCAATGTTGTGAATATTAGTTATAGCCTGGGTTTGGATAATTTTAGCATGATCTACATACCCCCTACAAATAGATGAATACTCACAAACATGTAGGCTTGTATATATTTAGATTTCTTCAGCCGGTGGGCTTGCAACAAGGACATTAATTCAGTTTTGCTCTAGTGAGAGATACAAGTGACTTTCCTAGGTGGATGGGAATGGGAGACGCTCATCTCTAACAGAGGTGAAAGGTGAAGCGCTTTTCCCTGGGGAAACATATTCTCCCTATGGAAAAAGAACAATTGTTAAACCTTGAGAAGCAGGCGGATTTCAGGTGTTTTGTGCAGCTCATGTATTTTTTTGTGGTTCTTCCTGGCAGCAAGCTCATGGAGACTCACTCAAACAGCACTACTTTACAAACTGCCCACAGAATAGGCACTTTGTTTGCAGTCTGTGTCTTCAATTTGTGCCTATGGCAGGCAGAAACATATCAGCACGGTGTGATCGGAAAAAAAATTGTCGAGCCTTATCCACTTTTTCCTATTCTTTGTATACTGTCAATAAATCTTGCTGAGCTACTGACCTTGCTGTTCATGCCTTGCCTGTTACTGAAGCTCGTTGAAATATTTTCAGTATACTAAAATCAAATGCCTGATGGGAATGAAATAATGTACTTAAATGAAACTGAAAAGCAAGGTTTCAATTTAGTATTACATGTGGCTCAAGCAGTAACCAAATTGGTAACGGAGTGGACCACTTTGTAAAATTGAAAAACAGAACAACGAAGTGAATCTATGCCACAGGTGACTACTTAAGGTATTCCTGGCTTTTAGGCCAACAGCACTTTGATTGCTGTACCTTCGGTCCACATTTACAATGTTAAAAACACAAGTTCCGCAATTTGAAATACTGCTACATGTAAAGCCAGCACTGCCTGAATGCATCGCATCTCACAATAGGACACGTGATAACTTTGTTAAAAGTATTAAAAACAAGTTTCAGTTTGTGACTTTAGGCCTTTATTCTTGAAAGCAATCGAAGGTAATTATCGAAGTGGGAAAAGGGCATAGGTTTGAATTCCAGTGTAAGCCTTGCTAAAACATTACTTCCCAACGCACTGAGACGCTCTTGGGTTCTGACTACTGTTCTATAGCGCATCCTGCAGCTCCCACCGCTCATGTACTCACGCTGCAGAGAAGCAGCAACTGAACGGCTCCGAGCAGAATAAAACCATCATGTTTGAACTTCCGTTTCTTAGCAGCTGCCAAGCCTTTGTGCTTTCAACTGCTGCAATGTGAAGCTCCTCGGCTGAAATATTGATTGGGCCCCACAAAAGTTGGTGCCCATGATCAGGGCATGCACACATTTATCATTACACATGACCAGGTGACACTGGGCCTTTATTGGTGTTACACGAATGGGTGTATTTGTATGCATTTCTTGTTTTGGGCTGTTGTATAACCACCGTTTGCTTCTGTTCTGTATACTGCTGGAGTATGCTGTTCTGTTCGCGAGGGTTTACCTTCTCGTTGTGAGTTCTGATGTACATACTGCAGTTTTTCATGCAGACTCCATCTTTGTAAACAGCTTGATCTCACTCTTATGTTTTAGCATTTGCGCTTTTGGCATCGCAAGCTGTTTTGTATACCTGATTTGCGGTTTTGTCGATTTCTCCCTGCTCTAATGTATCACCCTTTTTTTTTTTTTTTAACTCTCCAGATTGCTAAATGTCATCCTACGACGACATAATAGATTTTGTGTGAATGGTAATAGATTTTCACTGCATATTTGTGGCTTGGTAAACGGTAGAGGAGCACCAAGCTTTGGTGCTATGAGCGTAAAAGAATCATTACTATAACACCATGGTTTGTAGTAGTATGAGTGGAGAAAGTGTTTGCGTTCATGCTGTTGGACATGTCTGCACACGTTAGTGACGCCTTGAATTGTGGTGCCAAGGTTTGTACCTGTGGAGTTACATGTTCAGTTGGGGCACCTAATTTGTTGTGTTGACATAGCATTTATATTTATTCCCCATGTTTACATGCTTTTCACTAAACTCATTTTCCTGCAAACCCACCAAGCCTGTCTGTGGACACCCCCTGATAAGACAGTGGTAGTACTCTAAGGAAAAAAACTCGCCACTCTGTCCCCAGCTTGGTCATCTGAACTTGGACCCGTCCTGTGCTGCTAAGTCAGGAACCTGGGAATCATTGTTGTCAACAAACCATCAATGTCTGATTACCTCTTCCTACTTCCACACCCACACGACCCTTATGATAATCTCCAGATGGTTTCCTTTCTACACCCAGGCACCCAACCAGATTATCATCCAGGCACTCATTAACAGCAGTCTAGTCTACAGAAACACACTGTATGTCTGATTCTCCACTCATCTCACCAAACTGCTCCACATCATTCAGAATGCAGCAGCTAGACGCGCTCAACCTCACTCCACTCACCCACACTTCCACTCACCTCAATGACCTCAGCTGGCTTCTCATGCACACTAGAGCACTGTTCAACATATACATACACATAAAGTACGGCAAAATCTAGACCCCTCTTACCTGAATATCCACAGCAGCTTCCACACCGCCTCTAGACACACCTGCTCAGACAACCTCATTCTTGTTGCTGTCCTGCATCTGAAGAGCCAGAGTCGGTGGTCCGCCCTTCTGGTGCCTGACTCCTAAATCCTGGAACAAACTCCAACCTTCATATTAGGGCTGCTAGCTCAGTCCTTAAATTAAGGAAGAAACTGAAAACCTGAATCTTCACGTAGGCCCCAACCAGGGCAGCTCCACCCACCCCCCCCCCCCCCTCCCCCTCCCCTTCTCACCAGTGCTAGGCTACCTTTCTGGGCGAGGTCCGTGATTTAAAAGTACACTTAACAAAACATAATTTAATTCCTCACTGTGTTTATCTCATCTTAATTGCTACTCACCTCTCATCTGGGTTGCAGCTGCCTATAATCTGACTCCATGCTCCTTTCACTCATCTCTACAACCTCACCTTTTTACTGCATCACATCTTACAATATCTAGCATATCATTCAGTTTGTGAGCTGACCCTTACATGAGAAAAGGTAAAGCAGCAACTTTATGTTCCCACCACTCTGGTGTGCTAAGTAAAAAGAACAAGCATTGAAAATACAATAGATCTCGCCCTCGTTTGTTAAAGCAATTCGGTTTGTAATTAGGTGGCTTTTTAGCTTTGCTTTTATAAGTGTTTTTCAAACTTTCATGTACATAACATGCATATGTATGCATATATGTATATGTATGCATGCATTTATATTTGTATATAAATAGATATGCAGATGTGTGTGTGTGTATATATATGTATTTGTGTGTGTGTGTATATGTATATGTATATATATATATATATGTGTGTATATATATATATATATATATATATATATATATATATATATATATATATATATATATATATATATATATATATATATATATATATATATAATCTACTGGCGGTCGCCAGTAGATAGTTATAGTTAGGACCGTGTTTCCATAGGAAATCTCAAAATTCTATTTTGAATAACTTTGGCGCCGGTTGACGAATCCTCGCGAAATTTTCAAAACTAATGGGGCGCTCCGCTCAGCTCCTACCCTGAAAGTCTCGGGGGGGTGGGGGGGGGGATTCGTCAAGCGGGGGCCGAGAAAAAAGGGGGGTCCCAAAACGCGTTTTCACCATGCATTTTCCCATAGGACCTTTAGTCGAAGGTACAGCCCGAACGGCTGAACAGAATTACTTGAAATTTGGCAGAGAGGTAGTCCTCAGGTCAGGGAAGTGCCTTTTGCATATATGGAGTCAATCTGTTCAGTATTTCCAGAGAAAATTGCATTTAAAAGCACATACATATCTATAGCCGCGCACCGTGCGCGCACCCTAACGTGCGCAAGCGTAATTCTGATTGGTTGTTACATGTCAGTCAACGTTCGAATCGGTCGAAATCAGGAAGTGTCGGCCGCCATTTTGTTTGTTTTCAGTGCGAGAGTGGAAAAGGAAGGTGGCGGACGTGAAAAGGGGGCAGGGTAGAGAGTTCCTGACCCCCTAGCCTTTGTCAGGGGGTCCCTGAAGGACCCCGAAGGCAGAAAAAAACATTTAAATTTTCTTTAAAAAAAATCGCGGGGGTGCGCGCACTGAGAAAAACCATTAAAATGTTTTTTTTTTTTTAATACGTAGTTTATTGAAAAATAAATATATAAAAAAAATAAAAATACATACATAACTTGGCATTTAAAAAAACATACAAATTCACTGAAAAAACCATAGGTTTCACACATGTTATAGTTAGGTGGATATTTCACTCGTAAAAAACCAATGAAATTCCCCTGTTATAGTTACTTCAGATAACTATAACTCGCGCGACCGCCACTCTATCACAAGGATTATGTCATCAGTGATGTCAAGAGTGATGCCACTGACCATGTCATGAGTGATGTAATATGTGACGTCATGAGCAGAGGATTGCGGGCGCGTAAGTTATAGTTATCTGAAGTAACTATAACGGGGGAATTTCATTGGTTTTTTACGAGTGAAATATCCACCTAACTAGAACATGTGTGAAACCTATGGTTTTTTAAGTGTATATATATATATATATATATATATATATATCGTAGAGAGGAGTTGGCCTAACGGCTAGGGCGCTCGAACTCTGACCTGGGAAACTGGGTTCAAGTCTTGAGAACAACGCTGAACATCCTGTGATTCTGGGCAAATCACTTAATCTCCCTGTGCCTTACAAAAAAAATGAATGTGTGGCCTCATGTACGTAACTGGTGCTATGTAAAGCGCTCTGATACCTGATTGGATTCCGGTCTAGTTCGCGCTATATAAAACTCTGCAAATAAATAAATAAAAGAGGTAGAGGGGTAGAGCTGGAGAGTGAGGAGAGAGAGAGTAGTAGATTTTTAATTTAAAAGTATGTAATTGCAAAATACGGCAAAACTAGTTTCTAGAATGGCTGCATTATAGAAAAATAAAAAGCGAGAGTCAAGTAAGGTTTATTTGATTTAAGATACACAATAAATATCAAGAAAAAAGGTTTAGGATGCAATAAACAAACCCAGCTTAAGGTACTTCATGCTTGCAGCCTCATCACCTGATGCAGAACAATGCTGTTGGGAAATCATTTATTTGCTACGAGCTTAGACTAGGGTTTTCAAATCATGTGACATTTTGGATTAATGCAAAAAATAAAAAGGAGAAATTATGTGCAGGTGGTAGATATGATGGTTAGAAAAAATCTTCATGAATAGGAGTTTTATGCTCCGACGTAAACGACCAGGTCAAATATGTTATTTAAAATACAATATAAAACATAATTAACTTTGTAAACAATGTACATTTTTTGTAAATACATAAACTGTTATTGACAAAAGTAACAACTTTTGCCACAAATTGTAAACTCCAAAATGTCAAAAGATACAAATATATTGTTCTGGAATCTAATAGAAGAGGTTTCTGCAGATTGAATTGGTTGCGTTTGCACAGGGATGGTATATTTATTTTAGTTAACGTATATACGACTGGTGAATGTATGTGATATGAAGATCAGTAGAAATCCTATAGCCATACATCTCAGACATAACCTGCTGAGTAATATCTACATTTACATGCCTGTCTCTAGCACTTTGCAGCTGATGACAAACTTAGAAGATTGTAACAGTTTGTGGTAGAATTTAGAAATGACCCCTTTGAGATCCTTTACCAAGTGTTTGCACTGAGATGATTTCCACAGCACGATTTTGAAAAACGTTTATTCATGTGTATATACTGCACACAGACAAGTAAATATAGCTTACAAGGTCACTGTGTGAGTAGGTCTAGCTTTAGTGTGATGTGTGTAACTGCGCTGAATAAATTAACATAACATAACATGTAGTGGTGTGGGCTGAAGAGAAGTGACAACAGAGGACCTTGTGCTGAAAACGCACTGTAACAATCACTGTACGTGCGCTACACGTCCTCGTATTCAGACGTGGCCTGAACATTCTTGTCGTTTTTGTGCGAGCTCTTCCTTCCTTGTTGTGGAAAACGAGGGTTTCACAGTTAGCTGCTTATAAATGGCATTCGGTTAATTTAAACCTTGGTTGCACGCACTTGCTCTAGAAAAATTACCACTAGAAACACAACTGCATACGTGTATTTCCAAACAAAATTATGTCTAGTGCTGAAACACACAGTACCTCTTGAGTGGAAAATGTTAGCGCAGGGCATTACTCTGTCATGGTACTGTCCGCGAGCCCAAGATTTATACTTGAACTCCGATACTTACTGTCTTCCGACACGAAAATGCACATTTAAGGTGCACACAAGCGATATATTACCTGGATAACGCTCCCTCTTGGAGCAAGGAGCGGCAATGCAGCGCTAATGTGCTCTCATTTCATTCACTAATGTAAGTACGAGCGACTAATGGATGGGTTATTGCCACGACGACACATCAATCTCAACTAAAGTCCAGAAAAGGAGTTTGGGATCTGCTTTTAAACATACATTGAAATCAGTGTGGTGAAATTGCAGCACGCAAAATAAATGTAGCATGCACCCTGCTGTGTTTTAGTAATATTTCTGTCAGGGGTGTCCTCTGAAGCTCAGTGACTGTATATTAGCAATCTGGACTTGTTTCCTGCAGACCAGGAGTGAAGCAATTCCAAAATCCATCCAAGACGTGAAATCTTAGTAGAAAATTGAAAGCTGCAAGTCAAGCAAAGACAACGGAAAGTACATTTACATGCTCTCCGGCTAGCTGAGGATGTTTTATAAATGCGTGACGCTGAGCTGTGGGCAGCCAGGTAATGAATAAAAGTTATTAAACTTACGGCGCGACTGTCGTCTATCCAGAGTAAGGTCCACTAACATGCCTGGCGCTGAGTCGGTGATAACGCTTGGTCGAGGGAAGCCTCCTCCTTCCCGGGGCTTTAATCCCCCTTTGTCTGAGTGTCTGGGTTCATGGTGCTGAGGGCTTTGGGGCCCTACGCCCACGGCGTGCTGAATGTAAATAAAGCACAATGTCCTGCCTGCAGTAGGACAAACTCAAGAAAGAAAATAGTACCTAGAAGAAGTCTAAAATTCACACTACCATGTGCAGGTCTAATGCATAACCGGTTAGGGCAAAGCCACTCCTACACGGCTGGGGGCTGCTTGCTGGTAAATTGGGGTCACTATTATTTCAGTGCCCGGGCCAATTTTCTGAACCATCTCGACCCTACAGACTTCACCCTTCTTCGAGTCTCAAAAGGCTGAAATGTATGACCATGATGAACCTGGCTACTATGCTGTTATCACTGCATTTCAGTCATACGGGAAGAGATTCGGTGAGTAGTTTGTTAGGTTTTATATTTTACCCACCCCATGAATTAAAACGAATGAAGAAAAAAACCGAAATCACACAGTAATGTTGTATAATGCTAAAAACGAAAACCTATCTGCCGCAGGGGAACTTGGAAATAAAAGGCTGTTTCCATTTCGTTTCGTGTTAAAGACCATCCCCTATCCAATTCACCCCCCCCACCCTCCCGCCCTCCCTTCTCCTCGCAAGCCGAGTTCCTCCCCGTCGAGCTGCTGAGATCAGCGCCATTTGTTTTCACGTGTCGTATTGGCTTTAGGTGGCACATTTCCTGGAAGGACATTATGTTTTTAAAAAGGCGACCGTTTCCAAGCTGTAGCGGCGTCACAGCTGAATGTAAACACAAGGTCAGGGCGGTAGGCTGTGCTTGTTTGTTTTGACCAGAGAGCTGAGTGTCTGTGCATTCCGGACGCTTGTCAACATACCCAGCAGAAAAAGTTCACGAGACGAGGGGAGGGGCAGGAAGGGTTGAGAAGGGATAGGAATGGAGCGTTGGGCTTGATGAGAAAAGTGGAGCGGGAAATAAAGTGAGCGGGGTGCCTAAAGCGGGCGCCGCGCTTATTAAAGTAAAAAAGCATAAGGTGCGGGTGGCGGACGACACAGAGGGCAGGTAGCGGCGGGAGGACGAGGGGGGTTGGTGGTATAAGGGGAGAAATGAACTCTCCCACCATCACCACATTTAAAAAAAAAAAAAGTGCAACAAGCAAAGAATAAACCTACTGTGTCACGCCGCCGGTAAGAGATCCAATCCCGCAGGGCGTGGATAAAAGACAGGGTGGCAACAATTAGGGATTGACATGCCTTCAGTGTAATCATTGCACTGCCTTTGGCATAATTCGTGACACAAAACGATGCGCACAAATCAAAACTTAAGGCGGAGCGGACACGAGGCTTCTGGAATCGTATCGATTCCAAGAAGCCTCGTAAGACGAGAGCAGCGCATGCGCTGCTTACGTCAGGCCGAGACCTAAAAATAAGAACTTAATTTTCTAAATGGATGGACAACAAAATATGGCTGTAGTTTATGGACTGGGAAGGTACAACAATCACTGTATGGAAATCTTATTTCTCTACAGATTTAACTAATTGTAGAATTGCCCAGTACCACTTAGCATATTTATGCATTCAGCATTGAGTACAATTAGTCCTAAGTCACTTCTCCTCCCATCTACAAATGCTGGTCCAGTGGTGCTAAGTCTGATGTTCTGTTACAAAAAGTAGTGTCAGCCTCTTGTTAGACTTCCTGCTAGTTTTCAACTATGCAGTAATTACTGAGAAGTACCCAATTCCCCAAATCTCCCCCCCCCCCCATTTCCTGTTGGAAACAATTAAATGTAACATTCTTTGATAATCAGTTTAAAAATTAAACCTTTTCTTCTAAGACCTATAGTGCCTGAGAAGTAAAATTGAGTTTTTTTTGTTTTGTTTTTTTAAAGTTTTTTTCCCCTATGCAGTTGAAGCTGGTTGAAATTTTTTGCTGGGTGCTACAATAAAGGTGTAGCTTCACTTTATCAACAAAGGGAATTTTAAATGGGATCATCTTGTCTGTTGTGCTGGTCTATCCTGTTGCATTGGCGACGTTCCCTGGCCTTTAAACTTTTTTTTTTTTGCACGCTGTTCGTAACATGGAGGTCATTTAAGCAACTTTTGTTTCAAATCAGTTAGATGATTTAAGCAGTCACACTTGCGAAGGCGAGGTTAGGCGTACAGAGGTATTCTCCTTATGGCAGTTGTTAAAAATTCACTTGGTTGAGTAGAAATGCTGTTTAGTTTTGCAAAGGGTTATATGAAAATCTGACATGATTCATCAGGCCCTTCCCCATGATTTGAACCTTGTCCTGTAAAAGTGAGTTTTCTAAACTGAAATTAAATTGTTGTGCTTCCAACATCTTGAACAAACACATGGAGCCGAGTGAAAGGGTTCAGTGTTAAGTGACTTAAAAAATGTAGAAATATGTTGTAACGCAGGAGACCCATGGAAGGGCTAGCCACATCCTCTCTTCAGCCCAACTGCCACCTCACACTCCTCTTAAGTTGTGTCTTGCTCAGCAAACATTCTGAGATTCAAACAGACAGAAACCGGAATGCGCCAAAATATTAATGGTGAAGATAAAAATTACATATATTTCCTCCTTTCAGACATAACAAAATTAATGAAGGCATAACCATGCACATTGCAAAAATAGTATTTCCACTTCTCTGGAGGTCCACATGTCCATCTGAGTCTCTGCAGTCTGATCTTAGTCCACACCCTGTTCTCTCACCTCCAAAGCATGTGTGGTTTCCTCTTCACTCCTCGATCTGATGCTAGTTCCTAGTGAAATGCAGACCTCCGAGTATGGCATTATTTGAACTTCCATTTTAACATCTTCTCTTAGTCTTGTATTAGTTTTTTTCAACAACGCTACCAGTGACACAATCTAGTTGCTACTGTCTTCTAATTCGACCCTAGGTATTTCGTGACAATCAATAGTGGTCTGTAGCTATTCAGAATGTGCTTGTGTATGCTCTGCAATTTCACCCTCACTATATCGCTTGTTTTAAAATGTACACAGTTTGTTCTTTGGCGATCAATATAGTTTTTGATGCTATCTTAGTTTTCTTACTGAGTTAATTCTGCCCATTTTCTTCCTCAGTTTGCCCTCTCGCTTTACTTGCCCACAATGGTGTTAATGGAAAATGTGGCCTGCGAATCCTCCCAGCCCAATAAGCTGAAAGGGTGTCCCATCTATGTCCTCCTTTGCTGTTCTGTGTGCTTTCATAATTTCTACAACTTTTTTCTTTCTACGTTTATTTGATTGGACACTGTATTTTAAGGCCTCTTCTACTATGTGGTTCATACTTTCTACCATTTCATTGCATTGAGGATGGTAGGGCGTTGATCTTTAATGTGATATATAATTTACTTTAAGATACTCCCTCACTTTGTATGATTCAAACTGAACTCAGTTGTCAGTGACTGTTGTCAGGTAGCCCTTCACTGTGGAATTTCTTCCATGAAAGCAATTATGCTTGTTCTCGTTATCTGTTCCATACATTTTATTTCAGTCCATTTGCCCTTGTAATCCACAATGACTGTTGTATTTCTTTGATTTCTGGATAGGGCATGCATTGGTCATATGAAGTAAAAGATTAACTTTTGCCGTGCCTATTTTGGGACTTCCACTACTTTGTACTGAGCTTTATATATACACAACTGCCTCTCACTTTGAATGCATGCTAGGCACTGATCAATCCTTTCTTCCACCTCTTTATGAAGTTCAGAGCACCAATCGTTCTCCTTCAATCTACGTATGGTTAAAGTTTTCCCCAGATGCCCTTAATGTGAGAGTTTTATTAATTTCCTTTAAGACACTAGAAGAACTGATTTGTCCCCCCTCAAGACAAAACCACTCTGTATTGATAATTTGTTCTGTACTTTCCAGTATGGCTGCATGGCCCAAACTTTCTTTCTTTCTGCTGATCAACCATATATTTTGCCTGCTAGTATTTTCATCACTTGGGTATTTGCCTTTTCAGTTTCCTAGTCTTGATGGTGCACCTTACCTATTTCAGAGTTCTTCCAGACACATTATGAATTTCTTAGTCTTTCATTTCCTTTCTCCTCCTTCAAGGAATCCGGCAACCGTAATGGGTAATCTGCTAATATGTTTTTCCACTTGGGTAAATATTCTGTATGGTATATGAATTCCTGCGCCAGTCTTACCAGTCTGTGATACTCGGTCTGTTTTTCCAGTTTCCACAAAGATTTATGTTTGGTGTGAACTTGAATATCCTGTCCTAGAGATCAGTTTAAAAATGTTTTGTATCACACTTTCGTCCTTTGCAGGTCATACTGTATTGTACGTCAGATGGATCTTGCATCTACATCTCAAACAACATTTCGTTCTTATGTTTGTCATAAATCCTTTGTTCAAATATTTCCTTTCTTTTAAGATTTCCTTTATGTTAAAGTCTGTTCTACTTTGTATAATGTTGACTTCAGCCATGGCTGCTTCTTTCTTTCTTTTTAATTCTATCACACATTTCAAATATTGTTCTTCATTTTGCTATGCTGATTGTAGGATTCCTGTTTAGGAATAGCTGCTGTCGCACTTTTAACTGAAGTTATTTAATCCTAAGTGTTTGTGAGCCTACTGCTGTTTCAGTGTCTCTTTTGTTATATTGGTGTAAATATCTCATGAACAATAAAGTTGCAGTTATTAAATTTCAGATCACGAATAATCCAGAATTGTTAGAATACCACTTAATTGCCAGAGAGTGGATGTTTCTGTAATAAGAAAGTTACCACCTTCATGTGTGCTGAGAAACATCAGCCCCGCCTCCTGAGCATGGGTGTACAAGCTGTATTGGGGAAATCAGTTCTCTTTCCTGGGTCAACTGCTAAAATCCCCAGATGCAGACTACATCGTCGTAGCGGCTCCCTGTGCTATGCTCAGGTGCTCCCTCGCTAAGCTGGAAATCTTCTGATGCTGACCACTGGTTTGCTCGCAGTGTGCACACGCTGCCACCCTTTTAACCCATCTTCTGTTGCCAACTTGAAGCAACACTCGTAAGGAAGTGAGTGAAAGGATTTAATTTTAATGGTGACTGCACAAAATATAAGAAATATGCTATAACAGAGGACACCTGCGTGATGGCAAGCACCATCCTCTCTTCAGTTCAACCAATGGTTTACACTCCTCTTTCACGTGCACCTTTCTCAGTGAACTTTCCAAGAATGGAGTGCCAACAGAGACCGTAGCGTACAAACATAGAAATGGGCGCGATCACTACACATACCAAGAACGATACTGTTCATGGCAATATTTCTGCCTCATTTATTTAGGAGCCTGGTGAAAGGTGTTTGGAGAATAAAGGGCGAGCACTGAAGAGCACAGACTAGGGGGATGTTCCATTTACAAAAGGGTCCTCTGGTTTGTCCATGTCTATACTTAACTGAGGTGGTGGGTTGTTGTATCTGTATACAGTGCTTTTGGTGAAGACTCCTGTTCTGCAAATGGACTCCATTGATTTAGCAGTAGCTGAATGCACCATATACCCCATGTAAAGTAAAGATGGTGGGTGTAAGGGCACTATGTAAAAAAAGACTACAACTTTGAGTTGTGTGACCTATGTAGTGCTGCCAGGTGTTACACTAGGTACGGATGGTCAAGAGTATCTAGTGGTCCTGTAGTCCGTTTGTATATACTGATCTATCATGCTGTCCACCATGTGTAGACCGAGTGCTTTGAAGGTGTGCGGTTTTCATAATTATGTGCACAACCCTAGTCTTTTGTGGCATCTGTACTGTCACTGAATGTTTAACTTCTTTATATTCATGCATGCTCTTTGGGGATTGTACTGGATTCAGAATATTGCCCAATAATTCCTTCTGTTATAACCTATTGGTCCCTGGGTGACAAAACACGAAGATACTTTGGAATTTTGTGTTTCTTGTCAGACTGTTGAACGTAATTTTTAATTTCACCTGTACATCAGTGGTGTGTGGTCTTGGAGTTTTCTTTCATTTATATAAAGGTTGTGTTTTGCAGTTACAGTATTCATGCTTGCACTGAAGGTGCAATGTGGGGTTCTCCCCTTTCTTTTTCCTTTCATTTGATGGTTGATGGTTCATGGTTAAAATGTTAACTTAGGTCGTATTTATTATCTGCCAGACGTAACCTAAAGGGGATCAGGGTCTTAAATTAAATTTTGAATAGTTACAATAGGCAATTGCAGAGGAAATAAGGATTACATTGGTCTGGAGTGATGCTCAATTGTATGATGACTTGGAAACCTGGTCTGCTATGTTAAGTGCATTGAAGTTGGGAGATGTGGAGGCAGGTCACATGGCCGATGGGTCTTTGTCAGACTGAATTGACTGTAGCAATCAGTCCTCTATATGTCAGAATGGTCCATGCTGGGTATTTTGTGTAATGTTGTGTTGGTCGCTATTTTATATGTTTATAAAACTGCAAATAAAACTTTAGAAAAAACATTTTAGTAGTTGTCGCTTTTCTGCAAGTATTTACTTCTTGGTTACCTGACTTCTCGTGCTTCCACGTTCGCCCTACGTAAGTTTATGGCCAAATGGGACAATTTGAACGTTTTTTTTTTTTTCTTTTTAAAAACCTTTATTTACACATCAAATATTCAGTCATGGGCCCACAACCGCCTGGGCCGGCCGCTAACGTAGAAAAAGGGAGGAAAACAATAATAGAGCAATCATGAGAGCAGGAGCGAACCGCACGCGTAACGGCTGCAGCCGCCCACAACTGAACCCAGCACTACTGAACCCAGCACTACTGAAAGGTTTCTTATTAACTGTTTTATAAATAAAAACAACAAAAGGAAACTTAGACCAGGCAAAAGAACTCCATTAACAGGGACTTGCTCTCTCATGAGCTGGGGACAACAGTGACAATGCAGCCCATTACACAGTTACTCGCGTTAAGAAGGGCAGGGGGGGGGGGGGCAGGGAAAAGATCGGTCATCAATCTTGCAAAGCGAAAGGGGAAGAAGACCAGGAACATCAAAGTCAAGGGGACATCGTTACGTCTGGTGTGACAACCAAGGGGGGGGTGCATATATCCCCACGGTAGGAATTCCAGGGACCCCACATCTTACTCCATTTCTTAGGTTTGCCTCTGGCCACGTAAACCGTCTTCTCTCGGAACATGCACCAATCCATATTCTCTTTCCACTTCGTAACTGTGGGAGGCCTACCGGAACCCCAGAGCTGTGCAATGTCTCTTTTAGCGATCATGTTGCCCAAAGTCACCCAGCGTTCTTGTGCCACATCGCAGTCAGTCGGTTCCCACACATTCAACACACATCGCCGAGCCTCAGGGAGCAGAGCCACACCCGTAACCTCCTCCATCACTGCATGCACACCAGTCCAGAAACGTAGCACCTTCGGACACTCCCACAGAATATGAAGAAAAGTACCAAGCAGGCCACAACCACGCCGACATAAGCCATCACTTGTGTAACCCATGTGAAGCAAGCGGGGACCGGTGACATAGACCCTATGTAATATCTTTAACTGCACAAATCGAAGGCGAGCCGGTATGGCAACCTCTCGCGGTGAGGCTATGGCCGCGACCCAGTCCTCATCATCCAATTCTAGGCCATCGGCGACCCAGACCTCTCGCAAATGTGTGAGGAGGTCCGCTCGAGTATTGATCAGTTTTTTGTAGATCAGGGAAATAGTACTATCCGGCAGGTAACCATCAAGTAAACGATCTTCCAACGGGGAGGCTTCAGGGATATCTGCAGGATTCGGGAAAGCGGAGAGTAGCGCATGGCGCATCTGCGCATACCGAAAGTATTCCCTGTCGCTCAGCTTGTATTCCGTCTGAAGAGCTTCAAACGTTTTAAAAGCGCCCTTCGTCCAGAGATCCCCCACACGACTAATTCCAATCAAATCCCACTTCTCAAAGCCCTTAGTACGCCATAAACCACCCAACGCATCAGACTCATACAGTGGAGTCGCACGAGACAGACGGCCCGTCCATCCCGTCGCAGCGGTGGCGTAGTGCCAGGCACGCCCTGTAGTTTTCGTAGGACCTGTCAATTTAGTGCCTCCCTTCGTAGAATAAAGCGCCCTATTGAAATCTCTGCCCGGCAACAGTAGCTTATCCATCTCGTACGCGGGGTTCACCGCCGGGCCATATGTCCCATGGTTCACCGCCACCAACTGGGACGCCCAATAATACCTTCTAATATCAGGAAGAGCTATGCCACCGTCATACCACGGAAGAGGGTCAATTTAGCGAGAGCAATTCGCGGTCGCCCATCCCAAACTAGTTGCCTCTGTAGGCTCTCTACCTCACTAAAATATCGTGCGGGCACCACGTCCAGCGTATTCTGCAAGGCATACAAAAAGCGTGGAAGAGACATCATTTTGAATAAGGCTACCCGGCCAAGCGGCGATAGCGGGAGCTTCCGCCAACGAGCAACATCGGCCCGCAGCCGCTGGAGCGGGGGCAGCAGATTCAGAGCATAACGGACCGCCGGATCCAGGGACACGTGGATACCTAGGTATTTAAATCCAGAATGTGAAATCTGAATCGGACAGCCACGAGGGAGAAAAGGGGGGTCGCCAACCAGCACATAAACACAGGATTTCACCCAATTAATGACAAGCCCTGAATTGCGACCGAAGGAGTTCAATACATCAAATAACACTATCAACAATTTCCGTGGGGAGGTGAGATAGAGCAAAATATCATCTGCGTAGAGTGACACGCGATCCTCAAACGTCGGTGTCCACCGAATACCCGTCATGGAGGGTTCCCACCGGAGCCACGCTGCCAGGGGCTCCAACGCGAGAGCAAAAAGAAGCGGGGACAGGGGGCAACCCTGCCGCGGGCCCCTCCCAAGCAAAAAGGGGGTAGAAACTCTACCATTCACCACCACCTGCGCCAGCGGTTCCACGTATAACAACTTCACCCATCCAATGAATCCAGGTCCAAAACCAAACTTGGCCAGCGCCGCCCAGAGATACGACCACTCCAACGTGTCGAAAGCCATCGTGGCGTCCAAGGACGCCAAAATGGCGGGCTCCTGAATAGAATCAACTCTCGCGAGGACTCCGTGGAGGCGCCGCAGGTTCAGCGCGGTGTTGCGGTGCGGAATAAAACCAGACTGGTCCGGATGTACCAGGTCACCAATGACTTTAATCAAACGATTAGCGAGCACTTTAGCGAGAATCTTAGGTTCAGCGTTTAGGAGTGAGATAGGCCTATAAGACGCACAGCAATCACGTGGCTTGCCCTCCTTATGGATCACCACAATAGTAGCTAGACGTTGATCACGCGGAAGGGAGCCGGCCTCTCGGGATGCAATAAACATCTCGCGGAAATAAGGTGCCAGCCTATCTGGACGAAGCTTGTAAAGCTCGATCGGAAGGCCGTTAGGGCCGAGGGCCTTTCCTGAACGGACTGAGCGAATCGCCGATGCTATCTCCTCGTTCGTTAACGCCGCAACCAGCAATTCTTTATCATCGACAGAGAGGCACGGCAATGCAATATCTCGTAGTAGTTGACGAGAGTCGTCTTCTGGCCTCTCCGAGACCGGAGAGTAGACGTCACGCAAATGGTCTGCAAAACAGCTCACAATCTCCCCCGGATCCGTAACACTCACACCATCAGCACGCACAATCACCGGGACCACGTGACTCGCTCGCTCCCTCCTCTCCAGCCATGCAATCAACTTTCCAGCCTAGTCACCAACATCATACAAGCGCCCCTGTTGTTCCTGACTAGCGAGCTTGGCCGCATCCGTAACCAACGCCCTATAATCCGATTGTTTAAGGCAAAGGGCATGGAGTTTATCCCGTGTGACCCCCCGCCCGAGATCCTCTTCCAAGTCAGTTATGTCAGACTCCAGGCGTACCACCTCCTCAGTTTTACGTCTCTTAGCAAGGGAGATCAAGGATAGGGCCTGCCCACGGATGACCACCTTGAAAGCCTCCCACAATGTTACGGCCGATGAGACTGAACCCTGATTTTCTACAAAATAACGGTGAATAGACTTAACCAAAAGGGCACGGTTGTGGGGTCATGCAAATTGAACGTTCTTTTTTGAGTTGACTATACACATTTCGTGTGTGTTGTTTGAGGGAGAGTCTCATTTAGATGTACCTTTTCCAACTTACTTTGTAGTAGCTGAATTACTCTTCATTAGGGCATTTAGGCAGTGTTGAGTTGGATCTGAGCCCCTTCACTTAAAATCAGTTACAAGAAGAAGCTTTGCCCGCTAACAGTTTATGTATTTTCTAGGTTTAGTGAATGCAGGGAAATTACGAATTTGTGATGGTGATTTTGTGGGTATCCTGAGTTCCCAGTACAAGAAAGCTGGCTCATAAAAAACAGTGCTAGGATCCCGTAGTAGCTTAACTATTGTATTATGCAGTTTTGTACTACTGCCCTTCAGTTTAAAGAAAATGTATCCTGTGATACTGGGGGCAAAATGGAATGGAATGACGTTTAGTTGGTGAACATTTCACATCCAACAGTATGGAATATTTGGCAGTTTGGTCTTTTTTGTTGTTGTTTTTTTTCATACTAAGATTTTGTTACATAATTGCTTTGGATATGTCCAGGTAATAAACAGATGTCCCCAGGAGACAGTGGGAAGCCTTTTTACGTCGTTATTTCTAGTCCCATTTAATATCTTGTATTTGTTTTTGGGAGTTTTGTTGTTGTTTTTAGGTCTCGCCTTGCTATCGCGTAAGCGATCGCAAAGCGAGACTATAGAAAGCGGGTTTGAAAAGTGCTCCCAAAAAGCGGATTGCATGGCTAGCACGCGCACAATCACGCGCATCGTATTGCCATGCAATCCGCCTTTTGGGAGCACTTCAAAGGGTCCGCTCCCCCGCCCCCAAGCGCGCGCGCGCCACGCTCCGCCGGGCTTGTCTTGTTTTTTTTAAGGAAGAATCAGACATCAAAGAACACCGAAGTGTGACGCACTGATGGAACCGATTGGCTGCAGATGTGCATCTTAAATTCATCCCTTCGATTTCCTTATCGGAAATCCCAGCTAGTAAACAGACTCTCGGCACAGACGCAATATGAACTCGGTAACACTGCTTTCAAGATCCGCTTCAGCAAAGGGACCAGCAGGGAACGATGAGAAGTCGGCACTGCTTTGAAAAATATTACTTGAGAAGACAGCAACCGTTCAGGTCACAAGTTTCAAAAACACGCTGGCAACCCCTCGGGTAGTGAGGCGCGTAAGAAGCTTCCAACGACTTCCAGGCCAGAGATTTAGCCGTCAACATGTAAAAAAACTCAAAAACCCAAAGCTCGAGGGATTTTCTCTTCCAGTGGCCTCCGCTCACTGTTCACTGTTTGAAAGAAGGTCACAGGAACTTAACTGGCAAAAGGGAAACGTCCGCATCCGTTCCGATGACTAACACAAATAGTTATTATTAGTGTTCCTTGCCTTGTCTTTTTAAACCAATTAAAACAGCATTCATGATACGGTAAAAGTTGCATTCGACTCCAAGTACCTGGTGCCACGCTGTTCCAAAGTAAAACCCAGCTTTATTTACAAGCCTTTAAGTTTAAGTGGACATTTAAAGAAACGCATTCCATTCTGGACCATAAAAAATTGCAATTATGACAAGGTCATTATCCAGGAATGAAAAAGATATTCCGGGCAGGATATTGAGCAAATACAATTTTAAAGAATGCTGTTATTTGGGGTCAGGCCTAGAACCTGTCTTTCAGTGACTCCTATTTTTATAATCCCTGCTCAAACATATTCAGCCTTCAGTCTCATACAATTTATGTTTACTTCTTACCATGTGCCCCTCCTTACGCTTTTAAATGCGCTTCATCCCTGTGGTCTCCGAAGGCATGCAGCTGTACACAACAGACCAGCTCGAGTCCTAATTAGCATCAGACAGGCTACTCATGAATAGGACCAACTCCCCAGCCCCCAAGTGCGCGCGCCACGCTCCACCGGGCTTGTTTATTTAACATCCAGTGTGAGTAGCGCTGTTGCGTGCAGCACGGATCAAAGACTTTCCACCGTGGTTTGTCCGACGAAAGATAGCACTGCGTTGTTCCAGTAGCTTGTTTCGTTTTCCTGCCACGGTGGGTCATTGTGAAACTCAACAGCTCAGCTCTCTTTCCGTGGGCCGAACTGAAGAAACTCATCGGCAGTATCGGATGCAGATGTTCCGTCAAGGACACGTTTGCCCGGGTTGGCTCTGAAGGGGATTCGCTCCAAACCTGGAAGGCTGCGTTGGCGTTTAATAAAAGGTATTATCAGAACCTGCTTCAGATCACGAAAGCTGGGTCACAGCCACGAGCTTGCACCAGAACACGTGTGAACCTTCTAATCACGAATTTTAACTTTGTGTGTGACTGTCTGTGATTATTGCGCTGCAAAGGAGACCTTTCGAGTTCCACTCTCACAACTTTACACAAGTCGCCCATTTATTAGTGCCAGAGAAATATCACCTTCCTTTTCTCCCCTCTCCCCATGACCCTCTTCTTTTCATAAATTCACCCAAGGATTACTTACTGCATTTTTCGTAATTAGGTTTGGGTTGAGGAGGACTTGATGTCGTCACCGGAGAGCAGCGCGCGCAGCACTTGAAACAGAGGGCCGGCTCTCCGGACTGTGCAGGGCATTACCTCATTTCCTATGAGTAATGCATATGTGCAACGCTGAGATCAAGAGCCGCCGAGTCTGCTGCTTATTGGACCTGCCGTGGGCTCCCATCCTCCGGATGAACTAGTTATTTCTAACCGCTGTAAAGAAGAGGAGTTATTATTACCCAACGTGACAGTACTCACTCTGTCCGCCTTAGAAGGATGAACGTCTGAGCTGACCTGTCTGTATTCAAAATCATGGTATAGACTGCACCAGAAGTCAGCAGCAAGTACTGAACCTCCTGCGCTATCTTGCTATGCCAGCAGTACACCCATGAGACAGGTGGTGAGGTCAGTAAATGGAACAAAAAGCAACAAGCCACCCTACAACCCACTGCAAACAGATTTCACTCTCTTTGTACAGGAAAAATACACAGGACCCAGTAATAGAATGTGTGTATACACTTACATTTGGGTTTAAGATTTATTGCATATTATACATGCCAATAGAGTAAGATTCTGTAATGGGAATGTTAGGGTATGAGCAGATCATGGCAAAATGTAAAAAGAAGCAATAATATGAAAAATCACAGAAAATATTTAGTGTCACTTTGGCGTAGGTATCATGCATTAAATCAGACAGCTACATGTGTATAAATGACTTAATCCTTAAAGTTGGATGTGGGAAGGAGCTTGGATGCACACCAGTCTGCTTACAACATTAAAAGAAACTCCCGGTTTTTGCACAGCTCATCCAGTTGATGGGGAGGGGTGGTGGGGTCCCAAGCCTGGGTTAGTGGGCTGCCTTCTCATCAGAGCCAACATTACGTTTTCAGGTTATCCGCTGTCCCGAGCCCCGAAGGAGGAACCAGGGCAGTGGTGTCAAATTAATTTCACCCGTGTGCTTGCCTAAGACCCTAGCGAGAACCACTTTGAAGTGTTCGTAAATCTCAGTTACAGACAGGCGCGCAACACCCATTGGACTCAAAGGGCTTCAGCCCCCCTCCCCCCCCCCCTCACCCCCCGTCTTGTATGGCAACCCTGGATGAGACAGCTTCCCGGCGCACACACAGCCGTGCCCTAGCACTTCACAGGTCCATTTGCATGTTAATGAGACCTTGCTGTTGTTTCACCCCTTCTAAGAGCCCCTGCAGTTCCACTTTGCCTATGGCTTAAAAGATTCAGCCCCCCCCGAAATCTTTTCTTAGCCCCCCCCCCCCCCCCGAAATTGGCTCTAGTTGCGCCTCTGGTTACAGATAATGGGCTCTGGATGCTTTGATCTGCCCCACTCCACATGAGTTATCCACTATGTGACAGCAAGCGGTTTTACCTCACGCTTCACCACTGTGAAAACAAGCATTTGCAATGCAATAGGTTTCGCATTTACGCGAGTTTAAGCTATTGGCATTGTAAATGACGATGCCTTTTATTTATGTTTGAAAAACGAAAACACAAATAAAAGGCATTGTTATTTGCAATGCGAATAGCTCAAACTAGTGTAAATGCGAGACCTATTGCATTGTAAATGCTTGTTTTTAAGAGCAGCATGTCCCTTTCATGGACTTCTGATTGCTTGCTGATGGAAACCTACATCATTGAAATTGGTTAAAGGCAGCTGTAAATAGTTCAATTTTCAAACTTTTCCTGAAATACATGATTTGGTTCGGATTTCAAGGTGAGATTCGGTGCTTTCTAGCGTCAAGGGCCTTGAGCGTTCCAATGAGTTTCCTTAGTGTTTTAATTTTCTGTAAGGTTATTTTATTTTATTTAGCTGAACAGAAGTATCTAGATGGAACATAGCAAGATGTCAGTTTCTGCAGGTACCGTTTATGGATGTTACATAGGACCTTCAGTTTGATCCTACCATCAACTGGGACCAATGGAGGTTTTTAAGTACAGGTTTGATGTGACCGTCCGCGGATGTTAAGGCAATCTTGCTGCTCTGAAGTCTTGGCATTGAGATTCTTGGAGAGACAATGGCTCTCGTTAACTCAGTTGTGTGACAGGTTTGTAGGAATGTGAGCATTTTCTGGCGTAAGGAGAAATTGCAAGTTCACACCCATGCCCACTTTGTTGACTAGATAGTTTTAAAAAGATTCTTAGGGTTTGTTAATTTAAGTTAGATGGCCGGGGAGCAGTTGGGTTCCAAGTCCGGGGGAAATCTTGAAATGGATTGAGTAAGGCATACTGCCACGGATATCTAGACACTCTGGGGTCTATTCACACAAGTACATTTATACATAAGTAAATCTGCACTTTTTACTTTTGCACTACAATACACCATTTCAGAGTGTAAGTTTACTACAAAGTGCAGCCTTGCATGTCTACACCCCCAAAACATGGGGTGTGGCCAGTGTCATGAGTGTAAAGGTACTACTGCCAAAAAGGAAGTAGAACAGTAGTAAATGTACACTAGTAATTCCAGCCCCACACATGTCCAACCATTGGTACTTCAACACGCTCCTATAGAAAATAAAGGTGGCAGGACTAAAGCTAGAACTCCATAGGAAATAATATTAATAAAAAGTAACACATTTCGACATTTCTTAAAATATATAAATGTAATGTTAAAAAAAATATATATATTTTCATTATTTTGTGCGATAATCCAAAATCAAAAAAGACCATAACAAAATCAATCACAGTCGAGCAGAGACATACATATACTGACCCCGTGTCATACAATCCCACATCCTAACCTCTTAGGGCGTCTTGAACCCTCAAGTCCCAGCCAATCGCATTTCTCCGTTGTAATGTCCCATTTTCCGTCACCTTCTGCAATGCTTGAAGACATGAGCGTCTGGGCTTATGTATATAATCAGAAGAGGGACCTCTCAATGGTCCGCTAACCTTCACCCAGTCCCCCATCTAGACCATAATATGCCCTCCATTTGCCCCAAACCTTGCGGAATTTCCTAGGGCACCCTCTTTATAAACTTAATGTTAAGATTTATTTATATGTGTATGAATGCATTTACTCTCAGAAACGACCTTTGGGCATGTATTGGAAGACCTAAATCAGATAGGGTGGGGAGAGTTGCATATGATCGTCTACACCACTCCATCCTTATTGATTAAATGCTCCTGGATATAAAACTGTGGCCAGCCTTGGTAGACATGGCGGTAATTCAAAGGCAGGATAGTGATCATAATGCTTTGAGCCCATCACTGGTAGCCCTGGGTGACTCTCTCCCTGCAGCACCAAATGTGGCCCTAGATAAAAGCCCAGTATCTGCCAACAACTGGTGGAGGCTCAAGTGGAGTGTGATTGCTGAGTCAGAAGAAACTCTCGAAGGTGCTAGAGGTTGTCACTATAGGGCTTGGGTATGTAGCAGGTGTGATTGTAGACAGTAATAACCTAGACCCTTTTCAGAATTTACATCAGGGCACTACTTACAAAGTACTCCCGGAGGCAAGGAAAAGGAACAAGCATTTGCAATGCAACAGGTCTCGCATTAGTTAGAGTTGGAGTTTTTGGCATTGTTATACAATTTTGCTGAATGTGTTTGTTGTGTACTGAATGTATTTTCCATGAGTGCCGTATTTTTTGATTACAACAACGCTGTGAGTGTTGTATTGTAAAACATGGCACCACCGATGTAAAATATAATTGTAAAAACGCGCCATAAGTGCTGTATTATATAAAATCGCACTACTGTTTCCCCAAAAAATGCACTCCGTGCAACAACGCCGTGAGTGCCATATTTTAAAAAAGGGAGGTAAAACTTAATTACAAAAATGCGCCATAAGTGGTCTATTATAAAACATCGGTTATAAAACATCGCACCACTGTTTATCCAAAAAATGCAACTTTGTTGCTATTGCACTAAAGTAAAGTGTTCAGCCTGTTGCATATTAAGGAACGAAAGGGACAATTCCTCCCAAGATACACTTCTGGAAAGACTACAACATGCTGTTCCTAACTGTGTCTCTAGACCCTCTAAACCCCCCTTTCCACACCAACATCTGAAGCGTTGGATTACTGTGGCGTATTACAAAAAACATTATGGCACAGTAGCCTTATTAGTAATGGTACCGTGCAAACTTATTATAAGCACAACATGACAGGAGGCAATGTCCCTAAAGCACAAGAATGTGGCGTAATGCCCAGAGCTGTGAGCGGAAAGCTAGAAACCCAGGTACAAGTTAGGACGTCAGCTCACTATACTGTGATTGCGGACAAATTAGTTAATGTCCCCGCAGCTCCCAAAAGGCAATGTGTTCTTGTGCAATGCAACTGGTTCTCTTGTAAAGGAGGCCACTGTTTTTTGGGGGGAGTTCGTGCTATATGAAAGTACAAAACAAAAAAACAGCAAGCCAGCACACCTCTGGGAAAGATGTCACTCCACTAGCTGATACAGCACACGCACAGTTATAAGGGCTCTGTACACCTTAGTACTACCCGTGAGGTGAAATGTTCCCACTACACATCTAGCGCTGCCAGCGGACAGTATTCAAACACAGACCCAGTTAGTATATGGTCCTTAAACACGTATACAGCTTCGGGGTGTATAAAAAGAGGGAGCTTGTGGGACAAAAAGGGTTATCAGAGAGGCTTTTAATTGGCTGTTCAAGTCCTCTCACAGCACACTGGAAGAGACTCCATAGGAAGGGATACATGTCTGGTAGGATGGAGAATGGCTGCTCCAAGGAGAAAGAAATGAAACTGGTATATGGGCAGTGAGGGACAAACGAATCAAGAAGCTAAAAATGATGCCTTTCAGTCTCATCATGACCAGCAGTTGTCGTGAACATACAGAGAAACCCCTGACTGGAAAAAGTTACTGGATTATACATCTAGCCTCGTGTAACAAGCGAAGATCCGGCAGAGGCACTGGGGGAACCCAGGGACCGAGGGGTTACTGCCGGGGTTTGATCAGTTGTCCCAAACTTCTTGAGGTAGCGAGCATGGCTACTAACCTGGTAAGATGCTGGAAGCCTGGATGGCGATGACATCACAAACTGGGAAGGATATTAAGAGACTGACTCAGCGCCCCTAGGTACCAATCATGCGCACTGACATCAGCTAGCTCCTGTCCCACAGAACGTAGAAAGCTTTCCAGTGGTGCTGTTCAAAGCATGCGGGCCAGCAAGTGGTGTGCGCACGACAAGGCAGCGAGAACCCCGCGAGGAGCATGTGCCATCACAAAGCAGCGTCCCGTGAGAGACGCCGTACGCGTGCACATCTCCTGTCCTGAAACGCCAAAAGACGAGATGCACATCGCCTGTCCGGGCGCGCACATGTTTTGTCTCCCTTCGCGCACCAAACCGGCAACAATAGAGTCTCGCCAAGGCGAAGCAGCGCATGCGCTGCGTTCGCTAGGCGAGACCTAAGAAGGAAGTCTCGTGGTATACTAAGCCTTGCTGGGAAGCCAATCGTGCTTTGCTAAGGCCCATAAGAGCAGGTTATAGCGATGCTAAACGGGCATCCAGGTTACCTTATAAAACCACTATGCTAAAATAGTGAGAATGTGATAAATGGTCTATGATGTTAGATGCCATTAAAAGTACCTTTTAGCGTTTAGTTGCAGGTGGTGGCTCAGGCATACAGGCCCCAATTGATAACGGTATTAGGGCAAGTGTATGGGTTGAGCATTTTTCAAATTTGTATGCTTAATCAGAAATTTCAGGGATGTGTAATTCCTATAGCCCGACGCCCAGGACATATTGTTTGGGGTCAAGGGCAACAATCTTTCATGTGCATTTTGTCCTTGGGACAAGTGGGCCCAACCCACTACAGCACAAACCGGTTGGCTGCCACTTCACAGTAGCATAATATGGACCAGGGAAGGGCAATGTCTGCAGTTAAAGTAATATTTGTGTCCATGTGTTAATACTGTTCACACTTGTATCTGTGGTTCATTAATGCAAAGACTTTATTATTCGGGTTAGAACTCTAAGTAAATGTAAGTTGGAACTGCACTGCTGACAGTGGTTCCAGTATAAAAATGTGCACACACGTTTTCAAAGTTTTGCAATATGAGGCTTTGTATAATGCTCCCAGAATGCTGTCTGATTAGATGGAAATATTTTCAGAAGCTTGACAGCGAGATTGAGGATTTTTTGCGTTCAAAATAAAATGTTCACAAAAATGCAAGTAGGAAAAAAAAAAATTGCTAAACCATTGTCAAATTTTAGGTACTATTTCTTTGCAGCATCATTTAGTAAATGTATGCCATTATTTCCCAAAAATATTAATAATGGAAAGTCAGTGTAACCAGTTTCAATAAGATTATGGGAAACATAAAAATATTCAAGCATTGTCAAAGCCAGTAGACATGAAATTGGTGGTCAGATTTTTGGTTTTTTCAACTCGTGACTTGTAAAGGCATGCTTTTTGTAAAACCTTATTAGTGTGGGAGCTGCAGGGCCCTCGCTATTTTCACAAACATTGACAAAAGCAAAAATAGTTTTTGGTCTAAAAAAAAAAGCACACATTTCCACAGTAATTCAGTAGTTCCTGGCACTGAACAAAACTACTTTGCGTGCTGATATGCTCCTTGTGAAACAGCAGAATGCTGTCACTCACAGTGAAGCAGAGAGTGAGCGATGGAGAGTGAGCGATGGAGAGTGAGCGATGGAGAGTGAGCGATGGAGAGTGAGCGATGGAGAGTGAGCGATGGAGAGTGAGCGATGGAGAGTGAGCGATGGAGAGTGAGCGATGGAGAGTGAGCGATGGAGAGTGAGCGATGGAGAGGGAGCGATGGAGAGGGAGCGATGGAGAGGGAGCGATGGAGAGGGAGCGATGGAGAGGGAGCGATGGAGAGGGAGCGATGGAGAGGGAGCGATGGAGAGGGAGCGATGGAGAGGGAGCGATGGAGAGGGAGCGATGGAGAGGGAGCGATGGAGAGGGAGCGATGGAGAGCGCGCGATGGAGAAAAAAAAAATTAATAAACACAAAAGGGCATAGTTAACGCCAGAACTAATTAGGGGCCCAATTAATAAAGACAGTCTCAAATGGTCACCCATGGTATATGTCCTTGAATTAAGTGCAGATATGCGGCTTTCAAGAATTCAAAACAATTTACAGACGTAGGCCAAGAAATAGAACTCCTTAAAAATTTGTGAACTGTATTTTTGCATGAGCAAATATGCATGTGTAGATTTTCTCATGAGATAATCGGAGTGTTTGCAAGTTCACTATTCTTCCAATCACTATTTTCCCAACCCTGGAAGACCTTTTACATCTGCCATTGTCAGGAGTATATTTCCAACCTTTCTCAGTATGGAAAAAGATTGAAGAAGAGTTAGTGAAAACCCTTGAAACATGCAAGTTAGTAGGTTTGCACAGAATCAAAAGGGCATTCTAACACTGGAATTATTGCTTAACACTACCTTCAGCCCCAGTATGTAGATATGCATAAACGTGGCAACCTAATGGAATTGCTAGTATTCAAACCCTACTAAGGTATGAGCCCTGGCATAATCAGAGAAGCTATATCAGAGCTCTTATATAATGAGATTCCTGCCATAATTTGTTGCTACGTTACATTGCACGAAAAGGAATCGCGGATTTTGTTACAGGACACGTAGATTTATGAAGCAACCTGCCCCATGGACAAGTAGATATTTTATTAAATTCCACATCCCTGGAAATCCAGGCAGCTTCCACTCAAAATCGGTCGGGATTCTCCCAGAAATTCACGGTAGGAGAGGCAAAATTCCAGACTACAGTGTACAATGTGAAGATTATGTGGAACCCTGGTAATTTTGTTAGTTTTGCCATTACTGGTCTCTTTATTGATCAACCGCACTTGTATATTCCCCGCATAACAGAGGTAGAGGTTTCCAATGCCCTGGACTTCAATACTCCCAGCAAGGCGCCAGGCTCAGAAAAAGTGCCTGGTGACCTTATTTAAGATGTTTAAAGGCATATGGTGCCCATATTATGCCATGTTGTCCGGTGCTCGCATGCCCTCAACGTGGTCCAGTGATCCTACCAATATTTTTAAAAAAGGTTGCAGATCATCCTCTGCTAATTATAGACCTATAAGCCTTACCGATAGTGCCCAATTATTTTTTCTCTAATCATTCTGAATAGACTGAGTGAATGGATGGTAAATACAGAAGTATTGACTTCATTGTAGGCTGGATTCAGAGAAGGTTTTAGCACTATTGACCAGGTCTTTCTACTAGACCTATTGTACTGGAAGTATGTGTTTTTGAGGGCAGGCCGATTGTACATAATGTTTGTAGATCTTTGATCTAGTCCCCAGAGATTCTTTATTAGGGTGCTATGGCAATGAGAGTCCCTGCCTATCTTTTAAAAGTTGTCATTTAAGTTACATACCAATAACTTTGCATAGGTCAGATGTGGTCCCAAAGGCGAACTGACTCACCCCGATTTGCAAGTATAGGATCAGGCAGGGGGGAGTGTTGGCCCCAACCCTCTTCCTCCTTTATATTAATAGTTTAGTCTCACATCTGGAGAAGTGTGAAGGTAATGTTCTATCTCCTGCCAGGGTGAAGATCCCAGCCCTACTGTTGGCAGATGACACCCTTTTGCTAACCAAATCTCCCATGGGCATTCAAAAGCTCTTGGATAGCTTTGGGTTCTTCTGCAAGCAGCGGAGTCTAGAGATCAATCTTGGCATGACTAAATACATGGTCTTTAATCCCTGTCCCACAACCCGCTCAAATCCCACTCTCAATGGTGAAAGCTTGGCGCGTGTTTGTGTGTTCGATTACTTGTGAGTGACCTTAACAGATCACTTTGACTGGTCATGCCATGTTCAGAAGCGAAAAATTAAGATTGAGCAATACTGTGGGGGTATTTTGAGGGCCCAGTGCACATCTGCATACCAAACAATTACCCCAGTCTTCGAGATCTATAGATGTCAATCACCAGGGGCTGCACTATATGGTGCTGAATTATGGTGCGTTTGTGACGCTGGGCCCCTTGAAGTAGTGGACAATCGTTTTCTGAGGGGCTCATTCAAACTCACAGCAAGTAAACCCCCCATCCCCTTATCTTTTACGACTAGATCCTGGATCAAGGAGAGTTAATGTAGTGGGGCTGAAACCTTTAATGTATTGGGAAAGACTTTGGTCTGCCCCAAACTTCTATTTATCTGAGGCACCTTGGAAGTAATGTGGCATTTGGGGGTCCAGCAAGATTTCCTGGTTTAGGACTGTCGGGGATCAGTTGAGACAGATTAGTTTTGGCTACCTGTGGTCAGCACCAACTGATGTTGCAGTGGTCTCCAAACAGGCATTGAAAATAATCTATTGGCAATATGTGGACCAAAATACTGCGAGTACCTCTAGCGTGGGCTCACTCGCTTCCTCTTGGAGTTCAAAATTAACTACTGCTTTGAATCATTTTGGATGAGGTGGAACCCACCATGCCAGAATCCTGTACTTAAAGTTCCGTCTAGGGATCCTCCCAATTTGAGCTTTTACCACTGCATGGAGGTCTGGGAACTCTGAGTCTGACAAAAGATATCCTTTCTGTCCTGGGTTGATTGAAGTGGTTGAACATGTAATTCTATTTTGTCCATCCTCTCCTGGTCCACGGAAAAAGTAGATTTTGCCACTTTGTCGTAACTTAGGTCTGAGGAATTACAGTATAGCTCTTAGAATACTCGGAAGTAATACAAGTCAGTCAATTGTCTTTGCAGTCTCAAGGTATTTGATGTCTATTGCGACAGTAAGACAGAAAAATGTTTCCCCACAAATGCTGCTGTGTACTTAATGTTTAAACATATTTTATCCTAGTTTTATTGTCATCTATTTAGTTGGATCTTTTTTCTCTTTTATATGCTCTGTATTTGTTTTTATATATTTTGTATTTATCTTGCTCTTTCAGGCCAAAATAAAGATATTGACTGACTGTAAGATGTCATTGGGGAATTTTTCTTTTAGATATTTGAATCTTTTTTGATTTAAAAATAGATACAATTTTTTTTAATTAATTCTATACATAACTGTAAGTTCAATACATTAGCGAAGAATAAACATTTTACTTTAGACAGGATTATTTTAAATCTTTAAATTTTAATTGAATATGTTTTATTAAAAATTAAGGTAATAGTGGGAAGTTACTACTACAAACTTTTTTTCATGTATTCGGAGTTCTCTGCGTCTGAGATCTCCCTATGGCAGCAAATAGTAAAATATTAACTTTTTATTTTATTAATAGTTATTTTTTCAAGAAATGTACATTCTGTAGAATATTTTTTTAAAGTATTTATTTTTGATTTTCTTACACAAGTACAGCAATTCGACATTGAAAAACAAAACAAGATACATTTTGCAGTTACCCCAAGTTTCAAAATACATTATCACAATGATATGCACTGCAGTACGAACATTGCAAATATATGTCAAACATTTCTCGTGTGTTAAGCATGTTATTTCCAGGTGTTCAAACACAAACGACATGGGGTATTCACTCCTCAGACTTGCAGTCTCTCATTATTTGTCCCATTTCAAAATTTTAAGTATTAACGTAAAACAAATGTATGTATTTTGAATGTAGAATAACAATGCTATGGTACTGTTAACAATTTTGAATTATTTAATTTAAAAAAAATCTTTTTATTGAATTTGAACAATAACAAATCACGTGTATAGTCAAGAGATAATTGTCTTATTTCATCATGCATAACATTACTTTTATGTAGCACATTTAGCTCGATCAGGGTGTAACGTGCCTTCTTTGTTTTGTCTGTTGCAGTTCCAGTTCTACTGTTGGGAACACACACATCCCCTTGACAGGCATTCTATTTGCCCCATTTTTTGTCCCATTTTTTGGGGCACCCTCTTACTTAGAACACCTCTTTTTCCGCAATCATACACTTATCCAGTTCCCTGGTCCACAGCTGGAGCGAGGGACTATCTGCCAACACCCACCCCCCCACTTCCTTGCTATTTCCCTCTTAACCAACGTGTAGCCCAGCGTCATAAATTGTTGTTCAGTTTCCGTCAGGTCTGTCGGCCCCCATATATTGAGGACGCCCAGCCGAGGTGTAAGGGTGTGGTCTCCCTCCATTGCTTCCAGCACACACTCCGTGGCCCCTTCCCCGAGAGGTCTCACTCCTGGGCAGTCCCATATCATATGATAGAAAGAGGCGTCTTGTTGACACCCTCTGAGGCATGTTGCACTGGCGCCTATCCTTGCCAGAGTTATTCCCGCGAGGTATGATCTGTGTACGATTTTTAGTTGGATAAGTCTGTATCGCAGTGTGATGGCTGCCTCGCGAGGGGACATCAGTGCCGCCTGCCAGTCATCGTCCTCTATCTGACCTATATCCAGTTGCCATTTCTCTCGGAGTTTGTGAAAGGTGTCCAGTAGGTTATTACAGAGTTTTTTGTATGTAAGTGATATGGCCTTCGTGAGCAGTGGACCATCAAGAAGCCTATCTTCCAGAGGGGACTAGTCATGTCCGGGATAGCTGTAGTGAGGGCATGCCTAATCTGCAGATATCTAAATAACTCTCCATGAGCCATGTCGTACATCTTCTGTAAGTCCTCGAATTCGAGAAGTGCCCCCTTTTTTACCAAGTCACCTATTGTAGAGATTCCGATTATGTCCCACTTGTCGAACCCGGGGTGATTGCCGAGAAACCCCAGTCTCTGGGCACTCCACAGGGGCGTGGCCTTGGTGAAGGTCTCTGCCCATCCGAGACGGGAGTTCGCCAGGTGCCATATCATTACTGTGTGGGCAGTGGGGCCAATGTAACGACCCTTTTGAGTCTTCGAGTATAATGCCTCCAGATATCCTGCCCTTCCCATCTGATATCTATCTAACATGTACGCCGGATCCACCGGTGATCTGTAAATCCAGTGGTTCACCACCACTACTTGTGTTGCCCAGTAGTAGAGGCGGAGATCGGGGCGGGCCACTCCCCCATCATACCACCCTTTAGTCAGCTTGTGTATGGCTATTCGAGGGGATCCACCATCCCATAGTAATGTTCGTATTTCGCTCTCTATACCTGCAAAATATGAGCCCGGAACCCTATGGGGGCAGTTTTGAATGATGTATAAGAACCGGGGCAGGGCCAGCATCTTAAAAAGGGCTGCTCGCCCCACCAGGGATAACGGCAGAGAGCGCCAATGTTTAACGTCCGCTCACAGCCTGATCAGAGGAGCCACAAGATTTTGGTCGTAGAAATTTGGGGGTCAAATTTCGGAAGCCTTCCGTGGTGATCTCCACTGTATAGCCCAATGGCAGCCGGGGGCCTGGCCTTTAAGGAGGAATAGCACTGATTTGCTCCAATTAATGGCATATCCTGAGTATTGCCCGAAGTTCGTGAATATATTCAATACCCCATGAATGGATTTATAGGGGGATGCCAGGTAGAGCAATATATTATCTGCGTATAATGATATTCTATCTTCATGTCCCTCAGCTCATTTCAAACCCCTCACCATGGCATCTCGCCTAACCCATGCCTCAAGCGGCTCCAGCATCAGGGCGAATAGCAAGGGGGGAGAGAGGGCAACCTTGCCTGGTGCTCCTATTCAGTGGGAAGGGTTTGGATGTGTAGTTATTGACTCGGATCTGTCCCCAAATATCCGTATACAATAGTTTCACCCAACCCATGTATTTAGGCCCAAAGCCCATACGCCTCAGGACTTCGAATAAATAGGGCCATTCGATGGAATCAAACGCCATCGAGAGGATGACCGAGTCTTCCTCCATAAACTGATGGCGTACCAGTACATTATGAAGGCACCTAATGTTTAATGCTGTATTCCTCCCGGGCATGAAGCCCGACTGGTCCGGGTGGACCAGTGCTGAGATGACCGCTATTAACTTTAGGGCCAGGACTTTAGGTAAGATCTTTGCTTCCACATTTATTAGGGTAATCGGGAGGTAGGAGCCACATGTCTCTGCCGGCTTACCCGGCTTCCTAAGTACCACAATGGATGCTAGTGTTTGGTCTTCCGGTAGGCGACCTTTCTCATAACTTTCTTGAAACATAGCCTGTAGATGAGGCGTCACTTGCGTGGCTGCCAGTTTCAAACATTCTATGGGGATCCCGTTGGGACCCATAGCTTTGCCAGATTGAATTTTGCTCATAGCTAGCTGAATCTCCTCATCTGTTAAGTCACCCTCCAATGCCTCTCTGTCTGCGTCCGATAATACCGGTATGTCACTGTCTGCGAGAAGTTGGCAGGAGTCCTCTGAGGTGTAAGACGTGGATGAGGTGTAGACTTGTTCTAGGTGGGTCACGAAGGCATTGGCTATGTCGCGTGGGGGTGTGACATGTGACCCATCCCTAAGAGTCAACTGCGGCACCCATCTCTCCCCCTGCTCCCTCCTCTCCAGCCACGCCAGTAATTTCCCGGCTCTGTCCCCAAGTTCGTATAGTCTGTGTTGTGTGTAGGAGTTTGGCTTGTATCTTTTCTCTAGCGAATATCTTCTATTCTTCTTGCCTAAGCTGCAGGCGGTGTCTAGTATTGTCTGAGGGGGCTATATTGTGTTCATCCTCTAACCTCTGGAGGTCCCTTTCAACCTGATCCATCTGTTGCTGCCGTTGTTTAGTGTACCCAACCCGGAGAGCCAGGGCCTGCCCTTTTATTACTGCTTTTAATGCCTCCCATACCGTTTGCGCCAAGTCTACGGAACCAACATTTTCAATAAAGTAATTCTGGGTTCGTTCCACTAGGTCTTCTTTAATATCTGGGATCTTCAGCATCCAGGGGCTGAGAGTCAACGCTGTGCGTGGCTAGCGCTCAAGAGTGTTAATTCCACTGGGGAGTGATCTGAAATGCCCCTTGGGAGTGCCCAGGGGTTTTGAAACTGGCCAATGGAGCCCGATTGTATGAGAAAATAGTCAATTCGGGAGAAACTTCTGTGGGCATTAGGATAATAGGTGTACTGTACTCCGTCTGGCTGTATCGCACGCCAAACATCTGTTAGGCCAAGGGCCCCTGCAAATTCGTCCATGTGTGTGTGCGGCCGTGTCGATTGTCTGGGTGGAAGCCTATCTCTACTGTCACCCATTGTCATGTTAAAGCTCTCCCCATTATTAGTGTGCCCATGAGATGATCTGTTAGTACCCTCCCTTGAGCCGAAAGCTCTTTTCCCTCCCCATTGCCGGAGGGAGGTACACTGAAACCACATTTAGAATCCTTCCCTCCCACTGCACCTCTGCTACCGCAAACCTACCCCGCTGGTTGGCCCATGTTCGCCTCACCATAAGTGCCACACTCTTTTTGACCAAGATACCTGTCCCTCGAGAACCCGAGGTGAAGTCCACATGTACCAGCAGTTTATATCCCCATCTGGTAAGGGGCTTGCTTTTGTTACCCCCCATATGCGTCTCCTGGAGTAACACGAGGTCTGGGGCTTGTCTTTTAAGGTATTGCTGCACTATCCCTCTCTTGATTTTGTCCCCCATGCCGTTTACCACGTCATTACCAACAAATACACATACTTATTAGCCCCTGTCATCCTCTGTCCCTGGGTACGAAGTTACTGTTGCCATTATGCCCGAACATAGCTCTGCACTCATTCAGAGGGAAACCTCCCATCTCCCTTCTCTGCCTGTCCTGACGCGTCCGTGGTGTTCAATCGCCATGATAACCATCTTTTCTGTAGTATGACTGTCTTGGGTGATCGTGAAATATGCTCTTAATTTACCTTTGAAACGTGAATTCCAACTATACAAACCTCCCATCCCCCCCCCTCCCCGTACTTGCCCTTCCTCCCCCTCCCTGCCCCCCTGCCAGTGGATTTAAAACTACCCACTCCCCAACTAGGCAGAGTGCCTCTTACCCCACCCAATATACTCGTGGGTGCTGGCTGGCCGCGCTATCACCCTCGCCTTGCCATAATAATCGTAGTGTATAACTTAATGTTCAAAGCCTGCTGTACATCCCTGCTCAATCTTAAAACCTAGGTCCCTCCTTGACTCTGGCTTTCTACCATTAGTCGATACTCTGTACCGTTTCCCCCATGCGGCGGCTCAGTCTGTTGCACCACGGCTCTTCTCTCCCTTCTCGGCCGACGATGTATCTTCCTCCCGGTCTTGTCCGAGTTAGTGGCTGGGGGAACGCCTTCCCCCATTTCGGCCCCTCCGCGGGACCCCACCTGTCTCCATCCTTCTATCCAGTCCCAGGCTACCTCTGGTGAGGAGAACAACCACGTCTTCCCCTCCGATTCCACTCGTAGCTTTGCAGGAAATAGCATTGCGTATTTCACTTTAGCTGCCTCAGTTCTTTTTTGACCTCCATAAAACTTTGTCTTTGAGCCTAGACTTTTGCAGTATAATCTGGGAAGAAGGTGACCACGCTGTTTTCAGTCTTCAGCGGGGGATTTGTTCTGGCCGTTTGCAGGATTGTGTCTCTGTCTCTGAAATTGAAGACCCGCGCAATGAGCGGGCGCGGAGGGGTCCCCGGTTTAAGACAACCTCTCGGCACCCGATGTGCCCTTTCAATGGAGAAATAGCTAGATAGTCTCTTGGGTTGGAGATGTTGAGTGATCAGCTCTTCAACGTAGAGGTCCGCCGCCGGCCCCTCTGCGCGTTCCGGGACCCCCAAAATTCAAATGTTGTTCCTGCGTGCCCGCCCTTCGTAGTCGTCTAGCTGTTTAGCCAGCAAGGCTTGTTGAGTCTGCAGCGCACTAACTTGCTGCTGGAGCTGAGATGTGTCCGCCTGCAGAGCGGCAGTCGTGTCTCCTAAACGTTTGACTTTATCATACATTTTGCGAAAGTCCGCTCGAAACAGGGACACCTCCACAGTCACTGAGTCCAGGGATGTGCGCACCCCTGTAATGGCCGCCATGATGTCGTGAAGTGTGGGTTCTGCCTGTGGCGGAGGGCCACGTTTTCCGTCTGTCAGTTCCGGTTGCGCTGTCTCCCGCTCCTCTCCCATCTTGCCCCATGCATGTTTAGTAAGTTTAGTTTGGGCCGAGGTCTTGGGTCCCTTTCCACTCGCCATTTTCACTGGGAAACTCGTCCCCTGTCTGTGATCCCCACTGGTATTCCCCGCCATCTGCCCGGTGGAGATTGTCCCCCAGGCGGCCTGTCTGTTTTCCCGGGGGGGGGGGGGGCTGCCCTTTGTTGGCTTCTGGAGCTTAACTTCGAGTTGGGAGTATGAGTTGCACTGTGGCCCCAATTTACACTGATCGGGGTCCTACTGTGCACTGGGGCCCCCTTTACTGCAGTAGGGTAGTCTTGTGGCCCCCTCTTGAGTCAGGGTTCTCAATGCCTCTTTCTCCGGTACCTCTGTTTCCTTGGCGACTGTGATCTCACTAGGGCCTCCCAATCCCTGCATTATTCATGCATGTAATGTCTCTTTGAAAGTAGAATTGCGTCTCTTGTTTGTGGCCGATTTTCCTCCTACACCTGCTATTCAAATGCCCCCAGTTCTTTGTTGGCGTCTGAAGCTTGACTTCAAGTTGGGAATGCTGAGGTAACACCAGTACGCGTCGCGCTGTGGCCCCAATTAACGTTGGTCTGGGTCCTACTTTTCACCGGGGTCCCCTTCTCTGCAGTAGGGTAGTCTTGTGGCCCCCTCCTGAGTCAGGATTCTCAATGCCTCTTTCTTCGGTTCCCCTGTTCCCTTGGCGACTGTGACTTCACTAGGGACTCCACTCCCCGTATTGTGCATGCATGGAATGTCCCTTTTGAAGGAGAATAGAGTCTCTTATTTGTGGCCTCTGCCGATTTTCTCCTGTGCCTGCTATTCAGATGCCACCAGCTTTCAGTCTCTGTCCCACCGATCCATGGGCGCGCAAGGAGGGGGGCAGGGGGGGGGGGGGAGGGCACGCTAGGCCTCAGCCGGGGTCTCGATTTTGAACCTGCCGGCCAGGTCTGCCCACGCCGCACCCCCGCTCCGCACTCACCGCGCCTCTGAATGTCAGGCGATCTTCGATGGGTCCGACTTCACCCTTCGATGTGAGAGTAGGCGATGGCACCGTCCGGCGCTCTGGATCCCGCTGAGTCTACCGGCTGCGCCCCTTCTCCGGGGCTCACTCCGATGAGCCCAGCGGCGCCACCATCTTATGCCTTCCGGCTGCCGCCCGTCTGGATATCAAGTTGTTTTCCGACCCCTCCGGTCTTTTCCACGCCACCAACGAAGCCATAGGAGGTGTAGGCACTCTTCCCACCTGAATTCCAGGGTGATCTCTGGATTGTTACATGATTATTAGCGGATTTTACGGCGAGGGCTGAGGAGCCTCTCTAAGGAGCCGCCCTTCGTCTTGGCTGCTAGCCACGCCCCCTGAATTATTTAATTTAAATATATTACATTTATTTAGCCAGGATAAAAAAAAAAATCGTTGGATTAAAAAAAAAATCGTTAAAGGTAAATGCTTATATTTACTTATGTATTAAGAATTTCAAAAAGGAATTACTTTAATTATTTAGAAGTCACATTTATTTGTAAATTAAAACTATTAAATTTATCATAAAATATTTGTGTGTGATATATATCTATATATCGTTATACTTTTAATGTTATGACTGTATTCTTGATAGTTACCTTGTGGGAAATGTTGTGCGTAATACAGAAAGACTGCTTATAGTTACAAGCCAATGATAAAAGCTTTAGACCAGATTTGTTCAGTAATAAAAGGTAAAGATAATGACCCTATCTGTTACAGTGAAACATAACGTCAGTTGCCATGACCTATTTATTGTGTAAATAATATGTTTAAGCCGATAAGCCTTTAAGGGTAGATTGGTATTTTACTGTGTTAAAGGCCGTAGACCTGTTTTTGTTACATGGAATCTCCAGATTACGCTAGTAAGAAGGGTTTGATGTTGCTTATCTTCACTCTTTCGCTGGCAAATCCATGCTTTAGAAGCGACATACACAGAACCAGATCAGGCGGCCGGGAGTTCTTTTATGAGTGTGAGGAGGAGTCCTAAGGAGTTGTCTGGGTGTTTGAGGCAAGGAAATGTAACGGTTCAGGTAGGTGGGACCTAAGCTGTGTAGTGCTATGAATGTATGTGCGAGAAGTTTAAAATGAGCATATTTGTGTGTCTGGAGTTAGTGCAGAGGTGTGGTGTGATGTGAGGTCTGTGTGGGAGATTGAGAATGAGTCCGACTGCTGAGTACTGGATGGTTTGTATTCTGCTAGTGAGTTGTTTGTGATCTGGCATAAGCGGTGTTCCCCTAGTCCAGCTTGCTGATTACTAGGGTGTGAGTCTGTTGTTCTAGTGTTGCTTGGGAGCCATTTGAAGATCTTCCTCCGCATCTTCGGGGTGTTCAAGTAGGTTACAGGGACAGCGTTGACATGTGTGGTCATGTTCAGTTTGTAGTTAATTATTCAGAGGCTCCTGGCGTGTGTGCTCGGTGTGGGTCAGAGTTCGGCCAGTCAGCAGTTAGTCTCATGGTGAGATTTTCATGTCGAAGAGCAGTACTTAGATTTCGTCAGTGAGCTCGAGACAGTGGAACTTCATCCAGTTAGTGATTTTGGTCATGCAGGTGTTGATGTCTTGTCTGAGAGGGAGAGTAGGAGTTGTGGGTCATCGAGCCAATAGGACTCCAGTGCTGAATGATCCACATCCGGAGCTCTGCATCCCTTCTAAAGCGACCCGTGTGTCCATCCTCTTAGCTGCGTAATATTTGAATGATCAAACAATCCGCTTTGAATGATCTGTCATTCCTTCACCCCCTCATTTAGTGCCTACAAAATCTCTGGTACTAGCTCAGACCCACCGGGAGGCAGCTCCCTTAGTATATGAAGAACATAATCCCTAATGAAGATTGATATGACACACTGATGCTGTAATCCATTCAAAGCTACAGGCTACAACCCACAAATCGCCCCAGAATGATTTCCGGAACCTAACTATAAGGCCATCTTCACCCGCCACCTGTAATAATGCTCAATCAGATGAAATCTTGGGGAGGAATCCATTCAACTACAACACCCCTTCTCCACCCCCCACATTACCAAACTGAAGGAACATATTCCCCCACCACCCCAGGATTGTATTTGCTCCCAAATTATTATTCAAGAGGGATCCACAACATCCTTAAACTAATTGTTGTTAGCTAGTCTGGACCGCATTACATCTACAGATTTACTACAATAAAGATTGTGAGATCACAGAAATCTGTTGTATGAATAAGGGAGTAGTATTCGGGCAACTATGTCATTCGGGCATCTTTAAGAAATGGGGCATAGTCATAACCTGCTGCACAGAATAACCCTATATCTTGGAACGTGAAAATACGCTTAATAATTTTACTGAATAACTTGACAGCATCAAGTCGCATATAGATCTGTGCGTCTCCCTTCAATGAATCTTCTGCCCACGAGGATCTGTGTGATCTAAAATTCCACATACGGCAGGAAACTGGGCCAGAGAAGACAGACGTTATCAACCCCTGAAAGGGACCCCGATTCATATCCATTGACTGGGCAGCACAAACTTATGGCACAGAGGTCAAATTGCCAATATTACTCTTTGTTGACAGTTATTTTATCACAGACATAACTATGACTGCATCAACTACTCTTTGACATTAAGAAATATTGTACTAACAAAACATTGTTGATTAATACTACTAATACATTTATGACCCTGAAAATGTATTGCCCTAAAAACTAGAAAGAAGCGAAGAGTGACTTTCTCAAAATATGGAGAAAACCTGGAAGTCAAATGTTTAAATTACCTGGGTATAGGATTTGATGAAAACCTATCCTGGCTGGTCCAGTTTACCAAGAGTGAAACCACGATGAGCCAATATGCTGGTGCTATTTTACGATTCGCTTTCAAGATTTAAAAAAAATAAATCAAGTTTTATTGTCTTGTCCTATTTGTATGGCCTTAGGGCTGAAAATGTATTTTAAATCCAATAGGCCTTTAACGGTGGATTGGTATAAACACTGTGTTAAAGCGTGTAGGCAGATTTTTTTTTTTTACATGGAAGTTACAGAATTTACTTAGTAGCAAGGACCTATGCATAAGGTGGGACATTTGCTGTCCCTTTACTAACCAACATTCAGCTCACAGAGGTCCCTACAGATCCTCCGATGGTTGGGACTGACCACTACTTAATAGGTTTCTCATTGCATCATACTGGCTCTAAAAATTAGAATCGGCCTAAAGCTATATACAAACGTCCCTGGCAGAAATTGGATCGCCCCACCTTCCATAATATGCTTGTCATGTATCAGCCCACTTGCTCTTTGGACGTCGATACAGCCTGTGCTGGCTTTGAAAACTGGATCAATCAGGCACTAGATAGGTGCATCCCAGCCAAATGGACCCATCCTAAGAAAGGCCATTCCCAAGAGTGGTTTGAGGAGTCTCTTGGTAAGGCCAGGAAAAACTGCAAAAATCTTGAATGTCGCTGGAGACGCTCCTACTGCCCTATTGCCAAATCTGAGTACATAGCCACTAGGACTACCACAAACTGATTCGAAAAACCCGAGTCGATTTAAAAAAAAAAAAAAAAAAAAAAAAAACTTTTTTTTTTTTTTTTGCTGATAAGATTAATTCGAGCAATAAACCCTCAAACAGTTTTTTCTCTACTAAAGGATATGGTGAAAACTCCAGTGACGAATGATGGTGTTATCACTTCAAATGACCAGTGTGAGGTGCTGGCCACCTAATTTATTAATAAAGTAGCAGGCATTTCTGATAGCTTTCATGGGAAATGTGAAGCCTCTGCGATGCTTGGGGCGGAGTCTGCAGGAATGGGGGCTAACTCTTTGCACACCTTCCCTTCCATTACTTTAGACAACCTCAAAGCTCTGATCACGAAGATTAAATCTGGGTCCCCCACTGACTCCATTAAGCCTGATCTTGTTAAACATCAGGACTCCCTGCTATCAGACTGTCTGGATCTTATTAATATCGGTCTGTCCAATGTTGAAGTTCCTCAGACCTGAAAGCATGTGAAAGTTATCCCTCTCTTGACGAAACCCTCGCTTGATGCCTCCAGGCCGGAGAACTATCGCCCGATTTCGCTCCTGCCATTCTTTTCTAAAATCACAGAATCTTATGTGAATGGCATTTTGATGCAGTATTTGGAGTCTTACTCCATACTAGACCCATCCCAGAATGGTTTCCCTCCTAAAGATAGCACGGAGACCGCTTTATCAGCTGTAACGGAACAACTAAGAGTCTCCATGGATGAGGGCAACTTGACTGCGCTCATCCTGCTTGACCTTAGCGTGGCCTTTGATACGGTCTCACAGTATTTTGATCCATGGGCTGCGTGGGATCGGTGTCACAGGCAGTGCCCTTGATTGGTTCTCCTCCTTTCTGTGTGACCGGTCGTTCCAGGTCATCGCTCCTCCATTCCACTCCTGTGTGCTGTGGAGTCCCACAGAGGTCGGCACTGAGTCAGACTTTATTTAATATCTATGTTCGTCTGCTGACCTTGTTGGCCAACACTCGTAATATACAGTTGGCATCTTATGTGGACCACACGCAACTAATTTTTTCTTGTACCAAAGACTCCAACCAGGACATGACTAAATTTCAGGAGGATCTGGCAGCTATAGCTGGGTGGAAGTAGGCAAACGGTCTTAAATTAAATTCATCCAAAACTGAGATCCTCTTGCTTGGCAGAGACTCACACCAGTGGGGCATCAACTGGTGGCCGCCAATGTTGGGTAATCCCCCTGTGCCCAAAACCGTGGCAAATCTCGACATTCGTCTGGATACTGCACTCCTGTGTGAGGAGCATGCTAAGTCTGTTGCAGGGACCTGTTTTGTTATTCTGCGTGTTCTTAAACCCATCTTGGGTCTGTTTGACACTCATACACGCCAGCTGGTTGTTCAAGCCACGATCCTGGCTAGGCTGGATTATGGTAACAGCCTCCTGTTAGGTGCTAACAAATCTGTGATAAATAGGCTCCAACGCACCATGAATGCGGCAGCTCGTACTTTATTTGCATTGCCTAAGTACAACTCTGTCTCAGGGGTGTTAAGCCGACTCCACTGGCTTCCCGTGGAGCAAAGAGTCCAGTTCAAAGCACTTTGTGTTATTCATAAAGTTTTGACTGGCTCCGGCCCGGTGATCCTCAGAAACCTGACCCACCATTATGTTCCCTCCCGTGCACTGCGCTCTGCGGGTCTACAGCTGATGTGGGTGCCTCGCTTCCGTAGAACCAGAGCCGGAGGCAGTTGTTCCAAGGTGTTAGCTCCTACTCTATGGAATTAATTGCCTCTCGCTATCCGGAACACTCCCAATCTCTTGGTGTTTAGAAAGACAGTAAAGACATGGTTATTTCAGTAGCTTAATTATCTCGCTCTTCTCTCTCCCTGCTCTTTAGCGCTGGGACGTCCCTTTGCTGGGACAGCCATGCGCTCTATAAGTCGCATAACATAACCTATTTTAGTGTTGCTAGCATACTCTGGCAAACCTTTGGGCTAGAATATTTCCGCTCCATGAGAATACGGGGTGGGAGTGTATAATATTTTTCCTACCCTAATTTATGCATATTTGTGACTTCATAATTTTAGGCCTGATGGCTGCCTTGTGGCAGAGCTTACATTTATGCTCATTACAGTAGGCCACATTTAGTCTTAAAGGTTGTAGGCCTGATTATTTCCTTGGGAAAAGTTATGTCCAGAGCACGTAGATTTGATCAATTTATTATAAAGGCAGTACGCCCAACTATTATCAAAAGATTATGTTCAGGCCAATAGGCCATTACTGGTGGATTCTTATTACACGTCTTAAGGACTGTAGACATTCATATTTAATTGCACAGGTTGCCTTCGTAGACAAGGATGTTGGTTATCCCCTTTGGTAGACTCTGGTGGTGGAGGGTGTACGCTGTGATATTTGCTAGAGCTCCCTAGGAGGGTCTGACAGGTTTAGTTGTCTTGCAGGCTCTTGTAATACAAGCATTGGCATAGCCAATAGTTCTCGCTTTTGGGACCTTATAAGTATTTAGTTATGCAGAACAATATCCTTGGTGCAACAACTGTTGCATAGCTAAACACTTATAAGGTCCCAGAGACAAGACCTATTGGCTATGCCACAACACTCACTCTTCTTCCTTTCTCTTGTTGGGGGAGTATCCAACTAGTGTTCTCAGTTTTTGCCACTAACTGAAATTTATTTCTGTATATTTTCGCCACAAGTATTGGCAACATGTAGAAATATAGAGGTGAGCAATAAAAGTCGATATGGCTTTTGCACACAGGCCAAGAGATGGGGATCTCTGTCGTGCCTCATGCCATATTACCTTGGTGAAAAATCCATTTTTGTCCATCGCTATAGTGTTTTCACATCCTTGTGTAATGTTTAGTTGGTCAGAACCTGCAACCCATGGGAAATATCCCTTTCTGCAATTAACATGTAAGCAACCAGCCGTGAATGTCAGCTTTACGGTAATTATATATAAAGCACAGGACTGCAGCTCTACTGTTATACAAAAATGGCATGGAATGCAGCATAAGAGTTAATAGACTGGACCACGCATATCGATATATCCTAGTTTTACAGATGGTGAAACACTGATCAAATAGATTAATGTGATTTTGCATAATACCATCAGAGTTCATGTAAAATTACAAAGCAGACTGTCTGACACTGAGATGTTTAATATCTCTGAGCCATCTTTTGTGTGGAGCATCATTAGTTAATTTTCTGAGCGGAAAATGTGAGGTTTTGCCAATTATGTATAACAGTGTTTTCAATTACCAAAACACACTTCTCCTAAATCAAAATCACAAATATTAAGTCGTATATTAAGGCAACAGTAAATAATGTTTTGGTGCTTAAAGTGTTTCTTTAATGTAGTCTACGAATTGCCAAGAAAGCCCACTTTTTTTTGTTGAAATTCTTATGATGTTTAGAAGTGTTCACTTAAAGCATGTACTCGCTAGACTAGGCACATTTATTTTCTGAGCTGTAATACAATTAAGAAAATTGACTGCATGTCACTTCTGATTATACAAAAAATGTTTAACTCCAGGGCATGATGTATGTGCGCACTATGCTGTAACATAAAGAAAAAGGCAGTAGAAACATGCTTTCCAGAACAATTTAAAGTATAATCATCTGAGTCTAAGCACACATACAAACATCTATAAAATATAATATTTTTCAATAAAGTGCAGCTTTTCTTGACTAGACCCGTATCGTAATGAATTCTAGGTGGTTTCAATCAACTTCCCGAGTGTGAATGAATCTTGGAAAGTGCAGTATTCTCAGGGTAACAAAATGCTAAATATGAATAGATTATAATGACGTGAGCCCAATAATACATAGCAACAAACAAATGTGCTGAAAACGGCACCGCATAGATCCTGTTTAAAATTCCTAATGAAGGGGGGCGTGGCAAGCGAGCCGCAATGGCGGACGCGAGTTAGACGAGCTCCGTCCAACCCGCGGTAATATCCTGAGATATCCTGGTTCCCCCGACCAAACATTTGGCCGGAAGGGGGTGTAGAGAAGCTGCTTCCCCGAGTGGCCACCCGACGGAGCTCCGGGGAGCCAGAGCGCGCTATCGGCGGCGGAATCGCGCCGCGCGCGGGTCGGGGCCCGGGGGACGTTGCTGAAGCCGGGGAGTCGAGTGCTGCATCCGGGAGGCCCCCGGCGGTGGCGGATCGAGGTGCGCCTGGCCCCGAGCAGAATCACAAGTGCTGGGATTGACGGCAGGCGATGGGAGCGAAGCTGGGGGCTGGCAGCCTGCGGGACACAGTGGAGGAATAAGCAGGGCCTACCGCGCCACCGAGGGCAAGGCGGAGAGCTGCGTGGGGCCTGCCCGGCGACAGAAAAGAGTGGCAGCAGTTATGGAGGGGATTGGCCCTAGAACTACACATTGCAACACCGAGGACTGGCGGTGGGGGAGCGCTGAGGGCCACCACAGCCAACAGACTCTGGTCCCATTGGCCGGGTGCCAGAGAAGCAGAGTGATGGCCCGGAGTGAAGACGGCGAGGGCCCCCTTGGCGTTGTGGGCTACGGAGGCGGTGACTGGCGGGGTCCTGATCCTCATCTGAGTGAAGGAGTCTGTCCACGCGCGGGCTGACACCTGCTACGGGCCAGGGGCGAGGGCCTACTTCTGGACACGAGTGGCGGCCTAGGCGGGGTGGCGATAGATGATACGGCGGCCGGACCGGGCCGCGGAGGTGAGGAGGAGTGATACTCACGACGGATCAGAGGGCAGCCCCTTGACAGAGGAGCGGAGTGTGACGGCACCGGGCACGCGCGTGGCAGCGGCTGAGACTCGGCGGGGCGCCCTAACGGTGTGCAATCGGTGGTGCGGTCGGACGAGGTGAGGTGGGGAGTCGTGGCTTTGGGCCTGGTGGACAATTGCATCGAGGGCGGTCAGCCTTGAAGCTCCTGGTCAGTCGGCGCCTATGGCGCACAGTGAGGCCACCCAGTAGTTGGCAGGATTGGATTGATTCTGTGGAGCTCATTCTGCATGGGATCAGAGGGATCGGACCCCTAGAGGGGACTCCTTGGGCCCGGGGCAGCTGCTCCTGCGATTGGCCCTGCCGCGACTGGTCCTGTGGGGGGTCCCTGGAAGAGGACATGACAAGAGACAAAGGCGGTGGCTCTGCTCGCCATGGCCAAATTGATAAATTTACTGGTCCCGGAGTGGAGGCTGGCGCGGCCGGGGGACCGCCAGAGACTATCCCGGACAATGCGGCCCTGATGGCGGCCATAACCCAATCCAGAGACATGCTAGATGCTAAGATCGGGGCGGTTGGGTCAGATGTCACATTGCAGCGCCAAGATCTGCGCAACGCAGTGTCTCGCATCACAGGGGTGGAGGACGATGTTACCACGCTGAAACAAAAAATGCGATCCATGGAAAAGATTCAGCGGGGATTGGCGCTTCGGGTGGAAGATGCAGCAGGACGGGCCCGGCGGAACAATTGGAGATTTGTGGGCTTTCCGGAGGGCTGCGAGGCAGGTAACATGGAACGCTTCCTCACACAGTGGCTGGAAAGTTGGCTCCCACCGGATGCGCTATCACGCTGTTTCGTGGTAGAACGGGCCCACCGAGCACTGATGCAGAAGCCGCCGCCGGGGGCGCGTTCGCGGCCTGTGATAGCGAGATTTCTGAACTATTTCGACCGTGATGCTGTTCTGAAACAGGCCCGGGCTAAAGAACCGCTGCAATACGAAAATGTTCCCCGATTACACCCGCCTAGTACAGCAACAGCGTCAGTCCTTCATGGCAGCGAAGGCCCGCCTGAGAGACCTTAAGCTACCATACGCCCTGTTGTTTCCGGCTCGCCTGCGGGTGGTGTATCAGTCCCGTACTCACTTCTTCGATACCCCGGAGGAGGTATTCAAGTGGACTGACGAGACTGTGCGGATACGAGTGTCCACGCCGCCTGGCAGGGAATCTGACTCCTCCACCGGAGAGGTGGCCCGGAAGGATCCGAAGAGACGGCAACGGTTGGGGGACAGGCGGTCGCGCTCCAGGAGGCGCTCGGTGTCTGGTGGGGTTTCCGCGGGGGGATGGAGCGGTCTCGTAAGAAATACAAAAAAAGCCTGAAAAAACGCACAAAGCTGTCTGAAAAAAACAAGAAAAAACAATCGATAGAAACTCACTTGAATGTCGAGAAAAGTAGAACGCGAACCGTTGGATCAAGTTGAAGCTGGTACCTGGAGGGTATACTCGCGAGACTGCAAATAGCAGCTTAATATTTTCCAGTCTTTGTGCGTTTTTTCAGGCTTTTTTTGTATTTCTCACGAGACCGCTCCATCATTCTTATCCATATATTTGTACGTTTTTTTAGATCTACTTTACTTTGTTCCACTACGCGATTAGCTGTGGGTAAGTGGGAAGCCACGTTTTTCATATAATAACCTACATGTTTACCTAGCACTTTCTCCAGTCTTCATCGTTTTTTCTCTCGTAGAATCATAACTGCTGGTATTCGCGTTTTTGCTCTCGCAATCCTTTCCTCATTGGGTTGCTTTTGGTTTACTAGACGAGGTGAGTTCACCTCGCCTTGTATACCTTTTAATCATTTTTCTCTTTTCAAAAATTTCCATTAGAGTTCATATTATCACATTCATTATTTTCACCTCGGTGCCAGACTCTTTCTGGTGGCGTGGTTCCTGCAGCTTCCATTTCATTACAGTATATTGTTGTATTTACACACTACAAGTACTGGGTCTTGATTCACTATTGATGTAGTGTGGCTTACAGAGTGATGAACACACAATCATTTGTAATGGCTTTTCATTGGGTACAACCAGTATGTGTTTGATTATTAGTAATGTCAATTATTATTGCTTTCTTGTTTCTAGATTGCCCCTGACGAAGGGACGTGTCGGTCCCGAAATGCATTGGGCTCACCTTTATTCTCTCGTGTACTAAACTGTGTTAACCAAAAATGTACCTTGTCTGTATATTGACACATGTTTATTAGCATCAGGATGCACTGCAAATGATGTAACAAAATGATCTATGTACATGTGTGAAAATTATCAACATATATGAATTAATATATGTGCATTGAATCTAATTGATTTGTTTGATTACTTTGCATTCGATGAGTTGATTAATAATCAAGGGTCATAGTTACCCCTAACACTGTGCGCAGTGGCGACTACCGCATGGCTAGTTTCTTTTTCCTGTCAGGAGGAAGGGACATTTATTCACACTATTTGGCACTGCCCTGCGCTGGACCGGTTCTGGAGGGGGGTAACTACCGGTCTGTCCGAGGTGCTGGGGTGGGCGATCCCGCGCACGCCACGATTTGCATTACTACATGTCATGGCAGGCATTGGGGGCAACATATATAAGCGGCACCTGCTACGGCTGGGCCTTACACTAGCAAAGCGGGATATCACTAGAGCGTGGAGGGCGCCTAGAGCTCCATCGGTAACCGCATGGAAAAACGGCCTAGACTTTTGTATGGGGCTGGAACAGCCCATATTTGTAGCCCGGGGATGTCCACGCAAGTATTATAAAATATGGAAAAGGTGGGCGGATTACTGGGGGCTGTGGCTGGAGCAACCAGTAGAAGAAGAGGATTATTTATGGGGATGATTAGGGAGACTGGTCGGGCAGGGGGGGCGCCAGGCAGGGGGGGGGGGGGGGGGGAAGACCGGGGGATCCATCTTATCACAATATGACGTGACTGTGGGACCTTAAGGCTGTGGTGGGGAATCTATGGACATGGTGCGACGCAGGGGACGGGGTGGGGGGAGTTTGGGGGCGGGGGGGTTGTTATTGTTCCGGATATACTTCAGTGGCATTGCTGGATGGCAAGCGTACAAATAGATTGCTATAGTGATATGCTGCAATGTGATTTTGTTGACGACTCTGATATTCAGGGTCCTGTAACATCTGTGCAATCGACAAATAAAACATGTTTTCAGAAAAAAAATAATTCCCAATGAAGTTCAAAGATATATGCAAATTGTACAATATATCAGAACCGTCTTCAAATTTCTGTCATACATAATTACTTGCAATAGAGTTTTTATGTTTACTTGCGGATTTTGATAGTCTCGCCAGGATATGTAATAAAACAGAAACCAGAAAGTCAATTCTAAGGTCATTATGGGGCACTGTGTTTAAAGTGTCATTCAGTTTCCTCTTTGAGCCATCTCTTAAACTTTGACAAGAAGACAGATAGAAAACACAAATGACGAGAGTGAGCGAAATTGATGTGAAACTGATGTGTCCAAGTGTGGGAATAAAGCCCACTGAATGTCACACAAGGCTCTAATGCACAGTGAACTTCCCACTTCCATGTGCAGCTGCATACCTAATCGTGCATCACAACAAACAGATGTTCTAGTGCAAGTGGGAGCTTCTGCAAAAGTGACTGTATTACAAAGTGAAAGGTGGGTAATGAGGAGTGATAGATGCCAGTATCAAAGATTGCGGGCAAGTGCGTGTAAAAGTGCAGGATGGAGTGAGAGGCTACATAAAACAACCATGACTGGCCTGTGAAGTAGAATTAAAAAAAATCCACTGTACCTGTGTAGCCCAGCGAGTTGTCGTCATTGTCCGAAGTGGGAAAGGGTGTCCCGCTGTCTTTCACTCTCTCTCGGTCCTCGGAGTCTGTCGGAGCTGCTGGTGAGTCCATGGCATAAACAGTGGTACTTTCAACAGCGCATGTACAGACACAAAGGCATCCCTACACGACAGCCACACGCACTATGAAAGCAGGCAGCAAGCATTCCCTCTGCACAGCCTGTTGTGTGCCGACCTTGATAAACTAGGTGCCAACATTGCGCATTATAGCCCAAATGCCTCTTGCTGTGGAATATCTGCTTTTTGATCCCCTTTGCTCATCTGTCCTTTGACTGCCACCCCACAGCCTGTCAAATGCTAAGTGTGGACATGGGGCACCGACCAGCACGAGCTGCGAGGAGCATATTGGGAAGTCGGGCTTCTGACTGCCGGCTTTGCTAATTTTGGACCTTATTGTTAATCAAAGCTATTGACTGTGATCACTAGACATCATCGCTTCATCTCATGGCAATTACAGACTCTGGGGCCTTTTCCTCCTTGTGGGGAAGGGGAAAAAACGGTGGTGGGTCGGGGGGGGGGAGGAGGGGAGGAAGCTGCCATTTCTGTGGAGCAGGGAGAGAGCTGAAACGAGGCACAGGCCTCTAAAACAAGCACCAACTCGCACGGCAGCAGGGGGAGGGGAGAGAGGAGGGGGCCTGCGCCGGATTCCCTTGCGGGAGCGAGCAGCAAGGCACGATAATTGCTAACATATGGCACCGCTGCTCGCTCCCGCAATGGAATCACCAAACGTGCACGCGTTGCCATTTAAAGCAATGTAACACGTGCACGTTTTTGCCCGCAAAGCTGCGCTGATTGCTAAAGGTCTCCTTCTTATGCAGCGCACGCGTGCTGCGTAGGTGAGACCTAAAAACGATTTATAGGACAATACATTCATATATACATGCACATACATGGAGGGGCTTTGTATCACCTCTGTACTGCCCTTTGTCTGTTCAAGGGCTCTTCATATTCTGCTTCTGCCTATGACGTAGTAAGTCGGTCCACTTTAGTCGTATATGTGCCCTGTGAGGGATAGCATTCTGCCTGATCACCTATGCATGCCTACCTGCAAACTAATGTGCTTCGGTGCCACAACTTGCGTGCTAGTCTTTTAGCTGTGTTTTCGCCGTTTCGTTTTCTTTTTCATTTCCTACTTCATTTATTTGTTTTCTTTCTGCATTTTTTCACCTTCAACTAGCTATGCTACCAGCTGTTATGTTTATAACCATTTGTTGGGCCTTCTTGTATCGGTACAGCAATGATAAGCTATGGAAACTACCATTTCACAGTCCCGGCCGAGTGCGATGTTTGAGCATCTGCCTTGAAGTGGGATATAGCGTACTTAATTGCTCCTAGGTGGCCAGCTCGCTGCTACTGAACCGGACGGTCATGGTGGAACTTTGCAAACAAACGCAAAATAAATGAATCCTTGTTTTAGAGTTTGTGTGTCTGTTTTATCGTGGATCTGTACATGCATAAATCTGATACAGAATTTGTGGCTGGATGGGTTAATTCAAAGAGCAGCAATTGAGTATATATGATGATTTGTTAAGTGTCCAAACGCACCAGTGACGGAAGACATGCTTTCAAATTGTAAGCCAGGCCTAATTGCATGGCGAGTGCTTTTGTTAGTTATCACCAACCCCCTTCCCAAATCACCCCTTTTGCTTTTAGTGCAGCTTTTGTTCTTGAACGTAGTTTTGTAATACATTTTTGTTCTCTACAATCACACATTTTTCATGAAACTTACGATTTTTGTCTGTTCGAACTATATCCGCATATCAAAGGCTGTATGGTTTGAAGGCCTAGCAGCCTTTGTGGTGTTATAACGCTCCGTTAATGTACCACGTAAGTTTCAGTGCGATTAGGCACATCGTTTTGAAGGTCTGTCTTTATCCAGAGGTCTGTAGAGAATGTACATTCCATTCGCCCAGTGAGGCGAATGTAGTTTCCTTGTAACCCAATATATTTGTTAAGATCCATGTCACCGTAGATTTAATACTTAAATTCAGTGACCTAAAACTTGTCTCTCTTTAATACTGCACATCTATTTCTCCTCTGGGATATCCGTATCCGAGCCTTTTTTGCATTTTATTTTTTTACTTGCCTGTGTATTCAAAGAAAGATAAACTGATGGTTTTGTTTGTGAAGCTGATGGTAGTGTTTACGTAATTCATACACAGCACATGTACTGCTCTGTACCTTATTTGATAAACAAATATGATGTGATATGAGATCTTTAGACCTAATGTTGATGGTCGTGAAAATTGCAGTCCTGTAATGAAAAAATGTTGCATTTAAAGAATTGGGTTTGCTAATCAACACGAAGACTATGTAGCAGTAGTTAGGGCAGCTTCGAACATGCCCCACAAAGGTCGTCTTCGCATTGCACATTGGCAGTGGGCCATAAAAAGAGGCGACACTGAGCTTTTGAGCTGGTTGGCTTATGTTGTCTGGTATTAAAGAACAGCTGCTGTCATACTTGATTTTATGTGCAGTAAGATGTTTGAGTTGTTGCTGTCTACACTCACATTTAGGTTAAGATAAAACGTAGACCTTGTAAGTTGTAATACTCTGCAACTCTCTTCATAGCAACCCCAGTAGAAAATGTAAAGAAGTCGTGTAGCATGTTTATACTACTGAGTAAAGTATACACATATATGTATAATAAATAGATACTATATGCGTTCTTGTTAGTCTGCAATGTACATTGTTAGGATACAATGGGCAACCCATAATAATTGATAGCCCTCTTATATTAAAATGTAATAATGGGACAACTCACAGTAAATTAAACATTGCTAAGAGTGGGCCTTCTGTTTTGCGTTGGAGAGATCATGGGAATTTTCATATTGTTCTTGACCCTAATAGTATAGAACAGGTGTTAGAAAAATGCACCCAAGCCAGGCAGAACCAGTCACTCTAGTCGGGGTGTTAAACACCCAAGATAACCCCCTTGGTGGCTTGGACAGAGCAGTCGGGCTTTTTCTAGAGCGACAGACCCCCCCCCCCCCCAAATCACATAAACCAATAATCACTCTGCCAACTAGGCAATTGTCATAACATCAGTTAGTGCAATACGATAAAGACTTATATGTTGCACAGATCACCAAAACATCATGAGACATTACTGTGCCTATTATTCCATCACATTGTTACTCGTTATCCTGCCTATATGCAAGGCATAAAACCACATCCCTGTGATCATGAAATGCAACATGTAATGAAACGTGAATCATTCCTACTGTGCATGCCTGAAAAATGCAACCATCCAAATATACATGATTACATAAAATGCAGCAGTTAGGTTATTGGGGAAAACACATGACTTCTGCCCCAGGTAAATGTCAGGACGGGGGAGGGGGGGTGGTGGAGGGGGAGGGTGCATACGCACACTTCCACTGTTGGCGGGGAGACCTCGCTGAGCTCCCCCGTGCATGTATAATCAATAGGTGGGGCTGCCCGCTGAGACACGGTGCATCCTTCCACTATAGCCCTACCCAGGCTGTTGAGGAGGTGGTGTGGGATGAGGGGCAAACTCCCACTGGGGACAGACTCCCACTCCGGGCTCCTAGAGTAACTAGAGCAATCCTCACATCCTTGGGGACCCGTTCTACTATTGTTAAGAGGCAGCCGGAGCAGAATGCATGGAGAGTACAGATCCTCACTTAGCCCTCTGGTACGAGCCCTGCTCCCCAATTCTTCGCAGCAGAGGTGTCGGGGGGATCTTGTCAGAGTGTCTCGTGGTGTGGTCACAGGGCCAAGGAGTGTGCGGCGGTTGCTCTCACTCAGTGAGTGAGACTTCATTGATAGGGGTCATGGTACCTCTTTCTTGGGGGCTGGGCTTCCTTTCACCCGTTGGCTCCAAACATAAGAAACCGTGCTCACCACACGACACATGCGCTGCTTCAGGAAGTCAAGAACAGGAGGTCGCTTTTGGCCAGACTCCAGTTACACGCCTGTTTTTTGGGAGTGCGTCGGAAAGTGCTCAAACTGCGCTTTCTTTAAGCTTGTGGTTGCTGTACCCAGGATATGCAGCAGCGCTTCGCCACAAGCTGGTAACACAGTGCTAAGCATTCCTCATGTGCTATGAACGAAATAGAGCGCTCTGCACTCGCTGGTTGCAGGGACAAGGGGCATACATAGGCACTCCTTTGAGAGCACTGGGTAGAACGAAAGAGCAGGAAAGCAGGTAGGCCGGTGCAAAAAGGATAGATGCCAGGGGATAGTCCCTCCTGCAGCCTAGCAGTCAGCAGGCCAACAAAGCTAAGTAGTCCGTTCCAATGGTGCTTTCTCGTGGTAGAGCAGTAGTACCTTCTGGCAATGTGTAGAGCCAGCAGTGCCTGGTTACAAATCCCACCAAAATCATGGGGTGAGAGCCCCTGTACTTGTACTCAATGTCTTTGATGTGGCGGTTACTTCAAAATACCTTTTAGAAGTGCGCAACACACATTCAATCCCAGCTCTGGCTCCAGACAGCAGTAGGGGGTAAACAAACCCTTCATGTGAGGTCACGGCCCAGCCTTTACAAATGTAAGTGCGCCCCAGCTCCCTCCCAGCCCAGGAAGACCCTTCCGTATGCAAATGCAACCCTGTTACACCCAACCCTTCCTATGTGATGGCTGTCTGGAAAGTATGCACAAGCCCAGCGGTCACTCTACCCTAGACATAGATTGGAGTCGGGCTGCAAACTACAACTAGTTATAAGCACATAGAAATGCTTACTTTCTAAAAGTGGTATTTATAAAATAGTAATGGAAAACCCACCTTTACCAATGAGTAGGATTCATCACCACTGTTCCAAACATGGCAATGCTACTCCTTTCAGATCAGAAATTGTCACTGCAAAATATATCCAGGCATTCCCAATGCAAACCTAGGAGGGGAGCAGCACTCACAGCAGTGAGCAACCAATTAATAATAATAAGGGAGTTTCATAAAGCGCTTGGTTACGCTCAGATGGCGTGTCCCCGCGCTAAAACAGAAGAACTCCCCCAGACTAGAACGTAAAGTCTGCACAGGTTACCGTGTATATAGGTATGTTTTTAGCTTCCTCCTGAAGCTAGGTTCAGATGACTCCAGACGGAGGTCCAAAGGTAGGGCATTCCATCTCTTTGCCACCAGGTAGCGGAAAGATCTACCTCTCACGCGAGCCCGCCTTATCCTCAGGACCTTTAAAAGGCCTCCATGGGAGGAGCAAAGGGCGCGCGTGGGTACGTACCTGGTGATCAGGTTCTGGAGCGGTGTTGGCGCCTTCCCAGTAAGGATGCGGTGGCAGGTAGAGAGGTCCTTAAACTCGACCCTACTCCTCACTGGCAACCAGTGAAGAGTCCGAAGGGCAGTTTTGGAGGCCGATCTTTTCGGAAATTTTAGAATGAGGCGGGCTGCCGCATTCTGCAACACCTGAAGGCGATTTATTGCTTTGCTGGTTGCTCCCAGGTACAGCAAGTTGCCATCATCTAGGCGTGATGTCACGAGGGCGTGCACCAGCGTTCTACGGGCTGACATAGGAAGGAGATTTAAGACCTTCCGTAGACTTTTCAGAACGCTGAAGCAGACACCCGCCACACGTCCTATCTGAGGTCCAAAGGACAGGTCAGCATCAAGCCAGACTCCAAGGTTCCGAACTTCTTGACAGGGTGTTGGAACCTCACCTAAGCATGGAGGCCACCACGCCGACGACCAGATAGATGGGTTCCCCCCCACTACGAGCACCTCGGTCTTGCTGCCATTTAGTTTGAGGCAGTTGGTGGACATCCAGGCTGCAAGGTCTTGCATGCAGACTCTGAAACAGTCCACCGCAATACCGGGCGCTCGCGAGAGGGAGATAACCAGCTGCGTGTCGTCGGCGTAGGACACTATGTGCAGACCATGGCCCTCAGCAATGGGGGCCTCTGGGGAGACATATAGATTAAATAGGGTGGGGCTCAGGGACGATCCCTGGGGTACGCCCTGGCCCAATCCAATATCCCTGGAATAACATTTGCCCTGGCGGACCTGAAAGCTTCTCCCCGTCAGGAAGGACTGGATCCATGCGAGTGCAGCTCCAGATATCCCTCCACTATTCAGACACTGTAGCAAGGTGGTATGAGCTACAGTGTTGAATGCTGCACTCAGGTCCAATAAGATGAGGGCCATAGTATGACCCTCATCCACCCCCTGGCGTAGGGTCTCCACAGCCATCAGAAGCGCTGATTCCGTTGAGTGGCGGGGACGGAAACCAAACTGGGTATCGTGTAGTAGGGCAACCTCTTCCACGAAATCCATCAGTTGCAGGTTTACCGTTTTTTCCGCCACTTTAGCCAGGTAGGGCAGAAGGGAGATCGGCCGGAGGTTCTCTAGCTTTTCAAAGCTAATGTTAGGTTTCTTCCTGAGAGGTAGAACCACCGCCTGTTTCCAGTCTTTGGAAGACACATCCAGTAAGTGTCTGATATATGGTTCTAGTACCGGTAAGCTATCCGCTAGCTGTTTCGGCGTGGTGGGATCCCGCGGGGAACCCGACTTGACGGATCTGCAGATTTTTAGTAGGTCCTCTGGGGGCGGGGTGACAAAGTTGGTCAGTATGTCTGTCGCCCCATTCCCTCGGGCTTTCCGCAAATTCAGTCCCAGTAATGGGATGACTAGGAAATGCCGAGTAGATTTTGGCTATCTTTCCGGCAAAAAAAGTCCGCGATCCTGTCACAGGATTCCACCGAGCAGTCATCTGGAGCAATGGCTGGTTTCCCACTCGAGAGGGTTTTGTAGAGCAAGAAAAGCTCCTTCATCGAGTCACCAGCTTCACTAATTCTAATAGTGTAATATGCTGCTTTGGACTTCCTGATTAGCCCCTGATAAGTTCGCCTCTCAATTAGGTAGGCCTCCCTAGTTTCCTTAGAAGGAGCCCCCCGCCACTGTCTTTTAATAAATTAAGTTATTTGTCACTACCAGGACATGTTACACTATGAAGGCACATGGCCTACCTTTTACCTACACAGAACCCTGCCCATAGGGCTACCTAGGGTCTAATTTAAGGGTGACCTTTTGTGTAAAAGTGAAGTGTCAGGCTTGGTAAGTAACTTTAAATGCTAAATCAAGTGGCAGTAAACTGCGCATACAAGCTATGCAGTAGCAGAGGCCTGAGACAGGTTTGAAAGGCTACTTTTGGGGGTGACTGAAGTAGTGCTGCTGGCCCACGAGTAGCATTTAATTTGCAGGCCCTGGGTAAAATGGTTATTGATATTTCTAGAGCGCTACTGCTACCCGAAGGTGTCCTGGCGCTGTATGAAGTCCTGCCAAAGACTGAGTGGAATAAGTAACAACAATATTAATTAATGAAAAGCCATGTTTTTAATGCTTTCCTATAGGCCAGTAGATTGGTCATACTTCTGAGGTGTACTGGGAGACCGTTCCATGCCTTAGCAGCATTGGCTACAAAACTTCTGCCCCCCCAAACTGGCTTTTTTCACAAGTGGCACTATCCCCATTTTTGCATCTGATGACCTCAACGGTCTTTTCGGTGCATACCAGCGTAATCGCTGTTGAAGGTAGTCTGGCCCGGTTTCATGAAGGGCTTTGATGACCAAACCTAAGGCTTTGAATCGGGTGCGCTTCCTAACCGACAGCCAGTGTTTTTTTTTATTTTTTTTTTATCTCAGCCGAGATGGAGGCGTATTTGGGTATGCCAGTCTGGAGTCTGGCTGCCGCATTCTGCAGGATCTGTAATTTGTTCATCAATCCTTGCTGGATATTGAGATATATTTTGTTACAATAGTCCAATCTGGACATTGTTAACGCTGTGATTTACTATCTTTTGGGAGTCTTTGGGGAGCAGTGGCATTATTTTCCTACAGGATCTCAGGATATAGGAAGTCCGCGACGCCACTGTGTTCACCTGGTCCCTAAAGCTAAGGTTGTTGTCAATCCCCACTCCGATTTTTCACTTTCCTACTGGGAGTGGGAAGGGGGCCCCAAAGTGTCCGGCCAACAGTCAGAGGTCCAAAAGTTGAAGTTGTTGCCAAACAGCACAACCTTTGTTTTACCGGAGTTGAGTTTTATGCATTTTTGTGCCATCCAGACCCCTACGGAATTCATACAATCCTGGAGCCAGGACGCAGTTCCCTGCATCACCTCAGGCCGTATGGACACCACAATTTGGGTGTCGTCTGCGTAGGAAGTCAGACTGAAGCCAAAGGATTCAATTAGGGGCGCCAATGAGGACACATAAATGTTAAAAAGTGTCGGACTCAATGAAGACCCATGAGGCACTCCACAGGGTAGTGAGAATGAATCAGCCCTGTATTCGCCCAGGGCAACTGTTTGAGTTCTACTGGATAGAAAGGAATTGAAAGTTGCCAGGCGGTGCCCTGGACTCCGATCTCGTGCAATCGGTTCATCAGTAGAACATGATGGACCGTATCAAAGGCTGCTGAGAGATCCAGCATAATCAATGCAGCCTTTCCTCCCTGGTCCAGAATAGTCCTAATCACCGTGGATTTTAGTAGCGCGGTCTCCGTGCTATGCCCCTCTCTGAAACCGTATTGGGTTGGTTTTAGCGCCTGTGAGTCTTGTAAAAACACCTTGAGTTGCGTGTTCATGTTTCTCTCTATGATTTTCGCCGGGAGTGGTAGTCTAGCTATGGGCCTGAAGTTATTAGGGTGTTTATCATCCAGGCTTGGTTTTTTGAGCAGGGGCAGAATGGATGCCTGTTTCCACTCCCCGGGGAAAATAACCCTCTGAATACATTGAATTTACGATCGAGGTCAGAGTACGTGAGACTGGCTCAGCTGCCAATTTTACTATGGATACTGGGCAGGGATCATACGGGAAGCCTAATTTCATTTCATGAGAAGATTGAACGTATCTGAGACTGTTAAAGGGGCATATCTGTTCAGTACAAAGTCCTTATTTTCATCTATCTAATCATCTGATCAGTAGTATTCTTGGTAGTGGAGTCCGAGAAAGTAAAAAAAAAAAAAAAGTAGCGTTGACAAGAAGAACTTTGCTACTTTGTTACACAGTTCTTGGCTAGATGGTGGGAGCTATTGGGTGGGGGTAACAGTTTTAAAGATTTCTTTTGGCGAATTTTTTGCGGAGTTGATTTTCTTGGTGAATAATCTAGTCTGTTTTTTTTTTTTAAGCAACTTTTTATTTTGAGCAAGTCTCAATTTATATTCCTTTTTTTTAGGTCTCGCCTGAGCCAGCGCATGCGCTGTTTCAGGATACATTTAGTAAGTGGGTTTTCAAAGTGCTACCATACGCTTTTGCTGGCATCAAGCTTAGGGTTACGTGCGCAGCCGCCATCTGGCTTTCCTCTCGGCCTTTAACCGTCGCTCTCCCTCAGAGCCTCCTCTCCGCTCCCTTCCCTGTTGCTCTTTCACACCAGCCACTTCACGCGCTGCGCCATCTGGCTTTCCTCTCGGCCTTTAGCCGTAGCTCTCCCTCAGAGCCTCCTCTCCACCCCCACATTCATTCACTGCTGATCCTCTCTCACACGCCACAAAGACATTCAAGGAAGTGAAATGGAAGTGGGTTTAAAATCAATACTTAAAGTTTTAGAATAATAACATAACCTAACATTCTCACTAAAGGTCAAACACACGCATTGGAAAGGACATTCTTTTAAAACACTGGCAGGTTTATTATTTAATTTAATGGTTTTGTAAAGCGCGTAGTAACTCCGAAGAGCATCCCAGCGCTGATCTGCTTCTCCAGGGGTTTTGGCCAACTAATGGGATTATATTTGCGGGAAAAGGAAGGTCTTTAAGGTCTTTCTGAACTGGAGATAGTTCGGTTCAGTCCTAAGTTTTCGGGGTAGCTGGTTCCATCTCTTCGCCGTGTGAACCGAGAAGCGACGGCCACCGGTCTTAGCTTTTCTCACTCTAGGGACTACAATGAGATTTTCAGAATTGGACCGGAGATCCCTCTCTGCTTTGTAAGGAATTAAAAGTTCTCTCAGGAGAGGGGGACCGTTGTTGTTGAGTGTTTTGTGGGCCAGACAGAGGGCTTTGAACAAGACCCTTTCTCTGACTGGAAGCCAGTGGAGAGAGTTGAGGGCTGGCCTGGCGGAGGATCTTCCAGGTGTGCCCGTAAGTAGGCGGGCTGCGGCATTTTGGACTTTCTGCAGTGAATTCAGTTTAATTGGTTGTATGCAGGAATGAAGGCATGCCAGCGCTTCTTATCCCAAAAGAGACTCTCAAGCGCATTGCTGATGGATACATGGTGCAATTTCCCCTTTAGTTTATTTCTCGATAGACAACAGAGCCTGAAGCTCGGTTAAGGAAATCCCAAACTAGAGATGTCTTGTGTATTCATTCCATGTCAGGATGGTTTTTGTCCTTTTAAGCCAGAGGGGACCTACGAGCATCCAAGAGGGAGAATCCATGCCAGACATTCCGGATAGCCACATAAGATAAATTCCATTTAAAGAAGCTGAATGGAATTTGTGTACTCCTCGGAGGTAATCCTGGAAATCTCTCTCGTTTGTGGAACTTCTGTGTGTTTTCTGGGCGCCATTGATGAGACTTCTTTGTCCAACCTTGTGTATTCACACAACAATTTGACACCGGTTGAAAAGAGCCTGTTTTGTAAATTGGCCTGCAGTAGATAATAGGCATCGCTCGTGGTCTTTAAAATATCTGCAGCCCTTTCACCAGCGAGCTTCACTTTAGAGTTAAATAAAAAAAACTATATATTTTATGTTAACACCGTATACCACATTACTGCAATTGTATGAGCTGTGAACAGCAAATGTTACTTTCATCTATTTTAATCGTACTCCCTTTGCTGACCTCGAAAGGACTGATGAATGATTTCAGTTGTTGAAACTTGAACTCCTGATTCGCCACTGCCTGTTTCAGCAGCAAGGTGTTCATCTCACTGAGCTACCCTGCAGGCAAAACAAATACACACCAGTATAGATGTGTGTGAACATAATTTAAGGAAGAAAGCAGGCTCTTCAAAAATCGTACTCACTAAAACATAAGTATTAAAGAAACATCGGCTGGTGCTTTAAAGGCAGGATGGGGTGAACTTTAAATCACTCTGTTGGTCTGCAAGCTTCATGAAGATGGAATGTTTTCCTAAACTTGCCAAAACTTTGATTGCCTAAGAATTTTATTACAAAACCTATGTACGGGAATACTTGCACTAAAAGCGAGTTTTTTGCTGTGATTTTTTTTATTTTTTAATTTTTTTACACAACCTACTTTTGGAGAATCCTTTTTTCCATTATTTAACATTTGCAGCCTTTACTTTCAGAGTTTTGAAGAAAACGTAACTGATGTTGAGGAGGACAGACTTAAAAATTTCGTACGATGTCAATTTCAACAAGCCCATCCATGTTTTCATCTCTTTTGATATATTCTGAGCGTTATAAAGTTGGGGGATGGCTAAAACAAAAATGTATTGCAATTTTTAAGCAAAAGGTAAGACGCACATCCTTTTGAAGTGTGCAATGTAAGTAGTCACAAAAGGGGTCTGTACATTGACCCCCCCGCCCCCCCTTCTTTCAGCCAACAGGTTTCGTCTCAGAACCAGTGGTCAAAAATTAAGTGCAGCATCGCTTATTTCTTCCAAAGTTCGTGGCTGAATCAATCTATAATATTATAATTTAAGGACATGGCACTTTAATCTTCTCTTTATTTGCCCCAGGAATGAGTGACTCCCTGCACTGTTAACTTCTCTCCATCCCTTCCTCCTGTGGCCATGTGCATACATACTACTGTGAACATAAAATATAAAGGTCCAGTTAATTATATCTCATTGTATACATGCCCCTAGCTTAGTTCTCAATGCTCCTACTTTTGTAAGATTTGGGTAGTGTGCTAATTTCCTGTAAGGAGTAATTTGCCTAGGATCACACAATGTGGTCGAGTGAGGAAACCTGCATTACACTTGGATCTTCTGGATTTTAAAACAAGCAATTTAAATACTAATCCACAAGTACTTCATTTCCTCACACACCTATGATCTAGTTAGAACAAGCAGTACAGTTGAGGGGCCAGTCTTCACACCTATGGAATGGGGCCGAAACATGTTTGTAACACCCCAGGCGGACAATTACATAGTCCTCTTGGACTCTCATTAATTCTCAATTCACAAGGACTGTTGCGGTTAGACTTGTAGACGTGAACTAACCAGTGTGTAATTAAATACTAAGTCACACAGGCATATATATATATGGTAAACAACATGAAAATTATTATAAACGGTATCCATTAGATGTAGCAGTTCAGTTCTTTGCTAAACCTTTCCTTTTAAAATGCTTTAGTGTCTTAGGAGTCTGATGGACAGATGAAAATTGGCCTGCTTCTTCCAAATTCATGCTTGGCTGTCATTTGGAATAATTTCGTGATGGCACGCAGAGATTCTGGAATTAAAATGAGCTTTAGGAATATTGTTTTAATTTAAAAAAACTTTGTGTAAGGATAATTTGTCCTTAACAATCAGGGAATTATTTTCCTAGTCCATTAAGCGCCCGTCATACTGAAAGTATTTATTTAAGTGGAATATAGAGGAGGGGTCTGATCTGACCGTGCAGTGGTACCTTTTTACAGAATACACAGTGCTTTGATTAAATGAATACGCAAGCTTCTTTTTAGAACGTACATATTATTTAGATTAGATTAATGCCAAAACTCTTTTAGGTTTTCACTTTCCTGGCTGTTTGTTTTAATCCCTCTGGATTTTTATAATTGCATTGAAATCACGTTTTTACGGACATGTCAGCAATGCCTCAAATAAGGATGGTAAGATTGCATAGTTTTTTTCAAATATGTCTTGCAAGCACATGCAATGGAAATTAAATGTATAAAAAGTAAAAATGCTGCTAAGGGTGGTGAGCATATGTTTGGAAAGAAAAATATTATGCAGAAAACGTACAGTTGCAGCAAGCGACCACAAAATAAGTTTCACAGTATTTGAAACAAGCATTGGCATAGCCAATAGGTCTCGCCTTTGGGAACTTATAAGTGTTTAGCCATGCATCAGTTGATGATGTTGCACCAAGGATATTGTGCTGTTTAACCAAACACTTAAAAGGTCCCAAAGGCGAGACCTATTGGCTATGCCATGCTTGTTTCCTTATCATTGTATTCCTTCCTCCAGTTTCTTTCTAGGTGCTTACAGAGCAATTTTTGATTTCTAAGCTCCTGCGAGTACCACAGAGATGATGGCCGCTGTCTGTTGAAGCGAAGAAGTTTTTTGGGCGCTAGCTTGTTTCCTGCTGCTTCCAACCAATTTGTGTAAGACCTGCTTGCTTCGTCCAGATCTCTGGGTAGCATGGTGCGGGTTGAGGATAATACTTCTGTAAATCCTCGGCTGCTACCTTACTCCAAGCTCTTTTCTCTAAATATTTGGTTTGTGGTTTGGAAGAGGCATAGTCTGTGACCGTGAGCTCGAATAGTACGGCCCTATGGTCTGACCAGACTAAGGGAAGAAGGCCAGTGAATCTCAACTGTAGGTTATTAGAGTAAATGCCGTCTACCACTGTACAAGGAACTTACAGGTAAATTAAATATGCCAAACAGGCATAGACCAATCATACCAAGTTTAAAGGAGAGAGCACATGCATCTTAGCACTGAATAGCAGTAGTAAAGTGCCCAGAGTCCTAAATCCAACAAAAACAGGTCAGAAAAAAATACAGGACAAAGGCAAAAGGTTTGGTCCTAACCCTGCAAAGATGGCCAGGTCCAACATCAGGTATTCGTGTTTGGTGAGGAAGAATTTGGGAAGGAGATAGTGGAAAATGTTTCCAGGACAGTTTGGTGGTAGAATCGGAAACCAAATGGATTTGCGCTCTACATCAAACTGGAAGAGTGCAGTGCTTAAAGTTCATGGTTCTAGGTACCATTGTAGATTAGGGCAGATAGTGGAAAAGAGTTGTAGACATTGCTGCGAGTATTGTAGACCAAATTAAGTGGAGTGGTTGGCCAATTTGGTTGTCGCAAGATGATCAAACAAAGATCCGGGTCCATGGAACATTATGATCTACATAAATACATTGTATTGGACACATTCTCACTACCCAACATCCGTGAGATGATGCCCTTTACAAAGGGGTTATTTAAAAAAAAGTTTTGGGGGGGGAAAAATTGAGGCATTAACTTTTGATGGGAGTGAGTGGTATGATGTACTTCCGGTACAATATTTTAGTGATTGGAAGAACCTGGTGCTTGAGTGTTGAGGGCGTTCCGGATTCTGGATGGTAGAGTTCCGACTTTAGAGTTCTGAAAATGTAAATCCGCATTGTCACCTACTTAGCTCATTAAATTTGTGGTGAAGGAGTTAACCCAATGAAAATTAGTTCAAGTGGTCAGAGATGCTCTGCCCCCAAAAAATAAATATGCTCTTATTTTTGGGAGTAGTGGAGTTTTAAGTATGTTCAAAACTTTTCCGATAAGACTAATCTGTTGCCGATGCTTTTGAAGATTACAATTAGTCTTTCGTCACTCGGTTGTACTTGAGTATTATGTAGTATAGCATATGAGCAATATGGTAGTATCCATCAGAACTAAGTGAATCCAAATGGAGTGACGTAAGGTAAGTGTGGACGTTGTATATGCTGGTATAATTAAATTAATTTGGGATTGTCTGAAAGTATAGTCCAATGTAAAGATGATTCTGTTGGAGAGGTGAAGTTGCCAGTAGATGTGGATGTATCATTGTTTGCAGAAATGGATGTACCTGTGGTTGCAGAATTACTGGTGGGTGTGAAATTGCCTAGTGTAGAGAATGTAAACCACATTAGGAAAAGACTGTAAGCAAGCCCAGTAAACTAGACTATTTTCTGAATAATCCATAGTTTATGGTGTAGAATTGAAAGTTTATAATCATTTCACATTATTTAGCTGGATTCTGTATTGCCCATGTTGCACCATTTTGTAACTTTTGTACAGTGCACCTAGTATTCCTTCTAACCTGATATGGGCAGTGATGACTTAAGAACTGTTTTAATCCTTGGAGTGTAGTGCCTTGCACTGCCAAGCCTTTTTGAAGGACGGGGAAGGTTTTGTAGTTTACTTGGGTACATTAGGTATATGTTATCTAATTTTACGAATGTTTTCTTTTGTGCATTCTTGTTTGTCTACCTACAGTGAGGAACTTGTATTTGAAGATTTAATACGGGACATTGTATGACAGACAGGGTTACATTTTTGATAGGCAGTTGAAGAGGGACTGGTTGGAGCATGATCCCTAGGTTCCTTCAGTAGAGTGGCATAGTGGGCAAAAAAACGCTGGGTTTGAATGGTAACTTGAGTGATTGTCGGTGGGTAGGCAATTTGCAATCATTCCTCCCATAACCTTTTATGTGAATCATTTGTATTGTTCTCCAGACTAACATCATTCTTCTGGTATTTGAGTGCTGTGCTCCAATCTAGCTTATTTATATGCACTATCAGATAATTTTGTATGTGTATGGATATCACTAATAGGATTACGGTTTGGCTGTACCAGCATTAAGCCTTTAAACTGTCCTCCAGTCTTGCTTCGCTGTACCAGAGTGAATTCATTGTCCTACCTATGCTCTACTAAGACATTTTTATGTGATTAATTTTAATTGTATATGGAGATTGGCTGTGTCAACAAATGACCCTCGCTCGCTGTGCGTCAATCGGCTTACAGAGACTTTCAATTATTCGGATGGAATCTGATTAGAAGTCTACACTGTTAAAAAAGTCTCTAAAGTCCATCTTTAATCTTCACTCCCGACACAGGTTGTGTTACTAATTTTATGGCCTCTTCAGGGCAATACTTACTTAATTACTTGAGGCTTTTGAGCACATGATATATACACTATCAGACTTGTCGCTAATTGTAATGTATTTTCCTTTATGGTCGTTTTTTTATTTCTCTAACACTATTCTCGTAATACATGACTAACCATGGGTATGGTTGCCCTTTCATACTGAATCTGTTCACGTCTGACAAGATAACTGAATGATACTAGCATTTGTACAAAAAAACCCTTACTTGTTTTAATTCCACGCTATATGTATTTGAAATTGAAATTCACAAGACTTCACTTCCGCATCCAAAGGCACTTGGAGAGGGTTTTGGCATAGCAATTTGCTTGGCACTGCCTGTGTGTGTTTGTTAGGGCAGGGCCACACCCAGAGTTCTACTATGTTCACTGCTGTTAATGGGCTGTGGTTGACCTCTGTGGATCTGGCCTTTATTCATATGGTAACTACATCCTGCAGGGATCTATTTTGGGGATGCCTGCAGGCCGCCTAATTCTAATGTGTTGCTGGAGGGTTGCCAGAGTGTTCTGTTTTGTTCCGATTTGAGATATGCAAAGGAATTCAGACTGTACAACAAATGTTAGAACATACACTGAACAGTCACCAGTCCTTTCATGTGGCCACCGATAAGGTCTAGGTTGTCATTTTCTCTCTTAGTTGGATGTGCTCAATCTCTGTATTCACTGTTGCAGAACTTTTGTTCCCTGCTTTTTTTTTAAATATATATCCATAAGAAGCAAGTTAAGAAGTCTTAAATTCAGCTTTTAATGTTAAGTTTTCACCCAACCTGCAGTTTGTCCAGCATCCCTTCACCTTTCTGTTTCTAGTCCAGTTTTTGTTCTGCTTTATTTGAGATTTATTGCACCAAGGTCGCTCCTTCCGGACTGTCTGGGCCCCTCGGAGAGCGGCGCGCACGCCTGCGGAGCACACCGGCTCTAAACCTTCACAAATCAAATGTTCGTAAGCGTGCTCTCAGAAATACACAAACTCCGTGAAAATAGTTAATCCACCATTTATTCCACAACGCGTATCGGTTCCAGGGAACCTTGATCACGTGAAAATTACACCCAATCAGGAAACAACTTATCAGGTCAAACAAAGTAAAGAAGGACCAAACAAAATGTCAGACATCTTGCAGTGGCACAAAGAGTAAAACCGGTATAGCGTAATGCTGCACATGAATACTGTAATACAGCTTGAAAAGCCCATATCCCGTATAGATAACATCTATATGGTAAAAGTCCCTAGAGTAAACATGATTATTTTGATTCTTTCTAGGCCAAATTAATGTACACTCCAAACAGGTAATGAATGAGTATTTTTTCAACAGAAACTTTATCGATCTGTGTACAGCCATTCGAACGAAGTATCACCAAATCAAATTGTGTAAAATACACTCCAAAAATGATGCCTGTTACAAAAATAAAGTTCAATAAAATATGATGGCAACATCTGTATAACCACAATCGCGCAAAAGTATTGTCATAAATGGACTCTCTACAAATAGTGCGCGTATTGTCTTATATCAAAATCCCAGTGGATAGGATCTGAAACTTTGAATTAATAAACATGTTAACAAAGCTACGGAATACTATTGAGTTAATGTAGCAGATGTATCGTCCACCCATGGTGCATACGTTGTACAGTCAAGATAGATAAAAACATACATCAGGGCTCAGTAGATTAAGGGCCAATGCCCAGAGTCACATGCACACAAGTGTGTAGCCACTACAATCTTGAAAAGAAAAGGTCCTACTGTAATGAATACTGGAGACTGAGCCCCGTCTCATGTGGGTGCTGGAGTGCCACACAGGAAAAGGAGGGGAGTTGAAAGGGTAGGCAGCCCGTGCAGGTGAAACCAGTGAATGGGCCCCTTCCTTCCTCCTGTGTATAAATAAAAAGAGAAAAAGACAGAAAAACAAAGAAAATATAGTTGAGTATGGATGCCAAATCCACCTCACTGTATCTCAACTAACATTCAACGAATGTAAAATTAAATTGATCAATATTTATGTTCAGCTACTATTGAGGAAGAACGATAAGACAAGGTAAACCAACATATCAGTATACTCTAAAATACAGACCATAAAACCATCAAATATACATCACTGCAAATGTAGAATTCAACGTTATAGGAAAAGAGCACACACTCCCGGTAGCTAAAGACATAAGCTAGTATTAGAGACATTATTCTTTAAGATGTACAGCTAATTCCTCATCCTGGTTGAGACCCCCAGGAGCTCTTGTTTGGAAAATAATGTGTCTAGACTCCTTTTGTCTGACTGTGAGAACCCTATTTCCACCACAAGGTCCCTTATTGACCTGCTCCAAAATCAGAAAACTGAGACCCATCGCATTCGAAAAATGCCTGTCCTGAAAATGACGAGTTACAGGGTATTTTTGGTCACAATGCGTAATTGCCCTGTAATGTTCTAAAATGCGTTTCTTGGCCATGAGTGGTAGATCCAATATACCAAAGATTGCAATTACAGACAATCGCATAGATAACAAAAATGGAACTGCACGTGAGGAACTGTGATTTCTCTGCGCACCCCATTGTATTCAACATGATTGCAAAATTTACTATTCCTGCAGGCCTTGCAGTGCCCGCAAGGAAAAAAACCCGGTAGACCATGTAGGTTTCTGTCAGGATAGACGGTGACATCACTATGTACTAGATGGTCCCTAATACTTCTACCTCTTCTATAGGTTATACTAGGTCTGTCAGCTATAGTGTTGCCAATAATATTGTCTGATTTGAGTATATTCCAATTTTGAGTCAGAATGCGTTTGATGTTCTTTGAGTCTGAACTGTAAGTCATGATAATTCTCGTGTTATCTCCTTCACCAATGCCGTCTGGATTAACTATCTCCGAGATCGTCGGGGATCTGTCAATGCGATCAGCTCTCTCCCTGGCTTTCTTAAGCACCCAGTTGGGATATCCTCTCTCCCTGAAGCGCTCACACATCTGGTTACTTTCTATTTGGTACCCCTCTTCAGTGTTGCAATTACTTTTGGCCCTCAGTAGCTCCCCATAGGGAATGCTCCACTTGAGAGCCTCATTGTGGATGCTGAGAGCATGGAGTACACTATTACCCGCTGTGGATTTTCTGAAGAGAGATGTATGTACCTGATTGTATATGATGTCAAGTTTGACATCCAAGTACTCTATAGTTTGATCGCTAATATTACCACTCAGTTTGATATTCCGGTCATTGATGTTGAGTTTATCAATGAACTGTTGGGCCCCCTGTTGCTCGCCTACCCAGATGATAAAAAGGTCATCGATGTAGCGTAGCCACATCAATACATGTGAGATGTCATCACGGAACCTGGGATCAGAGAAAATGCTCTCCTCCCAGCTTCCCATGAAAAGATTGGCGAAGTTGGGAGCAAAGCAAGATCCAATCGCGGTCCCGGTGGTCTGGCTATAAAGTATGCCGTCAAGCATAAAAATATTGTTCTGAAGGCAATATTCCATCATCTGAACTAGCATCTTGCTGTGCTCTCAAAATCTCACAGGTCTAGTCTCAAGGTAATGTGAGCACACAGTCAATCCTTGTTTATGGTCAATAATCGTATACAGACTGTGCACATCAAGGGTGATGAACCAATGGTCATCTACCCATTTCATGTTGTCAATCTTTTTGAGGAAGTCTTTGGTGTCCCTGATGTAGCTCGGCAGTGAACAGACTTGCTCTTTGAGGAAATGGTCCACATACTTGGAGATATATTCCGCTACACTGCCGCGCGAGGAAACGATAGGTCGCCCTGGTGGATTGCGGGGATCCTTGTGCACCTTAGGTAGAAGGTGAAGGACCGGAAGTACAGGATGATCTTTTTTGAGATAGCAAAATTCCTCCCACTCAAGAATGCCCTTGTCCCTCCAAGTACTCAGGATGGTGATAATGCTGGTAGTGTATTCCTCAAAGCTAATAGAAGTATAGTACTTGGTATCGTCTAGTTGCCTACGTGCTTCAGCTACATATTGGTCCCTGTTAAGGATGACAACATTGCCGCCCTTGTCGGCAGGACGAAAGACAATGCTGTTATCTGCCAGAGACTTGAGTATCTGTCTTTGTGCATGACTGAGATTATTGTCATTCTTGGTTTTATTTTTATTATTCTTACTTTTATGTGTATAGTTATTAAATGCTTTCCCAACAACATCCTGAAATGTATCAATGCTGTCGTGTGGTAGACAGTTTAAAAATGAAGACTTTGGCTTAAAGCCAGAAAGAGTCGAGGCATTCGTCATGATATCACATTCAGCCAAACATTGTGTAGTCCCTATAGTGGAATTAAGTCCTGCTCCCTCCTGATCTAGTTCAATCATAGTAATCAATGTATCGATTGCCCCCATATGCAGATCTGTCTGGAGTGCAGTAGTACTAGAACTAGCTACCCTTTGGGTCTCAGTTCTCCTGAGTGTATGAAACTTATTTGCGAGCAAATTAAACAGATCTATTCTAGCATTTGCATAATCAAAGGGGTAGGAGGAACAAAATGAGAGGCCGAAGCATAACACTAAGCATTTACTGTTGCAGAACTTTTGTTCCCTGCTTTCTTTTATATATATTCTTGGAAGCAAGTTAAGAAGTTTTAAATTCAGCTTTTAATGTTAAGTTTTCACCCAACCTGAAGTTTGTCCAGCATCCCTTCACCTTTGTTTCTAGTACAGTTTTTGTTCTGCTTTATTTGAGATATATAGATAGACCTATAGAGCTCTATCTCTCGATCTCTCTATTCCCCTATCCCTCTCTCTAATCCCTCTCTCTAATCCCTCTCTCTAATCCCTCTCTAATCCCTCTCTCTAATCCCTCTCTCTAATCCCTCTCTCTAATCCATCTCTCTCTAATCCCTCTCTCTAATCCCTCTCTCTAATCCCTCTCTCTAATCCCTCTCTCTAATCCCTCTCTCTAATCCATCTCTCTCTAATCCATCTCTCTCTAATCCCTCTCTCTCTAATCCATCTCTCTCTAATCCATCTCTCTCTAATCCATCTCTCTCTCTCTAATCTATCTCTCTCTCTCTAATCTATCTCTCTCTCTCTAATCTCTCTCTCTCCCTAATCTCTCTCTCTCCCTAATCTCTCTCTCTCCCTAATCTCTCTCTCTCCCTAATCTCTCTCTCTCCCTAATCTCGCTCTCTCTAATCTCTCGCTCTCTCTAATCTCTCGCTCTCTCTAATCTCTCTCTCAATAAATCACCGTGTATCGCTTTGAGTCTTTCAAAACAACGAATCCGGACCACGGTATAGTGCAAATTATATTCCTTTATTCAGTGCAAGACGGCATAACGCGTTTCAGCTCTCACGGGAGCCTTGATCACATGTGTGCGGAATAATTTACTGTGTTCTTACAATTGCTATCAATTGATTCTCATGTTGATTGTGCAACTGATAAAGTGCAAATGCTATTTATTTAATTATGTCGCCTACATAGCTTGTGCAAATTGGCATAGATGTATTGTTAATAAAACAAAAAAATGTTTCTCCTGATATCAATCAATGTATATAGATAAAATCATAAACATCATGGTAAATACATTTTTTAGATTGCAATATCATTATACATAGAAAAACCTCTATAAAAACTATATAAAATACATATCAAAACCACAAGCTAAAAACCCTCGCACTTAAATGATCAAATTGAGTTTTATAGGAAAATGTTAATTAAATTGGATAAAAAAACCTCAATGTAAAAACCTCGTTCAATATTTACAAACAAGTATATAGATCTTCTGTAACATTCAGCCCTATCGGATGTTTAGAATTCAGTTTCAGAATGTATCTGGTCTCCAATTGGCGCAGACGTTGTTCCCTGTCTCCCCCTCTTCTACTGGGTGGGACTCAATCACAAAGTATTTAAGGTCCTGACTCCTTGTCCCATTGACACTTTTAAAATGGAGTGCCACTGGGGTGGGATATTTAACTGTGTGCAGGTGGTCTGCTTGCTGTCGAGTGTGCCTGGGCCAGTGAACAAGGGCGGGAAATGCCCGAAACGCGTCTGGCTGGACATTTGTGCTCTGCATGTGCTTGGCAGAAGGTTTGTGTAACCATCAGAGTAAATGGGTTTACTCACCGGGAGCGGTCTCTTCAAGTTTGTGGCAATCGTGTGTGTGTATATCAATCATAAAGTAGATTTACTTGTAGTTTCTTTTGCAAGGCCAAAGTGGAGTTCATGTTAATCTCCTTGGGAATATTTGAATAATTCCACAAGAGGTGACCATGCGCCCACATTTTCAGCGGTTTAAAGCACTAAAATCCTGAAACCTCTTAATCCCTAGAAATATGTATAAACATGTAAAATCGGAGAGTTAGTCCAAGAGAAAAATAAAACCACAAAACCTCTGGGTAAAGGGTCTCTTCTTATGTTTTACTGTAATAAGGCAAGTTGTCAAATGTTTACACGAGGAGCTGGGCCATGGAATTAAGAACACCAGTGAGTGTCGTTTTTTCCCCCCATTTACAATTAAGCTTGTAGGACTGCACAAGATGTAGGCTTGTTACTAAATTTGTGACATTCACCTTTGTTCAATCAATCGAGGGGTTTATAAAGCGCGCTACTCACCTGTGAGGGTCTCAAGGCGCGGGGGAGGGGGTAAGCAGCTCAGGCTTAGTCAAAGAGCAAGATCTTGAGGTCCTTCCTGAAGATGTGCAGGTTGGGGGAGCGTCTGATGCTGACCGGGAGCTTGTTCCAGGTTTTGGCTACGATGAAGGCCCTTCCTCCTGCTCTGCTTCTGCGGATGCGGGTTGTCTCCGCTAGGGCGAGGTCGGCGGATCGGAGAGTTCTTTTGAGTGTGTGGAAACACTCTATCGTTGAGGTATTTGTTGAAATCACTAATGTATTTGTGGTACTGTGGCCTGTTTGTATGCCAATGTCTGATGATTCAAGATTGAAATTGAATATTCTTGCCTGTTGGGAAGACTGTGATAAGCATACCTTGTCCATTATTTTTCACTTTTTCTGGGTTTTTTTTAATCGGACTATGCGCATTGCCAAGCCAGCTTGTGATTCTTATTAACAAGTGTTTTTTGTTTTTTTTATCTTTTTATTTTTTTTATTCCAAAGCCTTTTTCTGTAAGGGTGCAAGGGCTTGAAGTGTTTAAAAAATAAATAATGCAAAAAGGCACTGCCCCGCCATCTTTCCCAGGGGAACCACTAATGGGACAATATGGGAAAAAATATATCTGAATTATGTTCGTGCTTGTGGAGTAAATATGGCCATGTAGAAAAACTCCTCTCTGAATACATTTTATGGGAGTGGAAGGGCATGAGGCCTTGAACTTACCATATTTGGATCTTAATGAGCCATGAGATCTAAATGAGTTATACATTTGTTTAAAAAAAACTTGACCTGTGCTGCCTGCCAAAAGAGAGCACTGTACTGGACCGCGAACCTTTGGGAAGTGGGTACTGGGTGAGAGTGAGTCAGTGGGGGATTATGTAAAAAGTTTGAGAAAACTAGCAGCCACTTGAAAATTTGATGCCTTTGCAGACAAGTGCGTTTGTAACCAATTTGTTCTTAATTGTAAGGAAGTGAAAATGCATGAAGAACTGTGGCTGAAGGAAGAGCCACAGCTTAACTGTAAGGATGATGACCAGAAAACACAAGTGCATGTGATGAAAGAGAAACTGGATTGTTGCCAAAGAGAATGATATGAAGTTTAAAGGGATTTACTTCCAGTGTGGGCAGCAGGGACATTTGGTGAATTAAAAAGTTTGACTATCCGTAAAAGTGGCTTGCAGGAAATTCGGCAAGAAGGTGCATTACATGAGGTTCTTCTGTTCTGGCATACAGAGCAAGAGGAAAACTGGGATTAAGGAGGTCAGTGAAGAAGTTGTTTTACAGCTTTACAGCAACAGTGAAGGTAACTCATCTGAAACAGTAAGAATAGATGGTGAGAGTGCCAAGATCCTGTTTGATTCATGCCGTAGCTAACTATTATGTCAGAGAAAACAGTTGAAAAATTGTTCAGTGGGTGTATGGAGGTCAAGAATTTGAAATGTTAAGAAATGTTGTAGCAACCATCTCTATCAAGATCAGACCATGAAGGGGAAAATGTATGCATCTTTGATAGTAGATGATTTCTTTGGATGGCCCGACAAAAAGAATTGAAGGATTAGCACTGGTATCCAGATAGATTGCCAAGTCCACAAAATTAGGTTGAACAAGGTATCAAAGTGAAGAGGTTGCCTATAAAAGTGCAAACACAGGTCCAATATGAGTTTGAGAGACTGATCAGGCTGGGTGTCCTCTTGGAAGAAGCCACTGAATGTTTGATCGTGGTGGCCATAAAGGCTATTGGATTGGTTTGATTGTGCATTGACTTAAAGGCTTTGAACAGGGAGGTGGTGGTAGATTGGTACTCTCTCCCCAATATCTTGGAGCTGGTATCAATGTTGACTTGGCGTTTGCCTACCATCAGGCATTTCTCATTTATACCACCAGTGAGAAACTACACATTTTTGAGTATGCCACTGTGCCTGTCTCCTGAGTCTGTCTTTCAGCATGTCATGAATTCCTTGTTAGAATAGAAGGAATGAAGTATTATCAATGCAATGTCTTCATTTACAGTAGGAGATGAGGTTGAGTGAATAAAAGGTTGGGCGAGGTTTTGGAGCGGTTTATGGAAAGGGTGATGTATCAGGTCTGATAAATCCTATTTTAGGCAAAGTGAAATTAGCTATTTGGAACATCTGGTGTCCGCTGATGGGACTCATCCAAAGAAAAATCTGGTGGATATAAAGAATCGTGTATCTCCAGATAAGGGGACATTCTTTGTTTGTAGCAATGGCAAAGTTTATGCAAAAAAAAAACACACTGGGAAATGCCACGTGTAAAATACCAGTATGCTACTCTCTCTGGGAACCTCTGCAAACTACTCAAAGAAAAAATAGTAATCTCTGCCACAAGCGCGAACCAGAATGAATATTATCTAGCTAACATAAAGGAAAGTTTCAATTCTATTAAGAACACGGAGGCGAGGATTAGGCTGTTCTCTCTTCACTTTATGAACATTCATTTTTCTTCAGCAACCATTTTTCAAGAAGTCCTTTATGGATTCGATCCCATTTCTTTTATCCCAACTGTTCATGGGAAATGTAAACAGTCCATCCAATTATAAGTCTTCAGTATAATGGTCCTCATAGCCCATCTATCTCCCTGCGCAGACCACTTTTAACTGTTCGTCTCACTCCTGTTTTTTAGAGTCGTCCTTAAAAGGATCAAGAAGATTCTCACTATCACTACGCAAGAAAAAAAAACCTGAAGCATAATCAGATGACAAGGCATGACATGAATCCCAACAAGCGACTTGCCTGTACTGTAAGACACAGGCATTAGTATCAAAACTCTGAAATGCATCTTATATTTCTATTAGGGAGGGAATAAATCTTCTGAGACGAATAGGGTGGGCTAATCCTTGCCTCCATGTTCTTAATAGAATTGAAACTTTCCTTTACGTTAGCTAGGACATTTTTCATTCTATGTCAGGACCCGGAGGCGAGGATTATGCTAGTTCAAAGCTTGTTCACCACTACGCTTGCCAGAGATTGAATCGGTTTAAAATAAAAGGTCTTAAAGGTAGAATCAGAAAAGCAGTCTGCAGCATTGAGGATATCATCTAGGCGGGCTCTTAGACCAAGCTTTAGAGACCATTGCCCCTCTCACTGAATGGCCTCCAAACTGGGATGTATCAATCCCCTGCTTCCTACATGACCCACCTTACCCATCTGGCAATCGTAGTGGAAAAAGCAATCATAGGGGAAGAAACCGCCCTGTGGGGCTTTGTGAGAGCAATCAGTAGTTGTTTCCCACCATGGGGACGAATATCGTCCGTAACCACCTCACACCTTTTATTGGTGTGAACTACGCACAATTTAGGAACTTGCGCGAAAGCCAGGTAAGACATCAACTTAGAGTTACCTTTTTGTACAGTGAGTAATATGAAAGGTCACCCCGTCCGGGGTAAAAACGCTACCTGTAATATCCAGGGCCTGAACATCCGAGACTCGGCGACAAGAGATTAAACACAATAACATTGCCAATTTCGCGGACTTCTGTTTCCTGGACAGGTACTTGTTAGAAGGCCAGGCTTGAAACAGCAAAAGGACTTTAACGTCCCATAATGTGGAATACCTGGGTTCAGGGGGAACTGAGAGTCTGATTCCCCTCAATAATTTACAGACTAGCGGATGCTCCCCAACCGAGTGGCCGTCCACCAGAAGATGTTCTGCATAAATTGCCGATCTGAAGGTATTAATCAATTGGTAAGCAAAACCTTGGGAAGCCAAGCTCGCCAGAAAGTTCAAAACCTGGACATCTGCCCCTATGGGATCCACTTGGTGTTGAAGACACCAATCTGGACTAGGCAGATTGGTACCACGTGTTCGTACCGTCTGCCCAGGCCCTGGCAAGTAGGGAGGAAGCCTCTTGTGAAAGGCCTGGGACTTCCCAGCGTTGCTGGTAACCCACCAGGCCATGAGCCGGAGAGATCCTGCTAGGACCAGCGGATGAGTATTGTTCTGGGGATCCCGGAGAAGATCGGGAGGCAGGGGTAGAGGGATTGAAGAATCCCAAGAAAGTTCCATCATCGCAGGAAACCAGGAGAGCGACCTCCATATCGGGGTAATCATCACCAGGTCAACCTGTGCCGCAAGATGCATTATCATCGCACAGGGTGGAAAGAAATAGGACAGCTCCTTGCTCCAGTCCCGGAGAAAGGCATCCATGGCTGCTGCATGGGGGTTTGGTCTCCAACTGCAGTACCGGTTGAGCTGAAAGTCCAGATGAGACGCAAAGAGATCAATGGAGAATGGACCCCAACGGTCCTGGAGTTGTCGAAAGAGATGAGGATACAACTTCCAGAGGCTGGCATCCTTCCAGTGGTGAGAGTGCCTGTCCGCCACCTAATTGGAGTGCCCTGGGAGGTGCTCCGCTGACAGGAAAATCTGGTTGCCTAAGCAGTATTCCCATAGTGTCCAAACGTCAAGGTCTTTGACAAAGTCCACCCCCCTCCCCAGATGATTGACGTAACGTTCCGCAGCTACATTGTCCATCTTCAGCAGGACCTAACGTTGTACCTTCTCTTTGGTCCAGCACCGAATGGCGAAAGAGCACACCATTAACTCTAGGCAGTTGATGTGCAGAGATTGTTCTGTGGAGGACCACTTTCTGCCTGTGGAGAACTCCCCACATCTCGCCCCCCCATCCGTAGCCGATGGCATCAGATTTGATGATCAGATCGGGTTAAGAGCCAAAAATCACCCAGCTTTTCCAGGCTTCCATATGAGACCTCCACCAACACATCTCCTCCCTTGCCTCGACTGAGAGCAGAATCAATTGGGAATAACAGCGGCCTTTCCGGAGATGCTCTATTTTTAAGTGTTGTAGTGCCCGGTAATGGAGAGGGCCCGGGAAGATCGCTTGGATGAAGAATGAGAGCGGTCCCACAATTTGTGCCAAAGAGAAATATGAGACTTGGAGACAGTGTTCCGGAGTTTGTGTCTGATTTTGGTAAACTTCCGCATCGAGAGACTGAGGCTTGCCTTGACAGAGTCCACTAAGAATCCCAGAAAGTGCACGGAATGTGCTGGTATCAGCGCAGAATTTTCCATGTTGATGACAAACATCAAAATCTGTAGAAGATCTACGGCCAACTGTAAGTTTAGGGAGAGGCGACTTGGGCATTGCTCCATGAGCAGGATGTCGTCTAGGTAGAAGATTAGTCTCATCCCGCGTGCTTGCAGATGTTCGACAACTTGCTTTATCAGCTTGATGAGGCTCCAAGGAGCCGATGATAGACCGAATTCGCATCCCTTCCTTTCGAACACCTGGGGGCCACACTGGAACTTTCAGAAGCGTCTGTGATGGGGAAAAATGGGGACCACCAACTAGGCGTTCTTCAGGTCCAAGTGGACCATCCAATCCGAAATCTGGAGGAGGTCCCTCAAAAGATGGATGCCCTTCATCTTGAAGTGGTGGTATAGGAACCAAGAGTAGAACTCCTTGAGATTGATAATCGGACGTTGTCCAGTGTCTCTTTTAGGAAAAGGTTAATGACAAAGCTGCGAGGGTGAATCGTTGTCCTCCGTATTGCCCTCTTCTGTAGTAGGTTGATTATCTCTTGGTCCACTAGGAACTTTTGTTCCTGGGAAAAGACCAGAGGTCTGGGGAAGTCGGTTTGGGCTGGGATGCCATAAAACTTGATGTGGAAACCTTCTGTTGTCTGAAGGATCAACGCATCCAACAAAAGCTTTTCCCAGTTCGATCGAAAAAGGGCCAGGTGACCCCCCACCCCCCAATCTGAATGCCTACTGGGTCCCGAATCCTCACCTTGTGCATTGTTGAAGTTGCCGCTTCTGGAGCTGCCTCTGCCCCCACGCCGGCGTGATTAGGACTTGGTCTGGTAGAAGTTCCCAAACTTGTTGGAATCCTTCCATTGGCCCCAGCGGGAGTCACCACCTCTGGAGGCTTGCTGGAAGAGACAACCGGACAAGTGCTCCCTACCTCGACCAGATGCAGCAAAAACACGGGGTGTGAATATACTCTTAATAGAGGATTGGGCTTTGTCCAAAGAGTTAAAAGTATTAACAAATGTGACCAATTCCCGAATAAGAGTCCTCAAACAGGTTTTCCTAGGCTATTGTTCCTTCTTCCAACGTGGAGAACTCCGCTAATTTGGGGTTGATCTTTATCAATAGCAATCTGCGCCGCTTGGTAGAGATTGCGCAGTTCGCAGGAAGATAATTGGCCTTTGAGCCCAGCCAGATAAAGCGTCCAGTGAGATGCGGGATCTGGAGGCTTTTACATTCTCCACCATATCCAGGATTTTCGCCAGGGGGCCTGCTACATATCCTGGCACGAGCGCCATGACCTGTTGTCCTCCTTGGGGTCACGGACAAATTTAGCGAGGAAGGTTGCCATCTTGGGGTATATCTCTGGAGTGACGGCCACCTTCCCCTCCAAAGATGACCTAGGACATTCTGCACCAGTCTGCCAACTGCAGATGTAACAGATCGGGGTCCAGCAGATCCCCTTATGAAGGTTCCACAGAGTCTGTGGGGGGGGTCAGCATTGGCCAATGACCTGACGGTTGGACGCCAGGGTCTAGAGCCGTCCCCATCCGAGGTATTGGGCGAGTCATCTCCATCCCTCTGATCAGTTGTGGAGGCGTGGCTGGGGTCATCCCTGAGGGGTCAGGAGTCTGAGGGTCCAGTAAGGGTTGGGAGTCTAGGAAGGCCTTCTTGAGGTGTATGAAAGGGTCTAAATTAACCCGGGGGTCGTCCGTGCGCTTACGCTCATTGAGGGTCTGGGAGTTGGCTGAGAGCAGGGGTAGCTGACTGCTCTGGAGGTAAGGGGGCCTGGGGCCTTCTAGAATCTTCCCTTGGCTTAAAGGGGTTTTTAGCATTGTGCCTGGAGAGCCAGTATCATCTTCTCCAGGGGCGCTACCACCTGCGGAACAGCCCGCTTTGCAGAAGCGGTCATAGATTGGGAGGTAGGTAACCACCTCCTCTTCCATGTAATCCCCAGTATCCTCAAACTCCGTCTTGGAGTTATTGCAAAAACAAAGGTACCAATATGGGGCAATGTGGTGGGACTGAGCCCTCTACTAATCCTCTATGGGAAGCTAGAAAATTGGGACGGCACCCCAGTGATTTATGAGGTTGTATAAAAAGTGCCTGGGAGGTTCCAAGGATTAGAACTGGTCTTACCCCGCAGGGTGTTGCTGCCTTCAGGCAAAGGCTCGCAGAGCTAAAACTCAATTGCGTGCAATCAGATTCTATTATTAGACAAGGCAACCTCGCTCCGTTTCCTATATGGTGCGGTAATTATCAGAGAGTTACACAGAAGAAACAGTTGGGCGTGTTTACAATAAGTATTTATTGCACAGTTGTTCTAGTGTATAATATATGTGTTGTGACAACCGTTAGATAGTAGCAGAGATATATATGATCAGAAGTACAGTGAATATAAAAGGACAGTACAGTTCTACCATTTTGCAACAGTTATGAACACATACATGGATATAAAATGCATGATAAAAGAAAGCGCGCATACTCCTACGATGCCTATCTAGATGTACCCAAGTGTACCTAGCATGTGAGTAGGTGTGAAGCCAAGAATCCTTCTAGGTTTAGTCTAACCCCATTACCTGAAGCAAGAGCGTGTGGGACCCCATCCTGATCTCAAGTTGGACACCCCGCAAGGGGTGTTTAGACTGCTGTCAGCTGGAGCGTCTGCATGCAGGAGCCTCAGCGTCTCTTGTCAGTGTGTCTGCCTGGAAGTCTCGGTTCCCTCTAACTAATACTAGCAAGTGGTGCTGTATTTATACAGAAAATTATCTAGGGTGCCTTTGTCCCTTGTTTCTTGTATTGGCCATTGTTGGGTTTGAGGACTTATGGGATGAACCTTGTACTTGGCTATTATGCAGGTGGATGTAGCCCCATCCTGGTTTCCAAGAACCCTTATGAATATTCATTCATACTGTGTCAGTCTAAAGATGAAATCCTAGAACGCCATTGTTCTGGGAAACCCTCCTTCTGCGCCCAGGACTAGAACTAGGTAAAAGGCTCAATCCTAAAAGGCCTGTTACTGTTAAGTGTAGGCGAGGTGATGTAGGTGAAAGGGTATGATGTTACCCGGGCCTATATTAGGGTCCCTATATGAAACATAACAGTCCCTCCTTCGGCGCTGCGGGGAAAGGACAAATATTGCCTCTCTGCATGTTCCATTTCCCCCCATACCCGATCCCATTTCCGTGAGCACCCTCTGTTTCTATAGACCATTGTTTCAGCCAACATAAACCAATCCATATCTCTTTGCCTTTCCCTCCGGGTCAGTGGCTCAGGCAACCCCCCATCTCTGGGCTATGTTGCCCTTGGTGATCGCAAGACCCAGGGTGGCCCATAGTTGTTCTGCATGATTCATGTACGTGGCCTCCCACACATTAAGTAAACACATTTTGGGAGCCACAGGCAGGGTGACACCACTAACAGTTTCTATGGACTGGAATCTAGGGAATGCTAAAGTGATTCTAGTATTTTACTGACCTTTGCTGGTCTTTTTCTATCAAAGTTAAATAGAGGCAGTTGCCAGAAAAATTGAAAAAAGAAAGTCCCTCAGCAGAAAGCAATTCTGGTATTTTACTGACATCTACTGGTCGTTTTCTATCAAGACAGTTAAATAGAGGCAGTTGAACAAGCAGGAAGCAATTCTGGTATTTTACTGACCCCTACTGGTCGTTTTCTATCAAGGCAGTTAAATAGAGGTAGTTGAACAGGAAAAAAGTGCCTAAGCGGAAGGAGACCAGTCCTCCAGGGCCCACAAAGTACATACACATTTAAGTTTATTCTAAAGTATACACAAGAGATCTCAAATACTTGCCCTAAAAATGGCTGCTGGAGGAAAATGACTGTTATTAAAGTGAAGAGAGAACAGCCTGATCCTCGCCTCCGGGTCCTGAACTAGAATCGGAGGTCTGCTCGTGTCAATACTGTCTGCTAAGGAGCAGAACGAAGATCCATAGTTTCGGGTCCTGTGAGCAAGATCATTCTATTTGGAGACTCTCTGCTCGTCGAAATCGGCACGAATGCCCATTCTATAAACAAAGGATGTCCCCATATCTTGTCCTGGTGAGACCCTACATTTAATACAGGGTTGAAACGCCGTCGACGACATATAAACAAACCAACCTAATAATCCTAACTTGAAAACAGGCTCAGGATTCTTATCTATAAGGATTCAATACTTGTGGTGGTTTTGGTCTTTTTAGAACACACTTACTGTATTTTTTTTTTTTATACTACTTGAATCTGCTTGTTCATAATTTTCTTATGGCGGTTTACTCTCACTGCACTTTGCCATGTCAGCAGGTTGAACGTTTCCCAAGGAACACCAAATTGTATAAAACTGCGGCGCATGGTAGCGTTCTCCCAATTTGCCAGTTGCATCTCCAGATTGAATGTACAGATGCAGCCTCTAACTTAGTCCACCCAGCCCGCCTTTGTACAGTGGGAACCGGACCTGGGCAACACCTGAAGTCTGGCAGTACTGCTGCAGACAAACCGAAATAGTTGCATTTGTTTTACAACTATGGGCTTGGCACGAGTGCTTATTCAGCATAATATCGCTGCTTTTTTGAAGAGCTGCCAGAAAATCCTTTTTTTTTTTTTTAACACAACCTAAAATATGTATGCACGCAAATGAAACTAGAAACAAATATGTATAAATACAGACAGCAATGTCCAAAAATAAATGCTATCAACTGTTTGCTTTACTGTTTTTCCAAATGCGATTTTTCACTAGTAAATTATTTAGGGTGGACTTAATATTATCACACTGACTTTATTTCCAATCCATTTCCAATCATTCGGTGAAAAGTGAATAGTTTGGTTAAAAGGGTGGCGATAAAATGAACGTGTTGGTCATGATCTACAATTCACAGTGATTCTGCACGTTGTTCGCACTAAATGGTGTGTTCAAATATTGTCTGGTTTTGGCCTTTGAACACCTTAGGCACCATGTGTCCAAGAAAGGAACTGCAAAGTTTTCATCGGAAATCAAATAAAGCCAAAATAGCCGTATACACGCGCTGTTACAGAGAGTACCCAGTTCTATAATTGGAAAGTTCCATCTCTGCCGACAACACTGATTTTGGGAGGCAGCCCGCACCAACAACTGCGGTTGAAGGCCGAAAGCATTTTTTTTGCATTTAGTTTTGTATCAAAGCAGATGACAGAGTTTTGATAAATGATGTGATTGTTTTCTTGTTGCAGAGGCGGCGCGCAGGATGAGTATGTCTCGATGAACGGGAGGCTCCAGTTGAGCTGGATTGTCTCCTCAGTTCGGGGAGTTTCTCTCTCAAGTTGCCAGTTGAATATGGCACGGGTTAGATAGACGGCGATCTGCCTGGAATGTGTTACTGGACAAGCTGTGAAAAGCCGGCCCTTTTAAGTAAAAGGATGCAAGTTAACGGAGTTCAGCTTTAAGGGGATTTTTACCAACAACTGCCTTTGTGTGCAGTAGAGATCCTGTGAATGCGGTTATATTAAAGGCTGCTTATAAATCTCCCTTAAAGCCAGTCCTTCATGGGCTCTACAAAGAAAACTTATCCCATGGTTCGGCCAGCAACCTAGCCAATAACTGGGTTGTTAGGCCTTTGAGCAATAGAGGAGTTGAAACTGAAAGGCGGATCATTCCAAATGGAAGAAGCCTATACATATACAAACTGGGCTTGCCAAAGCAGAAACGAGAGAGAGCTATATACAGTTAATGTTTAGCCATAGATGGTACGACCACTGGTTGAGGTATACCGGCCTACAAATCTGGTGTAGGTGGTATATATTTTCTGTCTGCACCAGTCTGCATAGATCTGGGAGCTACCCCATGTCTATTTTGACTAACAATTTTTCTCTAGGCTTGTTTTAAAATTGCATCTCCGTGTGCTTGAAATGTCTCCCAAGAGTCCAGGGATGTGGAATTCTTATAGCCCGACGCCCAGGACCTATTGTTTGGGGTCAAGGGCAACCGGTTTTAATGAGTATTTTGTCCTTTTTTTTTTTTTTTAATAAAACCGTTTTTATTGCAGAACAGTATTATCAGCAGCGTACATTCTTACTTTTCCTGCATCGCTTTTACCAGCGCCCTATGTCTCGTAGTCATCTAGGCTCCTGTACACAGCTCATGAGCCCACATCCCGGAGGCCGGGCAGCGACAATCAGGGTACCATAATACTGAACGATATCGTGAACTGTACTTTTGCCGCGTACATGGCAGGGTGTCTGCGTCCCGCGTTTAAATTCCCCCCCCCGTCCCCACCTCAACACTGCCCCCTCTCTATCCCCCATCCCCCATGAGTATTTTGTCCTTGGGACAAATAGGCCCAACCCCCTGCAGCACAAACCCTTTGGCTGCCAGTTTGCAGTGCCACATTAAGGGTCAGGGAAGGGCACTGCCTGCAGTTAAGTTAATATTTGTGTGCATATGTTAATGCTATTCAAATTATATTTATGTTTCATTAATTGAAAGCCTTTATTATTCGGGTGAGTGCTCTAAATAAATGTAAGCTCTGACTGCACTACTGACTGGTTTCTGTAGAAAAATGTGTACAAGGTTTCAAAGTTTAGCAATATGAGGCTATGCATAATGCTCCCAGAACGCTCTTTGATTAGAATAAAATATTTTCAGAAGCTTGAAGCAAGATTAATGATTCTTTGCTTTCAATATAAAATGTTCCAAGCATAATGAAAGTAGGGGGAAAAAAAACATTTTGCTAAACTACTATAAGATTTCACGTACCATTTCTTTGCAGCATCATTTAATAAAATGTGTTAAAATGTGTTGATGCAAGGTAGTATTTCCCAAAAATATTCGTATTAGAAAATCAGTGTAACCAGTTTCATTAAGATTATGGGAAACATAAGAATAAACAAGCATTGGCAAAGCCAGTATGTCTGAAATTGGTCATCAGCTTTTTAGTTTTGGCAATGCGTAACTTGGCATGGTTTTTGTAAAACCTTATTGATGCGAGAGCTGCCGGATCCTCACCATTATAACAAACATTGGCAAAAGCAAACCTTGTTTTTGCTCTCAAAAAGGCACACACTGCCACATTAGTTATTGGCACTGAACAAAACTACTTTGTGCGCCAATATGCTCCTTGTGAAAGAGCAGAATGCGGTCACTCACAGTGAAGCCAGCTGATACAGAGAGAGAGAGAGAACTTTAAAAAACACAAAAGGTCATTAACGCCAGACCAAATTAGGGGCCAATTATTAAAGAAAGTCTCAAAAGTGCACCCTTGGTATATGTCCTTACATTAAGTGCAGCTATATGGCTTTTGTGAATTCACGAGAATTTACTGAAGTCGGGCAAGAAATTGTACTCCTAGAAAATATTTGTGAACTGCATTTTAGCATGAGCTAATATGCATGGGTAGAAAAGCTCCTGCAAAAACCTGAGTTTTCAAGCTAATTTTCCCTCCAACCACTTTTTTTCCAAACTCTGGAAGAAGGTTTACGTCTGCCATTATCAGGAGTAAATCTCCAACATTTCTCAGTATGGGAAAAGATTAGAAAAGAGTTGTTGAAAACCCCTAATACATGCAAGTGAGTAGGTTTGCACAGACTCAAAAGGGCATTCGAACCCTGGAACTATTGCTTACTACTACCTTCAGTCCCAGTATGTAGATCTGCCGAAACGTGGCAACATAGAGGGATTGCTAGTATTAAAACACTACCATGGAATGATCCCTGGTATAATCAGCGAGGCTATATAACAGCTCTTATACAATGAGATTGCTGCCATAATTTGTCACCGCACTACATGGCACCAAAGGGACAAGTGGATTTTGTTACAGGAGAAGTAGATTTATGAAGCAACCTGCTCCATGGACAAGTAGATATTTTAATAAATTCCACACCCTAGAAGCCTACAGGCTTTAAACCAGGCTTCTCCAACGAGTATCCCGTGAGCTACTGGTAGCTCTCCAGGTACGTGTAAGTAGCTCTCCTCTGTGCAACCCAGACTACTAAATTAGAAGCATTTACTTTGTTGAATTAATATTTGTATACCAAAATTTAGGGTGTATAGTTCAGACAAAATTTTTCGTATTTTCAGAACTCATAAGCTGATATTTGGAGAAAAATGTCTGAATTTCCAAAATATATTTAAAGTTGATATTTGAGTGATAAATAATGTGGCATTTGGAAGACCTTTTCCCAGTCTTATTGCCTTGGTGCTAGTCATCCCAGCTATGGTTATTATGTACTACCCACGTAGCGGCCTTCCATATTGACAAAGCCTTTTATGCATTACTGTTTGCAACCATGTCGGATGCACTGAGGTGATTGCTGGTAGGAATCTTGCATATGGTGCCCTCTAATGTAATGTTTTCTATGTAGTCCATATTACCACACTAACTATATTAGTAGCTCTTGATGAGTTCAATTGAACATATTTTCTTATTACAGGAAAGGTTGGAGACCCCTGCTGTAAACCATGTGGTTGCTGCTGGTAGAACGAGCGTGTGTGTGTAACATCGCCTAAAACAGTTTGAATGGTGAATGGACACCATAGGAATGTTTGAAGCTTTTTTTATCTTTTTGAAATATCTAATTATTGCTCTGAATAAGTCCCTGAGCCATTGAAGTGTGTCGGAATTGGAATGAATAAAGAAGTAGAAAATTCCTTGAGTTCGGAAATTTCATTTATTTCGATAAACTGATTGTGGAATGACTCCTGACCACCAACATATGATTAATGGATGGCCTTTTGCTTAATTTGAAAAAAACTATTTCAACATTGAAGTTGCCTTCCCTTGGTTTGGATTTCTCACAGTTTTGTTTATAGAGTTTGGATGGCAGTCAGACCTCGGGGAATGTGCACTCTTGTTGAACAAGCCTATACCTTATTGTGCGGTGTAGTGGTGCTTCACCTACCATTGAGTCAGATTATTTGATTTAAACCATATAGTGCCCATCACAGACTGATGTCTGTGACAGACCCTCATTTGGTTTGCCTCTGGTGCTTGGAGTGGGACCAAGACTCCAAGATCTGCGATGACTGCCGCATCATGAATCCTAAAGCGCTCAGGGTACGGTCACTCTAGCTCCTCGCCACACAACGTTTGATGACGTTACCGATCCCTGTCATTTAGAAGGTCCCGGGACCGCTTGTAAAGCCACTTCCGACAGTTGTCGTCTTGATCAAGATTGTCGGGTAAGCCTCATAAAAAATAAAGTCTAAGAAGTCGGAGTGTTCTTCGACTTCTCTGCGCCGGACCTGGAGTAGCAAATAGCTCAGTGGTGGAGCATATGCCAGTGTCTGTTCCATGCACCCAGAGTTTCTCGGCGCCGGAGCGACCTCCGCCCAACTCAATGAGGTTTGAGGCTTTGCACCTCATATTTAGAGGGGTTGGGCTACCCAGAGTGTCATCGGGCCTCTAGTGTGCATGAGATGCCCCTACCGTTTCTCTGCTGGTTGTTTAACTGTTGGCTTCAGTCGGGCCCCTTGGATCCAGAGTGACACCGCCCGCAAGACTGCAACTTTCCCCAGCACCCACTCTAGTGCACTCTGTACTGCTGTCGCTTCTGGTGCTGCCGGCTTCCCACAGCGGCTCTGGCCCCATTGCTGTCGCCCGATGCGGATTCTGGAACTGACCAGTACCATGCCTTCCAAGCTGGAGCTAGTGCCTTTTTCTTCCGACAGGCTTGGAGATTTTAACGATTGTGAGGGGTCAAAGGACCCTTATGGCTACCAGCATCCCCTTGATGACACAGAGGGCAACTGGCACAATGATCTGGCGGATGCCAGTGATTTGGACAGCTTACCAGACACTGGGCTGGTCTCTCCCCTACCGTAGCTACAGAAGAGAGTGCTTCGTTTGCAGTGCTGGTGTGGAGGACAGCTGAGGTCCTAGGCCTTTAGCTGCCCACAGTGGCAGTCAAGACTAACGTTTTGACAGATGTGCTGCAGTCAGGAGTGGCCCCTTCTGATCCTTTATTCCTATTCAATAAAACCCTTAGAGATCTCCTACTTGGGGCCTAGTTTCAAGCCCTGCACAGGTGCTCCTGTGCACAGGACAGTTGCCCTCCACCCTCAACCTGCTCCTGGGAACCCCAGTTTGCTCACTCTCTACCTCACCCCAGAGAACTTGGTGGGCCAAGCCTCTACTTGTAGAATCAGTCCCGGCACGTTTCCTACCACCCCACTGGATAGGCAATCGAAAAGGTTGGATTCCTTCGCTAAGAGGATTTTCACCTCTGTCAGCCTACTGCTGCGGTTGCTGATCACCGCATGCCTTTTGGGTCGACACCAGCACATTGTGGCATTCGGCTACTCAAGTGCTGCACATGTTGCTGATGGGCGATATGCAGCAAAGTTCACCATCGGATGTGGACTTGACACAATCAACTGAATAGGTAGAGCAAATTCATCTTCAGTGGCACTGAAATGCCACGGCTGCATGAAACTTTTGGCTTCTTGGGGGGATGTCCAAGCATCGCTCAAGGACATGCCCCTTAATAGCTCTCAGCTCGTTGGTGAGAAGGCAAAATCTGTGCTGGAGCGCTTCAAGGATTACAGAGCTACTGCCAAGTACTTGGGCATAGCCATGGCTCTTCGCCAACCCCAGTGTGCTTTTCACCCCTTCTGTGGCTGCGGTAGGGGGATACCAACTGTGTCCATTCCTGCCCAGTCACCAAGGCCAACATGGTTCCCACCTCTTTCGTGGGCATGGACCCTGTTTCCACAGATCACGTGGGACTAAAGCTAAAGGTCAGGTCAGTCCACTACTTCCCTGTCCGGCCGCATCCTCCAAATCCCCTTAGTTTGTCCTCTTACCAACATGGGCTCTCAGAGTTGACTGGATCCACTATCATCCACTTCACTAGGAGGCTATAACATCTGACAAGTGGACTTTGCAAATCATCCAGAAAGGCTACTGCATTCTTACCACCCACATTTGCCCAGCTGGAGGAGGACCATTTCTTCTTGCTCCGTCAGGAGTGTTGGCTCTTTTGGCCAAAGGACTCATCGAGAGGGTTCCGGCATCAGAAGTAGGTTGGGATTATTTTTCCCACTACTTTCTGATGCCCAAGAAAGGACGGCGGTCTTCAGCCTATCTTAGTCTTGTGCCATATTATCTCATTCCTGAAAAAGGAAGTTAAAAATGCTCACCTTAGCTCAGGGCCTGTCTACCCTGGAGACTGGATGGTGGCATTGAAATTGCATGACGCATATTTTCACATCCCCGTCTTCCAGGCCCACAGGTGCTACATGCTGTTCACGATGGGCTAAGAGCACTTCCAGTTTTCCCCTTTGGCCTCACCGCCTCTCGGGTGTTTACAAATGTGATGGCGTGGTTGTAGCACATCTACGGAGGTCATGGCTTCTTGTTTTTCTGCTACCTCGACAATTGACTATTATAGGTGATCTCGCCCCAGGCTGTTGTCTCCAAAACTCAAGACTATGGCAGACCACCTGCGTTATTCTGGGGATCACTATCCACGTGCCAAAGTCGCACCTGACTCCCTGTCAGATGCTCTTTAATTGGGGCTGTTCAAGACACAGTTAAGTTTTGGGACTATCCTCCCGAAGAGTTCAGGATAGTCAGGCTATGATTTTGATGTTTCAGCCTCTATCCTGGATTTTGATGAGTCTGACTCTGAGGCTGTTGGGGCTCATGGCCTCCTGCATCCTTCTAGTAACTCATGACCATAGGTATATGAGGCCTCTGCAGGGTGACCTGAAGGTTCCAGTGGGTATAGCATTGGTGGAATCTTTCTCCAACCTGATCCAGATCTTGGAGAAACTACAAAAGATTTGCAGTGGTGGCTGTCAAACTGCGATTGGGTCAGTGGCAGACCCCTCTCCACGCCCTCCCCCCCCACCCCCTAAGAGCTGATGGTAGTGACCGATGCGTCGTCCGTGGCTGGGGTGGCCATCTGGGAGATGTAGAGATCAGAGGATTCTGGTCTCTGGTGGAGTCTGGACTTTACATCAACCTGCTGGAGCTCCGGTTGACATAGAAAGCCTTTCTTCCTTTGATCAAGGGAAGGCTAGTGCAGGTGTTCACGGAAAACATCACCACCATGTGGTACTGCAACAAGCCGGGCAGGAGGGGATCGTGGACCCTTTGTCAAGTCCCTGCGCCTATTGACATGGCAAAAATGCCATGGCATTTCCCTGATGATTCAACACCCGGCTGGCTCTCTGAATTCAACTGTCGATGCCTAGTGGATCACAAATGGCATCTCCACCCGCAGGTGGTGCAAGGTCTCTTTTAAGAGTGGGGAGATCCTTGGCTAGATTTATTAGCTGCCACCGAGACCATGCAATGTCAGCAGTTTTGCACGATGGAGTTTCCCAGGGTATTCTTGCTCCGAGACACTTTTTGTCTCGAGTAGAATTCTGTCCTCCTGTTTGCCTTGATGCTGATACCGTTCCTGCCCAGAGTTCTCAAGAATATCAGGAATGACCGGGCCCAAGTCATTGTTGTGGTTCTGGATTGGGCGCGGAGAGTCTGTTGTCCCTTCTAAGCATGAGCTACTTCTTTGAGAGGATCTACTGTTGCAGCAGGTAGAGAGGGTTCTGCGACCGAACCTGGACATCCTCCACCTTCATGAGTGGAGATTGAGCAGCGACCTCCCCCCAAGTCTTAAATGTTGTTCTTTCGGACAGATGTCCTTCCAGCAAGACCGTATATGCCTGCTGTTGGAACAAATATTTAACGTGGTGTGCATCCAGAAACATCGACCGCGCCTCCTCCCCCATGTCTGCAACCTTATCCCAGGTTCTGCTATTTATTCTTTCTTTGGCCCAGTGGTTGTAGCCTACTCATAATCCCTTGTGAAGGATAAGGACAGTTTTTTAGATTCCTGCTGATTTTGGGTGTGGCTCTGTTGGACTAAACATTTTGACTGGTTCTGCTGTGGTTTGTTGGTGTAGGATATGTGACCTCAAAATTCCCACCTTCATTAAAATGCAGTGTTAGTTTTCTTTACCGCTGCCTAAAAGTACAGTGCTACTTGTATGTTTTTTTTTTTTATTAACAAAAACGATTGACTCTAATCCAGACCAGAGGATGTTACTCTACATTAACGAATTTCATATGAATACCAGTACAGCAACCACAAAAAGAGAACGCAAATTAAAATGTTTACCATTTCTAATCTTGTATTTAGTTGTGTATCACAATATATTCCCTTTTTAACTGCCAGTAGTCTTTCCAAATATAGTGGAGAATGAAAGCGTATGGAAAGATTGTTACGCTCCCTGCATCTATGCCCAATTTCAGCCTTAAGAGCTAATGTCACCAGCCAGAACCTGAATTGTTTTGGGATTTACTGTACTCCACGCCATCAGCCTTAGCTGCTTCATGACGCACTGCCCATGCTCCATTACTATGAAGCAAGCCAGTCATGGTGGTGGATCATATGATGTGATCTGGTTAAAGTGGCTACCTGCACTTAACACGCAACAAAGAATTGGCAAGTGACATGTTTTCATCCATATGGTAGGTCCAATCATGCTTGAAACTGTAGCATGTGATTTGAAGAGTGCCAAGCAGCTAAACCACACATGGCTGAATTTATATAGCGCAGACCTAGCCAAGTGGACAGTAGAGTGCTGTACTGCAAAGCATACAGCAGTACAGTACATAAAAGAGGTAGATTAAGGAAGAAAAATATGGTCCACTACGGGATTAAAGAGAAGCAGACACTCTTCAGAACAAATGATTTCTAGGTATGTTCTGAATAGGTCGAGGAGGTGTTGTGGTCTGTCCTCTGGTCTTTAGGCAGGTTGGTCCAGAGTCTAAGCTCCAAGCATGAGATGGCAAGGCTTTTTTTTTTTTTTTTTTTTTTTAACTTTCGGAATTTCCACCATCATACTAGCTTGGTTCCTGGAACTTCTCTTACCTCCAGAGTCCTTGAGGTTATTAATCGTGTAGAATGGCAGACCGAGGTAAATGACTTCATGGGCGATGCAATGAACTTTCAAGTGAATTTTAACATCTTAGGGCAACCAATGAAGGCCTTTAAGGATGGGGGTGTTGTGATCAAATGATTTTTTGTTTGTTTTAACCTCTCCAAAGTGAGTGGCCGTGTGTAGAATATATATCCCTGAGAGGCAAGAGGTAAGTTTTGGGGAGAACTGCAACTAGGACTTTGCCACAGTCTGAGTGAGAGAGTATAGAGTTTGAACTGCGATCCTAAGGTCTCTGGGTGGGATGCAACATTTTAATTGCGTAAGGTGGTGAAGTTGAAAAGATGCAGATTTCTTTAGGCTCTGAATGTTTGGCCTTTGATATGCTGCAGTTTAGGGCAAATTCTAAAGATTTAGCAAATAGTACATATGCTGGTGTGAACCCCAGATCAATAAGATTCGGAAGCCAGAGATGAATTGGAAAAGGATTTTTTTGTGAGTGGAGCAGGAGAAATTCAGTTTTAGGTGGGTTAATTTTAAGGGAGCAAGCACTCGTCCATTTTGTTCAGTTTTCCACGAACATTGTGAGAGTGGAGGTGACTGAATGATTTGAAGTTCTCTCTGTGTGGAGCATAGGACCAAGGCAGTCTATGTAGAGTTAAATAGAATACGTCATAGAATAGAACCTTGATACACCAGACGAAAATGGGAGGGAGTGTTCTCTGAATTTATCCATTTTCAAAAACTGGTCTGCAAGTGATGAAGGATTGAAACAATTTAACGACTGTGGCCTCCATTCCCATTCTTGATGAGAGTAGTTTTAGGAGGGCTCTGTGGTTTGTGTTGAATACTGCTGACAAGTAGATCAGAACTGACGGGCCTTTCCTTCATCATGCACAGGGCATCATCAACGATTAGAAGGGTGGTAGTTTCAGTTTTGCACTTGGAGTAGAATCCAGATTGGTCGGCATTATGGAGGTTGTACGCGAGAAGGATGAGGAGTTGATTAGGTACAGCTTTTTCTAAGACGTTTTCCAGGAACAGCAGTATGGAGACTGATCTCAAGTTCTGGAAGTCCATGGGGTCCTTGTGAAGTTTCTTCTGGAATGGAGTTATGTGATCAGCTTTGTGATCAGATAGGAATACCTTTTCCTCAAGAAATGTGACAATCTTCTGAAAGGGGGCATAAAGTATTTTCCATGAGTTTTTAGTAGGTTTTTATGATGGGGTTGTGTACATAAGATGGGTTGGTTGATGTTAAGATGAGTAGGATGGATTCTAAGTTTTTATTTATTTAAATGTGCCCTATTTTGTTTTGTCCTGTTATCTATGATAGGTAAGAACTCAAGTGGGTATCCTTGTCATTATTGTGGATCAAACCTCAAACTGACTAGAGTATTACCCTGTGATTTGCCAGTCAAAGGATCTGATTTTTGTCTCATCACAAAACGTCCATCATGCTTGAAGATAAGGTACCATAGCGGTAATGGGTAAGAGTGGGCAGTGCCTTACAAAGTTTGAGCACCATACTATACTGAGGCATTTTTATGTTGAGGCCCACAATAAAGCATGCCACATCAAGTAATTATGCTGGCTATTCCGAAGCAAAAAACAAAAAAATAAGTTAAAGATACTATTAAGACTGTTACCAACCTCTAATTAGCTCATCATAATGCAGATTTTAATAAACCCATGCAGTGATTCCATCCGATTCTGACGTAGAGAACATAGTGTTTTCTGCATGTCTCAACTTTAGTTTGGCCTAGTATTAGACACATTGATGCAAATCTCTTCACGATCTGGCTGATTCAGTTGCTGTTCGTATTGCTTTAGCCCCTCTGCTGTGATCTACGAAGAGTAACACCGTATTATCAATGTTTTTCTTTTTTGCAGCAGTCAACACCAAATAATTTTGTCATTGTTACTTTAACAAGAAATGTTACATCGCCCTTCAGTTTCCCAACCAGACTCCTCGTGTGAAGCCTTATCCCTTTGATCACTCCAACATCTCTTGCCACACCATCCCCTAGCATCTCATATTAGAAAATTGTACTGCAACCTCCTTTGGCTATTCTGTCTCCAGAAATTGTGGAAACTCCACAATGAGTAGATTTGAGGCTCTCGGTAGGTGCTTCAGCTTCTCAACTTTTGATTCAAGCTATATAGTGAATGTGATAGTGCAGAAACTGAAGTCATGAAGATGATCTGGCTCAGTCCAGGTCAGAAAGCCCTTACCCATAACCCACACCTTTACGCCTCAAGTCTGCTTTCTACTAATGATAAATGTATCTTGATGCTGTTGATGTCAGTCTGTAGGTCCTGCCATGAAAGGATTTAATTGTGAAAGTCTTAGGGCTGCAAAAGTCCCGTTTCACTTATCCCCTATCGTTTTTTTCCCATGGTGATACCTCTTGTGCTAGAGTGCCCTTTGTTTTGCCCACTTCCCCTCTGGATTTCTCAGCAAGGTAGGATACTTGGGGATAGCTCTAGGATAGAGATTTAAGTCTTCTGCTGCTCTTGCTATACTGTAGCAGCTCATTTATTTAGCGGGTGTGCCAAAAAGTAACATTCCTTGCAGCTGGTTGGCACTCTTGTCCTTTTCTTCAGTTTCTTCCCATGCCTCTCTATCTACAAATGCTAGGCAAGCAGAGCATCTGGGTGTCAATCCCTTCACTTGTAGTGAGTTCCTGTCTGCCTAAGTGAGACGCTGCCATTCCATAATAGCTGCTTTACACCGACAGATCGCTTGGGTTGTTGGTGTCATCTTAGCACCACTGATTGCCCGAAGCAAGTGGCACTAAAACTCTAGTGTCATGAACTGGATTGCTCCTCTGCTGTCAGTCATTTTAAGCTCTTCGTATCCCCTGCTCTTCTTTGGAAATCCATTCTGTGTGGCACTTTATATGATCGACTACATGTCGCTCACAACAGTTGCTTGGTGCTTCTTGCATGAAGACTCGCCAGCCTTAGAGTAGAGATGCCTTAAAGAGTGCGGAGTCATGTGTATAAATTCTGCCTGTTCAATCCAAATCTCACAAGCACGATGTAGTCCATGACCTCAGGCCACTGCTAAATGTGGCAGCCAAGCTTCCCGAGCAGGGTGTGGCATGTGAGTAACATATTGAGTAAGTTGTGCTTTCTACTTTAAGGAATTCTTTGTATGTCATTACTTGCACGTCATGTTTGGTGTTCTGGAATGTGGAGCTCTTCGTGGGCCCTGTAATGAAGTATAAACTTCAACGCTGTCTTGGAAACATACACTCCTGCTTTCGAGTCTTCTTTCATCCTCACTACACAGGGGCACACCAACTCTTGTACAAAATAAGATTTAACCTCTCATCCGTTGACTTTTTGGGAGTGTCGGTGTAATATGATAGAGGTGCACTACTCATGCATGAAAGACCATAGTATATTAAAAAAAGAAAGTGTGTATATATGTGTGTATATATGTATGTAAATGTATGTATATATTGTGTTTAAATTGATGTTCAAAAGAAGCAAAGTAAAATGGTGCCAGTTGTACTGTGGCACATCATAACATGGCTCCAGCCACCTTTCTGTAGATGGTAGGGTGCAAGGAAACGTCACTTTATTTCATACTAGCACACGCATTCTCTGCTTTTGTGAATGTTTTTAAATAACATTTGAGTTGTTATTTTGAAAAGTCCTCAGTAAAGGTGCCGTACTGCTTAGTCACTGTCTGGCTCCCCGTCTCAGACGGATGAGCTGTCAAAGTATTATGTCGAAGATCAGAGCATTTAACCACGATGTGAACGAAGCATTACTTTCCCTGTAAGAACTTGTGTTGAAGTTTTCCACTTCCAATTTGCCCAGCTATCCCAACAATTCATTTTACTTTATAAAAAAACAAAAGCGACCACAATTCAGACTGCCTAGGTAGATGGATTCCCTCTGTTTTCTGCCAAATTTATAGGGGCCAGAACATTGGGGCTAATGCCTCCTAAATGGAGTCTTCTAAAGTAAATCTCTATTGGGTGCATGATTGTTTACCATCAACAATGTCAATGGAACGCGAAGATTACCTGATCCAATCTGAATATTTAGAATGCTGGCACAAGCTACTTTTTTATGCTCAGTGAGAGTGAAAGCATAAATAAAGCAATTTGGAGGCAGTTACCTTGTTTGCCAATATTGGGTGAAATTTGGGGGATGAATGCTAATATCCTTACTGCGTACTTACTGCATATATCCTGTGCAGCTGTTCAGCTCTAGTTATGCCAGACCTACGGCCTCACAAAGTCTGCAGGGCACTTGAACATCCATCCGACAGCCACAGATGACAGCTGAGACAATCTGGTGTTCTGCTTCGCCCTTATCTGGAAGCTGCACTAACATGGTTGACTGAACCCAAATCACCCATCTTGGCTTGGCACCTCTTCAAAATGAATTGGAGCGATCTCTAGCTAGCAGTTCATTAACCACCCTATCATCAGTGGGTATTCTTCTGCAGCTCTTCTACCTATGTTGCAGCTCCGACTGAAGTATGTCAACCCCTGTGCCAAGCCTTACATCTATACACATCAGCCTTAACTGGAAAGCAAGGCTCCCGGATTACTTGATGCAGGCACTAGAACATGGATCTTGCGCCTGCCTCTCGCTCCATTTGTAATATCTGGCTGGGAGCCATGGGACCTGTTTTGCCTGCCCTTTCTGTTTTCAAAGCCAGCAACGTCCGCATGAACTCGGTCTCCAAACGTTCAAAGTATGTGGGCCCCTACTTCTTTCTCTAGCAACTTTCTTTTTGTGAGTCAACAGCTGCAACTTCCTCCTTTGTTGACTTCCTCCACATCCACTATTTTGGGGGTATTTTCTTGGTTTGATTCCCTCTCAAATACCCCATAATTTACTAATGTTTGCGTATCCAAAAACCCCTACCTAAAGTCGCTATTATCTGTTGTAACCATCTGTAAAGGCCTCATAGTCTATAATTGTAATTACACATCTTCATATTTGTAGGATGAAAAAACAGAACTATCATATGCTTTTTTGTCTTTGAAATAAACCATCTTAGAACCGTATCGGGGTAGCAGCCTTTTCCCCACCCACTCCTGATTTACAGCCTGATGACAATAGTTCTTGTACAACCATCCACGACCCCACTAACAAGATGACCATTTTGAAGGGGTGCTGGCGCCATTTGCTTCTATTTGAACTAGAGGCCCTTTAATTCATTATATTCAGTTAAAGTACTCAACTTTGCTATGTACCAGAGGTCACAGGCATAGAAGAAGGCTGTTGCTGAAACTTAAGGGTTAATAAAAATGGTACAGATCCTATGGCTTCTCTGGCCTTTGGTAATGGAGAAAGTCTTCAGGATGACCTACGTCTTGGGGCTGCTGTGATGTGGGTGTTGGTCATCCACTGCTCCACCTGTTTTCATGCCTCAAGGTTCGGAAATAGCTCTGAGGAGCACTCAACAACCTACCTTACAAATGTTTTAGGCTCATTGGTTAAGCAGAATCAAAAGATTTAAATAAATGATAAAGCAGCAAAAGATTTGGAACATAGATGCGGAGTGTGTCCACCTGTATCTCATGAAATATTGGTTGATAAAGCCCAGAGCAACACACATTGGTTTAATCACAGTACTGCACCATTCTACTCGTCAGCATGCCGACCGATTGCTGATTTGCAGCTACTGGCTAAAACACAAGGCAGTCTTATGTGGCAGTTGTCAGTTACGTTGTTTATCTTCCATAAGCATTAGAGGACCAAGTAAGAATGAAACTAAATCATGCCCTCACCCGCAAGCCATGTAGACGTCCACCTTCTCTGTCCTCAGCGTGATATTTCATGATTGCAGGCTAGCATCTAATTTCATTGCAGCAGTCTTGTATAATATGTATATATATCCTGCCAATAGTTAAGGTAAAACCTATCTGAATTACGTTGTTACATGTACTGATGCTTAGTTTATAGAAAGCAAGTAACAAATACCACTTCCCTTTAAATGCTGGCGCTATACTACAACTTAAAATATGTGCAAGGCTCTCATTCACATAGTGTGGCAAAGTGTGCACTTGTGATCTATACTCTTAGCTCTCCAGGACTGACGATATACCCTCAAGTCAAATAATCAAAAGCTTAACCGAATGTACTAAATTGTCTGTGTCCCATAGGGAGCAATAGACAAATGTTCCAGAAGTTGTCCATCATAAGAAGTATGTAGTGCCAGCCTTTTGGTCTCGAAATCCTGCAGGTCAATTTCAAATGATTAATCTCTAACCTGTTGCGATATTTACTTGTTGTTTGGAGTCAAAATTATACCTGCCATCCGCATAACACGTCGTTCTTAGGTCATTTGGGCACTAACTGAAGAAATAAGCCATTGGCTTCCTCGTGTGCCGTTTGTTTGCTTCTTGCTGGAATTTGGCTTTTAGCAAATCTTGGTTTGCTTTCCTAGATCTCAGCCCAAAACTTCCACACTAAAAATTTTTGGGAAAATTCAAAGCCATATAAAACTGAGGGGCTGCTGACGTTATTTGAATAGTTCTAAATAATCCATACTGCCTGCAGTACAACCAACTCTTAAATACAACCGGGTATGCTTTAACCATGTCTAACACAAACGTTTGGCTAAATTATGCATAGTTATACAAAATGCAAATCTGTCATTTTGTGCTATATTTTAGTGCCCTTTTGTCAATTTTTGACATGAGGACGGATTGCGCACAAAAAGGTGAAGGAAAAAACGAAAAGATACCACAAATAGACCCTTGTGTTCTGTTGTTTCCAAATGTTTTTGGTTAAGTTTTCTGGCTAATGACGTGATCACAATAAGGTTTTACAATGAATGGCATGCAATCATGCAAAGTGGCGTAATGTAATAATTTTGCATAATCAGCGTAACTTGAAATTACGCAGGTGTAACTTAAATTTCACCAGGCCTACTCTCAATGTGTATTGTAGTATGAATATTCTCATGCAGAAGACTATCGAGGCATATTGATGAAATGTAAAATGATGATCATGCACATTTTAAATTATTGCATAAAGTAGATAATACGCGTGGGAAATAGGGTAAATCAACTGACCTTTGTTTGGGAGGAAATTAGATTAAAACTAATAATAATTTTTATTAAAATGATGTTAAAGACTCATTGCTAGCGAACTGACAAGTTTCCTCTATTTTTATGATTGTAGGTGTACCTAGGTGTGATGACGGAATAGTGTTTTCTTAAGATCAAACTGTGATCTGAATCCCTTGACTGGATGCTGATCGTCCATCTGTGGCCTGGCACCTTTTCAAATTGAACAGGAACTATCTCTAGCAAGCAGTCCATCATTAGCGGATATTCTTCTGCAGTCCTACCTATGTTGCAGTTCTGACCAAAGGATGTCAGCCCCTGTGTCAAACCTTGCATCTCTACACATCAGCATTAACTAGAACGCCAGGCTCCTGGCCTACTTGTGTAGGCACCAAATCATGAACCTTGCATCTGTCTCTCAGTCAATTTGTAATATTTGACTGGCAGCTATGGAACCTGTTTTATCTGCTGTAGTGGTACTTTCACTTTGGGTGGTGCAATTTTAAAGAGCAGATTGGCATCTGACATTATCGTAAGGCCACTTACAGCACTGGATGCCCATGGACACTCAGTGTGACTGAGGACTCCATAACCACACACATCCACATATAGTATAAATTCAGCCACCATGACAAATGATTTCAAACAAGCTACCAGAGATATTTCTTTCTTAATCTCATCAAAACATGTGTTTGCTCTTGAACAACCCAATTTTGCATTAGTCATCAACAGAACCCGTAATGGTTCTACTTTAGAAGCGTACTTCTCCACAAAGGGTGAATACAATTTAGTTAGCCCCAAAAATGACATTAGCTGTTCCTTACTTTTCTGCTCTGGTGCTTTAATAGTTGCTTCAGTTTGGCACATTTTTGGCTGAATTCCTGCCCTAGAAATTACATGCCCAAAAAATTCAACCTTTTCCAAAGACACATTTTTCAATCTTTACTGTGAAGCCTTTTTCCTTGAGCGCCAACATGACCAGATTCAAGGCACCATCAAGAGCACATTGGTCTTTAGCAAAAATTCAAATATCATCCTGGAATATGTTGGCACCTTTTATCCCGGATAAAATTCTGGTCCTCTCCCTTTGCAAAAGCTCTTGCAAGCCAAAATGGCATCCTTCTGTATTGGAACATACCTTCAGTTGTTGTTAAACCTGTACAGTGCTTTGATTCCTCCTCCAACTCGATCTGATGGAATGCACTCTTGAACTATTGTCGAAAATATAGTTGCATCACCAATTGACAATGTTAGCTCTTGGAAATTGGGAAGAGAAAAGGTGCCCCCCCTCCCACACAGATCGCCTCCTTTAAGCTTCTCAAGTCAACACAGCTTTAAATCCACAGGGAAATTACCAAAGGCGATAACCAATCAGAACTTCCTACTGGTTCAATAATTCATTTTTCATACAAGTCCTGCAGTATGCCCTTCAATTTTCCCCTGTAATGTAATGGCGTGTATATCAATTTTTGTTTGATCAGCACCACATTCTTTTGCAAAACAATTTTATGCTTGAAGCCTTCCATTCTTTTCAATTCATCACTGAACACACTGGGATATTCTTTTTAGGACTCACGCCTAGCGTTGCAGTGCGTAGCACTGCTCGCACAGTGCGAGACCTCTTGTATGGGCTTCAGAAAGCTAACCACACGCTCGTGCGTGTGGTTTTGCTTTCGCAGGCTGGCATAGGCTGTAGCGTGTTGAAAAAACAAAAACGACAGGCTCCCTCGCCCCCCCCCCCGCTCATCTGTGGTGCGCGCGCACCACTGTTCAATTCCCTCGTTCGGCTCCTCTGTGGTGCGCGCGCACTACAGGTTTCGATTCCATGCTTGTTATAATTGCGGTAGTTTTTTTTTTAAAGTCCTTTAATGGTGTTTCAATACAATGTGCAACTTTGCATTTTTAGAATTTATGGTTTTGATATGGTTAATAATCCTACTGGGGCCAGAGGCGCTATACTGAAATTAACAGTGAATTAGCGGGGAATTTGACCTTACAAGGTGGCTGCATTCTTATCCACATTATTAGTTTTGTTACCAACTTCTTTTATGTGCCATGTTGTTACGAAAGGCCGTTTTCCATCTCGATGGCTTGTTATAGTGAGGGTGTATTCAACTGACAGGAAAAACTACTACGGGGCAAACACACTAGTTTGCCCTCCCACGGAAAAAACAGATAGCCAATGGAGAGCTGCGTTTTCACTAGCATTTGCCAATCAAACTACAGTATATTTTACCAGCCCCTGTGATGTGTGGGGAAAGCTGGCAGGGGAGGCGGGGTTATACTAGCAGCATGTTAGTGTGGCTCTCACATGTGTATGTGTACTGTGCAGGCAGGAGCAGAGCACAGACTAGTAGCAGAGAAATTACCAACCCCGCAATGAAGAGGAAAGCCGAGCAGCCACTCGCTGCCAGAAAGGTACAGTGTTTGAGTGCTGATAAGGTGTAGACCTTGAGTGCTGAGGTGGCACCCATGCACATCTGTCTGTCCAGTGTTTTGGTCCAGAATGGATGCCTGTAGAGCACGTCGGGTACTGGTATCTGTGCAGATGATGTAAAAAATTTGCGGAACTACGTAGCCGAAAGTAAAGTAGAGTTAAACATATACAATGAGAGGAGTGCATCAATCTCAAATACATTTCAATGATAAATTATCATCAATTCAAGTCCATTGATCAAAAATATTCGAAGCTCTATTAATATTTGTCAAACTTGATTTATTTTCCACAGTTCATCTGCTTATTCTTGCAAATCAGATCATCACATCTTTATATTCAAAGTTCGTAATATTCACAGGCACAGCCTACGCGTTTTGTCCTATAACATAGGACTTCATCAGGGCTGCGAAAAAGATTAAAAGGTATATACACAAATCAGTTTCTCCTTGCTATTCAAGGTGTTCACACATTCCAATTTTTTTTATAACTTAATGAAACTTTAATATAAAGATGTGGTGATCCGGTCTTTCCCAGTAACAACATCACTTTGAACAACAGAAACTGCAGTCGAAACGTTCACCCCTTCCAGCTATGAAATGGCAAAGCTCTGAAAGTACTATTCAATAGCCTCTTGCTAACAAAGTATTCATGGAATTTCTAAAGGTAGCTGCGTATCTATCCCTCAGTGTCTGGATCTCCTCCTTCCCGCCAAAGGAAGGGAATGCAGGCTGCACATTTCCAGTGTCTGAGGAAGCTGTTCTCATCCTCAATTGTGTGCTGTGCTGAACCAGGGGCTGCAAAATGGAGCTCACTGCCTTAGAGAGTTTTATGGGAGGCTCATGATGATTCCGCTTATTTGGGCCATCCTGGGTATAATCATTCCTGTAGCTTTACATGGGGCTGAGGTTATTTTCCTGCTTGAAGGATTGATTCTTCTAGTTTAGAGGGAATGATTATGAAGAGAGCCTTAGATCTTGCAAGGCTTGACAGAACGAAGTTGTATTAATTTTCTTAATGGCTTTGAAAAGTTCCCTTTTAATTAACATATTGTCATAAATATTGCTGACTCGAAAGCTTTTATAAAGCTAGTCTATGGCTTTTACCTCCAATCTGCTAAGGTTCGGTGCAGTTGTTGAGATGTTTGAGCAATTGAGTGTAAATGGCAGGTAATTGCCATAAAAAATATTTTATGACTTCAAATAAAGAGACATAGCTTATTTGGAACAAACGAATATGTTGGATTAACACATACTGCTTTGAGAATGGGAGTGAACAAGTTATTTACAGTTTTGCCCGTATCCTTGTTGAGCAGTACATTAAGATTGAAAACCGTAGTGCATCCGTGTTGGGCTATTCATGTGTTCAGTGTAGGTTGTTTATGTACTAATCGTATTTGTACATGAATGCCTAGAAAAGGTTGTACTAGGATTCACTTTGTATTAGGCTGTGTACGGATGTTATCACTTTAATATTGTTATCTTCTATTGTTTTTAGAATATCATGTTAGATGTCATAGGGATGCTATTATCTTAATAAGCAAATTACAGAACGTCGATGTGGAAGTTGCCTTGGGTAAATATCTAGTATGTGCAGTAGATGTTTTTAAACCTACTTAGTCTTATTTGTTTTATTCGTATTGCTGTTGCATTTATTTTCTTTTTGTAGTGTAGGACCTTCAGCCTATAAAAAAAAAAAAGATATACTCTGAGAATCTATGCATCCCAATAATATACACGTATATTTGCCACACCTTAACTGCCATCTTATGTTGATTGTATATATTTGTTGTATGTGGGGTTTGCCCCACCCCACAAGAACTAGCGTGTGGTAACTAAAATGCATTTGCAATGCAGTAGGTCTCGCATTTGCAAAAGTTTGAGCTATTGGTATTGTAAATGACAAACCTTTTATCTGTGCATTGGTTTTGAAAACAAATAAATGGCATTGTCATTTATAATGCCAATAGCGTAAAGTTTTGCATTGTAAATGACTATGCATTTTATATTTGGTTTAAAAAAAAAACATAAATAAAACGCATTGTCATTTATAATAGCAATAGCTCAAACTTGTGTAAATGCGAGACCTATTGCATTGTAACTGCTTGTTTTAAATGTGGATATTCTGTGTACAGCTTTCCTTCTTTTCCCACATTATGAACGTAATACACAGGCGGATTGACACCAGAATCAATTTTTATGCCCAGTTTCTTTGTGTGGCCAACCTAAGATCATGCCCTTTTATCAGCCACATAAACGTTTCCATGGCACTTTCAGAAACCAAATTTAGTATTCGGCAACATGAATCATTACATAGGTATTTTATGACCAGAATAGCTACCTGGGTTGGCACCCATCCAACTCAATTACTTTCCTGACGGGCCACAACCTGTAAAACATGTTCTGTAGTAGGGGATCTCTGTGTATAGTCATAATCTAGTGAATAGTCCCGCCCATGTGCGTGGACCCCGGAGCAATAAAAAATAATCTCTAAAGGTGACAAAACATGCAGACCTGCATACACCTTTAAGAGAGAATTTAATTTAAAGACAGATAATGCAGCCTATACCCACAGGCTACACTGTCCAGTACTTCAACTAGAATTCCACCAACATCCACAAACAGCACTGCCTGTCCAGCTTTTCTCCACATAGGAAAAAACCCTGCCTCTACCAGCAAAAGCCTCTGGAATGATAGAGAGGAAGGAGTGCACAGACAAGCCCCATAGGCTGCCATTATGTGGCTTAGAACAGGATACTGTGCCTTTAAGAAAACTTTCCAGATTTCCAGAACTTTCCCCAGTATCCCAGAATGCCCAGCAGGTCCCATTTACTTTCAGTTCTTTTTTCCGGCTCCTGCTAGCAGGACCCTGGAGCATTGAGCTCTCCCCTTTTCAAGGGTTTATTGTAGTTTTTGTCAATTTTTGTCACTTTTTCAAGTGCTTTGTGGCTGGTACTGTTAACATGCCTGGCTTGTTCGACAAGTGCCCGGAATGCGGTAGAAAGAAGGCTAAAACAGATCCACACGAGGTGTGTATAGGTTGCCTTCCCCAGTCCCACGTGCCTGAAGACTGTGATATATGCCACTCGTTCTCAGCCAGGACCCTGAGGGACAGAATGAAGATAAGGCTTCACGTCCTGGAGGAGAGAAGGCTGAAGGCACCAGGTGGGTCTGGAGGGTCTGATTTGGCCCATACTGAGGCCTCTGGGGGGCTCCCCAGGGGCAGGAAGACCAGTAAGCGTCCCCTCTCCCCGTCGACGTCGAGGGCGTCGACTGCGACGTCGAGGAGGATGACTACCATCTGTTCGCCGTCCCCCCAGGGCTCTGGGGAGAAGCGGCGTCGACGGTCGACGTCGAGGGACCTGAACAGGCCACCGTCGACTACATCGGCATCTTCGGCGGCGACGTCGTCCAGCAGTCGGCGTCGAGATCGGACCTGGCGTCGGCGCTCGCCGTCGAGGGGAGATCGCCGTTCGCCGTCGGTGAAGAGGAGACGGTCGACGTCGCCGTCGAAGAGACAATCGACGTCGAGCCGCTCGAAGTCCAGAAGATCGCCGTCGAGGCGCAGGTCGCCGTCGAGGCGCAGGTCGCCGTCGAGGCGCAGGTCGCCGTCGAGGCGCTGATCGACGTCGAGGAAGAGAGAGTCATCGGGATCGGTGTACTCTGTGGTGTATACGCCTCCTCGGATGCCTACTTCACCGCCTCCTCTCCCACTGACTCCGCCTCCACCACCGCCTCCGCAGCCACTGCCTCCGCCGCCCCCACCTCGGTCGTTACCACGCACTCCATTGGGGCTGCCGGCGGTTCCCCCGCAGTCGGTTTCCCTTCCGAGGTACCCGACTCCGCCGCAGGGGACTCCGAAGCCGCGACACCCGCGGTCGCCGGGACCGGCTAGACCGGCGGGCAGACCGAAGCCGAAGAGGTCGCGCTCCCGCTCTCTCAGGAGGAGAAGATCACGGAGCCATGGACGGTCATCGTCGGACTCAGGCCGACGCCGTAGGAGGCACAGGTCCAGGTCGCACACGTGCTCCTCGACCAGAGACTTTTCCCCGACGCTGTCGGACTCGCCGGGGACTAGGGTGTCTCCGGTGGACGATTTGGTCTCTTTCCAAGAGGTGCTGTTGAGAGGGGCAGCAAAGTTGGGTATCATGGTGACGGTTCCAACACCCACGACGTCCGTGATATTCGAGACGCTTCATAAGAAACATCTGTCTCGCCCTCTACTGCCCCTTGTACCAGGATTGGTGGAACCCGCGTTGGAGCTGTTCCTCACTCCCGCGGTGACGAAGGCCGCCCCCTCCAGGCTCATGAAAAAGTATAGGGCCCCCGAGTCGGACCCTACCTTTTTGAGAGTGGACCCGAAGCCGGATTCGGTCATCGTGACGGCGGCGAGGAAACAACATGCGACCGCCCCTTCATCGACGGTCCCGCCTGACAAAGAAAGCCGCTGGCTGGATTCTGCGGGCAGGAAGGTGTGTGGGACCGCCGCCACCACCATGAAGGTGGCGAGTGCAGGGGCTTTGTTGGGCCGTTACGACCGGGCCCTGTGGGAGTCCCTGCAGCAGTATGCGGACCTGCTGCCCCGAGACAGGAAGGAGGACTTCTTGGAAACAGTGCGCGAAGGCATGCTGGTTTCTAATCAGGTGATCGGCGCGGCGGCGGATGTCTCCTTGTTGGCCGCCCACGCCTACTGTCATGGCGTCCACCAGAGGCGGCATTCGTGGCTGCGCCTGACGTCCCTCAAGCCAGAGGCGCAGCACAGAGTGGCCAACCTGCCCTTTTCGGGGGGAAACCCTGTTCGGAAAACATGCGGATGATGAGATGGCCCGCATGAAGGTGGAGGCGGAAACCCTGACGGCCGTCGGGTTGGAGAAGGCCGAGAAGAAGAAGCGTCCATTCCAGAGGCGGTTCGGGTCTTCGGGCAGAGGGCGTGGGCAGGGTTCGGGACAGCAGCAGCACCAACAGCAGCACTTCTGGAAGCCCTTCCAGAAACGCCAGAGGGGTAGAGGAGGCCAGCAGGCTGCTACCACTACTAAGGGCCCGGCCGGGTCTCGGCCCTGAGCGGCTACTTCCCCCCTCAACCGTTACCCACTCCAGTGGGGGGGAAGCATTCAACTTTTTCCGGCAGAGTGGAGAAAAATTACTCAGGACAAGTGGGTGCTGAATATTGTTTGCAATGGATACAGTCTTCGGTTTATCAGCCCGCCGCCAGCGATTCCGCAGGTCAGCTCTCAGTTCCAGCTGAGAGAGCTCCAGGCGGAGGCAGACATCTTGTTGAGAAAAAAGGCGGTAGAAGAGGTACCTCTGTCTCAATGGGGAAGAGGTCTGTACTCTCGGTTGTTCCTCGTTCGCAAGAAGGACAAGAACGAGTTCAGGCCCATTCTGGATTTGCGACAGGCAAACAAATGGATTCGCAGAGAGAAGTTTCGCATGCTATCGTTGCATCAGATTTACCCTCAGCTGCAACGGGGAGACTGGCTCTGTGCCATAGATCTACAGGATGCGTACTTCCATGTGCCCATAGCGCGGAAGCACAGGAAGTTCCTGCGATTCCAAGTCGGCGCCAATCACTATCAATACACAGTACTGCCATTCGGGCTAAAGTCTGCGCCCAGGACCTTCTCGAAGTGCATGGCGGTGGTGGCGGCACACCTGCGAAGGAACAAGGTGTTTGTCTACCCGTATCTGGACGATTGGCTGATCAAGGCTTCATCCTACTCGGAAGCGCACGAACACTTCCAGTGGACGTGCGCTCTCTTGCACAAGCTGGGATTACACGTCAACATGTCCAAATCGGTCCCGACTCCGGTCCAGTGCATACAGTACCTGGGAGCCTCCATCGATACGCGGTCAGCAAGCGTGTCTCCTTCGGATGAGAGACGGTTATCACTCCTTCGGAAGGCTCAGGACCTCAGGACTGCTCCATCGACGACAGTGAGGAAGTTGTCTTCTCTACTGGGATCGATGGCCTCCTGTATCTTCCTCACGCCTCACGCACGGCTACACATGAGACCACTGCAGGAGTGCTTGGAGGATCAGTGGGATCAGAGGACAGGCTCTTGGGACGACAAGATACGACTGTCGCTGCATGCTCTTCAGTCTCTGAAGTGGTGGTGTTCGGCGGAAAACCTCCTCAAGGGGGTTCCCTTCCACAAGGACATTCCCACGACGAGTGTCGTGACGGATGCTTCTCTCCAGGGCTGGGGAGCGCATTCCGGGGACTTGCAGATTCAAGGAAAGTGGTCTTCTTTGGAATCGACGTACCACATCAATTTCCTGGAACTCAGATCTGTCTTCCTGGCACTGAAGGCTCCTTCCGTCCTTCCAGACCAACTCGCTGCTGATACAGACGGACAATACAACCACGATGTATTACCTCAACAAGCAGGGGGGGTCGAGATCGCGCACTCTGTCGCAGGAGGCGCAGGCGATCTGGCACTGGCTGCTGGCCCGAGGACTGACTATTACGGCCACGCATCTGCCAGGGGTGCAGAATGCTCAGGCGGACGCCTTGAGCAGGCTGATTCAGGAAAACCACGAATGGGTCATAAACGACGAAGTACTAGGAGAAGTCTTCGCAAGGTGGGGGATTCCAGACGTAGATCTGTTCGCCACCGCTGAAAACAGCAAATGCCGAGGCTTCGCATCCAGGTACTACCAGCGGGGGACGCTGGGGAATGCGCTATGGATCGATTGGTCGAACAGCTATTTAAAATGTATTGGTCTCAATCTATAATTTGGAGAGAGCTCCGTCAGCTGTCCACAACAAAAAGCCCACTGTTCTTCCGTCAGCTGGGGATGGAGCTCCTCGTTCCAGTGCTGAAAAGATTGGGGACTGACCACCGGCGCTGTGTTCTGCATTTGTCTATATATTCTAGTGACTAACCTACGTGGGGACGGGGAGCTCACCACACCCTCCAATGCTGGAAAGGTCGGAGGAGCCAGCGGAAATGCCCCGCTAAGCGCACGGCAAGCCGCCAACAGTTTATGATACAAAAATAGTTCTGCAAAGGGTACTGTTTGCCCCTCTTCCGCCACCGGAGGGGGCATAAATTGGTTATCCGGAAACAGCTCAGCAAACGTGTGGAGGTGCATCTTCCGCACCAGAGATTTACCAACTCCTCCTGCGATACATGGCAGCATCGGATTCTGTGCCAGCGATATAGATGGAACAAACAGAAGTGGTGCTCCTGCCCTCTTGCGCAATTCCTCCCAGACCCATCGTAGCATCTCGGCAGAATCTACATCTCCCCTTGGACGCCGCGCCTTCCCACAAATGGCCACTTTCAGCGGGACTGGCGCCATAATATCCTGCTCTACAGCCACATGAGGTTGAAAGGGAGTTGGGTGAAGCCAAAAGTGTAAGAATTGAGCTTGTGCACATAGTGCATATAGGCGCATATCCGGAGCACCCTTTCCACCTTGCTTCAGCAGCAAAGTCAGCATGTCCCAGGATGCCCGTGCTTGGCCGCCAGCCCACGCCAACGCAAACAACTGAGAGCGCAGCGTTGCGAAAAATTGTGACGTGAGTGAGATTGGAATGTTTGCGAATAAATATACAAATTTTGGCAGTACGACCATTTTAATCAGAGCGATCCTGCCCGTAAGCGACAGGGGCAGTCTCGCCCATATCTTCACCTTCTCCTCAAGCCAAACGACAGCCCGTCCGTAGTTCAAATTCCAAATCTCTTGAGGGTTACGGCTCAACCAAATTCCCAGATATTTGACCGCCTCTGCTTCCCACCTCAGGGGGTATTCAGAGGAGACCCTCAGGGTACTGTCCGTCAAGGGAAATATCACCGATTTTGATCAGTTGACGGAGATCCCCGCCAGCCCCTCAAATCGGATAAATTCGCGCAGCACTGGGTCCAGGTTTTCTTCCGGGTTCAGGAGGTAGAGTGTCACATCGTCCGCATATAGCGATATTAACAAGCTCCTGGAACTGAATCCTATACCTCGCGCAGTATGGTGCTGCCTGACACGAGCAGTCAGTGGCTCCATAGCTATTGCGAACAGCAGCGGGGAAAGGGGACACCCCTGTCGCGTACCACGCGAGATAGGGAATGGTTCGGAGACCATACCATTTACCCTGACCCGGGCACTTGACATAGTGTACATCAAACTAATCTTTTTAATAAGGAGCGGGCTAAAGCCCATTCGACCCAATATAGTAAATAAATATGGCCATTCAAGAGTGTCGAAGGCCTTAGTGGCGTCAAGAAATACTACCGAGGCATGTACTTCTGGGTGTAGATAATGCAGGGTGGAAAAAATCGTACGTATGTTGTGCGACGTTGATCGCCTCGGAATAAACCCCAATTGATCAGGAAGTGCTATCAGGGGCAGCATAGGCTGCACTCTATTAGCTATTAATTTGGCCAGAATTTTCACGTCAACCTTTATTAATGAGAGAGGTCTATAAGAGTCCATCTCAGTCGCCGGTTTGTCAGGTTTCAACAATTTAATTATCAATGCCTCACGCATTGTTGCAGGCAATTTTCCCACCTCTAGGGCCTCCTCGTAGACTGCCAGCAGTCTAGGAGCTAGCTCCTCAGCATACGCCTTATAAAAGGCTGTGGTCAGGCCATCTGGGCCAGGGGCCTTGTCCAGTGGCAGACTTTTGATTACCTGGGCAACATCCCCCGCATCTATCGGCAGGTCCATATTTTCCCTATGGGAGCTATTAAACCAAACCAGCGCGATGGAGTCCAAAAAATCTTCCATCCCCTCCGGGCACTTGTCTTGAGTGGCTGTATATAGGCCGGAATAGAAACCCGTAAAGACATTGAGAACTTCACCCTGACCCCTAACCGTTGCGCCCGACTTAGTGTGTAGTTCATGAATGTACGTCTCTGATCTGGGTGGTCGTATCATGGTAGCCAACGTACGGCCTGGCCTGTCTCCCTCCCCATACCGCCTGGCCGCCGCATGTTTGCCCAAAGATTTCACCTCCCGGTGCGCGTAATCCAGTAGCTTAGCTTTCAACAAGCCAGCAGTGTCTGAGTTGCCCGCCTCACAGAATTGCTTTTCAAGTACTTTTATGCTAGCTTCTAGGGATGCGAGTGTGCCCCGTATAGCCTTTAACACTCCCGCTTGGCGGGCTATGCATTGGCCTCTGATGACCACTTTAAACGCCTCCCAAAGGAAGGACCCAGTATTCAACGCAAAATAGTCAATAATATCATTCCTGATCTCCTCTTTAAAAACCTCATCCGATAGGGCATGGGGTGGGAGTCGCCAAGAAAAAGCACGTCGGGTCAAACCTGGGATCGACAACTTCAGCAGACTAGGGGCATGATCTGACAAGGAACGGGGCATATGCTCCACGTCCATAGTCCACATGGCAACATCCCGGGACACCAACCAGTAGTCCAGGCGGGACCACGTATCTCGGTGCTCCGAGATACAGGTACCCGCTCTCAGGGCATCATGCCTGCTTCGTCATACATCAATCAATCCTCCATCTGATATGATCTCCTTCAGGGCTGAGCCAGCCATTGGATGTAGGGCTCTGGCCGCACCTCGCCTGTCAACTGTGTCGTCAAGGACAGCATTGAAGTCGCCCCCCCAGATTACGGTATCGCAGCCAGTCGCCCTAATCTTCGCCCAGACCTTGTGGAAGAACTCAGGAGAATCATCATTCGGGCCGTATACAGCTACAATTACCACAGATATTCCACATAAAATTCCCTGAGCCAAGACAAATCGTCCCTCTGTATCAATCCTTCCTTCCAGTCCAACCCCCGTCTAATCAATACAGCCACACCCCTAGCATAGTTAGAGTATATGGCAGAATAAACATGACCCCATCTATTATGTCTAAGGCGGGGAGATGGGGCGATGTTCAAATGTGTTTCCTGTAGGAGGCATATGTCAATCTTGTGGCAAGTTAAATAAGCATGCACCAGTCTGGACTTTCTGCCATCATTTAGTCCCCGAACATTCCAGGTTAAACAGTTTAGGACATTAGCGGAACTGTATGTGTCACCGTCATTGAACATTTACCTACTGATAGAACCAACAAAGCCCACATTTCACAAATATGGCAACACCCACATAGCTATCAAGACTTATACTGGCAAAAACCAACAAAACGCACTCCCCCCTCCACCCACCACCCCCTCCAACCCCCCAATCGGGTTGTAGATTACCCATCCCTAAACAAACAATGTGCAGCAAAAAACAAGGGGAACCTTCCCACAGGGGCGTAACTGTGCTGGCGACTACCCCATATAAAACAGGGTGGCCAGAAATTCTGCAGAGGACTCAACCCGCCCAAGACCACAGCGATGAAAAAGGATTAGTCACAACGTGTTGGGGACTCATGAAGGAGAGATGTACATCTACATCAATAAAGTACAGCCTCCACGTAGAGCACCATAACATTGCTAGTGGTCAGTCTATAAGCTACCCCACTCAATCATTGTCACTTAGCTGGCCGCCTGCTGCTTCCGCCCCTTCGGTGTGCTTCTTGGGTCGTCTGCCTCCAACATGCTTGGCAAATTTTAACGCTGATTTGGCGTCCGCGAAGAAATGAGTGGTGCCATCAAACGATACCTTGAGCGTAGCCGGGTATAACAGAGTATGGGATCTGTGCCTGCAGAAGTAGTCGCTTTGCCGGGAGGAACTCTCTTCTCCCCGCTTGCACCGCTGGGGTGAAGTCCGGATAAAACTAAATGCTGTTTCCCTTATGCGTGATATTACCCTTTTCTCTTGCCAACCGCAGGATGAGATCCCTGTCTTGGTAGTTCAGAATCCTGGCAATAATAGGCCTGGGTGGTGCTCCAACCGGTGGCTTCTGGCCCAGCGATCTGTGCGCTCTCTCCACCTCAAAAACTGTTGAAAGGTCAAAGAGCTCATGCAACAATTCCGTCACATAGGTCTCCACTCTGGATATGGCAGTTGTCTCCGGAATACCTGTTAAGCGGATGTTGTTGCGTCGCGATCTGGCCTCCAAATCGTCATTTTTGGCTCTTATGACTCCCAGAAGTTTATCCATATGTAATAATTGTTCCTTGGTTTCTACCTGGAATTCATGGAACTCTGTGGTACGATTGTCAAGTGCATCTAGAGGTGTCTCGTGCGTGGCCACCTGCGATTTGACAGAGTCCAACTGCGACGTGAGGGTATCCAGCTTGCTGTCAATGTTGCGGAGGCTAGATCTCATTTCCAGCATAAGGGTCCTCAAATCTTCCCCTCTGTCCTCTGTGCCCTCTGTGCCCGATTCGCGTTGGCTCTCTGCGTGGGTCTCTGGCCCTGAATCTGTGTGCCGCGTTGTACGTTTATGGTCGAAAGTCAATTTTAGTTGTTTGGCGTCCTGTTTCCCCATGATGGCAAAGATGTCGGCCACGACACACAACAAGAGGGAGGTGGCGGCAGTCCCCCACCAGCGCTTCGTAAGGTATATAGATCAGGGCCTACGGGCTTAAACACACCTTCAGTACACAGCCGCGCACCGGAAGGATAGGCGCGAGGGAGCCTGATCAAACACAGGGCGACCCAGGGTCTCCAGGCCGCACCATCTCCATCCCCCCCCCGAGGTGTACCCTCCGCCGTGAGCTGGGCAGGTCAACAGCTAATGCCTCCAACAGCAGCTTCTTGTCATATGCGCCCTGGTAGCTCCTCCAAATGTTCCGTATTAGGAGGCCTCCAGCTGCGCCACAACAACAATTGACCTTAGCGGCGCCGGCCTCCAGCCTCGTCCAGGCACTGCCTGCCCAAGGACATTTCAATGGAGAAACAACGCTGGCCACGGGTAGCCCATCCAACCGTAGACACAGGAGAGGTGACCAGGCAGTCCCTGTGCAGCTTCAACATCCAGAGCGAGTACGACGAACGTCCACAGCTCGCATCTCACCCACATCCAGGGGGCGCAGGGAGCCCTCTGGATCTTAGCGTTCTCAGGCGGGGGGGGGGCGCGCATCCAACAGCCGACTTCCAGCTATCCACATGAGCCACCAGGCCTGCACTCCTCGGTATTGCCCTATTCAATCTCCCCACTGCAGTAAGATCCGGCTATGGCACCTCCGTTATTGCCCCACAAAATGGCGGTCTCCTCCTCGCTGGAGCCGATCAGCAGGGGGGGTACACAGCGGTGATCCCAACTTGGCACAGGGAGCGTCTACAACTCGCGTCGTATTTGCGTCTGCATACCTCATCTAGCAACTTGCAATCAGCCGCCGCTCCGTTTATGGAAGAGACGGCGCGTACTCGGAATGGCTCCGCACCAGAACTCGCGACCCGAGATCGGGCAGAGCGTCCGTCGCCTCACAGGTTTCGCTCCAGGTCGGCAATCGGGGCCGTTGCAGCTGGGCCTCACCAACGCGCCGGTCTTCTCTCGCCTGCTTGCACGGAGCGTTCGTAGCGGCGGGGGAGGCTCCTCCTCGACTCGAGGCCTCACGCAGCGCGGCAGCCCCGGGCTCAAGTTTGCTTCTCCGCTTCTGCACACCGAGGCAGTCCGCGGCCTCCTCCCGGCTCAGGGGTGATCCGGAGTGCAGCGCAGTCTTTCAGATCGGTAACCCGTCAATCAATCAATCAATCAATCAATCAATCAATCAATCAATCAGTGACACTTATAGAGCGCGCTACATACCCGTAGGGTCTCAAGGCGCTGGGGAGGGGTGGTGCCGCTACTGCTCGAACAGCCAGGTCTTCAGCTTCTTCCTGAAGGAGAGGTGGTCTTGGGTCAGGCGCAGGTCGGACGGGAGGGAGTTCCAGGTCTTGGCGGCAATCCGTCGGATTTTCACCCACTAGTGCACCACGTCTGCCGCTGTCCCTGCAGCGGGTCTGGGCGAGCTCAAGTCACTCTGAAGTGCAGGATAAATGCAGGATATTGTTCCGGCCGGCGGAGCACACTTAAGAAGCGCCCCCCCCCGGAACTTCAAATTTAACCAGCATCGTCACGCAACTTTAAATTGACGCGGCAGCATTACGTTGTAACTCGGGCCCAAAGAACTAGACTGTCGCCTGATGCCTCACACTAGCATCATCATGGCGTCACAAATAGATGAATCACCAAAGAATTTGTCCGATAACTTGCTAGACCCCAAATGTAAGGAACATCACTCCGTAATACTGCCAAAATGGCCGCCAACATGAACGTTCCCCCGTAATGCCAGCCACACTCAAAATGGCCGACACCTGGACTAAACCAAGAACTCTATCTGCAATTCCTGATGACCACAAGTGATGTCATGCATAGGCTGGACAACGCTTCCCCACTTCTCTGGACCTCAAAGTGTAAGCATAACGCGACGTGAACGTGTACACTCCAATTGGTCCTTCAGGATACCACGTGGCAAATTAGCAAGTCGTACAAGCTGCGCTAACTTCCTCTGGAAATCAGGAAACAATAGAAGTACATCGGAACATTACCCTAGGATCCGGCTCCCTGAACTGTTCCATTCTCTCCTCATTGCCAAGCTTTCGCCCATGTAGGATTAAATCTATGCTTTATTAAAAGACCAGATCCTCACAAGGAGCAGTGCCAGCATGAACAAGGAACCCTTCAGCACTCAAACTGCCGTTCCCAACCATCATACCTTGAACACCCTCCCTCAGGATTCCATATACCACACTCCACCATATACTTCAGTTTTATGACCATGCATCTACATCCCACAAAGTAATAACACCAAGAGATGTTGTACAGAAAAGCAGAGGACCTAGGCCTATGCCTGGCCACCCATGGGCATACATAAAGTGGGTCCAAGAAAGGGAAGGCCATTGATCAGTGTCAAGAGAATCTGTGATCATTGTTTGCTTCCTGTACCTGCTAGAAAGCCCTGTAGGTTTGTGGCCAGGGTTGGGGCAGGCACTTCAGTGGCAGAAAGTTCTGGCAAAACACATGGCGTATGCCTGAGTCAGGTGGGAGCCTTCAGTAAGGACAGCTGATCTGCATCTAAAATGGATTACTCCAAAATAAGTCATCACTTTTAAGGTTTATACAGGCATGTAGTGCACCTTACTTTCATCCCTCACTACTGCTGCATTAGCATGTAATGTTACCACTATCTTAATCTGATTAATTTCTTTCGTGAAAGGTGGCTGGTATCAGCAAAACCTAGTGACTTGCAATGGTGCAATTTCATAGACCCAACACCACATAATTCTTCTGCAAGAAACTTGGGCAGTTGAACTGGAATTTAGACCTGGCTTCCTGACATTTAGTGTACTGAAAGTACCATCTTCTATGGGGAGAGCATCTGGTGGACTGGCAAATTGGCTGAAACAGGACCTTTTCCCAGCTATTAGGGTCCTTCCAATAAAGAGTAAGGACACCCTGGCTATTGAAATTAAAATAGTGCGTCGCCCAGAGATGAGGCATGTAGCCATTATAAACATGTATCTTGGATAAGTCCTTATCTGAGCCATCCTCTGTATAGTGTGTTACTAGACTATACCTCCACATCAGAGAGTCCAGGACATTTGGGCTACAATCCTGATGTTTCAGCCTCGGTCCTGGGTATCCGTGAGGGTGGCTTTTGGGCTTCTAGGACTATCGGCCTCCTCATCCTGCTCATTGATCATGCCAGTTGGCATATGTGGGCTCTGTACTGGGACCTGAAATCTGTGGGCCCCATCACCAGGAATACCTATCCGATTCCACCCAGGTTTTGGAGGAGACTTCAAAAGATCTGTATTAGAGGCTGCTCATCAGCAGTTGGAACAGTGGCAGACCCTTCTCCTTACCCCACCCAGAACTGACGGTGGTAGCTAACTCATCAGTACTTGGTTGGGGAGATTGGGTAGAGGTGGATATCCGAGGACCCTGGTTGCCGGTGGAGACCAGTGTCCACATTGAGTGAATGGTGTTGAAAGCCTTCCTGCGGTCCATCAAATTGAGGCTTATCCATGTTCTCATGGAAATTAATGTGGTATTGCAACAAGCAGGGTGGAGTGAGGTCCTAGTTGTATTGTCAGGGCTTTTCCCTGGTCGTGCACCACCTGGCAGGATTTTTAAACGACAATCCATACACATTGATTAATGAACGCCTAGCCAATCACAAATGGCAGTTCTACTGGATGTGACACAGGGTACCATCCAATAATGGGGAGAACCCTTGCTCGATCGCTTTGCCACCGCTGAAAATGTGTATTGTCAACACTTCCTGTTGGAGTTCCCAAGAAGGCTCTCTTGGAGACACATTCAAACTAGTGTGAAGTATGGGATTCATTTATGCCCTCCCTCGGCCCTAAGTTCTTCAGGTGAGGAACAACTGTTTCCCAAAACATCCTAGTGGGTCCAGAGTGGGCCAGGAGAGTGTGCTTCCCTGAACTCCTAGGCAAGACGATCTTTCCTCGAATCGGGCAGCTGCTTTGGGAGGATCTTCTGTTGCAGAGCAGGGCAGTGCGCCTAGGCCTGCACAATTTACATCTTCACTGACATAGGTTTAACTTGCACCACTGTGATGCTCTGCTTATAACCTCACATATTACAGCACTGATGAGACCTAAAATCTGTGACTGTATTTTTCTAAAATTAATTAAATCTCATATAACTTGTAATATTTTTGAGCAAGTCTGTTTAATAATTTCAAATTTAATAGCTCCAAAATATTTTCCATAAATTATTTTAATGTTAAATTAATATTAAGTTTAATTTATTTTCAGTTAAATGTAAAAAAAATTTTTTAACATGTCTGACCAATATGTATATAAAAAAGATTACATGCAAATAAAAATTACTTGTATGTTTTCCCTGTGATGTAAAAGACTCCTGATGTAAAGGTAGGTAACCTGCGCTGTAACAGCTCCCAATTTACTCACTGCGATGTAATGAGTTCTCATATAAGCCTGTTGATGTAAGCTTAGCACATCTCCACTGGGCTTTTCTTTCCACCTGAGGAAGTAGATTGTGCGATAAAACAACAATCTGTTCCCTGGATGATTTGAAAGATTTTTGGAACCTTTAGGTGTCTGGGTATGACACCATGCCAAGACAGATTGGCACGACCCCATTTTTTTTTGATGAACACATTTTTGTTTTTAAAACACACAAAATAATTCAGCAAGTAAACGGAAATCATTGGTTTGAATTCATTCTTAAAAGCAGTGCAACCCACTATTATGACCCCTAGAAGACATGCACATACAGGAGAGGGGACCGGGTTAATCAGGACCCTCCACATTGCCCAGCCACTTCCCCCACACTCTACAATATTTCTTGGCGCACCCCTTGGCCATGTAAAGAGTCTTCTCCTGGGTCACGCACCAGTCCACCCCTCTGCGCCACCTCCCCAGGTCGGGCGGGTCGGGGCTTTTCCAGGCCGCCGCTATGTCCCGCTTGGCCACCATCATAGCAGTATTAAAGAATAACTTTTCGTTTCTGGACCCGTCCAGCCCGTCCGTTATCCCCAACAATGAGTGATGTGGATCATGCTCCACCTCCCAGCCCAATACCTCTGTTAGCTCCACCTCGATAGATCCCCAGAAGTGCTCCAGGCGGGGGCACAACCAAACCATATGGAGAAGTCAGCCGGGGCATGAGTACGTCTCGTGCATGACTCATCCGGGCGCAGGGGAGTGAGATATGCAGCATGTAGGTAGTAGATCTGAATCAGCTTGAGTTTGGCAGAGACGGTGACTGTTCTGGGGGCCATGAGGGCATCACGCCAATCCACCTCGTCAAGGAGGCCCACCCATTCCACCCATTGAGCCCTCAACTTATCTAAGGAGGTTGGGGTGTTGTTAACTAGGGTGCGATAAATGCGGGTGACCCCTCCCTTGCCCATGTCGCCTGTCATCGTCTGAGCCTAAGAGGGGCTATATTCGGGGAGCCTTGTCGCCCGCAATGTACATATGGATGGCATGTCTCAGTTGCAAATATTTATAGAATTGGGATGAATGTAGGGAGCAAGGGGTTTGGAGCTTCTGGAAGGACAGTATATGGCCCCTAGCCCATACGTCCCCTAGCTGTGTGATGCCAATAATGTCCCAAGTTTTAAACCCCTGTAGTCCGCTAACCTCCCGGAGCCAAGCCCCATCCCAGAGGAGAGTACACTGGGTCAGCTTACATGTCCATCCGGTGTGTCGCAGCCAGGCCAGTAGCACGGAGCGCGTCACATCAGGCAATTTGGATGAAATGGGCCCCCCGTACATCATGGCCTGGATGCTAGCTAGACAAAGTTCGCTCAGCTCAAGCCTGTAGGCTGGGTCAGACCAGCCCCCATTGAACCAGTCGTAGACTACCAAGAGGCGTTCCGCCAAGAAATACAAATACAAGTGTCATCCCCATACCCCAATCGTAGGAGGGAATCCGGCAAACAGAGCCACGCGGGCCCTTCCCCCCATTCCAGAGAAATTTGGTAATTAGACTATCTAGCTCCCGGAACCAAGTGCTGGGGAAACAGGGGTGTTCTGTAGGACATAAAGAAACCTGGGGAGGATCATCATTTTAAACAAGGCCACCCTCCCCAAGGGATTCAAAGGTAGCGCTTTCCATTTATGGAGGTCTTCCTTGGCCTTCTTAACCAACGGGGCTACGTTGAGGAACCAGCCCAGCTCGGGAAGGAGGGTAATCCAGATCCTCAACTATTTAAAGGATTGATGCCGAAGTGGTTTGGTGGACTGCCAATCCAAGCACTCCCTAGAAAGATGCAGGGGGACCAGAACAGATTTCCCGGGATTTAGCCGCAGCCCTGAGGCCTGCTCGAATGCGTGCAAGATCTGGAGGCAGTGTGGCCCGGAGGAGGCTGGGTCCGCCAGGAAGACCAGGACGTTGTCCGCATACAATGCGATCTTGTCCGCTTCAGTGTTGGGCCACTCCCATCCGTGGAGACGATCCTTAGCCCGCACCAGGGAAGCCAAGGGCTCCATCGCCAGGGCGAATAGCAAAGGAGAAAGGGGGCACCCCTGCCTACTGCCCCTGGCGATGGGGAAGGCCTCTGACAGTACCCCGTTAACCAGCACCCATGCTCTCGGGTGAGCGTACAGGACACAAACCAAGTAACGGAAGTGGGGCTCAAACCCCATCTCGGCCAACACGTCCTGTAGGTACGCCCAGTCCACCGAATCAAACGCTTTTTCAAAGTCTATGGAGAGAGCGCAAAGTATGGGGTAAGCAGGTGCCGGTGGGCAAGAGCCAGGTGCAGCCTCCGGAGACAGTGGCGGGTCCCAAGCTGAGGCATGAACCCACATTGGTCCGGATGTACCAGTAATGTTAAGTAGGGTTTCAATCGCTGGGCCAGAATGGAGGCATATAACTTAATTTCAGTGTTGAGGCGGGAGATGGGAAGGTAATCTGCACATCTACGGGAGGGCGGCTGGGATTTCGGGAGAACCACGATTGTTGCAATATCTGTTTCCCGTGGAAAGGAACCTCTCTCCACAGCCTTGTGAAATAAGTTGGCCAGGTGGGGTGCCAGGGTTTCCCGGTATGCCGCATAATATTCCAGAGGAAGGCCATCTGGGCCCTGGGTCTTACCCGGGGAGGCCAGGGTGATCGCCTCTTCTATTTCTTTCAGTGAGATGGGGCGCTCCAAATCTTTCTGAGCATCCTTATCCAGCCTAGGGAGACGCACCTTACCCCGGTTGAGGAGAGCTGAGATGGACAGCTCAGAGGCAAGCGCTGTGTACAGCCTCCGATAGTAGGCAGCGAAGGTGTTGGCCATTGCCACGGGGGCACGCTGCACCACTCCAGCCTCGTCAACCACTTCCGGGAAAATACGATTCACCCTGGGATATGTGGCCAGCCTGTGCAGGATCGTGCCATTCTTGTCCCCCCCATCCATAAACTCTTGCCACCAAGGACCTCCAGAGGAGCTTCGCCGCATGCAGGGGCAGTTGTCGAATGTGGGCAAGTTGTCGGGCCTGGGCAGCATCCGCTGATGTGGATAATAGCCGTTCCAAGCGAAGCGCCTGCGCTTCCTTGGAAGAAATCTCATGCTACTGTGATTGCCTCTGGTTCTTAAGCTTCCTTTTAGCAACTCTCCGTATAGTCGCCTTCCCCGCCTCCCATAGGGTGCCCGGGGAGGCAACAGAACCCTCAGTAGTGAAGTAGTGTTTAAGTTCTTTCCCCACCTCCTTCTTAAATTCTTTGTCTTGGAGAAACCAAGCATTCATCCTCCATGTTTGGCGGGCCGAAGGAGGGGGGGCCCTGTGCTAAGGAGTATTGGAGAGTGGTTGGAAATGCCTCTAGGAAAAATCCGGACATCTAGAATCTTGGTACATTCAGGCGCGGGGACAAAGATCGCATCGATGCGCACTTGAGTGTGATGGGCCGCAGAAGTATGCGTGAATTGGGTGCTGTGGGGGTGCAAAGTGCGCCATGCATCGCAGAGTTCCCAGGGATTCAGACCAGTTCTGCAGCTGTTTCGTGTTCGCCTTTCGGGCAGCAGAGGGAGGACCTGTGGTGTCAAGGGCCGGTGTTAAAACTGCATTAAAGTCACCCGCAATAACCATGTTGCCGGTGGGCGCATTATTCAGCAGGGCAGCAGTGTGTGCAAGTGTGGACGCGAGCATTGGGGGGGGGGGCATATACAGACATGAGTGAGGGGTGAGCCAGTCAACGATCCGCAAACTGTCACAGATGAGCCCAGAGGATCATGAATCACTTGGGAGAGGGCGAAGGGCAGGGTGCGCCTAAGGATGATGGCCACCCCTCGTGAGCCTCTGGAGAAACTGGAGTGCCATACTCTATCGTACCCATAGCGAGCTAAAAAGGGGCAGCAGTTCCCTAAAAGGTGCGTTTCCTGGAGCATGAGGATATCTATGTGGAGGCGCTGCGCGTACCTTAGGACCACCGTGCGTTTGTGCCGGTTCAACAGGCCATTTTGACGTTCCACGACAGCACTTGGAGGGAAGCCCTAGGTGAAGTGTTAACGGTCATGATCGGTGTTACCTGGTCTAGGACGTGCGTAAGGACGTGGGTGTGCCTACGTGCTTGGGAATCCGCAGTGGTGTGCGCATACACTTGCTGCGGGGGCATGACCCCCCCCCCCCCCATTAGTAGTTTGTGTCATTCCGTGGTAGCTGAAACAAAATACACCAAAAAACATAACGTACGGGAACAAACCTTCCCAACCCCCTCCCATACCCCTACCCCACACTTCAGAAACAGAAGCATCTGTTGACCTCCCAATAGAACAATACCCAAATTCACAGGGTGAACAACCAAACTAAAACGCTTGGGACTGGGAAAGCGTGGAGGACCTCTCCTCATGTTCGGATGCATTTTTATGAAACCATCGAAAAATTAGGAACTGTTCTGGGCAGGGCTCTGTCTCCGGCCGCGGAGCAAGGCCCGGCGGGCAGAGACCGGCTCAGTCAGGGCCCTTCAGGAGCATCTGGCTACGTGAGAGGTCCGTGTCTGGGAGGTCAATCACGGGAGACCGGGGCGAGGCGTCTCCGCCATCCAGTCGGCCAGAGGAACCAGAGCGCCTCCCAGACCATGCTCCCTCTCCAATCAGGATTGGTTGCTGTGACTGGCCTGGTGGGGAATCCGAGCGAGTCAGCCTCCGGTCGCGGCGCCTGCGGGATCGATTAGGCGGAGGCCGCTGAGCAGAGGGAGCGGGACGGCCAAGTCCTCCCCCCACCCCCCCCCACTCCCCCTGGTCCGGGGCGTACTCTCCAGCCCGCAGAGGGCACTCTTCTGTTGCCCAGGTCCAAAACTCTGTCGGGCTGTCGAAAAACAATGTCTTGTTTGCGAACACCACTTGCAAGCGGGCCGGAAAGAGGAGCCGGTACTGAATGTTAAGTGCCCTCAGCTTTTGTTTGACTTCTCCAAAAGAGAGACGCTGGTCCTGGACTTCACGGGTGTAGTCGGGGAAGATCATGATAACACAATTTTCATGGAGAAGCCGCTGCTGCTTGCGGGCTTCAGACAGTATGGCATCTCGGTCTTTGAAATTAAGAGCCCGCATTATGATAGGATGGGGAGATGCACCCGGCTTTGGTTTGGGGGCCAGGGACCGGTGAGCCCGCTCAATCGCGAACCAAGGGGATAGGGAATCCCCGGGGACCCATGACCTCAGCCACTTCTCCAGGAATTCCACGTGCGACCCTGCTCCACTCCCTCCCTGAGTATGGGACTGAAGATGGGCCACCTGCCCCTTGAGTTGCTGCACGTCGTCCTCCACAGTGGAGATCCTGGTCTCAGTTGCTCTAATCCGGGCATTCACATTACGGAGGTCCTGCCTGATGAGTCATGTCCACTCTCACTTCTGTGGTTTTGTCCTCCGAGGAGGTCTGGGATGCATGGATGGCCTGAAGGATGGTGGCCAGGTCTGCGGACGGAGCACCCTGCTCAGCTGCTCCCCCAGTCGCCCCCACGTCAGGGGTGGTCGAACGATCCATTTTTGTCTTGGTGGCGGGGACCTTCCCCGATCTGCCTGTTCTACCCTGGGAGGCGCAGGTTCCCCAAAGACCCCCAACTGGCCCCCACAATAGGAAGCTGCAGAGGCGGGCTAGGGAGCCGACAGGTATGTGTAGCTGGCGCGAAGACCCAGGACGGCTCAAGCCGCTGCACAAGGGGTGCGGCCCGCAACGGATGAGAAAGGACAAGGGTCGTATGCTGGTCCCCCACCGTCCGAGCCACAGAGCGGTCCGCCAGGGCTAACACACAGCCGACGAGGAGATCCAAGACGGGCATTGGATCCCTGACTGGAGGGTCGATGTGGGCAGTTGTCCCCAGTAGTATGCTGGCGGCCCAAGGAAGAGACTGGAGGTCACTCAAGTCCCGTGTCTCGTGACAACAGCCAAAGCTCCCAGGGATCCACCAGACCTCAGAGGGACACCGCCACCCGAAATGGCAGCTGAGAGGAGAGGCCCATAAGTCCACTCCGTCACCACCACTGCCCGGAAGCCCTAGATGGCACACCAGGAGCGAGGAGCGGGGAGCGGGGGAAGGGGTGGGGGTGAGGAGCCACACGAACCAGGGGCCCCCCTCTCACCCCACCTGCTGCCCGGTAGACAGCCGAACCCATGCCCCAGGACCAGACACCACCGCACCCCCACTCCTTACCTGCAGGTCAGTTCACAGGAGCGCCCCCTCAAGCAGATGATGACCGGCGGAGCCCACAGCAGCGGCCTGGATGTAGGACACCACAGGAGCACAAACAGGCCTTCCCACGCGAATTCCAACGGAGGCCCGTGGCACCAGCGATGTCCCTCCGGGGCCCAGAGCCGACTGGAGAACGCCACGTCTAGAAGTCCGCCCCACCGACGGCAGACCGCAGCTCTGGCGATGATCTTGTGGGCCTCAGTGTATACAAAAGGCCGCCTCCAACAAGCGGCTCAGCAGGTGTAGGCCCACCACGCCACCGACCCCTGTCCTGGTCTCAAGGGGGCAGTAGGAGCGCTCCGCCGCCAGCAGATCCTCCAACCAGCACGAGTCCCAGAAGTGACAGGGGATCACCCCCCAGCAGGCGGCATCCACCCTGGGCCCGCGGCATTAGCAGAATCAGCTGGAGTCCAAGGCAGCAAGGGACACCCATGGCCCCTCACACGCAATGCTGATGGGGCCCCGCGGGGCCGACACCGCCAGGCCGGGCAGGCAGAGACTCACCGGCAGTACTCCGCACCTTAGGAGGGGTCCATCAGCACCGGATGCAGCAGGCCAGGCTTCGGGCAGCAGGAGGATCCAGCAGGGTCCACAGGAGCGGTGCAGGCGGCCCGCGAGCACGGAAGCAGCTCGCGGGGCCGCGGTGCCTCAGCCACCTCGATCCCGCCCCGGGAGAGCCAACCAGCCCAGATCAGCAGTGCCGGACCTCCACCGTCTCCCTCCGGCTATAGGGGGCAGCAGGCTCGGGCCGGCGGGGCACTTGGGGGAGGGGGGGGGCAGTCCGATCCAGACTGAGGAGAACCCACCGCAGAGGCCACCTGAAGAGCTCCCGCCAAAGGCAAGCAGGGCCGGTCACGGACTGCGGACCGGTAATGAACCGGGTCCCATAGCGGCTGCAGCCTCCATCTTAAGGATTCCTCGCGTCAAGTCGGAAGGCCGGAGCGACCTTACCCGCTCCAACAGTAGCGCCCAACAGCTCACGAGGAACTTCAGAGGCCCCCCGGCATCCAGGTAAGCGATGCAGGGTGCCAGGCGGTCCCGATGGCAGCGGATGGCAGAGTGGATGACGAGGGTCCGGAGCACACCTAAGGTGCGACCGCCATCTTGACTCTCGTAGCCATGCCCCCGGCACAACCCCATTTTATGTGAATTTAAACTACTCTGATATCTATGGGACTTTCTGCCCCCCAGGGGAGCAGAAAGACTGTTGGGAATTTTGGTGGTTGATAGTAAGACTGAATGCCAGAATGGGCCAGCTCCAACCCATTCTCTTTATTTAATTTTTTTAATTCCATTCTTATGGGCTTTCTTCTCTCTAGGGGAAAACGGCAGGATAGGGAATATTGTAGGTAAACCCCTTGCCCTACTCCCTTTAAATTGCCTTTCCCTACTCCCTTCAAATTTCCTTTCCCATCGTGGCACGAATACTCATAATAGCCGGGGGTGGTGCGGAAGGCAGGCCCTTGCTCTTGCCTTGAGTAGACGTTGGGGGCACTTCTCCCCTCTTGAAACCATCCTGACGGTTAACGGGTGCATCCCTGCTTGGAAACAGCCCTTCTGCAGCAATCCTAGAGAAGATCTCGACTAGGAAGAGGTACCATTGCATATTTTCTGGCTGAGATATGCTCCCCGAGCACTGACCACAGAATGAAGCTGAAGCCTAAATGCTGTGCTTGCTTTGACTTCCTGTAATGATAACTTGCATGGTGCACATCAGAGTTGGAAAAAAAAAAATAATAATCGGTACAGCAAGCTCTTCCATGGCAGCTCAAGATTTTTAGAAAACATTAAATCCATCAGAAAATCCTTCTGGTGCGAGCGCTAGAATGATTTTTTTCTGCCATCAGTACCAGGACAAGATGTGCGTCCCCTGTACTGGGGAGTAGAGCATGAAAGTTTCATTCTACGCACTGAAGAAATTAAAATAGACTATATAACAATATACTATTTGTTTGTCCCACCATCGAAACGTAACCAGTTACTGCACTCTTACCTTAAATAATTCTCTCTACTTTAAGCCAGCTATGAGGCACAGTGGGACTGTTTACCGTTTTCTAAGATGGTGCCCTGCTACATGGAGACTGACAGTTGTTGGCATTGGTTGAATTGTCAGGGGTACAGAACACTTGATTTGCATGCCTGGAAGCCACACATACTTGTAACATTTTGTTGATTGTTTGATTTTGACAATTCAGGTTATACAAACATTAAAATCCAATGTAATTAATTTTTATCTGTTTTTTAGATCTAGTGAGAGTCCCAATTTAAAACCTAATCCAGTGTCTTCACATTTCATTATACATTTTTCAAAATCACGTATCCTACATATGTGCAATGTCCTAAAACATTGTAGTAGATACATACTTGCTCCATAGGTAAAATCATCAAAGTCCCTGTAAATGTATTTCATTCCTCTGTAGTGTATAGCGGTTGTATGCATGTGTTAACGCTCCGAATCATAATTCACGCTTGGCTGAGGATGTGTTCTGAAAAAGCCATACAGTGGTGGCCACCACAAACAAAGGGTGGTGAGGCGGGTTAAGGGAACACGGGAGGTGGAGCGCATGGGTGGGGGGAGCACACTGGAGGTGTTAGTAATTATTATACTTTTTTTTTTAACGTACCTGAAGCCCCCGGCTGCCTCCTGTGTCGTGCCACTTGTCCCCTACCTGATCCCAGCAGCCCCTGGGCAGACCCATCCAATCCCTGTGCTGCTCTCTTGTTATGAGACCAGCACGGGGATTGGCATGAGCAGGCTGAAAAGACACTCCGCTCAGGTCGGGTAGTCTCTGGGGTTTCTGGCTGCATTGAACAGCGAGGCTGGAGAAACCTATGTGCGCATATCTGTTTGGTCAGCCTGACACACATGCGCACTTAGGGAGTGCTCATTGCACTCCTCCTCCCATTCCACGCCCCACAAGCTATCTCGGAGCCGGCAAATGAAAAATAAAAAAAGATGCTAGAACATAGTTTTATTTTTTCATTTGCTGGCTCTGAGCCACTGGGGTGATGCTTCTCCCCCATTGCGGTGGTGCAGCCACTGAAGCCATACCTCCTGATACTCTTGGCTTCTCCCAGTACCTCAACCTCTTAATTCTAAAGGAAATCCTGCAAGCCAGCTGTGAGAGAATGAGGCCCTAGGGCTAAAACTGTCACTTATATACCAAGTGGGTTGGAGCACAACTATGACCTGCAAGTTGACTGGATCCAGGGCAGGGCCGGACTGGGAATCAAAACCGGCCCTGTCAAAGTGCTTGGCAGGCCCCCCCGGGGTTGGGGGTGCCGCCGAGCTCTTTGCCAGGGCCGGTTTTCGGGCGATTTTGTTACAGGGCCGATTTTGCCGCTATGCTGCAAAAACGGCCCTGTAACAAAAACGGATCCCAGGGGCCCAAAACCGGCCCCCACCCGTGCGGCCCACCGGATTGCCCGGTGCCCGCTACGGCCAGTCCGGCCGTGATCCAGGGTAGGCGGTTTTAATGAAGAATAGGTGGTCTAAACAACTGCAGCAGTTAAAATACGAGGACAGCAGCGAAGCCATCTGCCCATTTTTTAAATGTTGCTCAACTAGAGGGAGCCGCATGCAAGGGTAACCATGCGAACAGGAGTTCTCGAGAACATAAACCGGGTAGAAAGTCTAAAACTATCATCTGGAGGTCTGTGCCATTTGTAAGTGAGCTCAGGAGCAGCCACTGGGGAGCTTGGTTCACTGTGGTGTCTCAGGAATGCAGCACAGTGCTTTACTTGAAGCTTATAGAAATCCCTGGATCTGTAGCCCCCAGGATTGCTGGAACAGTGTCTCAAAGGGTGCTTTAGCCAGGTCAAGTTCCTCAGTGTTGCGTCCCACCTCTGAATTCCGTGTCTCTACATTTTACTTTTGTTCTGAGAGGAACACTTTTTTTTTAATGCACCCCTTCATGTATATCCTTCTCTGTGCCATTCTAGAAATGTTGGGATCTTCCTGTTGCAACCTATTTTTCCTAAAATAATGCTGTAGGAGTGTTTTAGTGGCAGCTTAAATTTGAGGTTTTACTAGCTTGGCAAGAAGCTTCTAGTTCGTAGACAACACAGAAAAATCTCAGCATGAAAACTCAATACTTGCCTTTGAATTTTACTAAGGCATATAATCACTGGCTTTGATGTGCTAATTTCGTTCAATGTTTGCATGTCCATTTACATTCTAATTGCATCCCAGACCAATTTGAGCCCCAACATTGAGCTAACTTTGTAAAGGGATGCTTGGAAGCACTTTGTGTTCTCACCTTTTCTTACTTGCATCCTTTTAGTGCATTTTATGGGCTATTGCGGATCTCTGAGCCACAACCAAGTAAGCTGCCATGGCAAACAATTCTTGATAGGAATATTTCCGTGATGATCAGACAGCAGAGATATGGGGCCTCATTACGATGTCGGTCGGAAAGGCTCCAAACTGCTTTCGGATTTTCCTAATCCGTGTCGGAACCCGTGTTTCTGACCGACTCGGAAACATTTCCGACTTACCGATTACGATAGAAGGTGACTGTTTAGTCTTTCCGATTCGTTTCCGACCGGCATTCGTAGAATCGGAGTAGCTCAGAGACTAATCGTACAGGTCTATGGACAGTGTTTCCGAACGACTGATTACTATGTCTGATTCAGACAGCCTTTCCGAACCGGTCTGTCCGACACGAAACTACTGTTGGAAACTGACTTTTGGGGTCCTTGGCAAGCCCCCCTTCACCCGGAAGCCTCCGGTTGGGGCCCGTGGCAGTATCCTTGGGACCCTTCTTTACAACCATGCACAGTGTGGCAGGCACCCGCCTGCGACAGGGTGCAACGTTTTCCTCAACCACCTCATTTTTCAATGGGAGCCTGCCTGTGTTATAGCTCTGAACACAGGCTCCCATTGAAGTCCATGGGAGTCCAACCGAACAGTGTTCGGAATGCTTTCCGACCGACCTCGTAATGAGGCCCATAGTGTCATTCAATAAATTACAGACTGCTGTCAAGCATCAAAATCACTGTAAATATTTGCATTTTGTGTGTACATGAAGAGAGTTTTGGTTGTGAGTGACTGGCACCTTTTGCAGCATAAGTTTTGTGCACCTCCCAAATGAGTAGGCAACTGGGCCCCTTTTTTTGATAAAGTAATTTTATGGTAAATCTGGCTGCTTGATGTGTGTTCAAAGATTTAAGAGCGCAAGGCGCCACATCTGGCTGAGGAAGTGGATACTGATGCAGACCACAAGGTTTTATGATGACAGGGAAGTGGTTTTTGTGGGTTCATAGTATTTTTGCACTTCGATTTGCTCTTCTATTTGTATAACCTAAACTGCCAGTGTGTTAAAAGGAGCCTTAAAGTATTTTATTGTCCACGAAGAAGTTCTGGTAAATTTGTTAGAAACTGGATTGTAATATGTAATTGAAGTTCAGTGCGCTCAAATTCCCAAATTCTGTGCAGGCAAACTTGAAAAATGGGCATGTTCAGGGTTTCTGTCAGTTTGTGCCGTTTCTGTAGTTCTCTTGCAAAACGGAGACGCATCTAAACTACCCACAAAGGAGGCAGTTTGTGTGTTGCATGTGATTCTTCTTTATCTTCATTTTCTACAAAGAACCACACAAACTTAAGTTAGTCTGTCTTCCGTTGTGTGAGGTAAAAATGGATCTCATGGAATTTCGATACAATTTATCACATGCAGTAGAATAAAAAAAAGTTTCACTCCAGTACTACAAAACAACAGTTGATATACTTGATCACCTACCAAGCAATATCACTCTCAAATAAAATGTTTTTGGTAAAGGGACTTTGATATACACTGTGGCAATACAAATGGGCAGGTAAAAGGCTTAAGAGGAAAGTTGCGAGCACTAAACAACACTGCTATCTAATGTCTTCTAAATTACAATCTGAACACCATTAAGGTGATTATGGACGAACGTGCCCTATTAAATAAGATGGAAAGCAAAGCATCTGCCCAATGGTGCTCTAATAAACTTTTTCAAGACGGTAAGATCAGAGTGGCTGAATTATATGACCGCAAAATCTAGCAATTGCGAACACTTGTGAAATACGTGAAAACGGATTCATATTAAATCTTTGAGGCAAAGGTTTCTTCGGGTTCAGTTGCATTAAGAAATACACCATCAGAAAATAACTTTTACATTGTGAAACACTCTAAATCTGTACTTTTGCTAGGTAAGGAAAATATGTGCAGAATTCTCTTAGTTCTTTGAAAAGATTATAACCAGCATTGGCATAGCCAATAGGTCTCGCCTTTGGGTCCTTATAAGTGTTTAACCCAGAGATATTGACTTTGCCTATGTCTTTAAGCTGTGCTGTACAGAAGTCTACAGCATGCTGAAAAGTTATAATAAAGAAGTGTCAGAAGCATTTTTGTTACCTTATATATCACCAAAAAAGCTTTATGTACAACTGAACGACCATATTAAAAAAGTATTAACAATAAATGTCTTGTTTTTTGTTGCTGTTTTTTTTTTTGTCCTTTCAATGCTGGCAGCTTCAATCTGCCTGTCCCAATGGTTGCTTATGTTTTTTTTTTGTTATGGGGGGCATAAATAATAGGAGGGTGAAGGTTGGGAAATTGTACCTATATAACAACACTAGCAGCGGACGGATGCTAAGGGAGAATCAACAGATGCCAGATTCGGAGGGTGCCCAAGTTTTAATATCTTTTGACCCGTTTGAGCTTGAAACTATTTTTGGGAGTTACACTCTACAGATCAGTATCACGCAGCTTGTGGTGAATTATGCGGTAAAGGCAGCAAATCCATCATTATGCAAAAAATGCACCGGCCTCAGAATTTCATGATTCCAGTGTCCCTGTGTAAATGCAGCGAAAGATTGAGGAGAGAGGAATTAAACACAGAGCTTGCAAGTTGAGGTAAAGAAGGGGTGATGATTACAATTTTGCTGTGGCGATATCCCAGCGTTTACAAAAGAAATACTCCAGGACACTATGGGTCACCAAGCTCGCGCTGTATGCACTGGAGTTCATATGGACGTAGAAGTCACTCGTGATTTGTACTGTTCAGATCTGGAAGGACACCATTCTGTGCCCCATCATTTTTATCACTTCACTGGAAGCATGGACAGCTCCTACGTTTCAAACACACTATCCCGGGTTCTGACAGACTCCAAGATGGGTAACAGGCCTTACCTGAGAACACTGTGCTGGCACCTGCTGCAGGCATGCACGAAGTACCGCATACTAAAAGGGCTTGCCTCAGCAGATAACATATATGAATAGCCGCTGTGAAGCCTGAATAAACAGCGCCCTCCTGTTATTGTGCAGAAAAACACACCCACCGGAAAATGAAGCAGATTTGTAAACTCACCAAGTTGGGACTGGGCTGACTAAAACCAAAGAAAATATTAAAACCGCATAACACGTGCCATGCTTCGATGCCACTTAAACACTTAGAAAACAGAGAAAAGCAGGCTGAAAAATATTGCAGTCGCGTGTACCAGCGGAGAGAAATAACTGTGATAATGCAATAATATGTACAATAAGCCCTACACAATCATGATTCTAATTAACTTAACACGCTAAACAACTCTATAGATGTGGACGTGGTGCCTTTTAACAGGAATCAGTGGAAAAGAGAACATATTTGTGCTGTGAGAACCCCCAAACAGCTAAGCTGAACATTACAAAATATCCTTCAAAGAGGTGCCTACTCTAGGCTGCGGCTGGTTCGATGAGTTAAACACTCGCTGTTGAAACATGCGGCGAATTCCATGTCTCGACTTTTACTCCATTCTTGTGAAAGCAGACGCATTGAGTACCTTTAAAATGGCATACTAATAACAAACCCTGTAAGTTACAGTGCTGGGGGAGTGCGATTTTAAGCTTTTTCGGCGGGTTAAGCTTCCCCAGTCAATATCTGACCACTGTAGTTCATCTAGTCTCTTGACAGTCTCCAGCTCCACTGATGCACGTGCACTCTTGTTACTTCTCAGTGTATGTCTTGTGTCTTTTTTTTTTTAAGTTGTGCAAGTCAGCCAGCCAGCAACCACGATGTTGGGGTGGTGAAAGTGGTATGATGTTTTTAGAGTCGCAACTAGAGCCAAGTTTTGGGGTGGGGGCTAGCTTTCATAGCAATATGCAGAGTGGAGATGCAGGGGCGCTCAAAGAAGGGGTGAAAAACAACAAAGCCTCATTGCCAGGCATATGGTCTTTTTAAGACCTGCGGCGCTCAGGCGCTGACAAGACCCAGTCATTCATCAGCCTTGTGAGACAAACCAGAGGCAGGGAGAATAGCGGCTCTTTGGGTGGGTGGGGGCTCAAACGCAGCGCAGCAGCTTGAGCGTTGTAAACATCTGACCATGCTGCACTATATTGTATCTTTGTCACAAGCCGTCCTCTCGTCACTGCAGTATAGTGCACCACTGCCGAGCCAGCATGCCTTTTGGCCAGTTCTGCGTGGGTATTGTGCACTGCTAGGGTAAGGGGTCCTTAGTCGCCGGTGCCTACAGAGGGGGAAGATGGCTGCCTCTGGGGTAGTGGTGAGCGGACTGCTCCTGGACAAGGGCTTGAACATTAGCCTGGCTGCTCTGCGCAAGCATGATCCCTATATTCGAGGAATTCTGTACGTAGCCAGCCCAGTAGCGCTCTACACTTTCAGCCACACAGCGAGCTAATGGGTGAGTGCAGAAGAAAGGCTCCGCGAGAGAGTCAGAAAGTAGAATAAAAAGCAACGGGAGAAAGAGGAGGATACCTGAATGGTAGGGGAGACGTGTGCAGGCTGCAGCAGTAGGGACGTCCGAGGGGGAGAGAGGCGGAGGGGTGCATGGTTGGGGAAACTGAGAAATAAGTCGGGTGCCAGGAGGAGGGAGTGATTTAGGACGAGGTAGAGGTTGTGAGAGAGAGGGGGGGAGCCGGTGGTGAGCCCGCTTGGGAGAGCAGTCTTCACTTTGAAAAGCACTCGTGCTTGTGGCGCTCTGCTACTCGCTCCCGCAAGGTGGATGCCGCCACAAGCACGAGTGCAGTGCTTGAAAAGTGAAGGCTAAAGGCCCTCCTAGAGCAACGCATGCACGCTGCCTAGGCGAGACCTAAAATAGAAAAGAATTGCCTAAATATAAAGTAAATGCTGTTTGAGTTATTTTACATTTATTCAAGGTCCGTGTTTTCACTTTCTAGAGTTTCAATTTCCTGTTTCTTGGTAGTGTGAAAAGAATTTTTTTGGGGGGGGGAAATAGTGCTTAACATGGGATTGATTTCGTTAGTATAACTAGGCCTCATTAACAAGAGTACTAGTCACATTGCTGAAAAGTGTATGCATATTTGTTACGCATGAGCTGCATTTCTCATGTGTTACATCGTTTTCAGAAAATTATCAGAGTTCAGCTGCAAATAATTGTCTCTGTCCTTGTGTGTAAGTGTAATTTACCTCTAGCTTCTTCGGAACGAGATGTATTTGTTGCAACATTGCAAGGCTATGAGCTAAACCTCTAATATGAAAGTACAGAAGCAGTTATTGGTTTTCTCTTGTTTTGCATTGATAAATTATTTATTCTGTGCAACAAATAAATTCAGTTACAACCAATGAAATTAATGTGCAAGTACTTGTTGTTTGGAATGTAATAGATGATTAGTTTGCTGCTCAAGTAACATTTTAGTTCTGCCTATTTATGTAAAATCATTTTATGAATTTTCGTCTTTATCATTATAACAGATGTGCTGTTTGGGGAAGAGCAATACCATTTCCTTAAGCGTTCAGTTTTGTTTTGCTCGTTGTTTAGAGAGGCTCCTTTCTTTCTGTATTTAGGCCTGTTTATTATGATTTTGATTATTTACCAAATGTGCTGTGGCTTATTTCTTAACAGCATAGCGCATTATTGAATTTATTATGATTCTAATGTTATGCTAATTCTCTAGATAAACTTTTTCTTTCTGTAAAGATACTGTTACTTGAATAAATCTACAAATACTGAGAACTGGTATGTCTTGTTGTGCATGATTTTCTTGTGGTCTTGACTGAGCATTAAAGATTCTCCCTTTCCTGCCCATCCGACCCTTGTTTATCGGGGGCACAGTGTCACCAGTATTATGGGTTGCGGAGGTTTGTCTGTGCCAGTTTGTGTATTACCAATATAGCGATCCATTTGAGGATGGACTTAAAGCAAAGTTATGTTTTTTTAATATTGTTATATCAAAGGGAATCTGCTCAGCACATTGTTGCAGGTTTTTTTTGTTTTTTTTTACTTTTGGATTTTTTAACTTTGAAATTTTGGGTGGGCGAGTGCACGTCAATTTCGTTCATAGGTACCCCCTTTGCCTCTTGCAAGCTTCCTGTTAACAGTAGCCATTTTTTTGCCAGGTTAGTTGTTGGAGTGGCTTATATATGCAGGAGATGGGGCAGAAATTTGAATGAGCCCGCTTCTTGTCCCCGCAGAGGTGCACTAAAGGCTTGTCAACGGCCAACTTGCATGTGCTCAGCGTTCGGCCATGGTGTCAGTTTGGGGAGGCACATGCGGGTAAACCCCTTATCTGCCATTGTTGCGGATTCTAGTTAAATCTGTTATTTTACTTTCATCCTTTAGAATGAGGGACTGAGCAGATTTTAAACTGTGTACTTGTTTGTTCACAACTACCTGTTTGTTATTTTGAACAATCTGATAGATACATCTAGCCGCAGATTCCTTAACTTAGAATATCCTCCAGGGGCCAGTCTGGATCCGGAGATTTTTCAGCAGTACCTCTGTGCGCCAGGGAACTGTGTCGCATTACTCCGCCCTGACTTCGTCCACAGATATGACGTCATTGGAGCCATGTAAGTCACTCCCGGCACACTGATGTCCGTTTTCTTCTTTTCTTCACTGCAGCAAAGATCCAGGGTAAACTGTTCCTCTGGCCTGTTTGTTTTTGGCCTTACCGACGCCTTTAGCGCCCTGGAACAGTGTGCCGATGCCTTTGGGCTTCAAGTCGTGTGAGACCTGTACGTGTCTGATGACGACGGATCCACGTGAGATTTGTATGTGGTGCCTGGGTGAGCACCACGGTTCTGAGGAGTGCGACACCTGTCGGAAGCTGAAGCCCCTACGGAAACATACGATGAAACCGTTATCCGCTCCGATGTCCTGGTCGGAGTCCCGGCATCGTCTGTCTCCTTCTCCAGCTGGGACCACGGTTCAGGGCAGGTCGTGGGATCATTCCCGACGTAGTCATTCATCTCCCTCAGGTAAGCACAAGCGGAAGTCACTGAGGCCATCTGCCTTGCGTAGTCGTGTCGTCGGTGCCCTTTGTTCCCGGTCCTTGCCGGACACAGCCCCTCCGCAGTCAACCCCCCCACCTACCCACCGTTTCCTGGTGTTTGGGTGACTAGGACCCAAATGTGGCCTATTTTCAGGGTTTCATGGCCATCTTTGAGCGACGCCCCTCCCTGGCGCGCCTTTGGGCCCCACAGAGGTGGTAGGGACTCAGATTGGGAGCTTGCCGGTGGATTAGTCCTTTGTGCCCATCGAGAACCCTGACTCCGGCTCCGAAGTCGCGCGACGTCGAGGGCCGCCCCTGCGGGGCTTCCCAGTCAGACGTCAAGCCACATTCTGCCTCCAGCGTTAGGGGACAGCCCGGTGGGTCCCCCTGGAATGGCGTCTGCTGGGGCCACAGCGGGGGACTTGTCCTAGTCGACGCCGTCCCACACAGCAAACTCCTATTGCGGTGGATGTCGGTTCAACGCCGTCCCCACGCCCATCGACAGAGCCTCCTTCGACGTTCGTTAGCATCGATACGGCGCCATCTCGATGTCGTTCGATACCGGAGAAAATCTTTGCTACTCCGTTTCAAATCGAGGATGGGGCCTCTGGGGGTTCACATTCCCTAGTATCGATTCAGCATTCTTCGGAGCATGTTGAGGTGGAACCCTTGCAGGCCCATGGACAACCTCAGGCTGAAGGGTCTTTGGTTTGTGGTGGACGGGTTAGTCTGCAACTGTCCTCTAACTATGATTTGCTGGCTGCCCCTTGAATGGCGATAGAGGCTGGTGCAGCGTTTGCACAAGCTGGTCGGAAAGCAGTTCTAGCCTCCTCCTATCTCTTTGCCCCCCGATCCCTTGCTGGATTTGCTCCACCAGGGCAACGCGAAGGGTGGGCCCTTGCTGCATATTGGTGCATCATTGTATGACATTCTTCTAGCGACCTGTGCGAGGCTCTCGTCCGGGGGGGGGGGGGGGCTTGGTGGACCGTACTATCGCACATCATCACCGCCTCGTTCTAGATGACCCAGTCTGTTTGTCCCATCACCCTAGGGCTCAAGGGCTAGTCGTCCAGACAGCCACCGCTTAGCTACCTATGTCCTCTGCTCCGATCCTTCCACTCACTAGGGAGTCTCGATGGTTGGAGACATGTGGTCGACAAATGTTTGTGTCCTCAAGCTCGGCCCTCCTGTCCTTAACCCGTTTACTACGGTGACAATTCTGCCGCGGGGCGTTCCATTGAGTGGGCGGGGCCACGTCTGCCAATGGACGTGCGCAGCACTACCGAGGTAGTGCTTGCCGTTGGCCGATGGGCGCACTTAACTGGTTAAACACGTTCTGCGTGTTTACACTGGCTACATTTGCCCTCTGGGACTCGGTGGAGTGCTTCCTTCCTTCCCTCCCGGAAGGCTCCTGGGCTGAGCTGGCTCAGATACTCTAGGATGGCCGTGAGCTGGCTCAATTTTCAATTCGGTCTGCCATGTACACCACTGATTCTGTGGGTCGGGCGATGGCCAGGTCAGTTGCTTTGTGTCGCCATGCTTTGCTGCGTGATGGCAGTTTTCTTGAAAATGTTCAGGAGCATCTTCGGGACTTGCCCTTTGATGGGGCCCATCTTTTTGACAGTCCTGCTGACTCACTGGTTCAGCGTCTCATGTCTGGTTTGCAGTGAATGGCATTGTGTACAGTCCCTTGTGTCCGACTTATTGTCTTGATTTGCATCGGTTACACTATTGTTATTGCTTTTCTCTGGTGTCATTCGTTGGGTACAAGCTGATAGTTCCCAGACTAACTGTACAGCTTTACAGCTATTTCTGTCCTTATATTAGTTTCCTCTGTCTAGGAGCTAGTCTCAAGAGGTGCCCCTTTTTGTAGGGGCGTGACATACCCTATGTGGGTTTTTCGTTGGTTATTGTATAGCCATTCTAACTTACCACTGCTCCAGGGAGAGTTTTTCCTGGGTGGTGTACGTCCTTCCTGAGGATGCGGTGAGGTCCTCTTAGGATTGTTATCTATCTCCTCTCTGGGGAGTTTTATTCTAGGTTCCTGCTGTGGGCGTATAGCAAAAAGAAATTCTCCAGACTATTGTTGGCTTTACATCCTGTCTGGCTCGTCACAATGTGCTCACGCATGCTCCCTTTTTCGTTGCCCTTGGCTATCTTTTCAAGCGTTCCACTGTGTTTCCACCATTGTGTCTGCGTTGGCTGTCTTTGCCTTAAGCCAGTGTCTCTTGTGAGCATGGTCTGTTCCGCTTCAGGAACAATTTCTTCTCTGTTTTCACTTCTGCTGGTCCAACTTGTGCCACAGCGTTGCCTGTGTTTGATTCTTGTGGCGTTGTCTATTCCTTCCTTGTGGTGTTTGAAGTGCTTCTGTCCTTGGTCTTCCCTCATGGCTCAGAGCTTTTCTGGATTTTTCCTTGTAGGAAGTTATTTCTAAGCTGGGCGTGTGGGTGGTGCACATTGTTGATGTCACATTTTTCATGCGCACTTCCCAGACAAGGGCTCGGGTCACTCTGCTTGCTCATAGCCTCTGCCAGATGTTATCCTTAGCAGTCTCTCTATCGGGGATGGTCATTGTGCCCCTTTCTACACGTTTCAGGCTCTCTCTCTGCAGGTATATAGAGAGATAGAGAGATATAGATATAGATAGATCCACACACACCACACACACACCCTCCCATGTTTAACAGATGTTATGTCCTACTATGGTTCACGCTGGTGCCGTTGGTACCTATCGTGCGGGCTGCTGTATTTCTCTTAAAGTATCCCTTGCCGTTCAAAACAATATATATAATATATATATTCTCTCCCTCCCTTTGTCTTTCTTCTTATGATGGTGAGCCTTGTGTGTGTCTCCGGCTTCTGCCGGTATCCTTTTTCTGCTGTACTACTTCCTGGTGGTACATTCTGTAGATTTCTGACGACGCATGTCTGCAGTCATGCTTTTGCATGTGTGTGGTGTGGTTTCCACGGTCCACACAATCTGCATAAGTGTATCCACATACCTATATCTAGTTGTGGTTCAGGTTTTGGATATCTCCGCGTGAGTGACATCTGTCTCTATACAAATTCGTATTAGTCTCCACTGTTGTGTATGCTCATTTTGTACCACCTGACTTTGTTGTACTGTGTTGTCCTTTCTCTTGGACATTCCTTTTGGCTGATCCTTGGATCCTGTGCATAGTTCTGCTTCTTAACTTCTTGCAGAAGCTTACAGATTTCTTCCATTGTGCACTGGTCATTCGAGCCTTTATGATTTTCCTTCGCCGTTTCCTGAGAGGGTAGGTCTCGAACTGTCCTCAGATGGACTGTGGTGCCATTGCCTTTGTATGTTGATGCTCCTTTTCCGAAGCTAATGGTCTAGTGTCAGCTACGCTTGCACTTCCGGTCTCCACCTGTTTTAGTCCATCTTCTTGACAGACTGCTTCGCTTACGGAACATGGTGGCGTTGAGTCACAGACACTCCTCCCATGGGTATAGCTTTGGTATCTATTCCAAGTTAAGGAATCTGCGGCTAGATGTCTATCAGATGAACAAGTTACTTACCTTTGGTAACGATGTATCTTGTAGAGACACAGTCTAGCTGCAGATTCCTTAACGCCCACCCATCCTCCCGGTTCTGCAAGAGCCTTTTCATGTTGGGTTCTTACTCTCTGGTCTTTTCCACCAGTGATCTGTCTTCATGCGTGTTGGTGTACTTCACACCCTGCACCTGTGTTCTTCTGTTTTACCTGCGACTTCTGCAACCATTCTTGCAAATGGGTGGTGAGCTCATATGTCCATACACGATCTTGCACCCTGGTTCTTCCAGTGTGGTGGTTGCTCATGTCCTTCTCTCCCTCTACCCCCGATGATTTTGTCCATTAGTTTGGGGTCTATTTGACTCTGATGCAGTCAATTGATCATATTTAGGGGACGTGGTTTCACATTCTCTGTTACAGAAATGTTCTCATTTGCCTTACATTCATGTTTGCAAGGTCTTGTTGTTTATCTTGGCATTCATGTGGTTACAGACTGCTTGTCGTTTACAGTAACATTCATTTGCTGTTTTGCCTCATTGGAGGGTCTTGTTCTTTGCTTATGCAAGACTGTTTCTGCGGGGCGACTACTCGCCCTTCAGGCTTTTCCATTAGGTAGTGTTCTCCTCTACAATGTATTGTACGTTACAATGAACACATGATAGACATCTTCTTGTCCCATGGTGTGCGCTTGGTTCCTTGGTGGCAACATGGGGTTTCAAGAGCGAGCGTTCATCGTAACAACGTAATCACAGGGAATATTCTCACCCATCCTTTATCTGGTACTAAGCTACAGCTCAAACATACCAGTGACTGCAATACAGCTAATGTAATCTACTGTATCAAATGCCCTTGCGGAAAAGCATACGTAGGCAAGACCGAGCGTAAAATCAAAACCCGTATAACTGAACATAAATCCAGGATCAGACACAAGAATACCACGTCAAGCCTTGCAACCCATTGGACTGAGGCTAAACACACGATCTCACAACTTCGTTTCCAAATCATTGAGACAATTAACGTTCGACCAGGGGTAGACGCAACCAACATGCTACTACGTAAAGAAATTTTTTGGATTCAAAAACTCCATACCATGACCCCGTTTGGTCTCAATGATCGCTTGGATATGTCATGCTTCTTATAAGAAACCTCCTACAGTAACTCTCATAATTCTCTTTTTCTATTCTATCTCCTACACCTCTATCCATACTACATTCTCTTTCTATCACATTCTTTTGTCCGGATGCCTTCACTTAACTACTGTCATTTCCCTTATTATAGCCAGCAACCTCTTTTTTTTAAAAAGTCTTTTTTCCGGTGTTAACTTCCTTCTTCACTTCCACATCATTCCGATTCATTTGTTTCACGCTCTCCAGCCCTGTTTCCCAATCGTACACCCCCTTATCCATTTTTTCCCCAGTGTTTCATGCTCGCACGGTATGTCATCAGACTTTCAATATCTACTAACGTTTGGCCCCGCGGCCATACACAGGTTCTATACATTCCTACCCCACGATTTTATCATTTATCATTTGTCACTATTTTTATCAAGTTCCATTTGCATCTTTTTGGGACATTACGATCCATTCGCCATCACACTGTCCACACCTTCAGCTGGAGTACCTTTCACCTCTCCAACATGGCGATACCCGCCAGTCCTGTTTCCATTTTTACCCAACCCGGACGTTACGCTCTGCACTCTTTCTTCAGTTTCCATCTGCATTTAACGGCACACGTCAATCTTCCGAGTACCGTCTCCAGGTACTGGTCTCCACCCGCTACTACGGTTCGCGTTTCAACTGTTCCTTCACTATCCATGTAAGTTTTTAGTCTTGTGTTCTCTAATAACCTTTGTTGCACTGGATTTTTGGTTAATCCCCCATCTTCCAACCGTATACTTCTCGTTGTTTTTTAGTTCAAAATCCTCGTGTCCTCTACGACAACAGTTGCTGGTAAGTGGGGTTACTCTTCTCCACAGATTGTTTACCCTTCGGCTTATTGCCTTTGTCTCCCACCCTCTGACGTTGTTTTTTCCGTAACAGCGCATCGGCTGGTACTTCCGTTTTTACCTTCATTTGAGATCGCCTATGGTTCATTACATGAGGTGAGTTCACCTCGTTATGTTTTAACCCCGTACTTTCCTTTCCCCCACATTCATTGCAAGATATAAACTTACTACCTTCTTTACCATCACCATGGTGTATTCCTTTTTCTGGTGACGTTGTTTATGCTGCTTCGCTTTTTTCCAATTCCATCGTTATACTCCCATAAACAGTGGCATGTTTCAACTACCTATAGAGTGAGACTAACAGTTTGCTGCATTATAACTAATGGTTCTCTTTGAGTATCACAAAGTGTTCATTTTCAGTAATGTTCATTATTATCTTTGTCCGTAGATTGCCCCTGACGAAGGGACGTGCCTGTTCCGAAATGCATTGGGCTCATCTTTACTCTCTCATGTATTCAATTGAATGAATCAAAAATGTATCTGGTTTGTCTACTGAAATAATTGTACTTGTTTGTGGATATAGTACAAATGATGTGTTTTGTTCATTAAATGATCCACAAGTATATGTGTACTTACATTCTACATATATGAATCAATATATGTCTTTTGAACTCAATTGATTTGTTTGATTACCTTACACAAGTTAAGGTGACTAATAATCAAGGGTCATAGCTACCCCTAGCACTGTGGGCAGTGACAAATACCGCATGGTCAGTTTGTTTTCTTTATTGACTCTATGCCTGATTGACAGCGAGCATATCACTGCAGCACCCAAGTCATTAGTGATTCAATTTAAGCTCCAACCTGAATAAGCAGGAGTGCTCTGCCCCCTGTCACAAATCTGCATATTTGCAACATAATACAACATCTGCTACATAATCTGACAATTTTAACTAATAAATTGTTTGTAGCTCAAACGGATCAAAAGTTACTAAAAAAAACGTGACATATTGCTGCGAAGAGGACGGCCCTTTGCAAAGGTTGACTGATCACCTTTCTCACTGCTGCATTTGTATGTTACACTGGTACTGATAAGGCAAAATCTTTCCAGAGACTGTTAGCATGTGTAAAAATGTCAAAATAATAAAGTGTCAGAAAATATACTGCACTATGTTGCAGCCTTTTTTTGCTGCATAATCTAGTCAACAATGAGACATAATTTTGGCTTCTTTTGCTGCATAATTCCAGTGGCCCCAAAGCAGGCAGCATTTCTTAAAAGTGCTTGAGCATGAAGCAGAGAAATGTGAAGTTTGCGAACATAGTTTGGTGTGCGTGCAAATCCTGCTTTGCCAATCTCTGGTGAGTTGCAGCTACTACTGCTGAAACAAGGCCAATGGAGGTACCAATGGGTGAGGCGGACTGGCCTCAAGGGCAGGGCCGGCTTTAGCGCTGGTGGCGCCCTGTGCAACAATGTTTGTTGGTGCCCCCCAATGACCACCTCCGCCACGGATTCCCTCAATTCCACCCTTTAACAGTACAGTGCCCCTAATGTCTCCATAACTACACTCTCTCTCAGATGCATTTAATTTGATTCACAGTGCCACTCATATTAGTGTAGGGTTTCAGAGCACTTTACATCACACACTACACAGAATCAATCAATAATACATGTGTAAATCACTGTATAGGAAATGTTACTGAAGACAAAGGACCACCTAAAGTCAGCTCCCGGTGGGAACACACCGGTCGCACCGCCCTCGAGCTGGCACCTCTCAAGAGTCCTGTGACCTCGCTCCAGGGTGTGCTGCTTCATAAGCCTGCCCGCAACGCTAGAGGTGAACTTCAGTATGGATTGGAGGGGACAGGCCGCCAAGGTTAACCCACACTTGCCCCCACTAGGGTAAACCTGCTGGTGCTAAGACACCAGGGCTTCTATGGTCTTGCGGGGCCTTCTTAGGCCTAGCATGGGAATGTGCTCCCTCAGGAGAGTGGACTGGTCATGAAGCCTGAACCTGGTTCCCCAATTCCAGTTTGGCAGCTCTGACCATAGTGCCACATCCTCTCCCCCACTGAACACCATACTGCCCCACTGAGAGAAACTTGCATGGCCTGAAACTACAACCCAGTTGTGCCCAGCTATAAATTCCTGGATGTGACTCGGTGCAAATTACGCACTAGACAAGAGCAATATGCTGCCTAAAAAACGTAACAACATCCTGAAAAAAGCAAACACTCGTAGAGAATGGAAGATTAAGTTAAGCTTTTGTAATGGAACATGGTTAACTTAATGCATTTACACTCACTATTCAGAAATCAGTCAGTGATTGTGCCTGAAAAGTTAAGGACGTGACTACAGGGCCCGGAAGGGTCCCGCTTCAATGTCCATTGCTTATGTCCTTACAAAACGCAAGCAGCTAAAAAGAACACATCCATGAACACTGAGCCACGGTACGCATTTTGTTTTCCCATCACCCATCAATCCGACATTGCAGTATCTCCAGGAATGGTGCACATCCTCATTCAGGGAAAACAATGCTGTTCAAAGAAAAGATCAAACAAAAGTAGCGCTTCACTTAGAAACTCAATCTGGCCGCTTTGTGAACACTGTCATGCTTTATTTAGTTTTTTCTTTATTTTTCATATTTTTAACCTTTTATTTCTCTACGTCCCGAAGCTGTACTCTGGAATAGAATAGTGTCAGAAAAAGACAACACTTGCAGCAAAAGTATTTTTCTTTTTTGGATCCATTTCACAGTGGAAGAAATACATGAGGATGAGAACCCTTTCTTGAAGTCACGGTTTTCAAGAGGAAGAAAGGGGGGGAATCAGCTGCCAGCGACGGAGCAGAAGTGGACACTGTCCTTGCCGTCTCTGGCAAGAAAGAAAAGACAGTCCTTTTCCTTCTCTGCACACCGCCCGTCCCCGAATGGCGGGAACGACGAACCTTCTCTGCAGGCCTTGGCGATTTCTGCCCTCCTGGGACGCATTATTAAAACGAGAAAAGTAGGGCCACGAGATCTAATGAATTGTAGAAGTAGGGGCACGCCGTGCCCTGCCGATCCCGCCCACTTCGACCACTGGGTTGAGCCCGGATTTTCCAGTTTCACTGTGTAATTGAGTCATTAGCTGGGTATCTCTTTCTGGCATCAAATGTTAATGCATTGACTTTCAATCTTGGCAGATGAGATGTGTATGTGGGCGAGGGAACAGAATCTACATTTCGAGTTTGGCAGTTTTACATAGCGTGAGCCTCGCTCTAGCTTGGCTGGCTCTTGTATTTTTGGAACCTTGAGCCCACAACAAGCCACGCTTTCACGGGAGGCAATCTGGACGAGTGCTACATGGACCCGCCGAAACCGGGTCTGAGTCCCGGCAAATCTCTGTGCCCAACGAATATGTATAAGCGTGGTTTGAGCTCGAGGTTCCTAAAAGAGCTCGGGCTGCGCAAGAGCCAACCAGACTAGAGCTTTTCAGTGGCTGTACACCGCTATGTTCACGTGGTCTGTCCGAGAGGTTGTATTATTAGAGGTAATACGTTACTTCGAGATTTGAGCATAGCATCCTTTGATCAGCAGGGTTTCGCGTGGTGAGGTGGTGGTCGGAAATAAACTGTGAACTTTTTCGCTACCTGGTTTCGAAAGATAACGTATCATTTCCATGCTGGAAAGTGCATGTTGAAGCAACAGATGCTTTGCCCAGCTTCAAATAAGAAATGTGCTTTCTCTGGCGTTCTGCTAAATGGCCATGGCCTGTCTGCGGCGTTCTGCTCCCTCTCTCTGCAAAAAGATGGCTGTGTTTGGAAGAGCACAATGTGCCCCTGTGTGGGCGAAGATAACTCCCGCTGATATATCGTTTCATGTGTGCGTGGCATTATCTCAGCCGCCTGCTGCTGCTGAGCTGTCCGTGGACGTGTGCCGCACACACACAGATAAGCCCCAGAGAAGAGTTTCTGCGAGGTGTGTGAAATGTGCCGAAGCTCTGTTGAAAGGAGTTGGGGGGCAGCCAGGGGGACTCGCCTGCCCATGAAAGGATGCGGACACCTCTCGTGCCCTTCTGGCAAGTGACGCAACTCGTGCAGCTGTGCCATCAGTGTCGCACTGACGCGCAGGCTTTTGTCATTTTAATTTGAGAACCCAGACTTTAGTTCTAATTATTACCAGTTACCTAGTTCTTCTGGGATTTGCATTTAACATGGGAACTCTGTTAGTGCAAGGCGTCTGTCTGGACGTTAGAACGTATATGAAATATGATTGAATTCGGCACATTCGTAGAGGCCCAGTTTTACCTGTAACGCCACTCGTAATAGGTAGGTAGGTAGTTCGCCACGCAATCTGGGATGCCGGCACCCTTCTGGAAGATGCATGCCCATCACTAGGAGTTAGATGTACTACTCACAAAATTCTGATCACAATATGCGACCGTTTTTTTCCCGACAAGTAAATACTTTTTAAGAACCAATGTACGTACAATTAGGTTGATTGTAAAAGACGGCGTTTCGATTGAGGTGCGATATGGCCTACTACTTAGTATTCATTAGGTAGGTTTCAAATTGCAATTCGGTTCATGGTCACAATCACAGGGATGGTGTCCTTGAAGGGTCAGCAGAGTACCTGCCTGTGATTGATTTTTCAATAAAGTAAACTTAAAAAAAAAAAAAATACAGCCCAATAATTTGAGTCTGTCCCATTCACTTTTTTATCCACCAGGGGCACACTATGTATCCTGCTTGAATGCAGAGCCACACGAGTAACTGACCTAAACCCAGATGTATCCTTGTGCAGGGTATTCTAGAACCCCGCTGGCTAGACTGATACTGGGAGTTCTGGTTGAGTCGTCGCGGCTTACCGAGGTGAGTTTGAACTGCTGAAGAGATTTCTTTTCTTTTCCGTGTTTGTGGTGTAACTGTTTGGATTACAACGTTTTGGGGTTTTCTTCAACATATTTTAAAGTACTAGAAACCTTTAAGGGGTTATGCAAAAGCTACATAACTAGGTGGAACATTTTTAATAACTTTAACTGCTCCCTTTACTTAAATGCCAATAAAACTCAAGGTAGACCAGCACAGAAGAGTGAACCCTGATTAAAACTGTGAAAGGTTGAAAGCAAAAAGCAGGTGTGGATGAGAATGTGTGCGGAATGGCGATATGGATGTGGGTTGTTGTGATGGTCTAGTGGTCAAGGAGCGCATGAGCTTTGGTGCTATGCATCCTGAATTTATCTTGCCATATGCATACATACAGTGCATATGTGTATTTAGATCTATAAATCTGCCTCTTACTGTGTATGTATATATGTATGTGTATATATTATCTACTGGCGGTCGCCAGTAGATAGTTATAGTTACAACCTAGTTTCCATAGGAAATCTCAAAATTCTATTTTGAATAACTTTGACGCCGGTTGACGAATCCTCGCGAAATTTTCAAAACAAATGGGGCGCTCCGTTCAGCTCCTACCCTAAAAGTCTCGGGGTGATTCGTCAAGCGGGGGCCGAGAAAAAGGGGGGGTCCCAAAACGCGTTTTCCCCATGCATTTTTCCATAGGACCTTTAGTCGCAGCTACAGCCCGAACGGCTGAACAGAATTACGTGAAATTTGGCAGAGAGGTAGCCATAAGGTAAAGGAAGTGCCTTTTGCAGCTCTGGTGTAAATCTGTTCAGTATTTCCTGAGAAAATAGCATTTAAAAGCATATCAATATCTATACGCGCGCACCGTGCGCGCACGCAATTCTGATTGGTTGTTAGATGTCGGTAAACATTAGAATCGGTTGAAACCAGGAAGTGTCGGCCGCCATTTTGTCTCTCGTAGTCTGAGGGGGTGAAAAAAAAAAGGTGGAGAACGTGAAAAGGGGGCATAGTGGACCGTTCCTGACCCCCTAGCCTTGGTCAGGGGGTCACAGAAGGACCCCCAAGGGAGAAAAAAGTTTTTTTTTTTTTTTAAATCGCGAGGTGCGCGCCCATGGCACGCACTGCGAACCGTGGGTGATCGGTGCGCGAAGCGCACCGAGCGCCCATAGCGTGTGCACGGTGCGCGAAGGGCACGGTGCGCGCACGGTGCGCGCTCTGTGAAAAACCAGAATTTTTTTTTTTATAAATACGTGCGCGCACGGTGAAAAACCTGAAAAAAAAATAATTAATAAATACATAACTTAGCATTTAAAAAACCGTACAAATTCACTGAAAAAACCATAGGTTTCACACATGTTATAGTTAGCTGGACATTTCACTCGTAAAAAACCAATGAAATTCCCCCGTTATAGTTAGTGCAGGCAACTATAACTCACGCGACCGCAATCCTCTGCTGATGTCAGATATTACATCCCTGATGACATATGTGTCTTTATGAAAAATAAATATTTGTAATATATGTATAGCTAAAGATTGATGGAAGAAGACCTGGGTAAATAAGTGTCTAAATACAGTGATGTAATATCTGACGTCATCAGCAGAGGATTGCGGTCGCGTGAGTTATAGTTGCCTGCACTAACTAGGACGGGGAAATTTCATTGGTTTTTTACGAGTGAAATGTCCAGCTAACTATAACATGTGTGAAACCTATGGTTTTTTAAGTGAATTTGCAAGGTTTTTTAAATGCTAATTCGTAACTATAACGTGTGTGAAACCTATGTTTTTTTCAGTGAAATATATATATATATATTTTTTTTTGCTGCCAATGATGCGGCACACAGGGATTCAGTAAGTTAAGTTGATTTATTCAGCAACACTCAGTGTTGCTGAATGCTTCGTTTAAAATTAAAAATAATTTCCCCCTGCGTGCTCTGCAAAAGAATACGGCCTGCAGTGATTTAAGAAACCACGTGGGTCATTCAAAAGTCAGAGACTCCTCCCGTGATCAAGGCTTGCAGAAGCAGAAACGTTGGGAAAAGGATGCCTATTGCCTTCGTGCTTTTCCATGAATAAACGAAATGCAGCTTTCAGCCAGAGTCGGTGTGTCTCTTTGTTTAAGGAGCATTTGGTGGTATTTATGACTGGAAGCCTCGTACCAGCTACACTGGCCGCCCTTCAAGGTCTGAGTTCAGTTTGCGAGGCAAGCTATTGTGGGACATTTATTGTTAGAACCGGACCTGCTTGCCCTGCGTGGAAATGTTTTTCAGCTTGTGGTGAGTTGGGAGCTTAAGGAATAATTGCCTGAGGCTGCGAGCTGATGCTGTGTTTCTAGTCAATGGAAACTGAAAAACGAACTGTGCATTTTGGCTGACTGTATTTAGCGCTGGGGGATTGACAAGTAAAGAAGAACATGCTTAACAAAGCGCTTCGTTTAAAATTAAAAATAATTTCCCCCTGCGTGCTCTGCAAAAGAATACGGCCTGCAGTGATTTAAGAAACCACGTGGGTCATTCAAAAGTCAGACTCCTCCCGTGATCAAGGCTTGCAGAAGCAGAAACGTTGGGAAAAGGATGCCTATTGCCTTCGTGCTTTTCCATGAATAAACGAAATGCAGCTTTCAGCCAGAGTCGGTGTGTCTCTTTGTTTAAGGAGCATTTGGTGGTATATATATATATATATATATGTATATATATATATATATATATATATATATATATATATATATATATATATATATATATATATATATATATATATATATATATATATATATATATATATATATATATATATATATATATATATATATATATATATATATATATCCAAGTCGTATCCGCAAATAAGCAACGCACTCTCAGAGGCAGTAACGAGTTGTTTATTCACACTGTTACGCGTTTCGGGAGTCAAGCTCCCTTGATCACACAGTGAGTCGCCATGACACAATGCTCCATAAGTACGTAAGCATATTAGACATAGTCAAAGGACTACCGTTTCAACCACATACTGAAAATGACTTTGGCGGCCATCTTAAAACAGGTACAAATTATATGTGCAAATGTTACAATCGTCAGAACAATGAGACGAAATGGCAAAATGTAGATAATTCTCAACATATGCTGCTCATTAACTTTGCTGTTTGTTAAATATCATATGCAGTAAATTCACAACTTGCAAAACTATGCAAAAATAGCGCGTCATAGTGACTCATTGTATGTACACAGGCACAGTTTTACCATTTGGGTATTTCTGAATGCTTATAGAAATGACTAGGTTGCATTGGACTCGTCATAGTGACAAAAGGTCAAGTTAATGTCCATGAACTCATGTATATACATGATTGCACGACTAGCATACTTATACAAAATTCAATACTCGCACCATATTGGCAGTAACCTGTAAACAAGAAAGAAAGGCCTATAGCCTCTATTATGTTCTGGCTGCAGAGCGACATCCATGCCCAACTTGACTAACGTCTATTATGCGTACTATAAAGCCGAACTAAAAAATAACACAAGAAAAAGCTGTGAAAATATATGTGAAAAAGGTGTTTCCTTATCTACTCATCTCAGGCTTTCATGTCTTGTGGATACGAAGAAAAGGGTAGGCAGCCCGTGAAGTGCTCGTGGAAATACAAAGGGCCCCTTCCTTTCCTCCTGAAAAGATAAAGAACAAGAAAAACAAGGATTAAAATATTACCAATACAATATTTCCATTAAAAAATCTATACAGGTTGTATACAATTACATGTTTACATATGGATGAAAACATCAGTTAGACAGGCTAGTCTTCAATGAGATGTGTTGCCAATTCCTCATCTTGATTATGACCTTTTGGGAACCTTGTTTCAAGGTCCATAATCCACTTTGATTCTCGTTTTCTCAGAGTCAATTCACAATTTCCTCCTCTCCGTCCTACTCTGACTTGTTCTACTACAAAATAGCTAAGTAGGTTGCTGTTAGATAGATGGAATTCTGCAAAATGTCGTGCAATAGGATAATGGGGGTCTTTGTTCTTCACTGCTCTCAAGTGTTCAAGGACTCTCTTTTTAGCCATGTGAGTGGTGCTCCCTACATATCTTTTTTCACACGGACATTCTAAGACATACACAACAAATGTCGTGCTACATGTAAGAAACTGTGTTATAGTTTGCATGCCTCTATTTCCTGGTATATTGAACTCCTTAACCATCTTGCTGTTTTTACAAGCCTTGCAGTGGCCACAGGGATAAAACCCCCTTAAATTGTGTTGATTGAGGTCTCTGTTAACAGTGACATCTCCACGTACTAAGATATCCCTCAAGCTTTTGCTTTTTCGATAAGTTATTTTAGGTCTAGCACTGATAGTGGGGCCTATGACGGAATCATTTTGTAAAATATTCCAGTTATCATTAAGGATTTTCTGAATCGTATGTGATTCTTTATTGTAAGTAAGAATCACCCTTGTCTCTTTGTTCTCATTGGTGTTCTCTTTGCTCTTAACTTCTAGTGTTTCTTCCCTTGTTATGTTCCTGATTTTGGATACTGCCCTGTTCAACACCCAATCTGGGTAACCTCGTTCTCTGAATCTGCCTAGCATTATCCTTTCTTCCTCCTGATAACCTTCTGTGTCACTACAGTTGCGTCTTGCCCTCAGCAGTTCACCAAAAGGTATACTCCATTTAAGTGTATCAGGGTGGCTGCTAAGGGCATGAAGGAGACTGTTTCCTGCTGTTTCTTTACGATACAGTCTTGTTTTTAAGGTGTTCCCAATGGCCGTGATCTTGACATCAAGGAATTCTATTTCCTCTCTTTGCAAATTATGGGTAAGAAGAATATTGTAAGGGTTGTCATTGAGCAAATTTACAAACTCTATGGCCTCTTGTTCACTACCTGTCCAAATGAGAAACAGGTCGTCTATGTACCGTAACCATGTGTCAACTTTGTCAAGGTAGGCAGCATATTTCACATCTTTACATACTTCCTCCTCCCACACTCCTAAAAACAGATTCGCGAAACTAGGCGCGAAACATGTCCCCATTGATGTCCCTGTTATTTGTTTATACAGGTCTCCATTAAACAAAAATATATTATTACGAAGACACATGTCCATCATATCTATCAGCATCTTGGTGTGGTCTAGATACATGATATCTCTGTCATTAAGGTAGTGCGTACATGCTCTAATCCCTTGATTATGTTCAATAATGGTATACAAAGAGCATACATCTAATGTTAAAAACATATGCCCTTCTTTCCATACAAAATTGTCAATTTTCCGCAAGAAATCTTTTGTATCTTTTACATGTGTTGGCAGTTTGGACACATAGTCCTGTAAAAAATGATCAACATATTTTGAGATGTTCTCAAATACACTTCCTATGGATGAAACAATAGGTCTTCCGGGAGGTACAAGTGGATTTTTGTGGATCTTAGGGAGAAAGTATATTATAGGGAGTTTAGGGTAATCTTTTTTAAGGAATAAATACTCCTCCCACGAGATTATTCCTTGTTGTTGCCAGGTTGACAGTTTTTCCCAAGTTGTAGTAATACTCTCATTGTATACTCTTGTACTGCTCTTTGAGTAAAATTTATCATTTCCCAATTGTCTGTATGCTTCTTTGAGGTACATTTCTTTGTCTTGTAAGACCACATTGCCTCCTTTATCAGCGGGACGGATGATAAGGTTGTCATCATTCCCCAAGGCTGTGATGATGGATTTTTGTTTCAAGGTAAGATTGAAGGATTTATCCTTACCTCCGTTTTGTCTATGTTTGCACTCTAGCAGTGATTTTGTAACAACATCATGAAATGTGTCTATATTGTCATGTGGAAGAACTGGGTAGAATATAGATTTTGGCTTGAAGCCAGTGCTCACTGCTTTATCTGTCACTATGTTATTAATCTCAGCAAAAGTATCTTCACTTGCATCTTCAATAGTTGTATTAAAAGCTAAGTCTTGCATAGTTCTTACAATGTTAGCATCACCCACTGTAAGGCTTGGTTGGTCATTTGTATCAGACGATACATTGTTATATCCCACCGTGCCACTCTTTAAAATGTGCCACTTCGAAAGTTTCAACTTCCTAATAAATTTGAACATATCTATTCTGGTATTAATAGGAAGACCTATTGTTTCATCCATAGGAAGTGTATTTGAGAACATCTCAAAATATGTTGATCATTTTTTACAGGACTATGTGTCCAAACTGCCAACACATGTAAAAGATACAAAAGATTTCTTGCGGAAAATTGACAATTTTGTATGGAAAGAAGGGCATATGTTTTTAACATTAGATGTATGCTCTTTGTATACCATTATTGAACATAATCAAGGGATTAGAGCATGTACGCACTACCTTAATGACAGAGATATCATGTATCTAGACCACACCAAGATGCTGATAGATATGATGGACATGTGTCTTCGTAATAATATATTTTTGTTTAATGGAGACCTGTATAAACAAATAACAGGGACATCAATGGGGACATGTTTCGCGCCTAGTTTCGCGAATCTGTTTTTAGGAGTGTGGGAGGAGGAAGTATGTAAAGATGTGAAATATGCTGCCTACCTTGACAAAGTTGACACATGGTTACGGTACATAGACGACCTGTTTCTCATTTGGACAGGTAGTGAACAAGAGGCCATAGAGTTTGTAAATTTGCTCAATGACAACCCTTACAATATTCTTCTTACCCATAATTTGCAAAGAGAGGAAATAGAATTCCTTGATGTCAAGATCACGGCCATTGGGAACACCTTAAAAACAAGACTGTATCGTAAAGAAACAGCAGGAAACAGTCTCCTTCATGCCCTTAGCAGCCACCCTGATACACTTAAATGGAGTATACCTTTTGGTGAACTGCTGAGGGCAAGACGCAACTGTAGTGACACAGAAGGTTATCAGGAGGAAGAAAGGATAATGCTAGGCAGATTCAGAGAACGAGGTTACCCAGATTGGGTGTTGAACAGGGCAGTATCCAAAATCAGGAACATAACAAGGGAAGAAACACTAGAAGTTAAGAGCAAAGAGAACACCAATGAGAACAAAGAGACAAGGGTGATTCTTACTTACAATAAAGAATCACATACGATTCAGAAAATCCTTAATGATAACTGGAATATTTTACAAAATGATTCCGTCATAGGCCCCACTATCAGTGCTAGACCTAAAATAACTTATCGAAAAAGCAAAAGCTTGAGGGATATCTTAGTACGTGGAGATGTCACTGTTAACAGAGACCTCAATCAACACAATTTAAGGGGGTTTTATCCCTGTGGCCACTGCAAGGCTTGTAAAAACAGCAAGATGGTTAAGGAGTTCAATATACCAGGAAATAGAGGCATGCAAACTATAACACAGTTTCTTACATGTAGCACGACATTTGTTGTGTATGTCTTAGAATGTCCGTGTGAAAAAAGATATGTAGGGAGCACCACTCACATGGCTAAAAAGAGAGTCCTTGAACACTTGAGAGCAGTGAAGAACAAAGACCCCCATTATCCTATTGCACGACATTTTGCAGAATTCCATCTATCTAACAGCAACCTACTTAGCTATTTTGTAGTAGAACAAGTCAGAGTAGGACGGAGAGGAGGAAATTGTGAATTGACTCTGAGAAAACGAGAATCAAAGTGGATTATGGACCTTGAAACAAGGTTCCCAAAAGGTCATAATCAAGATGAGGAATTGGCAACACATCTCATTGAAGACTAGCCTGTCTAACTGATGTTTTCATCCATATGTAAACATGTAATTGTATACAACCTGTATAGATTTTTTAATGGAAATATTGTATTGGTAATATTTTAATCCTTGTTTTTCTTGTTCTTTATCTTTTCAGGAGGAAAGGAAGGGGCCCTTTGTATTTCCACGAGCACTTCACGGGCTGCCTACCCTTTTCTTCGTATCCACAAGACATGAAAGCCTGAGATGAGTAGATAAGGAAACACCTTTTTCACATATATTTTCACAGCTTTTTCTTGTGTTATTTTTTAGTTCGGCTTTATAGTACGCATAATAGACGTTAGTCAAGTTGGGCATGGATGTCGCTCTGCAGCCAGAACATAATAGAGGCTATAGGCCTTTCTTTCTTGTTTACAGGTTACTGCCAATATGGTGCGAGTATTGAATTTTGTATAAGTATGCTAGTCGTGCAATCATGTATATACATGAGTTCATGGACATTAACTTGACCTTTTGTCACTATGACGAGTCCAATGCAACCTAGTCATTTCTATAAGCATTCAGAAATACCCAAATGGTAAAACTGTGCCTGTGTACATACAATGAGTCACTATGACGCGCTATTTTTGCATAGTTTTGCAAGTTGTGAATTTACTGCATATGATATTTAACAAACAGCAAAGTTAATGAGCAGCATATGTTGAGAATTATCTACATTTTGCCATTTCGTCTCATTGTTCTGACGATTGTAACATTTGCACATATAATTTGTACCTGTTTTAAGATGGCCGCCAAAGTCATTTTCAGTATGTGGTTGAAACGGTAGTCCTTTGACTATGTCTAATATGCTTACGTACTTATGGAGCATTGTGTCATGGCGACTCACTGTGTGATCAAGGGAGCTTGACTCCCGAAACGCGTAACAGTGTGAATAAACAACTCGTTACTGCCTCTGAGAGTGCGTTGCTTATTTGCGGATACGACTTGGATCTAACTTGCCGGCTGTTGCTCTACCGGCTTAACGCATCACCCAACTACGGGCGAAATTCCCAGGAGGAGCTGACTTCATTTATGTATATATATATATATATATATATATATATATATATATATATATATATATATTACCTACTGGCAGTCGCCAGTAGGTAGTTATAGTTAGGACCACGTTTCCATAGGAAATCCGCAACATTCTATTTTGAATAACTTTTGCGCCGGTCGACGAATCCTCGCGAATTTTTCAAAATAGGTGGGGCGCTACGCTCCGCTCCTACCCTGAAAGTCTCGGGGGGGATTCGTCAAGCGGGGGCTGAGATAAAAGGGGGGTCCCAAAACGCGTTTTTCCCATGCATTTTTCCATAGGAACTTTAGACACAGCTACAGCCCGAACGGCTGAACAGAATTACTTGAAATTTGGCAGAGAGGTAGTCCTCAGGTCAAGGAAGTGCCTTTTGTAGGTTTGGTGTAAATCTGTTTAGTAGATTCTGAGAAAATAGCCTTTAAATCAATATATATATCTGAGCCAGCTTACGGTGCGCTTACCGTACGCGTACGGTGACGTGCGCGATTCTGATTGGCTCTTAGATCTTAGTAAACATTCGAATCGGCCGAAACCAGGAAGCGGCGGCCGCCATTTTCTCTCTCGCACTGAGAGTGTGGATTAAAATACAAAGCACAAAAACATGTAAAGGGGCTGTTTGGACAGCTCCAAAGCACCTAGCCATGTTGAGGGAGTCCCCAAAGATCCCCAAGGCCAAAAACAGAATTTTAATTTTTTCGCTAATTTCGCCGATTACGCTTACCGTACGCGTACGGTAAAACAATATTTAAAAAAAAAAAAATCATCCACACTCTCCCCACCCCGTGTGCAAATGGTGCCCGAAGGGCACCCTTTGTGCATGGCTTATAACAGGTGTGAAAAATTAAAATATTACCTTTCAAAACGAAGTGCATCATATGTCCTCCATGTGCGTACATGGCCCATCTAGCGTAACGTGGGCACGCGGTTAAGTGGGCGCGCACGCCACGAATGGCGTAAAGTAACTTAGCATTTAAAAAACTGTATAAATTCACTGAAAAAACCATAGGTTTCACACACGTTATAGTTAGGAATTAGCATTTAAAAAACCTTGCAAATTCACTGAAAAAACCATAGGTTTAACACATGTTATAGTTAGCGGAAATTTAACTGATAAAAAACCAATGAAATTCCCCCGTTATAGTTAGTGCAGGCAACTATAACTCGCGCGACCGCAATCTTCTGCTGATGACATATGTGTCTTTATGAAAAAAAAATATTTGTAATATATGTATAGCTAAAAATTTATGGAAGAAGACATGGGCAAATAAGTGTCTAAATACAGTATTAGCATCAGCAGAGGATTGCGGTCGCGTGAGTTATAGTTGCCTGCACGAACTATAACGGGGGAATTTCATTGGTTTTTTATCAGTAAAATTTCCGCTAACTATAACGTGTGAAACCTATGGTTTTTTCAGTGAATTTGCAAGGTTTTTTAAATGCTAATTTCTAACTATAACGTGTGTGAAACCTATGGTTTTTTCAGTGATTATACACTAACACTTTAAAACTGTGAATGTCGTCCTCGCATGTCATGTGATCAAGGCCTCTTTGCAGGCCGCAACGCGTAATGGCGGCAGTGCTGGGTGATACGAAATAAAAACTTCTGCACTGATTTTGGGTCTGTGTTCGTCTTTCCGAGGAGACGTGGAAGTTGGAGACGAATCTTGTTATATTGATTCTACTGGGATTGCTTCCCCAGTATACACGAGACCCCTCCTTCAATTTTGGGCCAGCGGCAGGAAGCAGACTTTCGGTGAACCGGAACAAGTTGTACAGTCCTGTAAGGACCAGCTGCGGTAGCCCCCGGACCACGGAAGAATCCTCTATGCCCCAGACGAGAGTGGTGGAGCACGAGTCGGAGGACCCGAGCAACGTCAAGGAACTCACTGAGGTAACGGAGGGATTATCGTATGGTCTGGTGAAGGAGTGTGCGTGAGCGCAGCCCGTGATATTTTATCGGAGGTACTGTTGCTCACTAGTTGATATCACACCCGAATAGCAGCACAATGGCCGCTGACATGCTGAGGAGCCGAGAGGAAGCGGCTAATGAAATGTTCGAAGACTCACCGGCCGGTGAATCTTCACAAACCCCGCAGGCGACGCCAACAGTAACAGGATCTCCCTCATTAAAGGAACATTTCAAAAAATTAGAGAAGTTAATGCGCACCGAGCAAGCAAAATGGTGGGAGCATCGTTCACTGTCTAGATACTTGTAAGTAGGACGGATTCCCAGAGGCTTGCGCATTGTTAGTTCCTAGTTATGAACAACCTGACCCCAACATGTTAAACGAATGGGCGGAAAGTAGCCTAGAATCATCGGGGAGACTTATGAGAATTCTAATTAAATATGCGGATAGTGACCGGATAACACTTCAAGCCAAAATTGAGGAGGTAAACGCAGAAATAGCTAAATTGGAAACATCAGAGCATGCCAAGAAACTCCGTGAAGAAATGCTTACTCGTCTAAAAAAAGAGGAGGAAATAATTAAAAAAAGAAAAGCGTTCTAGTTTCAGAGGGATAAAGCAGACTATCAAAATGGACAAATTTTCACCTTTGCTAAAAAGTTCGACTCCCTAAGAACGCCTAAGATTCCCCCCCAATCCACACAAGTCCGAGAGAAAGAAGCCCCAGAAGCCGCAACATCAGTATCGGATCTCAGCTCAGCGGTAGACAGCGAGTCAGATAATGAGCAACAGCGCTCAAGATTGGGGTTTCCTCGGCCCTCCTTGGCACAAGAGGTGGATTTTTTACGTCAAGATCGACGAGCAACACTACGCCCTCGCATGGCGGACACAACAAAGCAAAACGGGCAAATGCGAAACGGCGGGAGCGCCGAGTCAGAAGCAACAGACGTAAAGCAAAACAGCAACAAGAAAGTGGCATTCAGGCAAAACAAGAGATGGAACCGCAAATAAATAAAACAAAGAACAACCCTCAAACAGTTATCAACCTCACAACAACACCACTAAGCAAAACAGAAATTGATACTTTATCACTGGGTTTAACCTTTAGTGCGGCAAGTGACTTTAATTACACTCAAACACGGATTGATATATATAAGTTTACCAGGAAAATGAAGCTGCAAAAATACTTTGCTCTTAACAAATACCAAAGAGACAAACAACTCACTCCGACAACACAAATAACATCAGATTTGAGTGCAAAAGACCTGGAAACATTACAAAACCTCTACGACCTGGCCGAAGTAGGCAATAGTGACAGCATTCAAAGTGGCATTACATTGAATATGTCGACGAGTACCAACTTCAAGGCCAAATCCACATTTACCCCCATGATGCTTCATGATAACATTGATATTTTTTCAGAGTTAATCACAATTGAACTTAAAAAACTTTACAAATCTATTGGTTACTCGAAACGAAAATACACGCACCAAAATCAATGTTACTTTCAACTTATTAAGAGGCTCCAATCCAATGGCAACATCATAGTGCGTCAGGCAGACAAAGGGGGAAACATCGTATTATGGTCAAGAGAACTATATCTGGAAGAGGCAATGAACCAGTTAAATGATCACAATTGCTATAAGAGAAGTGAGGTTGGTAAGGTGAAACAGATGTGGTGCAACTTTTATTTAAAATTGACAGCCTGGAGAAGTGCGGGTCTAATAAGTGTGGATGAACTTAAATTCCTTAAAAATGACCACCCCGCCATACCGGCCATATACTTCATCCCCAAAATACATAAGAACTTTGAAAAACCACCAGGCAGACCCATAATATCTGCGAGGAACAGCATCACTGAGAACACATCCAGATATGTAGACTACTTTCTACAAGATCATGTAAAGCAGTTGCCATCATATATCCGTGACACCAGCGATTTCTTGCAGAAGATTAAAGATATTATGTGGAATCCAGACTACCTATTGATGACACTTGACGTCACAAGTCTATATACCAGCATTCACCATCATGATGGTACCAGGGCAGTTGAACATTACCTTGGCACTAAATCAATTCACATGAGTGAACATAACAAAATGCTGGTAACCATGATTGATACCTGCCTGAACAACAATTTCTTTATGTTCCAAAATCAGGTATATCAACAGGGGTGTTGCAATGGGGGCTTGCTTCTCTCCCAGCTACGCCTGTTTACATATGGGACTGTGGGAGGAGCAAGTCCTCAGAGCAACATACTCTGAACTATTGAACACGCATGTAGTCTGTTGGTATCGATTTATCGATGACTTATTCATAATTTGGAGGGGCTCTGAAATACAGGCCAGGAACTTTACAGATCAGATAAATGTCAATTCTTTAAATCTTAATTTCACAGTCAATATCAGTAAGGAAACTATCACTTTTCTAGATGTGGAGATATATATTTGGGAAAATCAGATCCAAACCAGACTGTATAGAAAACCCACAGCAGGCAACTCTGTACTCCACGCCTCCAGCCACCACCCGGGTCACCTGATACGCAGCATTCCCTATGGGGAAATGCTGCGCATCAGACGAATTTGTAGCAAGTATGAGGAATGTCTCAAGGCGCAGCAAGAAAGCAGACAGAGATTTCTAGCCAGGGGCTATTGTGCAAAGGTAATTGATCAGGCCATCAGGAGAGCCAACCTTATGTCTAGAACTGACGCTTTGAAAAACAAACAAACCACCCCCATTCCTATCGACAATGTATCTACAGAACCAACTAGGCTGATATTGACTTACAATAGACAACATTGTACCATCCGTAAGATAATCCGCAAAAATTGGAATCTCATTTGTAATGACCCAGTGATAGGGAAACAGACAGCACCCACTCCCAACATCACTTTCAGAAAAGCCCGTTCTATGTCAAGTGACTTGGTTAAAAGTAGCCCTGAAATCATCTCTAACAGAAATTGGCTCAATTCTAGAAAGGGATTCTTTCGCTGTACAAATTGCAAAGCGTGCAAACACGGTGTCAGCACAACCACATACAAATCCCCTTTTCACATGGAAGAAAGAAGGATAAGTAAATTTTTAACATGCAAAACAGAGTTCGCTGTCTATGTGCTGGGGTGTCCCTGTGGCCTGCAATACGTTGGTAGTACCAAGTTGCAGGTCCACAAGAGTATACTCCAGCACATTAGAGCTATCACCAACAGTGACCCCACTTATCCAGTTGCAAGACACTTCAAAGAATGCCACAACAATTACATTGAGCTTTTGAAGTACTTCGCAATAGATCATGTATTGCCACTCAGACGAGGAGGCAACCGTGAAGCACTACTACGTAAACTTGAAACCCGATTCATTCTAGAATTAGATACCAAGTCACCTAACGGGTTAAATGCTAATGAGGATTTATATACGTGCCTATGATACCATTATTAGGCAATGTTATTGTAACTTAGCCTGCTATAAATTTTCTATGACAAAATGACAAAATTAGATATTGCAATAAGCATATCTTTTAACATAAATCTCTTCCTCCTTTCTTTTAACAATCACAGCAACATATTTAGTTTTACGTACATTTTAGACACTGGGTAGCACTCTTTTATGCAACATAGGCACTTTAGTTTAGTTTTATTGAAACAGTTTGATTCAACTATGTTTACACCTGTTTAGGCCAAAGCACTAGCACTTTATATCATTCGTGAAAATTTTGTGAAGGATTTGTGTATATTATTGAACGACTATTATACTTGGATTTTAACCAAAGTATTAACAGAGATGACTAATGTTTTAGAATCTACCCATCAGGGTTTTATTCTTTTATCTTATTTAATATACAAATAGGATTGCACATGTTTCTATGTTATTTATATATATATTTATGTACTTATTCAAATGATTAGATGTGTAAATATGCGTATTTATACTTGTATTTATTGATCCATATTTATTTATATATATTGTATATGTGATATGTGTAAATTGAACTATGGTCATTCTCAACGTAGGTGAATTTTATTCACCCCCCATATCTATACACAAAGCCATAATGAGTATTTCACGTCACCAATTATTATGATGACTAATAATACTTGATTTGATTCAATGCTTGGTCTTAAATTTTGGCATTATGTCATAAGTGAATAACGATTCATTACCGTTTCTTTCATTGTTTCTATGTCTATGATGACTCAATCACTGTGTACCATGTGATTATACACTAGCACTTTAAAACTGTGAATGTCGTCCTCGCATGTCATGTGATCAAGGCCTCTTTGCAGGCCGAAACGCGTAATGGCGGCAGTGCTGGGTGATACGAAATAAAAACTTCTGCACTGATTTTGGGTCTGTGTTCGTCTTTCCGAGGAGACGTGGAAGTTGGAGACGAATCTTGTTATATATATATATATATATATATATATATATATATATATATATATATATATATATATATATATCCAAATAATCCAACAATGTGTGTGCTCTCAGGAAAGCGTAAAATGGCCTTGTGTCTGGACAAAGCTATACCTCTCTGAGAGCGAAACACGTGTCAGGGGTTGCTTTTATTAATTTCAGGTTGTCTTGCATGGTATTTCACGAATCCAAAGCCCTAATACTGTGCCTGGAGTGGTAAAAGGCTTTGGCCATTTAACAGCTCGGCAACAATAGCACTGTGCTAATCCTATGCTTAAAGACTTTGCTGTGGAAATGGTAAAATACTTTGTTCTTCTCTATCTCGGCGTGGATGGCACTGGGCTAATCCTACGCTCAAAGACTTTGATAGAAAAGCAGACATTTCATTTGAGGTGAGCAAATTTAGAGAGTCGGTGGTGTTGAAAGTGCTCTGTATTGGAGCTGCTTTCCACCTAAACTTGAGAACTACCCAGAGTTCTCTGCTGCTTTTATTGCATAATTTATGTGTCCCTCTATGCCTTAAAGTGTTTTGTTTTGATTGTGTGTGTGTGTGTGTGTGTGTGTGTGTGTGTGTGTATATAAATATATATATATAGTGTAATCCGGTATTAACATTAATTTTGTGTATGGATGGCTGTAAATAGCAAGAGGTGAAGCCTCTAGTGGATCATGCTGCCCCAGTACTTCCTCAACAACTGTAAAAACAAATTACATTACTCTGCATGTGCTGTCATTTCATATACACATGTACATTAGTTATGAAAATAGGCATTGCAGGCCCACAGCAGTGTCTTATTTCAAAGGTCTATAGTATGAAGCAGTGAACAATGCTCTAGAAACACCTTGAAGATATTGCTCTCTAGTGTGATAAGAACACGCAATTTAACCGTTGTACTGTAGTAAATGTCTGATTGTACATTTATCAATATAGTTTTAAGGAACAACAGACTGAACAGGTGTTACTGTTGCTCACAGCTACATTTCAGAAATCCGTGCCTGAGTGTAAACAAGGAGAGATTCCTTGGTCATCGTCATGTCATTAGAGGAAGAAGTGGTTTGTGCTGAGGGAAGTAAGGAAGTGAAGAAGCAGACAAAATATTTCGACATGTGGGAGTTCTTTATTCATCTACTGGGGACAAGAAACACAACGGGCGTAGAGTAAGTGTAACCTACTTATCTATATGACCAAAAGTTAAGCTGGGCAGACAGGACTTTGGGCTTTGACACTGAAATGGACTCTCAAATAAAAACTCAATAAGGCGCTTGGAAAGCTTCAGAAAGAAAAACCGCACCAATAAGGCAGCAACATTTTCCACAAGAGGTGATGCAGAAGGTGTAACAGGACCATCCCCACTTAAGCATCTTTGCGCTCTCTTGCATGGAGTGTAAAATTGTCATCTTTTTGTGGGAATATAATCCAATTATTGAGAATACAGTGATGGACCCACATTACAAAAAAGTCTACAAGTAGGGAAAAAAAACGTAAAAAGCAAAGTTTATAAGAAGCCGGTTGCCACCAGAATCACAAAATCCCCCCCCTTAAAGTTCTTATGAGAGTTCCGAATAAACTTAATAAAAAAAACCTGTCCCTGTTAACTCCCAAGCATGGCTGCTCCAGTGGGTTGTCTGCAGGGCCTGGTCCTGTAGCCAACCCATCTCTTTGCAGAGCCTTTGGGTCGAGTAGTGGGGGTTGGCTTCCCACAGTGGGTTGGCTTCAGGACCCTCTGCCATCAAGTCTTCGGCTCTGATCAACATGGCTTAGCAGCCCACTGTAGGTTAGGCGCAGGAACTGGCCAGGAAACACATGTGCCATTTGATCCATTTACCACCTTGTCACAAGTCACCCCTCACTCTCCCTGAATCTCTGCATGCTAACCATTAGTGACCCGGAACCTTCCCTGAGAAATTTCAAACTGTAGGGCAGACAGTCACCACGGCAGTGCTTCATTTCTTAAACGCTTGCACTTCTGATATAGTTTTTCTGCTAGTGATTAGGTTTATATTGCTCAACCCCAGAGGAGTCTGATTACCACTTCCTATTATTTGGTTGGAAAAGTAATTTACTGTAAATCTGTATAATCTAATATTACTCGGGTGTGGAATTTAATAAAATGTCTACATGTCCACGGGACAGGTTGCTTCATAAATCTACTTGTTCTGTAAAAAATCCACTTGGCCCTTTGGTGTCGTGTAGTGTAGCAACACATTACGGCAGCAATCTCATTATACAGGAGCTCTGATAATAGCCTCTCTGGGTATAAAAGGGATCATACTATAGAGGGATTTGAATACTAGCAGTTCCCTTATTTTGCCACTTTTCCACAGATCTACATACTGGGGCAGGAGGTAGCGGTAAGCAGTAGTTCCAGGGTTTGAATGCTTTTTTGAGTCTGTACAAACCAACTAACTTGCATTTTTAATGGGTTTTCACCAACTCTTCTCTAATCTTTTTTCCATACTGAGAAAGGCTGGAAAGTTATTCCTGAAAAGGGCAAATGTAAAACTTCTTCCGGAGTTCGGGGGAAAAAGTGGTTGGAGAGAATGTGAACTTGTAAACGCTCAACAGATTTTCGCATGAGCAAATCTACAGATTCATATTTGTTTGTGCTAAAATGCAGTTCACAAATATTTTCTATGAGTAAAATTTCCTAGCCTACTTCTGTAAGTTATTGGGAATTCATGAAACCTGCATTAATCTGCATTAATGCAAGGACACTGTGTGCACCTTTGTGACCTTTCTTTAATAACTGAGCTCCTAATTAGGTCTGGCATTAACCAAGACATTTTGTGTTGAGTTAACATTCTCTCTATATATTGGCTGGCTTCATATTGAGTGACAGCATTCTGCTCTTTCATTTGAAGCATATATCGGCACATAGTAGTTTTGTTCAGTGCTAGGGAACTCTGTGGCAATGTGTGCTTTTTGAGACCAAAAGATTTATTTGCTTTTTGCATTTGTTTGTTATAATGGTGAGTACCCCAAAGCTACCAAAACAGTAAGGTTTTGCAAAAACCATGTGAAAACAAGACCTGCATTGACGAAACCAAAATGCTGCCCACCAATGCCAGACCTATTGACTTTGTCAATGCTTGTTTATTCACATATATCTCACTCTTTTTGAAACTGGGTGCACCGATTCCATTATGAATATTTTTGGAAATACATGCATGCTTCAACACCTTTTCCTAAACGATGCTTCAAAGAAATGGTACCTAAACTTCCACATTAGTTTAGCTAAACTTTTTTTTTCTAGTTGCATTTTTTTGTGAACATTTTATTTTGAAAGCACAAAATAGTCAATCTTACTTTAGAACTTCTGCAAATATTTGCATCGAGTTAGAGAGCATTCTGGGAGCTTATACATAGCCTTATATTGTTACACTTTGCAAACCTGTGTATACATTTTTTTACTGTTACTACTGTCAGTAGTGCAGTCCGAGTTCACATTTCCATAGAGCGCTAACCCTAATAATAAAGGTTTTGCGTTAATGAACCATAAATACAAGTTTGAACAGCATTCACCTATAGATACAAATACTACCTTAACTGCAGACAGTGGCCTTACCTGATCCATAATGTGTGACTGTAAACTGGCAGCCAGTGTTTGTGCTGCAGGAGGTTGTGCGCACTTGCTCAAGGACAAAATTACCATAAAAACTTGTCTTTGACCTCAAACAATGTGTTCTAGGCATTGGGCTTACCGAATTCCACACCCCTGTTTACTGTACCTATTTTTGAACTATAAACTCAATATATTTGCAAGCTGCTTAAGGCAGGTGGTAAGTATATGCAACAAAACCCCATTCGAATTTCGATATCATTGTAATTTTATGACAGGAAAAATTGGACCCAAATAGTTATTCCCCGTTCGGTAAGGTTTTACTCTTAATTGCACAGTACTAGTGCAGGTTTACCTCATAGAAATAGTAAAATTGCAGGCAACTTTTACCATTGCCCCCGAACTACGCGACATGTAAACTGACCCAAAGTAGTGTATTTGTCTGTTACTTTAAAGAGTTTTTTTCCAATGCCAATCCCAATTTTTCCCAAATTATAGAAGGAATAGTGAAACAATTAAACAGGAAAACAGTATGACAGGTGGCCGTACTATCCCCACGAAAATGTCCGTTGTTTGCAACACGCAAGTAAACATACAGAAATATGTATTGTTAATATATGAAGGTGTACATATTTTCAGCCTCTATTGCTTGCTAAAGCGCCCGTTCCTCTAAAGAGCATAATCGAGGCATGTGATGAGTGAGACATTTGCCGTGCGCTCCATCTCGGTCTGTTGTGAAATAGGCTTAGTGTGAGGCATGTCTGCTTTAGGGGTTAGATTGGCACTGGGGGTAATCGGCCACGGGCGATGTGCCGGTCCCTAAGTGCCAGCACGGGCACACATTTGTTTTGGCCTCTGTAAACTGCCCATAGTGTGTTCTATTGTCCTCCACAGCCACCACCATACCCACATGCCCAGATCCCTGTCACATGGGGCCAGCACGGGCACACAGGTTAGAGAAATCTAGTGCTATGCTTTGAAGCATGGGCAAGGGTTATTGTAGGAGGGGCGGACGGGGCAGCCCCGTCATTGTGAGCCTAGCTTGGCCCCCGTGGGTCTAGAACAGACTCCAGAAGTAGTGATCTTCCCACAACTCTACTCCCCCAGCCACCACACTGAGGCCATGGTGAGAAGGGTTGGGAGGAGTGTGAAGAGACCAGGAGTTTTTGTAGCCGTTGGGCCATTCTCACCTAGTTGTCAGTTCTCACCTCGGGCCCAGCACTGCCCAGAAGTGAAGCATGTCATTCACCCTTCACCTGACCCCTCCTCCACCAAGACTTCACCATTAGGTCATAGTGGGAAGGGGGGCAGGTGCACGAAGGCTGGAAGGCAAGGTCAGGTACATGCACATTTGTTTTGATGCATGTACTTGCAGGAGAGATCTGTGTTTTGTCTAGTCCGCTTTAACTCATCATAGGTTATCAGAGAGGGTTTATATGCCTCCTGCAAAACACAACCTGTAGCTTGCAGATCACAGATTTGTAGTTTATGTAGAAATGTCAGTGGGCTACTGTTTAGAGATCTGTTACTTGCAGCGCAGAAATTATAATCTGGCCATTGGAATTATGCGGCATGTTTGACTACATTTTGGGTCAAGAAAAGGCTAATAATGCAACATTTGTGATGGTATGGCTTCATTATTTTGTCACTTTAAAACATTGTAACCCAGTCTGGGCAAAGTTTTCACCTCATCAGTATCGGTAACAACCAAATACAGGGGTTGAACAAAGTTAAAAAGTTGCTTTGAAAGCGGAGTTGTATACTAATTGCACTGGCAAACAAACCTCCCCAACATCAAGGAAAGTTCCACGGGGTGCCCCCACCCCACCCCCCACCCCCCCCCAAAATTGTTTTTTTAAAAAACATGGTCAAATAGTTTATTTTGTAGCAGAATTTTCACATAAACTTACTCGAAAAACAGTATCTTTCAAAGTGCATTTATTAAATACTAGAAGTACTTTAAAGGTGTGCCAAGTCACTGAAGACACACTTTCCAGGAGTTGACCCCATCTAATTCAAAATGTGCAGCAGGTGGCCCTGTAGGGTAATAATTCCCTCCATGTCAAGGCAAGAATTTTGGTATGGATGGGTCCCATGTTCCATGGGCTCTCTGTTAATGCCAAGAATTACATACAGTATACCAGTGGCAGAATGTTGCCATTGCACATCCAAATGTATATATGATGGGTGACCCAAAGGTCAAAATTACCACTAGTATGTCGAGGCTAGAATTTTGTTGTGGTTGCCTGCATCTACTACCCAAAATGCCATGGAAGTCCTTCTGAACACCCAGAATTATCTGGAGTATGGTAGCACCAGCATTTTGCTATAGGTGTCCCATATGCCAAGAAGAATTTCTAAAATCAAATCAAAAATGACTTTATTCGATTTGCTTTATAAGACAATCATAAAAGTACATAATAACAATGGAACTTTAAAAGTTATAAAAAGATTTTTAAAAAAGAGAAAAGTAAACACAGTTAGAGGTCGCCATACTAAAAAGACATACTAAAATCCGTGATTACAAAGCAATTGTTTTCCTGTACATAAGTACTTTCTTTAAAAACATACATATCCTCCCGGCTCTGTGACTATCATCCAGTAATTGCAGCACGAGAAAGGCTGGACGACATTGTCTCAAACCCATCTCTTACATTATTGGGACAAGCCAGACTTTCCTCAAGTTCCGATAAAATGTACAAAATAAAAAAACATGCATAGTCGATTGCTCTGAACAATTGTCACACGGGCGCATGGGCCTAAGGTTCGTGACCAATCATTTATACATGGAAAACTCACGAGCCTATGATAGATATTACATCTAAAACAGGTTAGTAGTAATCGATCATAGCCACCTGGTACAAACAACAAGTATGACTGAATATTAAAATAAGATAAAATCAATTGATTATGCTGAACAGCAGGTTTGGTACACTCCTTAGCTAATCTTATAGTATCGAAAAGAATCATTCCTTGTTTTTTTAATTCCTTTCTAGAAATCGTGTGCATAGTACCCGGAGACTTGTAATACTCAGGGTGGCCAAGATCTGTCATAAAATGTTTAATATATCTCAGCCACGGAATCAGCAACGCTCCTTCAGGTTTCATACTATCAGCTAAAATGTCCTGATTTAGCTTAGTCTCTGCTTTGGACCATATTCTGTGCCACAGCAGAATAGGCACCATTTTGATAAAATCTGAAATGAATGGAAGTCCCAGCTCTGCGTGGCAAACGTATGCTGATGTACTGCTAGGTACAGCTAAAATATATCGCAGGAAGATGTTTTCCGCTGTCTGGAGTAACTGCGTATCCACAATACCCCATACCTGCATCATCTGCATATAGAAGTGCAGGTAAAGGGCGTGCCGCTATTTGTGGGAAATCGCAGTTATCCTTAATTAAGGCATCGCAAAGGCCATTAATATAAATATTAAAAAGAAAAGGGGCCAGGACACACCGTTGCCTAACCCCCTTTTTAATGGGAAATGGGTCAGTTCGATCTCCTCCAATCCCAAAACGTACCTGCGCCCTTGCGCCACTGTATAAGCGTCTAAGAAAAAGGACAATTTGCACATCTACCCCTAGACGTTCGAGTATCTCCCACAATTCCTCATGCCTTACAGAGTCGAAAGCAGCTGTTAAGTCGACAAAGGCTAAGAAGAGTCTGCCTTTTTTTACTCGCATATATTTCCCCATTAGAATAGATAGATTTAGACTCTGTTCCACTGTACCTAATCCAGCCCTGAAACCATATTGTATATCAGACAGAATATTATTTTCCTCGGCCCAGTCATTCAAGCGTTCTAACAATATACGACCGGCCACTTTTGTCAGGACATCTAGTAGAGAAATGGGCCTATAACACTTTGGGTCCTCACGATCACCCTTTTTGAAAATGGGGATAATAGTTGATTCCACCCATGTTTCTGGAAAAGGGGCAACGCAGCTGGCTGTTAGGACCGGAGTGATAATTGGCCCCCACAAGTCAACATTGAATTTGAAAAGATCTATGGGGACGCCGTCTGGGCCTGGCGCCTTCCCCCTCAAACTTGCAGAAAGTGCGCGATTCACCTCCTCCAGAGTAAACCTGAGGTCAGCATACATAGACTCAGGGTTACTAATAATTTCCTCATAAGCACCCACATTATTTCTAACAGAGGTTTCATCTATGTTATACACCCCCGAGAAATACTCAATCCATTCATTTTCAGCAATAGCAATCTCTACTGATGGCCCCTCCCCCGCGCTCAGAAAGGGTGCTTTTATCACCCTCCAGAACGCCGAGTTATCACCCCTCAGAGATGCTTCTTCCAGCATTTCCAATGTCTCATTTCTGACTAACTTTACGTTCTCTAAGGGCAGTTCTGTAGTCCCTTCTGGCCATCCTTATGTTGTCTACATTTTTAGTAATCCTGTGTAGTTCCCTTTTTAATTTGGAGTAAGCCTGGGAACACTTTTTGTCGAACCAACCTCAACAGTTCATTTTTTTCTTCAGCTGGACAGATAGAGAAATTCTAACTGCCTCAGAGATAGACGCAAAGGCGGAGAGAATACCAACTGGGGAGGCGGTCTCATCCAAGCATGTATTAATGGCTGGTCTACACTTGCCTATCACTTTACTAGTAATAACTGTGGAATCCACTTTTGACCATCGCAGGTTGTAACCATTTATCTATGAAGCGAGATTTCCGAGAGAATCTGGTCTGATTGATCATGCCTACTAAATGTATTAATTGGTGACAAGACTGAAAGACACAATGGAAAATTGTCGCTCAAGGAGTGGTCATCTACATGGAAATTTTTCAATCTATGAGCATGGGTATTTGAAATTAAGATGTAATCTATTGTAGAGTGGAATCCCCTCCCATTAAAGGTGGAGGGCATGAGTATAGGTTTATTGATTAAATCATTTACAAAACCCATATTCATACTAAAAATCTAATTATTATACAGATCACCTAGAGGAGAATGACAAAAATGCGTGTTGCACAACCCCTCCTCTAATGTGACAACGCAAATTTTGTCTCCTTCAGTTGAGCACAACACACAATTAAAGTCTCCAACCAAAATCACCATCATGTCTCTAATTTTTTCCATTTGCAGACTGCAAGTTATTACATAATTGCGTTAGAACATCATTCACCAAGAAGGGGGGTATATTATTATAGAGGTTCACAAGCAATATACAATGTGTACTATCAATATGGAGTAAAATTATTTGATAATACTGTTCCTCGGGCTGAAAAACAATTTTTTTCAATTCCAACCTGTTTGAAATATAAATTCCTAATCCCCCTTTTGCTCTACCCATTATTCCTGCAACGGCTGGAATATACAGTGTCTTAAACCCATTTATATGGATTGGCTCCTTCGCCCAGGTTTCCTGCAGGCCTATGATATTATGGCAGCTAATTAAATCCCCAAACAGTGGGTTCGATTGTTTAAATGACAAACCAGCGATATTCCATGACACTATTTCCCAACATGCTTTCTCTATCGGAATCTGATTAGTAGGGATAATTAAATCTGTCACTACACTGCTGTCTCCATTTATTGGGGGTGGATCTGGTATATTGATCTGGGTTCACAAGTGATCTTATTAACTAGATACATAGACTATATCCTGTGCTTCCCTGATAGAAAGAGAGATCTCCCTCAAATGTTGAATTTGTGCCGCTGTGCGTATTAACACAACAGTAGTTATTTCCTCTAGTAAGGCGTATTGGGCGATCAAGTCAGTCTTGTTCATCTAACGTTCCCAAAACACCGTAGCGATTATTAACTGGGATAGAGTAGCTACACCAATCTTTACTTAGGTATTGTTCCACCACAGGACTATTCCTCTGAAATCTTCCAGAGAAGATGCATGGCTGATAAAAGAACCCCAAGGGTAATATGCTAATATTATGTGTGGAAATGAACTGTCCCTGCTATATTAAGAATAGACTGTACTTGTCTAGGGGATCTAAAAGTTAGAACCACACAATCTCCTTCCATCTTCTTTGGTGATTTACCAACCCAGGGTATACGCCGCACCATTTTAAATTCTGTAAAGAGAATATCAGTCATCCCGGTACTATTAGATAACAGGTGTAAAGATCTATTCCTTAAAGTAGACCAATGTTCCGCACCATGTTGGATAAAGGGTGGAACATTGGTTAATATGATCTTGTATGGTATAGCTTCTGGAGGGAGGTCTAAAGACATTCGGATTAGTTTGAGCACCACTATTACGACCGTGAATATTTTTTGATACGGATGTTCCTGTTCCTTGTCTCATAGTAAAACCTCCACTAGTTGTTAAAGGGGCTGTAGAGGAGGATATAATAGGGCCCTGTTCATTTCCGTGGTTTAATCCACCAAGGGGCAACTGGTTAGCTATCAAAGGAGCGGGGGTTGAGATCTTTGTGTAGTAATCGATTGTCCCTGCGTTTTGATTCTAGCTAGATTAGTATTTGATGTTGTGGTTGAACTTGACTGCCAATTACTAGGTCGGGTAAGCGCAATATTTTTTACAGGGGGATTATCTCCTGGGAGTCCCATATTGCTCCTGGGCTCCCCTCCTTTAGCTATCTTATTAATATCAGAGATGATATCTATAACGGGCCCTTCCAATTTCAGAAGCCTGTCTTCTATTAGAGCCATTTTCTGAGCCAGAGGGTCCAGTAAAACTGATATCATGGTCTCCATTCTTTTCCAGAATTCATCATCCTGAATCGGTGAAGATATACTATTTGTTACCCTTAGATGTTGTTGACTAAGAGGGATTTTATTAACCTCTCTTCCTATATTTTTACCCTTTCGCCTAGTAATCATCGAGCTATATGGCTTTTGAGATGTTCCCTGTGCGCCCCTACCCTTCCTCTTCTTAATAGGTGGTTCCTGGCTAGAGTTATGCACAATATGAGGTTCCTGCCCAATAGCTAATATTGGTGAAGTGTTATCTGTGTTTAGAGGATCTATCACTGGGGTGTGTTCTATAACAATACCTGGCTCTGAGTTTTCTTGAAGAACCGTTACATTATCAGGCAGAATAGGATTTATAATAGGGGCAATCTGCGTTAAATTAGTTGGTAGCGGATGGGGTTCTAATGAAAGCCTGCGTTCCGTTAACTCGATCTCGTGTATCAAAACTGATTCCGCTCTTAAAATAAACGCATCTAGTGTCCCCGTCAGCCCCTGCCCTATTGGGTGTTTACGTTTACTCATAATTGGACCAGAGTGCAGTCCCCACGTATGTGGGTCAATACCTCAAGTCTCGAGTCCCAGTTCTTAGAGGTCAGGTCTGGTCCCAGGCCAGGCTCGGACGGGCTCAGACGGGCCCGCCCTTGGTCCGGGCTTCGTCCCGCGCGTCCCGAGGCATGCGGTAATTCCAACCCTGGGATCTCGTCCCACCAGGATGCAACAGCGAGCAGGAGTTCAAATGGAAAGAAGTGCCAATAACAGGACCTTCACGACGGCTACAACAAAGGGACCCGCGCCGCAGGGGGAGAGGCAGAGCTATATGCGCGGTGACACGCCTCCCCTTCACTCGCGGCAGCTGGAGCAGCAAAATGGCACCCTGGGAGATGAAGTCCTCCTCCCGAGTGCAAACAGCAGTGCAGCAATGCGGTAATTCCAACCCTGGGACCTCGTCCCACTAGGGTGCAACAGCGAGCATGAGTTCAAATGGAAAGAAGCGGCAATAGCAGGACCTTCACGACAGCTACAACAAAGGGACCTTGTAGGGTAATAATTTCCTCCATGTCAAGGAAAGAATTTTGGTATGGATGGGTCCCATATGCCATGGGCTCTCTGTTAATGCCAAGAATTACATACAGTATACCAGTGGCAGAATGTTGCCATTGCGCATCCAAATATATATATGATGGGTGACCCATAGGTCAAAATTACCACTAGTATGTCGAGGCTAGAATTTTGTTGTGGTTGCCTTCATCCACTACCCAAAATGCCATGGAAGTCCTTCTGAACACCCAGAATTATCTGGAGTATGGTAGCACCAGCATTTTGCTATAGGTGTCCCATATGCCAAGAAGAATTTCTAATATGTCAGTGGCAGCATTTTACCACTGGCATCCCATAGATAACAGATTACTTCTAGTGTAACAGCACCAGCATTTTGGCATGGGTGCTCCATCCCATGTGCCAAGAATTGCCTCCAATGTGCTACTGCCTGCGTTTTACCATAGGTACCCCTTGAACCAAGAATTATGCCCAGTATTTCAGCACCAACATCTTGCCACAGCTGTCCCATATGCCAAGAATTACAGTTTATCTGCCTGTTTTTTACCTAGGTACATCATATACCAAGAATTACCTCCTTCATTCTCAGTCACTCTAGCTCACACTCACTTGCACTCAGTTTTACACATTAATTCTAACTTGGTTCCCTGTTCCCCCTTTCTCTGACTCACTCCGTTTCACTTAGCTATGCTATCATGCACACCCACACCCACACCCACACCCACACCCACACCCACACACACACACACACACACACACACACACACTCTTTTAACTTACCTTCAGCTACCTAACCTGTTGTGCTTCAACTAATGGTACTAAAACTCCTTAATAAGTACTAGGTAGACTTGCAGGACAGGTACACAGCTGCTTCCAGCCTTGAGAACTGAAGTACAAAGTTGGAGTCTGCACAGTGATCTATAGGCTACAGCTGTCAGTTTCTTGCCTTTTCACCTCATCTCATCATAAGGTAGGGTGGTGAGTGAGGCTCTTGCCAACCGCCCTCCCAGTGATGAGATGGGAGTGGATGACCTGACAGCATGGCTGATGTAAAGCTCTGGGCATGATGGGGATTATAGCAAAAGCACCCAGGGCTACCTGTATCAGTGACTCTACAGCATGCCACTAATGGAGAGGTCTTGAGGTCTGGCAAGATCCAGAGACCAAGCCTAGGACTTTGCTAGTCCTGGTCAATCTCACTGATGACGGTTTCAGGTGCCTCTGCGCTTTTGCCAGCCATCAGACTGATTCACTGACTCAGACGGAAGCAAGGGTGGGCATATTTTTTGTTATATTAGGGGATAATAGGTTATTATTACTTGGTATTATAAAAAAGGAGGCAGAAACAAGGGCGAGTGCCACTGAAAATGAAGTTTTATTCTAAGAAACCCCTATGTAGTGAATCATCACAATGAATAATTTCAGAGCCATTCTTTCTCGTTCTTTTGTCATGGTAGGCTCTTTTATCAGAGATCCTGGCCCAACCCCTTTTGCCCCTTGGCTTTGTACTAGATTTCTCGATGTTCTAATCAGGATCGAAGACCTAGTTGATTGGGAGTGAGATTCTTGCAACCTTGTACATGGCGTTGAGACTGGAATTAGTATTCAATTTTTACAGCTACATTGTTTCTAGTCTTCACCAATGCTACTGACCCTACAAGCTCGAATGCTTAATGCACCACACATTTCTCCCAAAATAAGCCTCCTCATAGTAACTAAGCAATGTTTTGTGAAAGGACGTGCTAAGGGGATGTGGGCCAGTTTTTTGGGGCCGCACATGCCTATTTTTGCTCCCAATCTGACCCGGTCTGCTTTACATACATTTCGGTCCTGTCTGTAATTATTTGCAGAATTTCCTTTTAAGGAAATTGTGATTTGTGTGTGTGTGGTATATTTTGCATTCGAACGCGAGTTGCTTTATATTGTTTTATATGGAGAGCAGTTATGCAGAAAATGCATAGTCTTACTTCCATGTCAAATGTTTCCCCTCTCCATTTGTTTTACACACCCCTGCCATGTTATGAGCAGGTGCCTTATCGCGTGGCTCCGGCGTGGGTGTTTCTCCCTGTGGCCCCCGGTTCTCTACAGTCATGCTGTTAGTGGTGAGAATGAAAATTGTTCCAAACTCTTGTGTAGGAAACTTTCAATTCTATTAAAGACGCGGAGACTAGGATTATGCTTTTCTCTCTTCGCTTTATTAAACAGCAGCTCTTTTAAACAAACATTTCTTCAAGCTTCCAGATAAAGCAAAGAAAAACAGACTCAGGAGTCTCTGGTAATGACATCACAATATAACCAATGAGAGTCCAACAGTAGTTTCCCTTCATGGCCAATCAGGGTCTACATGAGGGTGTAACAGTCCTCTCTCTGCTCTGATCCCCCTCTTTCTTCGCACGCGTCATGCCACAGTGATTTCCTTATTGGTCCGATTTGGATCCATCCGAACCTGAAAATACAAGAGACTGATCAGGACTACTCTGAATATGGGAGATGTCTTAAACCATTAAGTACAGCATAACATTAACTTAGTTGATCCGATTTGGATCCTTGTAAACGCTTTACTTCTTACGGTGGGGTTTCTTTGGATTGGACACGGCCTGGTCCTCTGGAGTGGAGTTGCATAAAATTCTATCTGGAATCCTTGCGTGGTTTGCAAGACCCAGGCGTCTGACGTTAACTTACGTCACTCTCTGGCGAAGCTAGCGAACCGGCCCCCTACTTGAACCCCGGGAGAAGGTAGTACACGCACCGGTATTATGGTTGGCAAATTGCCCATTCTGGCCTCTTCCTTGGCAGCGCTGCCCTCTTGTAGGGTAGAAGTTTGCAAAGCGTGTTTGGTCCTGATAACCGCTACCACGCCTAGAGCCTTGCCCTCTGGAGTAGGATTGGGGGGGGTACCCCAGCCGGCCGAGTGTCCTCTGCCACGGCCGGCCCTTTGGAAAACCCGCGGGGAGAAAACCTTGTTTATAGAAGTCTGGGCCTTATCAAGGGAGGTAAAAGTATTAACGAACTTACCAAGCTCTTTGATAAAAGGTTCACCAAACCGTCCCTGAGCTACTGCCCCCGCGTCCGAGGTAGCCAGGTCCCCAAGTTTCGGGTCCACCCTGATAAGTAGCGACCGTCTACGCTCCGTGGACAGTGTGCAGTTGGCATTACCTAAAAAGATAGTTGCCCTCTGCGCCCACCCCGAGAGAGCTTCCGGGGAAATCAAGGCGCCTGAAGACTTGGTGTCCTCCTCCATTTCGAGGATCTTAGTCAGGGGCCCACCGTATCTAGAAGCTTATCCTGGTAAGCTTGCCAGGACCGATCAATTACTTTTTTCGGATCCTTGACGAACTTTGCCAAAAAAGTGGTCATCTTTGGGTCAATATCGTGAGTTTGCGCCACTTTTCCCTCCAATGAAGATCTTGGGCATTCTGCCTTGACGCAGCTGCGTGCTTCTTTTTCGAGTGGTTTACGCAGTCGGTTGGCCACATATTGCACCACCTTGTCGCATTGTACCCATTCTGCCGATCTCGTTGTAAGATCTGATTAGGGTCCAGCATATCTGATTGAGTGACCTCAACTGGTACTTCAGTGTGGGTGGGGGATGGGCACCTAGGCCTGAATGAGCCTGCTTCCTCATCCGAAGGGTCGTCGTCTTGGGGGTCTGGGGATGGGGGGATCCGCTGCTTGGGATTCTGACTCTGCCGGCGGTGCAGTAGGTAGGGTCTTTGCCATAAAGGCTTGTCTTAAGCGCTCCAAAGCGTCCACATCCACCCCGTCCTCTCCAGGGCCTTTCACCGGATTAGTGTCCGTGTTGGGGTTGGGACAAGATTAGAACTAGGCACGCTAGGAGCTGGCTGGCATCCTTTTGCACACTCGCGGGCAACTGGGCCAGGCTCTCCTCCGTGGGGGCAATGGCTTCATCTACTGCGCGGTAATGGAGGCATCTACCGCGCCGTAGAAGTAGTCATCCCATGGGAGATTGTCCAAGGGGTCCTCATAACCCTCTTCTGAGGCTTCCATAACTATAGACTTGTGTTCCAGGGAAGGTAAGCAGGTAGGTATAAAGCCCTCTGTCAATGCCTCAGATACAAAACTCCTTCACAAAGGAGAGTTTGTGGTAGCTATAGGCTAGTATTGTACAACTGGGTTGCAGTTACACATTCAACATGGGCAGAGCCTCACAATCTGGGTACTAACCCTGGGAACACCACTCCCCTGGTGCCACTGGTAATTTTGGGGGAAAGGAGCCTGGGGACCTGTATTCCCTTATAGACCCTCACAGTCCTAGAAGCATGCACAAAATCGCTGGCAAGAAATCAAGAGTACTTACCGTGATACCAGGGCATTCAATTTTTATGTACAGACCCCTTTGAAGGGGCGTTCGTCTCCCAGGCAAGGTTCGTGTCTGTTTTCGGCTCCCTATGCGCTCTCGGTCCTGTCAATTGAAACTGACCGGGCTTGCGCATCGGAGGAGTCGATTAACTGCCGGAGAATAGTGCCACCTAGCGGGCGAAGGACCGCACCGCAACACCACAGAAAAACGTTTGAGAAGGAACGAGGGACACTCCCGCAATCGCCTCCAAAAAACCGAATGCTCCTAACAGTAAACACAAACAAAACAAAATGGAAAATACATTTTGGATGCATATAAACCCCCTCGCAAAGCCCCACATGGAAAGTAATTATAGAGGCACCTAACTGGGGCAGCGAACAGCGAAGAAAGAGGGGGATCAGAGCAGAGAGAGGACTGTTACACCCTCATGTGGACCCTGTTTGGCCATGAAGGGAAACTACTGTTGGACTCTCATTGGTTATATTGTGATATCATTCCCAGAGACTCCTGGGACTGTTAGTATTTTTTCGCTTTATCTGGAAGCTTGAAGAAATGTTTGTTTAAAAGAGCTGCTGTTTAATAAAGCAAACAGAGAAAAGTATAATCCTCGCCTCCTGTCCTGACCTAGAATTTCAAGGGCCCCGCTCTGTAATTACCTTTGAGGCTTCATCTTCCGCTGTGCTACTCCGCAGACTGGTGAGCTCATGAATCGTTCGTATGCTTGGAAAGCCCGTGGGGTCATGCCCTCTTTGCACCACATTTGTTTGAATACAAATACAAAATACAATCAATGCTGTTAAAGTTGACATGCCCAATCTAAAGTCAATGGCTAAGGCCTCTCCCCGAACACCCCTCCCCTTTGCCTAGTTAACAAATGCTCTGTTGTATGACAGGAGAGAGCTGGCCAGGGCACAAGCGCCGTAGCACTACAGATGTTCTCCTATGCCTGGTTAGTACAATTAACAAAGCACCAGAAGCTTTGCATGGGTACTTGGTGTGAAGCGAGTAGCTCTCCAGGCCGCCTTTGTATGAAGGTTCTGTTAATAAGGAGACGATGCAGCTTTAAGGCCAGAGCTGACGACTTGTAACTGGGGAACCAGGTTCGAGTCTCGGCATGGGTTGAACCTGCTGTGATTCTGGGCAAATCACTTAATCTCCCCATGCCTAAAAATCATGAATGTGAACTTGCAAGAACCTGTAACACATAAATGAAATATTTTTGATTAACAAAAAAACAAACAATAACAAAGTTACAAAACACAAACAATAGCAAACTTTTCATTTCAAAAGTTAATTGTAATATTTGCGTTCCTTCACACTTTGTCATATAAGTCAACGAAAAAATTATACAAACTTTGTCTATCTGACATATTCCGCGATTATTTGATATTATGGTCATCAGAAAGAATTTTTGATATTTTTGACTTTCCTGTCCCTAAAACATATAAAATGATACCACACATGGGCATATAAACAGTTATACCCTATATCTCAAATAATGAACAGCCATTTTGAAAAATCCGCCAGATTGGATTAACGCGTCATGATAGAGTGGTAGACTTTTCACCATCGTTTTCTACGGAAAAATTTCAATAACAATCCACTCACAGAAATTGTATTGCAATTAGTTCTAGGTTCCGCAGCAAATTGACTAGTCTATTAGCAATGTACCTGGTGTGCCTGTTTAGCACTACCTCTATAAAACTGCAAACAAAATTATGTGTTTGTAGTGCTGAAGGCTTTGTTGAATGTATGGCTTAAGATGATGGGGTGGAGGTGATGTCGCTCTGCTCTGTTAGCCTACCTTTATTATTGCCTGTGTTTTTAGGGCACAAGTCCCAAAAAAAAAAAAAAAAATGGGGGCCGGGGCTGATTGAGGGGGGAGGGGGGTCTAACAAAGTTAGGCAGTATGCAAGTGACCTCATGGCACGTGACATCACATTGTGATATCGTAAAAAGTGGCATCACAATGAGTGACATCCTTGCTTAAGACCTCACATCTGTTTAGCAGGTCCATCATGAGTACATTTGTGCGCATTTGAAATATTTAATAAATTAGATTTTGTGGCGGACTTGTGACGAAAAAGTGAAGCAACCTGATGCAAAATCTGGACCTCAACTTATGCATTTATTTTTATACCACAAAGGAATTGCCAACAAGGAGAAATGTGGCAGCAAATCTGTTCTGCTTAATTGGTTGCAAAGTCTGCATTTTAAAATAAAGAAGTTAAGGCACCTGCTGCAGAGATCTTTGTGTGCCAACTAAATCTTAGGGAATAAAAATCGTGGTAAGCAGGGCTTTAAGTGGAATGAAAAAACTACGGGGACTCTCAAAGGGGTGTGACTGATGTAATTAAGGGCATGGCTTAAAAATACGCATGGTAAAAATCTGTGTTTATCATAGTGTGCTTCCCGACTGCTTTATTGCGGTCTCTGTCGTGGCATACACATATATAATACAAGTAACTTTACACCTACAACAAGTCAGGGCTGTTGACTTTGCCAATGGTTGTTAGTTGTGTAAGATAAATAAGCAACAACTATGGCTTAGTAGCATAGAATATTGAAAATGCTTCAGTTCTGAAATGATGACTGTCAAAGAACTATAACCAGTCTCTTTGAAGTTATCTCAAAGGCAGTGAAGGGTGGTACTGCTACAGAGTTAAGATTATTTTTCACCCGGAAGGCAAAAGTGGAGAGCCTGATAGAGACCCATCTCAGCACTTGTTTTTTAGACCTGCGGGTGCTGAGCACCAGCAAGACCCGGCTGACTTAAAGCCCTGGTGGTAAGATAACTCTAAAGGTTCACATGGAGAGATCTGTGTTTTGCCTAGTCACAGTTTTAAATCAAAGTGAGCATAGAGGGTTAATATGTCTCCTGCAAAGCACATTGTGTAACATGCTGATGACTGATTTTGATTGTATGTAAATTGGTAAGTGGGTTGCTGCTTTTAACACAAAGTCGTTTGTGACTTGCAGTTCATGATTGGTAATCCTTCTAGTATAGCATAGTGACCTATGAAGGACATGTGGCTTCTACACCTTGTAACCCTCGCTGTCTTATGTAACACACCTTACACATTGATTTACACATTGATTTATTGTCAATGTATAATGTGTACATGTGATATGAAGTGCTCTGACACCCTGCATTGGGATGAGTAGTGCTACAGCACTATAAAAGAACTAAAATAGTGATATTTAAATTATTTGTGTCAATACTGCGATAGACCAACAGATCTAACGTTCTTAAAATCAAGGTCACTGTAATTATGCGATTGTGCGCCCGCTGCAGTTTTGCATAGTTATAGATTTGCCGCACTTTCCATTTAATCCATCGTCTGCCAGCCACATAATCTGCAGATTCTAACAAAAAAAATTGGTTCTGGCTCAGTGTTCAAAAGCTACTAAAAATGCAGCTACACATGTTGCAGTGCAGTGAAAGGTCCTTTGCAAAGCAGTACTTGTCACTTCTGTGTTGCCTGTTGCTATATTTGAGTATTAAAATTGTACTAATGAGGTGTAACCAATGTCCAGACAGTGTTACCGAGTTGGAAAATGACGAAATAATGAAGTAATGCTATCACAAAATGTGGCACATTATGCCGCATAACCTGCCTTTTGTTGCTGCTTAATTTACTCAACTCTGTCATTATTTGGCCCGCTCCTGTGCATAATTCCAGTGGCCCTGCTTGCATACACATATCTTACATAAAAAGACTGAACAAAGACATGCCTCTTAAGTACCTGTGAAGTGATAAGCTGTGTGCCTTTGTGTCCCCTCTATTGTATTTAGGTGTGAGGCTCCCAGCTATGATACTCCAACAAAAGGAGCCCCCTCCCTGCCTGCACGTTGCGGCTCTGAACGAAAACAGCAGACATCGTGCCAATGCTTCTGAATGTGCCCCGGTGTCTGAAAATTACACTGGGACAAGTTTAGCATATTTCTGTGGGGTTCCAACCTTTTGGTAAGGTAGACGACACCCACCCTCCGAAAAGAGTGGTTAGACTCCGTCTATCTGCGTGTTCCCACGACTTGTACTTTGACAGTGTTTTTATTCTTTCTTTTGCCACTATTATTTGCGTACCACCAGCTATGGGCGGGTCGAAGCCCCTGCTATTTGTTGAGCGAGTGGTTTTGTTTAGATGGCTGTTAGTTGTGAGGAGGTAGTTTGATGACCGGGTATGTTTTCTGTTGTGACTTGTTCAGTCGGGATTTACCAGCAGTCTGAGTTCAAGTCTGCTTTTAGCAGCAGCATAGTTTATAAGTAGTGTGACCGTGAACACATCATCCCCACTTGATGGGTTATAACATCAGGTGTCTGGGGTAGAAATGAATACTGAGCAGAGGCACCACCCCTTTTCAATGTTCCTGAAGACCCATTGGCAGTAAAAATGGTCCCACACGTGTATATCTAATACATAGCCCTATTGTTCTGTCCCCATCGATTGGCCGTGTCTGAGAGTTGTACAAGCATTCCACCAATCACCTTTGTGTTTGTTTTGCATCCCGTGTGATTGATGTCAGCATAGTCTGCTCTGGACAGATGCTAAGTGTGTACCGAGCAATATTCCACTACCCTAGCCAGGATAGGACCTCAGGAGTGTAGACGTTAGCTGAACCTCTAGACTCTGGAGCATGTGGGCTAGTACATTAGGCGAGAAGTGTAGTTCAGGTACTGAAGATGGGGGAAGATGGTGGGATGACAAGTTAACAGATAAATACAGACAAAGGCAAAAGTTGTGAAAAAATGGCAGGAAAATAGAGTAGGTAGTACACAGTGACTTCACATGCATATCTTTCATATGCCTGACTTTAACACAAGGGTTTGAAGACATGGCTGTTTCAATAATTTGGGTTGCGATAGCAGTTTTATAGCGCCAGAACACCCTTGTTACAGTAATAGATGCACTTTGTAAGACTTAATCGTCATCAATGTGAAGAAAGTAGCCTGTTTTACAGTCTGAAGGTTCTGTATATCTAATAGAAACTTCTACCTACAGATTCCTTACCGTAGAATATTTCCAGGCATCATACTGGACCGGGAAATTATTGAGCAATCCCTTTTTTGCTCTGGTAGGTGGCATCATTAGGCTCCTTGTGGCGTCAATGGCATCGTACGCGATACAGGTGCGCTGACCTCAGTTCCTTCTTTTCATCGCCAATTCATATCGAGCTCCCCATAGTCATTGTTTGACTGACTTCTTTTGAACTTTTGTCTAAGTCTAGTGTGCCTTCTTTTTTCCAACGTTTTTGGATATGTCCCTGAAAAAACCTACTTGGTTTAAACCTTGTAGTGCCTGTCATCGACGGAGGTCAGTGATGGACCACCACATAGTATGTCTGTGGTACCTGGAGAGGGACCACCACCTATCTCACTCACTCGCTCACTCGCTCACTCGCTCACTCACAATGCAAGACCTTCAACCCCCAAAGCCATCTGCGAGTGGGCCAATCAAGCTCCTGGCCGCTTGTCTTGCAACTCCGTGCCGCTCCAGGTCCCATTCTTGTGGGAGATCTTGAACTGCTTCTGGAGTTACTCGTGTCAGTCCTCGTCCCACTCCAGGACTGCTTCTGGCAAGTCCCTTAAGAAATAATCTAAGAAGTCAAAGCACTCTTAGACTTCTCTGGTCCGCTACTATTTTTCGGATGACACAAGGGAACAACTCCACAAGTCCTGACCTTGCTTGCAACTGTTACCTGTGCAGCCGATTTCGAAAACTGGGTCCACTCCACGCGTCCCCGATTTCCATGGTGGTGGAGCGACCACTGCACAACTCGGTTTTATGAGGCCACAAGTCTCATTTTTAGTTTGTAGGAAACCCTCTGGTGCACCTTCTGGTCCCATGGGTTCAGTAGGATCTTTGGGGCACCCCCGTCAGGTTCGCCCTCAGCGCTAATCAGTCCCTTAGGATCTGTTGGTGAATCCACATCGGCTGCGGCTTCATGGCCGCCTCCGGGGACCATTCCAGTGGCGACAGTGTGGATCGCTCCAAACCCATCATGATTCCCGACTCCGATACAGAGCTGAACCAGCTTTACGCGATGTCTGGTCTGTTGCCAACCAGGTCCACACGGCCTGAATTAGTGAGTCCCAATTCACTGAAGGGCTTACTGAGGAACACGAATGAAGGGGATCTGACGATCCCTATTCTTACCCGACCCCTAGCAGAGTCCATGGACGATGACAACTGGTATCGAATACCATCTGTTCCAGTGGAGGATGATTACAACAAATGGGTGCTCCAGATTGTCCACCAAGGTTATGCCCTCCTATTCAAACACAACCCACCACCACTCCTTCCATCCCCAGATTGGGTGACCGAGGACTACGTTGTGCTCTTGTGATCGGACGTACTGGCCCTTCTGGCGCAAGGAGCCATGGAGAGGGTGCATGCATCAGAAGTACATTGTGGTTGCTATTCCTTCTTTTTTTCTGGTGCCAAAGAATGGTGGAGGCCTCCATCCTATCTTAGCTCTGCGTCCTCTCAATTACTTCTTGGAAATGGAAAAAGTCAAGATGCTCACCCCTCAGAGATTAGGGGTTACAGTATTCCCCCACCTCAAAGATTGGCTGTTGAAAGCAGGCTCGCCCCAGGCAGTTGTCTATCACCTTCAAACTACGGCCGACCCCCAAACTCTCTGGGGTTCACTATCAATGTGCCAAACTCACCCCTGACTCCCTCTCAGATGCACCCTTCATTGGAGCTGTTCTAGTTACAGTGCAGTTTCGGGTTTATCCTCTGGAACACTAAATCCAGGATATTCAGGCTATGACACCGATGTTTCAGCCTGTATCCTTGATTTTGGTGAGGCTTACTCTGAGGCTGCTGGGTCTCATCACCTTTGGCATCCTGTTTGTAAAACATGCCAGTTGTCATATGTGGGCACTGCAGTGGGACTTGAAGACCTAATGGGCCCAGCAACAGGGAAATCTCTCCAACCTGGTCCAGACATTGAAGGGAACTGCAAAAGACCTGCTAGTGGTAGCTCATAGACGGCTGTTGGATTGGCGGCAAGCCTCCGTCTCTTTCCCACCCAGATCTCATACTGGTGACAGATGAGTCTATTCTGGGCTGGTATGGCCATCTGTGAGAGGTGTAGATCAGAGGACTATGGTCTCCGGAAGAGTTTGATCTTCATATCAACCTTCTAGAGCTCTAGGCGACCCAGTGTGCATTGAAAGCCTTTCTATCCTCCATCAAGGGAAGACTAGCACAAGTGTTCACGGACAACACTACTGCCTTGTAGTACTGTAACAAACCAGGCAGGGTGGGGTCATTGAGACTTTGTCAAGAGACCCTGTGCTTCTGCCCTGACATTACATGGCTGTAATGTCAGGGCATTTCCCTGGTGGTTCAATACCTGGCAGGCGTGCTGAACTCCAGAGCAGATACTCATCTATCGATGCCTAGTGGATCATAAATAGCTTCTTATATGGGTGTGGTGCAAGATCTCTTCCGAGATTGGGTAGAGGCTTGGTTAGATCTTTTCACCACCGTCGAACACGTCAGCACTAGAGTTTCCAAGGCAGCTCTCTCCTAGATTCATTTCGTCTTGAGTAAAGCTCAGGACTCCTATATGGTCTTCTGCCTATACCAGTCATGTCCAGAGTTCTCAAGAAAACCTAAAACGACCGGACCCAAGTGATCTTAGTGGCTCCAGACTTGGCAAGACGAGCATGGTAACCAGAACTCCTGAGCATGAGCATCTGTCCTCCAGTCAGGTTTCCCATTCAGGAGAATCTTCTTTTGCAGCAACGGAGCAGGGTATTGCACCTGAACATGCCCAGCCTCCACCTTCATGCATAGAGATTGAGCTGCAACAGTTGAGGTTGTTTGATTTTCTTCGAGAAGTAGGTAATGTCATTCTGGCAGCCATGCATTCTTCTGCTAAAACCGTCTATGACTGCCACTGAGATATGTTTGTGGCTTGGTATGCATCCAAATCAGTCAATCCTTTGTCTGCACCATTCTTTTGAAGCAGATGATCCGCTCTACAAATGTCTATTATAATCAGTAAAATAGTATGCTCATGGCACATAACTTGCCCAAAGGAACATTATACAAGCCAAATTAATAGAGACTAAAAATAGACAAACCAGTAGCCTGAACAACCGATTGCTCTGCACAACAAGACCAAAGTGAGCTTATAAGTAACTTTTTAAAATGTGCCCGTAAAGTGTGCTGCTAATAATCATCTCTGCTGAAGTGTGCTATTTGCCAATCAGTTAGTCTACTTTTAGTGTTTTGAACACTACGCATAATTCATGTATACAGAACTAATAATAAATGTGACCCACTTAGCACAGAACATTCTGTCAGAAGCTGGTACCGAAGTGTTACATGAAAATATAAATATTTTCTATTGCTTTTCGTCCAGACACTTGTATCTTTAAAATGCAAATTCACTACACTATAGTCTTCTGTGCAGGCATTAATTACATTCACATACATTTACACAAGAAAGAAAATAACTTTGAGATATTCTATTAATACATTTCTTTGCACAATATTTTTTTTCACGTACTTCAGACTGGAAGGAAGCACCGTATAAAAGATAACAATATGAGCACATATGCACTTATGCCAAAACATGCTGCAGACTTAGTCCTTGTCGTGTTAAACTAATTCACATTATTTTTCTATTTAACAGAGAAAGAAACTTGTCAACATGAGTTTATTGTGCACGTTTAAGGCCTACTTTTTTAGTATCTGCAAAAATTATGTCTTACACTTTTCTAAATTGTTAATTAGCTTTCTCAGGCACTTTTATTTCTAGGTCACCTGGGTATCATCACTTTGGACTTTTTCCCCTTCCGAGGTTAGCTATAGCAACAGTTATTCAGTGCCTTTGTCTGCACATAATGAGTTGGAGTGGATTCAGTCTTAATCTCCTACCGTATTAATTGCCCAGATTATCAAACCGCAGAAGTATATTTTCTTTATCTCTGTGGTATCTGGCCCTGGCCCTTATTGACTTCAAGCTACTCTCTGCATCAGTCGGCCCAGAAGAGTAGCTCACTCACTAGTCTATTTAAAACAAGAATCAAAACACAAGAAACACATCTTCCCTCAACCACATTATCAGCTATGCACAGTCTCTCGAAAATTATTGATGCATGTTACTAGGGACACATTTGGCACCTTGTTTCGGGCTTACTGCATCAATTTAAGAGCAAATGATGGCCAGATCCTTCTGCAGGTAGTTGGGTCCCAGCACCCCACTTTCTGTGCTATTGTGTTTACAGCTAAAGTGACAGGATCAAAGAAGATGAAAGCACCATGCAAGGCCACATTGTAAGTGTGTGTTGTAACATGCAGAGATCACACACCGAACAGCTTTGAGATTGCTGAAGGGCACGCCAGTGCTCGGCTCCGATAATTAAAAAGTCTCTCAAGCTTAATTGACAGGAACCATTTATAAATAGAAGTGGAGCTGCCCTCTACGTGTGCTCTGCTTAAACTATTTGTCTACCCCCAAGTGTGTTCAAGAATGGTTTGCAGAGTCTAGGACAACCCTCCTCTGCTGAAAGAATCATTCGGGGTTCATGTTTTAGGAGTGGTATCACGGGCCTTGCATGGAGCATCACTTGACCGAGCATGTAATGTGTACTTAAAAGTGTTATATATGAAAAAATGCATAGGGAGAAATAGGATGACTTTAGGATCTAGCTCCACAACTAGAATGTTCCAGAGTGAACATCTTTTTACTCTGACTCCCCGGTCCACCGCAGCGTTAGGCTGATTGTTGTGGAGGGAGTACAGAGTGCGTTCACTTCCTGGTGGTGCCATTACGGGGCGGCCATCTTAGGGGGTTGACGCTCCAGTCTCCTCTGAGCCTTGACTATTTAGGCTCCCAGCACCTACGCGCTCGAGAAACCTTGATTTGAATCACTCCTGCACTAGCGCTTTAGCCAACAACATCGTGTGTGCCTTGCTATTTGTGTTTTATCTAAAACCGATTTTATGCTTGATACCTTGTTTCTGCTATTGTTGTCATTTTTAAATTGAATTTTACTCTGACTCCCCGGTCCACCGCAGCGTTAGGCTGATTGTTGTGGAGGGAGTACCGAGTGCGTTCACTTCCTGGTGGTGCCATTACGGGGCGGCCATCTTAGGGGGTTGACGTTCCAGTCTCCTCTGAGCCTTGACTATTTCGGCTCCCAGCACCTACGCGCTCGAGAAACCTTGATTTGAATCACTCCTGCACTAGCGCTTTAGCCAACAACATCGTGTGTGCCTTGCTATTTGTGTTTTATCTAAAACCGATTTTATGCTTGATACCTTGTTGCTGCTATTGTTGTCATTTTTAAATTGAATTTTACTCTGACTCCCCGGTCCACCGCAGCGTTAGGCTGATTGTTGTGGAGGGAGTACAGAGTGCGTTCACTTCTTCATCTTAGGGGGTTGACGCTCCAGTCTCCTCTGAGCCTAATCTATTTAATTCACTGTTGCACCGCGCAGCGGCACGCGCAGCGGGAGCGCCGTAGACGCGCCGAAGAGGCGCCAAAGAGAAGCCAGTCTGCACCAGTCCGCGACTGGACGCTTCCAGCTCCAGTTCCCGTCCCCAGTTCCGCTGATATGGTAGGTAACCGTGTTACTTACAGTGCTCCATTGCTGCACGCATTTCGTTCTACCCCTAAAGCTGCTTGTCTACACTCGGTCCTGCCTGTAAACTGGAAGGCCCGTTGTAAAACCTGTGACTGGAGTGCTTCACCTCCAAACTCAGGAAAACATCCCCTCATGTATAAATGGAAGATGTTTCTCCTTAATTGCCGATCACTGCCAAAACACCATATTGAATTAGCCATGTTGATAGAAGATCTTAAACCTGATGCCCTTTTTCTAACGGAGACTTGGCTTCAGCTAGATATCGATCCTACAATTGCATGGGCCACCCCCCAAGGCTATACCTGTAAACGACTGGACCGTAAGACAGGTAGAGGTGGTGGACTAGCCATTATTTACAGGGACAATTTTAGATGTCGTGTCACCCCATCCTCTACGCCAGCTTGTGAGACTTTACACTTTACTCTTGAATTTTCCCCCTCAAACACTTTTTCTGGCATGTTAGTCTATCGACCACCTGGCTCCCTTAGCAATTTTATCACCAATATAACGGACACAGTCGCCAACTTAGTGCTTTCTTCGGCAAATTTTACTTTGCGAGGAGACCTGAATTTGCACTTGGATGTCCCACTTGACTCAGGGGCCAATAGCCTTCGATCTAATCTTCAGGCCATGGACCTGCTCCAGAAAGGCTTTCAACCAACGCATATTAGGGGCCATCTCCTAGATCACATTTACAGCAATCTAGAGAGCCTAACCGCTGAGACACCCATACCATTACCCTGGACCGATCACTTTCTGGTACCTTTTTCTTGGTCTACTGGCAGCTCTCCTGTCCCACACACCCACAATAAGCGTTGGGGAAGAAAATGGGCTTCACTTCCACTCGCTAAATGGAAACTGGCTCTCATTGATCAGCCAGCCCCGGAGGTGACTAACCCCGACACAGCCACTGTCGATTTTGACAATTGGATCTCCAGCACCCTCGATCTAGTCCTTCCAAAGGAATCTTTGCATCTAATAAATAGACCCAAAGTCGCTCCCTGGTATTCGCCTGCTCTTAGGACTAGGAAACAACTTTGTCGCAAACTAGAGAGAGCCTGGAGACAAGAATATTCTCAACCTAAAAAAGTGGAGTATCGAGCTGCTATAAAGCTCTATAAAAATGAAATTAAATCTGCCCAAGCTCAGTTTTATGAATCAAAAATTCATTCAGCTGCCAACTCCCCTAAGGAAATTTTTAAAATTGCTAAATCTTTAATTACCCCCCCCCCTCCTCCTGAGCGCCAGTCACTTGACGGCGCAATAACTCGTTGCAATAACTTAGCGATCTTCTTCTCTCAGCAGATTTTAACTATTTACTCCTCTTTCTCTACAGGTGGGGGTGACTTGGAGCCCACCACCACAATGGATCCTGACACGATGACTCCTTGCCTGTTGGATAAATTCCCTTTTTTAGATTCCTCCTCATTGGATGGAATAATCCTCAAAGTCACCTCTGGTTCCCCCAACGACCCAGCACCTCCTCAGACTCTTATTAAAGTCATCGACGTCATCCGTCCTGTCATCTTGGATGTCCTCAATGTTTCCATTGCTTCGAACTCTGTCCCAGCTCAATGGAAGTGTGCGATGGTTAGGGCACTTCTGAAAAAACCCACCTTAGATCAGAACAACTTGGCCAACTTTCGCCCTATCTCCCTACTTCCTTGGATGAGCAAACTCCTTGAGAGACCCATTAATAACATCTTAGTGGACTATTTAGAATCCAATAGCCTACTATGTGCCTCTCAGACGGGCTTCCGCCCTCAGCATGGAACCGAAACTGCCCTTATAGCAGTAACAGAAGAGACCAGAGCGGTGCTGGACCAGGGAGGAAAAGCAGCCATCATACTACTCGACCTCAGCGCCGCGTTCGACACTGTTAACCATGCCATCCTATTACATCGTTTGAAAGGCATGGGTGTGTCGGGCGCGCCCCTGGAATGGCTGACCTCCTTCCTGGACGAGCGTTCCTTTCAGGTGTTCGAGGGTGAGATGATTTCGCCCAAGCAACCACTTAGTTGTGGGGTCCCGCAGGGCTCGTCCCTGAGCCCCACTCTTTTTAATGTTTATATGCAACCTCTAGCAAATATAGTCCAGCCCTTCGGTGTGCGAATTGTCACCTACGCAGACGACACCCAACTGGTGGTCTCTTTGGACCACTTGGAGGGGTCGTCTAACACCTTGGGCTCGTGTCTAGAGGCTGTTGCTGAGTGGATGCACTCCTCATGTCTTAAACTTAATGGGGAGAAGACGGAGATCATGTTATTAGGTAACTCCTCACCGAACACCTTGGCCTCCATTTGGCCTACATGCCTTGGCACTCCTCCCCTCCCTAAGCCCCAGATAAAGAGCCTTGGAATTTGGCTTGACAGGGCGCTCGACTTCTCGGTCCAAGCTACCAAAACTGCCTCAACTTGTGCTGGGTTAATGAAAATGCTCCGCAAGGTTCTTCCTCTGCTCCCTTTCCAGGCGAGGAGAGTCATGGTTCAGGCCCTGATTCTCTCTCGCCTGGACTACGGGAACGCCTTATATTTAGGCGCCCCTGCAGCGGTGACCAAAAGGCTCCAAGTCACCCAAAACTGTGCCGCCCGGCTATTGTTTAATATTCCCCGTTGGCAATCAGCCAAGAAAGCCCTAAAGGAGCTTCATTGGCTTCCAATGACTGCCAGAGCTCAGTTTAAGGCCATGTGCATTGTGCACAAAGCTTTCCATCGAGCAGGCCCTGCCATCTTGTTCCCCTTTGCAGTGCCTTACGTCCCCCCCCAGAGCCCTCCGCTCCGGCTCACTGCACCTAGCAACTACAACAAAGGTTATCAAAGCTCGTTGGGGCGGCCGCTCCTTCTCACACACTGCCGCCAAACTATGGAATTCCCTTCCTTTGAGTATTAGACAGATTAACAATAGGCTGGCATTCAGGAAAGCCCTAAAAACTTATTTGTTTGCAAAAGCGTGCTAATGTACCTTGGAGCTCGTTATACTAATCTGCTGAAGCGCGACGAGGCCTCCGGGTAGTTACGCGCTAAATAAATATAATTTTTCATTTCATTTCATTTTGCACATTGATTTATTTTTCTTAGAATAGTTTAGCGACTAGTTGTGGTTGCGAGTTGGAATGCTTCAAGACCTGCTACTGATGAATTCATTCTTTAATCCTATCTCAGAGTTGTGACCATGGCCTAGAACCCCATGGAACACTTGCTGTCTGACGCTGCTAGGCCCTTGTGTACCTCTTTGGCTTGGCCCCTAGCAGTGTGGAAGGAGGGCAGTACCTTCTCCGTTCAAGTACAGTGAAAGTTTGAAATCCTCAACTCTACAACATTCTCTAAATAGAAGGATGAGCCTTTGAATCGGTGGCAACGATCAACATTTTAAACAAGTGAAACCCTCTGACTGCAACTGCACACCCCCAGGTTCGAAGAAGCTGGTATCTGCATGTCTGTCTAGAACATAGTTACTTCGACTGGCCAAAACAATCACCTATGCTGTGCAATGGCTACTTCTTAATGTGTGAAAAACCAAAGAATCATAAACAGCATGTCTCGGTATGTTAGCAGCTGGACTTTCAGGATGCTGGTGTGGAATATCAAGTAAGAATTATATCGGAACTCACATATACACTGACTGATCCACTTATATATTCCTTTTAGTGTCTTCATGACCTACTTCAGAGATTGGTCTGTATCTGTAACCTACATGCAGCTGATGGCCTAATTCAACATGTTCAGTAAGCGATGACAACTTTTACTAGTCGGTCTTTCGAGATCTATTCTGCGGGGAATGGAAGATTGCATTTGCTGGCTTCTGTGAGAGATTGTGAAACTTGTGCTACTGCCATGCTATACCTGTTCTGCGAGGAGATAACCCTTGTAGTGGTGCTGCCAGATTTTTACAAGTCCTATGACTGGGAAAGCTTGTGCTCCTTCTGCCCTAGGTGTACTTATCGCCTGGAAGAGGGAAGCTTGCACTGTTTCTGCCCAAGGTTGTAAACAGAGGTATTTCTTCTGCTGTTACCCCCATCTTGCAAAAAGCAAACCATACATTTAATGTACAGTATTTGTGGTAAGACCTGCAGATCTGAGGAAGGGTCCTTAACCATCAGGGGAAATATTTGAGTGTCAAACCATGTTGAAGGAAAAGAGAAGCCGGGTTTGTTGTTTACCCTCCTATTCTTAATCTTGTGGTAGGGAGACACTGGTAAAACCCATTTTGGTGTACCTACCCACAATTTTAATAGGGATCTGATAGTAACAAAGTGAGAAATTAAAAATAGTCATAAGGAAAATTACGCAAACTAGGGAACCCATAACTAGGAGACTTCATCCAGAATTGTAACCCACTGATGAACCATACCACACTAGGCAGGTGTGGTTTCATCATCATATGTAAGCACATGAATGTATGGTGATTCGATAAGGGGGTTGGCGGGTTTTTACTGGAGTTAGTTTTTATGGAGTGTGCCCAACAGTCCTTTAACTTCTGCTACTACCTATTTAGTGTTGGCTGCTTGTGTTGTACATGTTCTGTAGGTGGAAGAGATTTTTTTGGTGATTATCCTACTTCTACCATTTGTCACTTAATTATCCTTTGTTAGAGATCTTTTCATTACTGCTGCCCAGAAGCTTTGTATAAACCTTTTTACTACAGAAAAGACAAAGATCTGCATTGTAAATGTTTGCATCTAATAGAGACTTCTAACTGCAGAAACCTTCAGTTAGAATAATTCCCAGGCATTAGACTGGATTGGAATTTCTTTTAGTGAACAGTACCCCTGCGTGCCGGTAGGTGAAATCGTTCAACGCCATGTGGCGTTGTCTGCCCTGGAATTGATGTGCGCGGTGCAAATATATGCACCACCACGGCATGCTGACGTCCGTTCTTCTTTTTTTCCACAGCAGTTGGCGCAGACCCGGAAAGTGCTACCCCTTAGCTAACTTTTGACTAACTTTTTTTGACATTTGGGCAGTCTTTTTGAGGTTTACCTCATGGTGTGGCAGGGATTGTCATCCAAGATGGCCGGCTTCAAGCCCTGTGGTGTGTCGCTACTTGATGTTGGTGATTGACCCGCACCTTGTACTCCTTTGGTGCCTTGAGAATGACCACAATCCGAAGGCCTGCTCCGAATTCTCTGCCATGAACTCGAAGGCCTTGAGGGAGCGATCCCTCAAGGTCCTGACGGCTCGACATGCAGTGCCGTGATAATCCTGATCCCGTCTGAGAGGAAGGTCAATGCACTCAGTCTCCGGGCCATTTGGGTAGGTCCCACCACATGAAGTTGTCGAAGCATTCTTCAACTTAACCTCATCTATTGGCCAACTAGGAGAAAGGTTCAACACTCTAGGTCTGGTTCCTCGGTTGAACCAGAACTGGGCAGTCTCTACACCTCCCAGAGTTTCCAGGAGCCGGCGCGACCCCCATCCAATTTCAAGACTTTTATGGGGCAATGAGCCTCATTTGTAAGGCCGATTCCCTCTTACGTACCTTTGGGCCCTGTGGGTTCTGGAGGGGCCCCTACTGGATCCATGCCAGCAGCTCCAGCCCCTGCACCATTTGGGCCCCAGGGTTCCACTGATGGATTTGGATTGGCGACGGTCGAGCCATATCTACCTTCCCTGGTGCAGATGCCAAGACCGATGCTCCTTACTTCAACTGGCGGCGCTGTCCCCTTTCTGATTCCTGACTCCTATGCTCTATTCATGTAGGCTAGGACTCTGAGGGGAATGGGAGGGGTCGCTGGAGCCTGACTAATGCTAGTCCTATAGTACCAACATGGATTGGTGTGAGTACATGGTCTGGATACCTCTCCAGATACTGCATGTTTTCTCCCCTAAGTGTGGCTACGAAGAAGGGAACTTCATTTGCAATGGTGGTGAAGAGGGCAGTTGAGGTCCTTGACTTTTGCTCACCCTCTGTGGCAGTCAGGATGTCTTGACAGAAGTGCTTCAACCGGTAGTGTTCTCTTCAGAACCACTTCTCCAGTTTAGTGAAGATCTTACTGATGTCCTGCTTGGGACCTTGCCCAAGCCCATACGAGGGGTCCTTTGAACAGGACAATTGCCCACAGCCCCGCCCCCGGGCACCTCAAATTCCTGACAGAACACCCTACCCCTGAAACTTGGTCCAAGTCTCCACCTCCCACGTAAATCCTGGCACATTCCCAACTGCATCACCGGATGGGGAATCCAAGAGGCTGGACAAATTGGGAAAGAAAATGTTTTTTCTCAGCAGCCTGCAATTGCCATCCATGAACACCGCATGCCTCTTGGACCGTTTTTCCCACGCTCTGTGGGATATGGTTGCACAGGTGCCGCCAAATGTCCGGAGGAGACCCGGGCTGTGCTCTCCCAACCTGTTGCTGACGGGAGGGATGCAGCGAAGTTCACGATCTGATGTGAACTGGATACCACTGACTCACTGGACAGAGCAGTTTCGTCAACGGTGGCCTTATGGCGCCAATCCTGGTTGAGGACTACTGACTTCTCTGGAGATGTCCAAACGTAGCTTATGGACATGCCCTTTGATGACTCCAGTCTCTTTGAAAGCAAGGCTGAGTCTGCTCTGGACCGCTTTAAGAACAGCAGGGCTATGGCCAGGTCTTTGGTCCTTTCCATGGCCCCTCATCACCCCCAATCCAACTGATGCTCCATTCGTGGCCACAGAAGGGCTTCCAACCGCATCTTTACCTGCCTAGTTACCGCGGTGCACAAGCTTCCCAGTCCTTGCGTGGCCGAGGACATTCAAGCCAGAGGTTGGGCCATTTAACCGCTAGCCTGGAAGCCGCAGTCTTCAAACATTTATGGTCTGCCATCTTACCATGGTCACCCAATGGGAGTCGGGATTTGCCATCTCCTGTCTAGCTGGCGGTCTAGAACATCAGACCGGTGGGTATTTGCTAATCGTCTGAAGGGGCTACTCCTGCCCCTCCGAGACTTCTTCCGCCCTCCACTCCACCGTCTTACGACTGGATGGCAGAGGACTGCTTATCCTTTCCACCAGGAAGTGGCAGCTCTCTTGGCCAAGGTAGTCCCGGATATGGTGCAGACGCCAGAGTAGGTCGTGGTTGCTATTCCCACTACTTTCTGGTGCTCAAGAAGGCTGAAGGTCTTCGTCCAATCCTAAACCTGTGCCCTCTCAATTTCTTCCTCAAGAGGACGATGTTCAAAATGCCTACTCTCGCTCAAGTCCTGTCTGCCCTGGACCCAGGAGACTGGACGGTAGAATTGGAATTGCAGGATGCATATTTTGACATCCCCATCCTGCCTGCCCAAGGACGTTACCTGTGGTTCACTGTAGGTCACAAGAACTTTCAGTTCACTGTGCTCCACTTTGGCCTTAGCCGCACCCCTCGGGTGTTCACCAAGTTGATGGCGGTGGTAGCAGCTCATCTGCGAAGGCCAAGGGTGCCAGTTTTTCCCTGTTTCGTCGCCTAGCTGTTGAAGGTGGGCTCACCACAGGCTGTCGTCTCCCACGTCCAGACTACGGCTGACCTCCTGCACTCGCTGGGGTTCACTATCAAGTTGCCAAAGTCACACCTGACTCCCTCTCAGACACTTCTTTCATTGGAGCTGATCTGGACACGGTGCAGTTTCGGGCTTATCCTCTCGAATGACAAGTCCAGGAAATTCAGGCTATAACGAAGTTTCAGCCTCTATCCTGGATTAGAGTTTGACAGACTCTGAGACGGCGGGGCCTCACGGCCTCCTGCATACTGCTTGTGACACATGCTCTCTGACATATGCTGGCTCTGTAGTGGGACCTGAAGCTCCAGTGAGCGTAGAATTAGGGAAACTCTTTCAGACAAGGTCCAGGTCTTTGAAGGAGCTGAAAAGGACCTGAAGTGATTGATTAGGAATTGCAATTGGATCAATGGCAGACCCCTCTCCCTTCCTGAACCAGATCTGACAGTGGTGACAGATGTGTGACTCCTGGGATGGGTCAGCCATCCGAGTGAGGTCTAGATCAGAGGCCTCTGATCTCTGGCAGAATCTGGAATCCACATTAACCTACCGGAGCTCTGTGCGATCCGATTGGCATTGAAAGCCTTTCTGCCCTCCATCAAGAGAAGGGTGTTCACGGACAACACCAATTCCCTGTGATACTGCAACAAAAGGACTGGGTGGGGTCGCGGACCCTTTGTCAAAAGGCTGTATGTCTGTGGAAATGGCTGGAACGTCTGGGCATATCACCGGTGGTTCAACATCTGGTGGGCTTTCAATGCAAGAGCGGACTGACTCAACCGAAGATACCTAGTGGATCACAAATAGTGTCTCCATCCAGAGGTGGTACAAGGCTTCTTTCAGCAGTGGGGTGAGCCTTGGTTAGATCTGTTGGCTATCGACGCAAACGCACAGTGTCTGGAGTTTCAAAGGCAGCTGTCACTCAGACACTTTTTGTCTCGAGTGGAGGTCATGCCTCCTGAACGCCTTGCAGCCCATACCACTCCTACCCAGACTTCTCAAGAAGATAAGGAACGACCAGGACCAAGTCTTCCTTGTGGCTGCAGACTGGGCACGGAGAGGCTGGTATCCCGAGCTGGTGAGCATGGCCATCAGTCCTCTGATCAGGCTGTCACTTCGGGAGAATCTTTTATTGCAGCAACAGGGGAGAGTCCTCCACCCGAACCTGTCAACTCTAAACGGTCTTGTGTGGAGATTGAGTGGAGACAGTTGAAGCTTTCTACCTTCAGCCTGAAGTCTCTAACGTTATCTTAGCAGCCACGTGTTGCGCCTCCACCAAGACGATATACGTCTGCTGTTGGGGAAAATTTGTGCCATGGTGTATAGAACGGCTGATCGACACCCCCGCCCCTTTTCTGTCCCCCTTTCCCTGGCTTTTTTTTAGGGCACTGCTCTGGGCACTCTCAAAGACTTTTTTGTGCTATTTCAGTTTTTCTGCAGTTGCCTGACAAGCCATCACTCTTCAAATCCCCTATTGCAAATAGGTTTCTGAAAGGTTTAAAACATTTGTTCCCACCTTCTCCTTTCATTATGCCCCAGTGGTACCTCAATCTTGTCCACTGTTTCCTTAAGTGTCCACCCCAAATTCCCCCCCCCCCCCCCCACCCCCCCAAGCCTTGCACAATTTCCCACTCGGGTTCCTTACCATCAAGACAGCCTTTCTTGTGGCTATAACATCTGCCCGGATGGTCAGTGAGCTTTAGGCTTGACCATCTAAGTCTCCCAACTTGAACATCTACCCAGATAAACTGGTGCTTCTTTCGAGAGCTTACTTTTTACCGAAAGTAGTCATTTTGTTTCTCGTAGGCCAATGCATCACTCTGCCCTACTTTCTACACTCTCCCACATCACTTGAAGGAAGAGGAGCGACTTCGCCCTCTGGACCCAACAAGAGCATTGTCGTTCTACCTGGACCACACACAAGAGTTCAGGCTGGACAACTAACTCTTTGTGTGGTATGTTGGAGCAAAGAAAGGAAGGGCCAAGCAGAAGCTGACAATCTCCGGATGGATCGTACTCTGATTCAAAATCTGCTACGCATTGGCCAAGAAGCAACCCCCTGAAGGTATACGTACTCATTCCACCAGAGCTAAAGCTGCAATCACTGCGTTAGCACATGGAGTTCTGGTCCTGGACATCTGCCAGGCAGCAACGGGGGCTTCTCTGCACACTTACACCAAGCACTACTGCCTGGACAGTCTGGTCTGTAGGGATAAGCACTTTGCTTCAGGACTTCCTTGTGTGAAATTGGTCCGCAGACCCACCTCCGGGGAGGTATTGCTGGTTTATCTATTCTAAGGTCCGGAATCTGTGGCTAGAAGTCACTATCAGATGAACAAGTTACTTACCTTCAGTAACACCTTATTTGGTAGAGACTTTATATAGCCGCAGATTCCATACTAACCCACTAATCCTTCCCGCTCTGCGAACAGATTTCTAGGACTTGGCTTTCCCCTTTCAGGGCCCTAGTTTTCCACACCACTGTTCAGTGTTCTTTGTGGCTTTGCGCTTCTAGCTCGGAAAATCACAAAAATTAACTGACTTTAGCGTGCTGGGGTGGCGATTACATAGACAGCGCACGCATCACTTTTGGTGTTGACGGCGATGCCACCTACCGGCAGGCTGGGGTACTGCTCACGAAAATATATCTGGATCCAGTCTGATGCCTGGGGATAATTCTAAGGTAAGGAATCTGTGGCTAGATAGTCTATATCAGATAAGGCATTACTGAAGGCAATGAACTTATTTTTAATGCATGATGTGAAGGAAACCGTGAGCTCTCAAATGGAGTTGTTTACTTTTTCTTTTGTGTGTGGAGCAAGACGTTTTTATCACTGCTAATGGGCAAACGTTAGCACTCCCTAGAAAAACAAACTTATAATAACTAAGCAATATTATCCAAGTGGAAGGGCCTCTTGTGTAGTTATTGATTGGAGTAGAGTCAGTGGGCCTGGTGCGAAGCCATGGGCTCTATACACTACACCAGTCAGTGACTACTTTGGAGTGCCCTCACCCTTTGATAATACTGCTGTTGCAAATAGGCCCATTAAAAAATGGGATGAGGCAGAGCGAGCCGAGTAAGATGGCTGTCCAGTCTCTGAACTCCACATTACCCCTGTTGAACCTGGATAAAAAAAATTACTCTGGAAAAGACACCAGGCTGATGAGATATCTCCAGAACAAAGCAGCATTTGAAAGGGCTACAGCAGTGAAAGTTCCGGCCGGATGAAGACCACAACTTGAAGCAGATGACTGGCAAAGCCGCTAGAGAGCAGCTTGCGTGAGAGGCCTTCTGCTCTGGTGACTCAAGACTAGGAAGGGCAATGAGACAGCCAGGGGACAGAGCATGGGTAGAGCCTGACACGGTGGGCTTCTTCTGTTAGAAGAAAATTACGATCCCAGAGAGGAGCGGGCTCACAGCCTCTCACCCCTGGCGGTAGGTGTGGGCTTAATTCCACTGAGAACGGAGAGTTGGCTACGCTTACAACAGCAGAAACAAGAGCTTCAGACCATGACCATGTTCTGGAAGAATTGAAGGACAAGGTGACACATTTGTTGTCCTGATACTTGAGTATCGAACTAACAAAAGACAAGGCCTTATTCCCATCTAAAAACATGTGGTCTGTCGTGGTTAAATTTAAAAAGGAGGTCAAGTACCGCAAACACTGCCTGTTTAAAATGAGTTTCTTGCTGAGCTTCACGTATATTATGCAAAAATACTCTATATTACCTATCAGACTCGCAAAAAAAAAAAGTGTGAGCACTGAGGAACTATCGGACGCGAAAAAGCACACGCATAACACTGTTCAACCATGTAAATCCCATAATATGGGATGCTTCTCCCTCCCAAATGGCCAATATTACTATTGGGTCTGCTAACTAGGGTAGCAAATGACTAAGCTCCGTGGAACTGGGCAATCCCTCATTTGAAATGGATAGAGAGGAGGAGTGGGAGATGAGTCTGTACTTCAGTACGTTTAGGGAGGAATTCCCAGTAGCTATCAGAGTTGTGATACAGGTACAAACGATTGCTGCTACGACACTGAGATGGCACAGTGTTGACTCTAAATATACCACTGTAGAAAAGAAAGATGGTCTGCCTGAAGGGCTTCAGAAATTGGGATGGTTGGTATAATCAAACTGGGCGATATAATGGGTGCAGTACTTGCAAAAAAGACACTCACTAAACATAACAAATGAGGCTTGGGCAGATCTGCAGGTCAAAACACCAGTTGAAAGGAGGGTGTTAGATAAAAAGCTGGGCAAGGAAGCTATTTAATAGACCTATCTAGCACTTATTAACAGTCCTGACAATCTCCAGCATCTTAGAGGCGTTGGAGAGATGTGGGAGAACTAGAGGATGAAGGCAGGGATGAAGTTCTTATTTTTTTAGGTGTGGAAAGCTCTTCGCAGGCTTATCCATATTTCTAATTAATAGGATTTTTCTCTGTTGGGTAGTGAAAGCCTCTGCAGAAGTTGTGGTTAGGACATTTTCTTTTTTTCTTTTTACTTTTCTCCCACTTATCAGTAGTTTAATCTTCATGCCTGAATGTGCATTATATTTATTGTTAAATGTAATAAAATGACAAAACTACGCAGGGTGCGCTTTTGAATCAAGGGGGCCTACTGATTCCTGTTTGCCTGTCTAGCACACCCTGGCGGGAGCCTAAGCCCTAGGTGCCTCTTCCTATCTTCTTTCCATCTTTTTTTACTCCCAGGAGTTTGCTTTGCATTAGGGGGTGCTGCAGGGCTCAATACTAAGCCCACTCTTGTTCAACCTATATGTTCTACCCCTGGCGGAGGTGGCAAAGGGCAGGGGACTGTCCTTGGTGTCGTATGCCGACGACACCCAATTGGTGATTTCTTTTTCGAAGAAATGCAATACCAACCTGGATAAGTTTATGGAGGATCTCATGGGCATCTCTGATTGGATGGCGGCAAACTGCTTACAGTTAAATGCCAGAAAATCGGAGATTCTGCTGTTTGGGAAGGACCGGGAGTTATGGTCTGAGCAGTACTGGCCGGATCGCCTCAAACCCGCCCCACTCCCTAAGGAGGCTGTGAAGAACTTGGGCGTGTGGTTTGATAATGGCTTGACTTTCGATAAACAAACGAAAGCAGTCACTGGGGTCTGCTTCGGGCTCCTGCGAGGACTGAAACCCTTGCTTGGTTTCTTCCCTCCCAAGTTGCGCCAGACCATCGTCCAGGCGTCCGTTTTGTCTAGACTGGACTACGAAAATTCCTTCTGCTTGGGCGCTAATGAGGCTAGCATCAAGCGCCTGCAGAGGGTTCAGAACGCGGCAGCGCGTATTCTGGTTGCACTGCCTAGATCCTGCTCAGTGGTGCATGTGCTCCCCAAACTCCACTGGCTGCCTGTCGAAAAGCGTATTCAGTTCAAGGCGCTGTGCATCTCACATAAGATCTTGACACGCCAGGCTCCATTGGGGCTATCCCATTTGCTGGAGCCCTATGTGCCTGGGCGTTTGCTGAGATCTGCCGACCTTGCGCTGGTCCGCACTCCTCGAGTCTCGAGAGCGAGGGCCGGGGGGGCGCTCTTTCTGCTGTATTGCGGCAAAACTTTGGAACTCGCTCCCGGCTCATATTAGAACGATTCCGAACCACCTGGCATTTTGAAGGCCTTAAAGACATGGTTTTTTCCTACCTTTGCTGTTTAATCACTCTGTTGCTCTACTAGGCTCTTGCCTTCCGTCTCTGGTTGCGCTGGGACGCGTTGTCGCTGAGGCAGCCATGCGCATTACAAATCCGAAAAATAAATAAATTGTGTGCCAAAAGTCACCCTGCAGCTGTGACCGGGACCGGCAACCACCCTGGTGGGACTGCAAGTCCCAGGGTGCAACGCGAGGCACATCATCCTCCCTTCCGCTGCCTCAGGCGACCGGAAGAGACAGGACAGGGCCATATCTCTTTCATCTGGCACAAGCCATTCTTAGAAGGACTATCGATCCGAATTGGAAAAGGTACTGTAACCCCCCGATTGTTCCTAGTTGGCATACTGTCACTTCCTGTTTTTCGCCAAAGGAGCTCTGTTTGTCTATAGATGACCTCCTAGATTAACGTCGTGGATCAGGAAACCTTGTAATAGCAGGCAACTTTAACACCACCTTCGAGCCCCTAGACCAGGACGACAGTAATCTCAATGAGGAGCAAGACGCACAGTGAAATATCCCCTTGTTAGAGCTGCCCTAATCAACAAATGGATGGAGGCTGCTCTACAACTAAAAGCATTGTATTTGGAGTGGGGTATTAGGGCAGTTAACGGCAGAGTCCCCTCGGACAGAAATGGTTCCCCCACTTTCGGCAATGGACTGAAAAGGAGCCGTATTGATTATTTTCTTATCAATCTTGACCACTGGTCACTCCTCATTGATATGGAGGTTATAGAAAGAGTAGAAAGTGATCATAACCCCCTTACACTCAAGATGCCAAGATGCTAGCCCAAGGATTAGTATTACCCCAGCAAAAGGCAGTTTAGTGCTTGACAGCTCATGCCTAGATTTGTAACAAAATGAGGTGAATTAAATGGGCCCGTATTTTGGAAAATGACCAATCGCTCACCTCGATCAGGGCAGAAGTTGAGAAGTCCCTAGCAGTCTTCCAAACTGCCACTTCTCAGGCCAATTTAAATGAGACCATAAGTAGAGTCCATGAACATTTATTCAGCAAAATTAAAAACCTCTTCACAAAACCTAGCACTCAGAAAAAGTAAAGTCATCAAAAAGCACGCTACCTGGTACATCAAGGCGTGCAGAGAAGCCTATAGGACATTGGCCTCAGCCATAAAATCTAAGGAACTGGGCAGAATTAGATTAGCACGGAAGAGCTACAGAATAATTCAGTTAAAAGCAAAGCAAGAGTGGGACGAACTTAGATGGCATGGCCTCCTACAGGCCAGTACAGAGAAACCTTAAAACAGGGGTCAGGCTCCCATACCACATAACCATGTGGCTCCAGAGCAGCGGGTCACCTTCTTTGAGGCACAATTTGCTGCTGACGATGGGAGGGGGATTGATGAATCATTCCAAGTCCCCTACCCCGATACGGCGCTAATATTTGATCTGGGCGTGGTTGAAATGGCATTAAGAGCAGTACCTCGTGATAGAGCACCGGGCCCCGATTTTGTCCCGGCAGACTTGTTCCTGCACGATAGTGACATCTGGCAAAGATACATACAGCAACTTGCAAATGCTATTGCTAATGGAGCCGCGATACCAGAATCGTGCAGAAATCCTGCCAATCTACAAAAAGGGTGATCGATCCAGTCCCAGCAACTATCACAACTATCAGCCAATAAGCCTTATAGATAAAATCCAGAAGATTCTGGCAAGATTAGTGCTGGGCAGAATCCAAACCTGGATCTCAGAGAATTACATACTAACCCAGTTTCAAGCTGGCTTTCGTGCTCATATGAGCACCATTGACCAGGTATTCCACTTTATTTTAATTTACTGGCGGGTGGTGGTACTAGCAGGAGGCACAATCTATGCTGCCTTCGTGGACCTCAAGTCCGCCTTCGATATGGTACCCCGAAAGAAGCTGTGGGAGGTCCTACACGATCTGAGAATGCCACCTGAATTACTATCCATCATTATCAGACTCCACGAGGCTAATTATGCTCAAGTGCGCTGGGGCTCACAGGGTAACACTACAGATCGGTTCCCCGTATCTAAAGAGGTTCGCCAAGGATGTGTAATGTCCCCAACACTATTCATTATTTTTAAATGGGGTCGTTGATTACTTTTCCTCGTTCCAGACAGACGCTCCTTCACTTGCAGGCACCAAAGTGCTGATACTCATGTTCGCTGATGATACGCCGGTCATCTCAAAAACACAAAGCAGGTTGCAGAGGGCGTTGATGCGTTTTGAGGCTTTTTGCAAGGACCATGGTCTTTTAATAAACTTAATTGGAAGCCTCGGATAGAGACCATGGTCCTCAAACACTGCCAAATAGCTGGTGCACTACTGAGAGAACATAAGACCTCGCAAACCAAACCCATCAGTCCAGTGATGCATATTTACAACACCAAAGTTGTGGCAGCGACTTTATATGGGGCAGAACTCTGGAGCTTCGACAAATTAACACCCTTAGTCTTAGCACAGAACAAATTTGTGAGAGGCCTTTTAGGCCTCTTGCAAAGCACCCCATTGAAGCCCCCGTTCTATGACCTAGGATGCAATCACCTAGAAGAGACCGCAAGGTTCAGACCGGTAGCCAATTGGCGCAGACTCTGGTCCACCCCTGATCTTCCACACGATGCCAAAGCACTAAAGGACGTCAGACAAGCAGATGCCTCTTGCATGATAAGCTGGTTACAAAAGGTGAAGTGCACCTTAGTTATGTTGGGCTTGAGCCACTTGTGGGAGGACCCTGAAGGCCACCAGTTTCCATCTAAAAGGAAACTGAAGGAGCTTTACTGGTCCATGGTTACCTCAAACAATTCACGCACCATAGAGTATAGCTCCTTGACTGGCGCCTTCATAGAGCACAAACCTTGTCCAAGGTACGAGCCCTACTGGGACGTGATTAGCAAGCCCATTGACAGACTATTCTTTCAATTACGGGTTGGTTCGTTACCACTTAAATCCTACACCCACAAATGGCACAATACCAACAATAAGTGCTATTTATGTATAGAGCAGGTAGTCAATTCCGCATATCCTTTTTGTTTGCCCCGCCTGCAAGGCACCCCGGGACAAATGGCTAAAACCCCTATGCACTATCTTAGGCACCAGGTCTAGCTCCACAGCGTTAATCATGAGGACAAACACTGATGAGCTGTGTGTGAACTCTCTTGCCAAATTCTTAGGCTGGTCGTGGAGAAGACGCGCTAAATCTCTCAAGATGCTAGAGGCAAGTTAAAGCAATGACATGCGGCAAAAAGAATATGGAAAGGCCATGCTAGGCACAATATTAATCTGGTCCAGATCAAACCAAAAAAATATAATCTTTGGCTAACTGTAGTACTGCCCTGCAAACAACGTCCAACCTCTGCCTATGCACAAAAAGGATGGTAGTTTGACAGAATTGCCTTTGCACCCGTTCTTAGTCTCAACGGATGGGCTCCAGTTTCACGGTTTTTCATACATTTGTAATTTTATATTAGTTTTATGAGGGTAATATTACAAACAACCCTTTTTTGTTAACAAAGAAAAAAAGCGATATGCCTTCAGTTCAACTCCGCTTTTTGTCAAGCACTTATTGTTAAGCGTCGAGTTAAAAATAGCATGTTTTTAACCATATATCTCAATATGTTGTATTGTTTCTTGTTTTAAAAAGAAAAATGATACTCTTGAATTTGTCTTTCATGATCTGTGAGATTGAAATAAAGACTATACAACAACGATAAAACTATTAACAATTTTGGTCTATAGAAATTGTTGCTCCGCATACCTTGCAAATGAATACTTTTTAAGCTAATCAGGTAAAATATATGTTAAAATACATAACATTGGGGGGGCGTGGCTTCGCAGGCCATCATGGCGGACGTGTGCTAAGCGAGCTCCGTCCAGCCCGCTTTTAATCCTGCATTTGTCCTGGTTCCTCTGACCCCCCAAACGATTCTGGAGGAGTCTCCACAGCGCTGATTTATCCTAGCTGGCGCCCGATGTGCTTCTGCGGCGCCCAGCAGATTACTGCCGGTGAGATCGCGCTGCTTGTTCGACGCGGCCTGATTGCTGCGGAGGAGCCGGGGTGTTGCGTGGTTCTCTCCGGAGGTGCCGGGTGCCTCTCTGGGTCCCGCCCGCAGGCGGAGTCGACTGCCTGGTGAGCCTGAAGACTGCGGGGGACGGCAGTTTCGACGGGAAGATTGTTGGCGGCCCTTTTACCTCGCAGTGGAACTGGCGGCGAGACGGCAAGAGATCGGACGGTGGCCGGATTGGGCCGCGCAGGTGAGGAGAGTTGCAGCGAGGCTGGCGCAGCTGTGGTGGTCTGGACCCCTGACAGGCGGTGGGCGACTCCGTGCGTCGAGACCAGTGACACGGGTATTGGGGCTGCATACGATGGATCCTTACCATCCCCCCCCCCCCCTGCTTGGGACCGCTGTGTGGGATCGGCGGCACTGTTGAGCCGCGGGGGGGGGCAGACTGACTGTGTGATTGGTTTTTGGCCCTTTCGTTTTCTCGAGCGCTCGCGGCGGTGGCCTGCATGACCTTGGCCCCCGCCTGAGTGTGTGGTGGATCATCCAGGAGGCCCTAGAGAATCTGTGGGTCGGCTCTGCAAGATGGCCTGAGCGGGGTCGGAGAGAGTGACACGGCGGTCAGGTCGGGCCGCGCAGGCGAAGAGAGCGGGGGTGTATCGAGCGCTGTGGCCCGTGGTGGAGTCTATTGGTGGAGGTGAAGGGACGACTCATCTTGACTGCACCCCCATAAGCAGGGCAGTAACTGGCTCGGCGGTGTAATCTGGCAGTAGGGGATCGGCGGCGCAGGCGGGCCGTGGGGGGAGTGACTGGGTGCTCTGTTGTCCGGCCTTGGGGTCGCCAGCATTAGTGGCCAACCGGACCGTAAAGCCCTGGAGGTTGGTGATTGTGGCAAATCAGTTAAAGCACTCAGACTGGGACATGCTTGGGTCTCCCCCCCCTCCCCCGCCCCCTCTTCCCCCCCCCGCCCCCCTTCCCCCCCATCATCTCGCAAGCATACTACCATCGGCGGTTGATTGGACCGCGTGCATATTGCGGGGGAACCTGGTGGACTCTGGCCCGGGGGGCGATTCACCGGCCCTGGTACAGCTGCAGCCATCATAGAAGCCTATCGAGGACTCTGATCGACCAGTGTGGGCCTGCCTGGACGGGGATCTTTGCGTGTGCACCTGGCCCAGCCCTTCCCGGGACCCCAGGGGCAGCTATGACGAGGGTGAAGAGTGGCAGCGCCTCGGCCAAGCATGGGCCCATTGACATTCACCGGTCCGGGTGCAGCGGCGGCCGTTACCGGGGGTCAACCGGAGGCTGTTCCAGACAACGCAGCCCTCATGGCGGCCATCACCCAATCCAGAGACATGCTGGATGCTAAAATTGGGGCAGTGGGGTCGGACGTCACCCTGCTGCGGCAGGACTTGCGCAATGCAGTGTCCCGTATCACTGAAACTGAGACCCGCATCTCGGGAGTGGAAGATGATGTCGCAATCCTAAAACAGAAAATGGCGAATATGGAGACGGCTCAGAAGGGTCTGGCGCTCCGTGTCGAGGATGCAGAGGGGCGCGCCCGACGTAATAACCTAAGATTTGTAGGATTTCCAGAGGGCTGTGAAGAGGGCAATATGGAACGCTTCCTCATGCAGTGGCTGGAAAGTTGGCTCCCCCCAGAAGCTATGTCACGGTGCTTTGTCGTGGAGCGGGCCTACAGAGCCCTCATGCAGAAACCACCGTCGGGGGCTCGCCCACGACCAGTGATAGCAAAGCTTTTGAACTATCCTGACCGAGATGCCATACTGAAGCAGGCCCAGGCCAAGGAACCTCTGCTCTATGACAATGTGCGCATCTTAATTTTTCCTGATTACACGCGGCAGGTGCAACAACAGCGCCAAACGTTCATGGCCGCGAAGACCCGCCTAAGAGAACTGGAGCTCCCATACGCCCTCTTGTTTCCTGCTCGCCTGCGGGTGGTATACTGATCCTGCACCCATTTCTTCGACATCCTGGAGGAGGTCTTCTGATGGACAGACGAAACAGTGCGAGCGCACATGCCACCCGGGAGGGGGATCAGCTTCTTCCTCCAGTGAGGTGGCCCAGAGGGGTCCCCCGGGACAGCAGCGGAGGGACACTAGACTGTCGCGATCCCGTAGGCGTTCCTTGTCTTGGGGGGGACCCACTCCTGGGTGCCAGGCGTGGAAACCCTGATATCCGAGGTGGATATTGTGCTGTGGAGTTCCATCTGGTCCAACATGTACTCTGGCACATACTTGTCGGGGGAATGTTAATGTGGGCTGGAACTTTGCCAGTCTCGTGCTGGTCAGGGTCATGCCTGAGGACCATGGGCTGTAAGTTGGGGATCCATTGGTTGGGGCGGTACTTGTTCCCCCGTTGGGGATCGGGAACTAGCCCTGCCGCGACAGATACTTCAGTGTTCTTGAGGTATGGGGTAGGGGTTTGTTGGGGGGGGTGTTTGAGGTTTCGAGTCGCATTTCCGCTCGGGGTCCGCTTATTCTATGCACACACATCGACAGTCTTCTAACGGTACTGCAGGACAATTCCCTGCCCTATGGCTAGCGCGCTACATAGAGATCAGGCAGACCCCGGGTGTCCTTTGCATTATCAGCTGGAACGTACACGGGCCTTAGACAAAATTAAACATGGAGCTATATTACCTCAGGCAAAGAGGGCTAGGGCCGATATCCTTATGTTGCAGGAGACTCATCTTATGGGGACGAAGGTGCTCTGCTTGCAGAGGTATGGATTTCAGCAAGTTTTTCATGCGGGGTTCACGATGGGCTCCAGGGGAGTGTCGATTCTGGTTCACTGCAGGGTCTCATATGTACACGCGCAACAGTGGACCGACACACAGGGACGGTATCTGTTCATCTGGGGCAAGATTGGGGAGGACCCCTTGGTTCTAAGCTGTGTATACGCTCCCCCCCCTTCCCCCCCCCCCCCCCTTACAGTGGACTCTCGTGGAGCGTTTACATGCCATATGGGCGGATATGCCTGATGTGCTCTCCGTGGTGGGCGGGGACTGGAACGATGTTATGAAGTTAGCCAGGGACAGGAGTTGGGTTGGGTGTGGCTCAGGGAGTGGTCATCCCACAAAATTATACTAGCTGTTGACAGGCCTAGACTGGGTGGATGTGTGGCGGCGTGTCCATGGCGACAGACGGGAGTACACGTACCTCTCGGCGGTCCATAAGTCCTTCTTCAGGCTCGATTGATGGTTAGTAGGGTGGCGTTGGCTGAGATTCTACCCCGAGGCCTTTCGGTTAACTCCCCGGTGTCTCTTGAGCTTTATATGGGTAGGGGGCGACAAGCCTTACGGTAGCGCCTCTCGGTGTGGCATCTACAGAATGAAGAATATGATACACATATGAGAGAGGCCATTAACCAATACCTAACCTTAAGTGAGGGGTCGGTGCCTAGCACTGCGACTCTATGGGAGGCTCTGAAGCCTACCCTGCGAGGCGTGGACATATCCTGGTGTGCGGCGCATCGTAGGAAGCGTATGGAGGATTTGACGCGGGCGGAGGCTGATCTAGAAGCGCTTGAGCGCCGGGCTCGGGAGGAGGTAGATGGACGGCATGTGCGACAACTACTTCTGGCCCAACAGTCCTGTGCCGTCCTCCTGATGGATGAGGCCCGCTAAGTTTGGTTGGCGACACGTAGCAAGATATATCAATGGGGGACAAGTCCGGCAAGATGCTCCATCGGCTCTGTCAGGGCACCTTTCATTCCCAGGCCCTTCCAGGTATTCGGGACGAGGTGGGAGTGCCGATTACTGACCCCGCTGCTATAGCAGAGAGCTTCGCTACATACTATGCAGATCTATATGCCCCCCCTCCCCCTGGGAGTGTTTGCCAGCGCCCACCGTCGATAAATTCCTAGCCGATCTACTGCCCAAAGCGGTTTCGGACGAGGTGCGTGACCAATTGGAGCTCCCCCTGAATGACGAGGAGCTGGGCACGGCTTTGGGTGAGTTCAATTCCGGGAAGGCTCCTGGACCCAATGGGTTCCTGAGTGAGTTCTTCAGATGCTATAATATAAAAGCTGGCCCCTTATTATCGGGTGGTGTTCGAGGAGGCTCGGGAACAGGGCCTGCTTCCCCCGGATTGGAGGCATGCTGAGGTGGTGGTGTTCCTTAAGCCCGGCCGGCCCCCAGAACAACAGGCCTCCTATCGCCCCATCTCTCTCCTAAACGTGGAGGCTAAAATCCTGGCCAAGGCGTTGGCCAATCGCCTCTTGCCTCACATCTTGACACTTGTACATCCCGATCAAGCGGGGTTCATGCCCCAGAGGGCGACCAGGCATAACATAAGGCGGGCGAATATCGCGGTGGCGGCTGCTCGACAGACTGGGGGTAATCAGCGGCACTCCTTTTAGCTGACATGGACAGGGCATTTAATTCCCTCAGTTGGGTATACCTATTTGCATTACTGCGCAGACTTAACTTTGGCCTACGCTTCCTTTCCTACCTCATGCTCCTCTATACAGATCTGACAGTGACGGTGCGGGTGGTGGATGCGGTCTCTTCCACATTCACGATCCAGAGGGGTACTCTGCAGGGATGCCCCCTATCTCCATACTTATTCGCCCTAGCCATGGAGCCGTTGGTGGCATGGGTGCGCATTGATGCGCAGGTTCGGGGCTTCGAGTGGCCTCCGGGTCTGTCCGACAGGATTGCTCTATACGCGGACGATGTCCTGTTTTTTCTCATAGCGTTGGACGGGGCTGTGTCTCCTGCGGATCATACAGATCTTTGGAGAGACTATGGGATTATATATGAATCCCCGTAGATCTACACTGTGGGCTCTGGGAGATCGACCGAGGGTGGGCAGTTGGGCGAATACGATCCAGCTAGCAGTTGGGGGTCTGAAATACTTAGGGGTGTTCCTCACGGACGTGCCAGCCATCTTCTGGGAACGGAACCTGGCCCCGGTATGGGAGCAAGTCCGTGCAGTTCTTAAGTTCTGGGCGCGTATGCCTGGCAGATCAGCAATTTTCAAGATGGTGGCGCTTCCTCGGCTGCTCTACCAGCTACAGAATCACCCGTACCCGATCCCACCTAGATGGTTATGGCTGGTGAACTCTATGCTTGGGCAATTTCTGTGGGAGGGGGGTAACGCGCGTGTGGCTCTGCGAACATGCTTTCTATCCACTTATTGTGGAGGACTTGCGTCCTTAGGCTTCCTCTCGTATTACCAGCCCTCACACCTACTTGTCCTCAATGAATGGTGGTACGGCGACAGGAGAGACTCAGCATATGCGCTAGAACGACGACTTATGGGGTCCAATACACTACATACCATTTTGTATTAGGCGCCGCTGCGGAGTGGTATGCTGTCTGCCACGCGGGTGGTATTCCTGGTATGCAGGCAGGCTTTGTACCGCATGGGTTGGTGGAATACCCTGACTAGGGAGACCCCCCTTTGGAATAATGGTCGCCTGCCAGAACGGGCAGCCTTACAGGGATTACGGGGATGGGACGATAGTCGTATTTCGACTCTGGGAGATGTTATGAGGAGCACGACACTCAAGTCTTTCCGGTATCTACAGAGGAAATTTTGTATGCCCAGTTACAATTCTATAGGTACCTCCAGTTTCGCCACGCGCTGTCCCCTAGTCTGGAGGGTTTGGAATCTCTCCCTGAATTTAGTCCACTGGAGGCGAGGGTCTTTATGGGGGATCTAGAGACCAAAAAGATCTCCCAGATCTATCAATCCCTAGTCACACATTGCTCTACCACACTTAAGCTGCGAGGGGACTGGGAGAAGGATCTGGGCACCCTGGAGGAGGAGGACTGGAGGGAGGCCCTGGCGGCTCCACGGGGAGCGGCTATAGCGATGCACCTTCGCCTCACCAATTTAAATACTTGCACAGGCTCTATTTTACCCGGGTTCGACTGTACCGAGCGGGATTGGTTGCCTCCCCAGAGTGTCTTAGATGTGGTCGGGAGGAAGGCACATTCATGCATACTATCTGGCAGTGCCTCTCCCTGGATCGCTTTTGGAGGGGAGTGTTCTCCTGCCTATCGGAGGTCCTGGGGTGGGAGCTCCTGCGGAAGCCGAGGCTAGCTCTGCTCCATGTTATGGAAGGAATAGGGGGTAACATCTTCAAAAGACCCCTCATGCAACTAGGCTTCACATTGGCAAAGCGAGATATTGCCAAGGCGTGGAAAGCGCTGCGGGCCCCATCGGTGGCCGCATGGAAGAATGGCTTTGACTTTTGCATGGGGCTGGAAAAGCCTGTCTTTGTGGCCAGGGAATGTCCGCCTAAACATTATAAAATATGGAAATGATGGGCGGATTACCGGGGTCTGTGGCTGGAGCCGCCAGTGGCTGTAGAAGCTCATTAAATGGGATGATTTCTGATGTACACAGGGATGTGACGGTGCAGGGCAGGGGGGGAGATTCGGGGGGGCGTGTGTTATCGTGCTACGACTCTATTGCTATACATAAAGGCTGTGGCCAGGACTATGCGGACTTGGTGCAACTTCAGGGTAGAGGGAGGGGGGAGTTGACAAATAAAAATATGTTTAAAAAAAAAATACATAACATTGGACATCGGAACAATGAGGATGCTATTTTAAAACGTTGTGAAACTGTCATGTATTACATGATTTACTGATTCATAACATTTTAAATATCTGATACAAATAGAAAGCAATGTTTGTGTGGGCTCTTTTATTTCAGGAACTTATAGCAGCAGAGGTGTGTGTAGTGTGTGTGTAGTGTGTGTGTGTGTGGTGTAGTGTGGTATTTCAAAGGCCCAAAAGTTTCAAGGTCGCACTCAACTGCCAATTTACCATTTCGGTTTTGGTCACAAGGAAGCCAGCCTCTGCATATCGGGTAAAATTACTTTATTGTTCCCAAATGCGTTTCGCGGCAGCAGCCTCTTCTTCCGTGGGCAGGCTGAAAAACATGTGACATAGAGTGCGTGCGCTTTTTGTATGCTGCCCTCAGCGAAACGCGTTTGGGAACAATAAAGTAATTTTACCTGATATGCAGAGGCTGGCTTCCTTGTGAACAAAACCGAAAGGGTAAATTGACAGTGGAGTACGACCTTGAAGCTTTTGAAATACAATGAACTTGCACGGTTGTCCTGCCTTGGTGGTCTACACCATCTTATAAAAGAGGCTGCGCAAACAGGAACTTTGCTGACTTGCGACATAGCGCTGCCAATTTGGAATTAATGAGCCTGTCCTGCATTACGGGGCTCACTGGAGAGCTTTTCAAAGAAATGAAGATTGCTGTAAGAAAATTAATTGTTACACGGAATAAACAACCACATGTCCCTGCATGCACCAAAAAGGACCCACTCTGGGCAGAATACAAAAGCGCATGCACTCTGTCACATGTTTTTCAGCCTGTCCACGGAAGAAGAGGCTGCTGCCTCGAATCGTGTTTGGGAACAATAAAGTAATTTTACCCGATATGCAGAGGCTGGCTTTCTTGTGAACAAAACCAAAATGGTAAATTGGCAGTTGAGTGCGACCTTGAAGCTTTTGGGCCTTTGAAATACAAATATATATATATTTTTATGTGTACATTTGCCTTATGTACTTTAAGTGAATGATTCTAAAGCCGTCTTCTCTCAGGCACACTCTGTGAGCTAGATCAGCATTCTAAGGCCAGATGTACAAAGCTTTTTTACGTTCGCAAAATGCCATATTTGCAGAATTGGTCCTCTGAATGCAAAAATAAATTTTTAAATGTATGAAGGCCCAATTGTGATTTGTTAACCTGATACCGAATCGCACTCTGGGTTTGCGATTCGATATTACCAAGGAGCTTTTTTAGGCCGTCTCTTCCTAATAACTAATCACAGTGGTATGTGTGAATGTTTTGCCACCGAAATGTGGTCCCAAAACATTCACATTTTACCACCTACTACAAGTAGGAGTTAACACATTCACATTTGTGAAGGGGTCCCCTAGGGACTCCTTCCCCTTTGTGAATGTTTGTGCTGCTAAAAAAATGTAAGAGCAGGCAGTGGTCCCAAAAAGTGTATGTATATAAATAGATAGATATTTTTAAACTCATTCTATTTTACTGTAAGAAAAGCGGCTCCATTTATAAATAAAGAAAAAAAAATGAATTTTCTTTGTTGAAAAGCAATCACAGATGTGGTGTTCTACTGACGCCAGTAGGCCACCTTCCCTGTGATTTTTGTGATTCCCAATAGGACGCAAACTGAGACCTACCTCATTAATATTCATGAAGTAGGTCTATTTGCGACCCACTAGCAATCGCAAAATATGATTACCTACGTACATCTGGCCCCTATTTCCTTAGCACCTATTATTGGAAGAAGGTCTAGTGGTATGTGGGTTGATACTGTAATTATAATTACATTTGTTATTTATTTATAAAGTTTAATATAGCTCGAACATGATCCTGAGGGATATCAGAGCGCTTTACAATAGGAGGGAAGGAAGCTAATAAGTTGCAGTATCGACATCACTTAAGTTAAATACATCAAACATTTACAACATAAACGGGTCAATAAAAAGTAAAACAATAAGTGGTACAAGGAGTGTTGAACGGGGAGCAAATGATATGTTAAAAGACTGGTAACACTCAGTGCAGGTCGTAAGTTTGTAAAACCAGAGCCTTAGAACAGATGATCCAGAGCTAATTAAGGTAAGAACTTGTTCATAAAGAATATTTTAGCTTCCGATTTGAAAGCAACCGTGGAGGGGTTTCTGCGTACTTCCGGTAGAAGAGAGTTCCAGATCTTAAGGGCAGCGCCGGACAATGCTCGGTGGCATTTTTTCTTTTAGCAAAAGATCCGTGGTTTCAGGAGTAACGAGTTAGCACTTCTTGAGGGTCTACAGCCTCCGGATAGTTCTAGCATTTGCGCTAGATAACTGGAGGTTTTCGAGATGGAGGGCTTTATGAGACATGCAGGCAATCTTTAGCTAAATTCGTGCTTCAAAGGGCAACCACAAGAGATTTTAGGACTGTGGATATGTGCGCCTTTCTTTTGGTACCCGTAACCAGTCTGGCAGCAGCGTTCAATGAAGCCCTTAGAGGGGCCAAGGTATATTTGGCTAGGCCACAGAGCTTAGCACTACTGTAATCTAGTCCCGGCAAAACAAGCGCTTGGACTACCTGCTTGAAATCTGCTTGAGGGAGCAAAGGTTTGATGTTCCTGAATGTCCTCAACAGGAGATTAGCTCCCTTGCACACATTGCTGATATGATTCTTCATGTTCAGATGCTTGTCCAGGTTGATTCCGAGGGAGTTGGCGGAGTCAATGATGAGGGGGGAGCTGTTGATGAAAGTGAGGTGGTTCATCCAAAGGTCTAACTTGGGGGATGTGATTTGAAGGCGAAATGAGAAGGTTCACACAAAGGAAAGTGCACCCAAGACTTAGTCCCAATAAGTACATATATTCCAGAATAATTTTTCTTCTTTTATTTTAGAAACAGCAAACAGCCAACGCGTTTCGTTCCCTTTGCCACAGGAGCTTCTTCAAGGCTTATAATCAATAGATGGATATAAATCCTTCAATGAAACATGACTGAAGCAGAACACTCAAAATTCAGTTTGCCGCATAGAGTAAAAAGAATAAGATCTTCAATGTTGAAGGTGCAGATTGGAGCCCTTCGGGGGAAATAAGTATTTTAAATCGAATGCAGTCCCTCAGAAAGGCAAAAGTCCATATAAAGGTTTAAAAATCAAAAAGGTCCTGATGTGACGGACGGCATGATAACCGGCAGGTCGCTAAGTCTAAGTCTTGGGTGCACCTTCCTTTGTGTGAAATTTCTTGGACTTCTTGAACATCTAACGACGGATGTTGGAAGGTGTTGCACCAAACTGAATATAACAATTTTGAAACTTGGGAATTGAAGTGCTTAACCTTGGTCTGTCGTTGGTGTTGCTTTATTTGTACGCAAAATGAGATGGTATTCTGTTTTGGAGGTGTTGATCAGGAGGTGGTTCTCGGTTAACCAGTTTTGAGTAGACGTTAGAGTAGTGTTGAGTGATATGAAGTCATCCGGGGAGGATATTTTCAAGTAGAGTTGCTTATCATCCGCATACATGTGGAAAAGAATGTTCGTTGAATTTAGTGTATTGGCTAAAGGTTCTAAGAATAAGTTGGAGTATAGGAGATAGGGTATACCCTTTCGGGACCCCCATGGAAATTGGAGAGGGCTGGGAGAGAGTGGTTCGCCTTGATTCTTTGTGATCTATGGTAGAGGAAGGTCGAGAACCAATTCAACAGTCGACCAGAGAGGCCCATCCTGTTCTTCGCGAGTTCAGTATCGATGAGTCTGTATTTCTCCGCAAAAAAAGACAGCCAGTTCATCGCATGAGGGTGGGCTGGCTCCAGAGTCATGTCAGAGTGGAGCTTTCACTGATTGCTGTTTAATCAGTTCAAAAACTTTCTTGGGGCTATTAGCGGCTTGATCAAGTTGGGATCGAAAATATTCTGCCTTAGCGCTCTTGATTAGTTTGTTGTACGAACTTCTAACTTCTCTAAGGAGTTTTAGCTGTTCCGGGGAGGGTTTGGATCTAAGGTTGCGTCGTTCCGAGTTTAAGTTGTCGTTGAACCACGGTTTGGATATTTTAGATGAGGCATTTTTTTGTTGTAGTGGTGCAATGGAATCCATGATGCTAGATCTAATTGAAATGTAAAAGTCGGTGAGTACCTGCACCTCAGACATGTCGGCTATGGAGGACAGGGCATCTTTACAGTGGGTTGCTAGTTCATCTGTACTGATAGATCTAAGGTCTCTTTTCCAGATCTTTGATTTTGTTGGTTGAGACTTCCTCAGAGACACCTCCCTGTTAATATAAAAGATCCAGTGATGGTCGGACCAATTGCATGGGGTAATGGTATCCAGTGTGATGGTGTGTCCTTTGGTGATGATGAGGTCTAGAGTTTCTCCTTTAATGTGGGTTGGCCGGTCACAATGTTGTATCAACTCATGATCACTTAATAATGATTTAAGGCATGTTACAGCTTGGTCATTGGGGGGGAAAGTCCAGTGAAGGTTGAAATCACTGAGGAAGATTTGGGACATTCCGAAATCGCCATTGGCAGAGATGATTTCCATTAAATGTTCGATAAAGAGGAGATTGTACCCCGGGGGTGATAAAGTGTGAAGTTTGCACACCGGCCGGTTGTTACTTGAAATGTTGAGACGGAGGTATTCGCAGGAGGATGGCCTAGAAGACTCAGAGTGGAAAACAGAGAGTGAGCTCCAATGTATTCAAGCTAGGCCACCACCCAGCTTCAAAGCTCTGTCTAGATGAATTATGTCGTGGGTAGGAGGCACTAGAAGGTCTAGGATAGGAGTGGAGGAGGGATTGAGCCAAGTTTCGGCGAGGAAGATGATGTCTAAATCATTCTGTTAGATGAGGTCGAAGATACCAGAGGCGTGTTTACTGGCTGACCTGCAGTTGAGTAGTACACATTTAAGTTGCACCGGGGTAAGGGGGGGGATGGAGTCTGGATGATCACTCTCATGAGGTTGTCATTATTAATGACTCTAAGATTGTGAGGGGGTTCTCTGTTCGGATTGGGGAGGATGGCTTGAATATGTCCCGGAGGGAACTTGTTGAGGTCTATAGAAGGCTAGTGAGAGTTGAGTAGGTCATCGATATCCTTCGGAGCAAGATAGGTCTTCAGTGGTGTGAGGGGGCATTAGGTAAGGGTAACGTTTTCAAGATATAGGGGAGGGACATTCCAGGGCGAACTCTACCACTTGGGGGTGTCTGGGCAGTTTCGCCGAAGAGAGGAGGTAGCTGATCAAGGGGAATTGTTAAAATAAGAGGGCTTTCAGTTCATGAAGTCCAATGGAAAGAAGGTGCAACTGGAGAGCTATATCGTCCAGGCGCGCCTACATGTCTGGGTGCTGGTGGGGGGGGGGGGGGTAGAGATGGTATGTTAATTACACTTAATATAGCGCACAACTCCCCCTGGGGCATCTTGGCTCTGCCTACAAGCAGCTAGCATGCAACCTCCGGAGAGAAATCACTTAGAATAAGGAGGCTTTCAAAAGTGCCCTGAATTGACAATAGTTAGTGCAGACACGAATATGCAGAGGTAGTTTATTCCAATAAAGTGGAGCTAGATAGGAAAAGGCTGTACCACCACAACTAGACAAGCGGATGCAGAGTACACTCAACAAGGCTTTGTCCTGTGATCTTAAATTTCTGGTGGGTAGGAACCATTTAAGTTTCTGTTGAAGATAACTGGGGCCTCTGCCCCTTTAGTTATTATAGGTGTCAGCAGTTCTTGAAAATGCTTCTGTTCAAGTCATGTGAGCTGTAGATCACATGTTTTGCATACTCCTGCCATCTAGGGTTGGGTCCGGATGTTTGCAAGTTGTTTTTGTTCAAAGAAGTCTTTCCAGTTACGCGGTAGGCGACTCCTTCTTTTGGTGATAGTGCGCATAAGCATCGACTCCATTGCTAGATTGGTTATTTCCACCATCAGGTTTGGACGAGTATTGCTGCGTTCCGCTTAGGAATCGATCCTCAGGTTCCACCTCGGTGCGTACTTACTGTACTTCAACGGTATTGTTTTCGAACGCGTTTTCTCTTTCCGTGATTCGATTCGAATTCCAAGAAACTTCGACATTTTGACAGGAAGATCTGCGGGCAGCCTTCTAGCCCATCCGCTTCCGTTCGGCTCCTCATCGATGGAACGGACTTCATTTAAATTCTGTCCCCTTTGCCACGTGAAATATCAACGTATGGACTCTCATCCGGTGTGTAATTTGTGCTTGTCCCCCGAGCTCAAAGAGCAACACTGCGACGCGTGCCACTCCTTCAGGTCAAAGGAAACTCTCAGTGATCGTCTGGCTCGATGTCGAGAAATGCAGCGGAATACCATGTGGTGGAGCTACATAAAGAGTCTTTAGAGGAAGACTTTCTCTTTTGACACTCTAAGATCCCATAAATCCAGTCAGACACTGACCATGCTCAAGGGTATGTTAAGGCACACCGGCGATATTTTCAAAGATTCTCTCCGTGCCAGAATCCTTACTCCTAGAGTAGATAAAAAATATAAATGTTTCCCCGCAGATCCTATATTTCGTAAGGGTCAGTTACTACTTGACTCTTTAGTGGTATCAAATGCTAGAAAGAGTGCCAACTCTCAAGCATCTGGGGTGCCCCTCCCCCAGATAAAGAATCACAGTTTTTCAATGCTTCCCATAAATGGGTGGCTGCGCAAGAAGCTAACCAATGGTGTATCGCTAATACGCAGGGCTTACTGGCAAGATAAGCTAGAGCCCACTGGGACGAAATGGAACAATTACTTCAGTTTCTCCCAGAGGAACATAAGGTAAAGGCTCAGGATTTAATCCAGGAAGGCAAACTAATTTCTAATGCCTCTATCAGATGCGCTCTAGATGCAGCTGACGCAGCAGCTAGAGATGTAAATACTCGCATCTTACTACGACGACACACATGGTTGTGGATATCCGGATTCAAACCTGAAATCCAACAATCCATCCTGGCTATACTCTTTGATGGAAAAATCTTTTTGGCCCTGAGGTCGAACTAGCGCTTAAAAATGAAAAAGGACACCTGTGTAGCAAAATCGATGGGAGCACTTCAATCTCCCTCAAATAGATGTTGCTTTTGGTGCTCTTTTTATAGGGGAGGGTCCAAGTCCACAGGCACTGACCAAAACACTTCCTCCTACAAAGGCAATTACCAATCCTCTTTTACAAGAGGATTTTTCAGAGGAGGTAATAGGGGAAACAGTCCCAGAGGTAGAGGTAATAATACACCTCGCACTTCCCCTTCCTCTGTGGTAAATATTTCATTACCGGTACTATTTTTTATGCGGTAAAGTCTAGTAAGAATAACTCAGTAAATATAAGAGGCAGAATCCGTGGTATTAGAGGTTTAAAAAGGCTTTATTCCTATACAAAGGAATGCAATTCGAATTTGCAGGCTTCTATTCCATCACCACGAAAGTTCAGGAAGGAAGGGCATACATTGACAGATAATCGGTTTTATAGGAAAATGCATTTACAGTGAAACAGATGCAAGAGGCGTAACAGCTGATAATACAGATAAACTGTGCATACGTAACTAATAGAGGCGGTCATATGGGCGTAATTTAATAAACGTCATTATACATGATGGGTGGATCCATAAAAGAATCCTGCAATGTCAGCAGAAATATTTGGCAGAGATGCGCGCGCAGCCGCATGACGTGTGATTGACGTGTAACTAGAGGGTGAAGGGGACTTGACATTTAGCTCTACATGTGGAGACAGAAGTCTGGGGGTCATGTCAACCTAATCCCAAATCATATCTAATATCCTATGTTTAAAGAACTGTGTTATCCAAAAGGAAAGGTCTCTAGGATAGAATCTATTCTATACTGCCTGTTAGTGCGTGTACAGGCGTCTAAGTGTCTACATGAGATGCGAGGGGGTAGGAATATTCCATGGTAACGGGGCCTATGAATTACTTGCATGAGGACAGCGAGGCCTGGCCCTTTGCACGGTAGCTGGAGGAAGGTTTACCTAAACTGCTAGACAGGAATGCATCGGATGAGGAGCGGAGCAGATAATCTTGAAGGTGAAATACAGTTTTTGGCAGGCAATATGCTGGATCAGGCACCGTTAGCCGCGCAGGAAGGAGGACAACGTTTATGGATACAGATGCAGGCTCAGACTGGAGCTTTCAGAGGCAGAAGGCAGGAAAAGGCTTGATGACAGAATTCAGGGCCTACTCGCCTGAATCTGTAAAATGTGGAAAGTGAACCATATAAAGTCGGTGGCCTTTCATACTTAGGAATGGAATATCTGACCCATTCTTGGCGGAGCTGAAAGAGGACATGTTGACGGTGGACGCACATATATTTGCGTCTTTAAAACTGGAATTGGAGGGAACATACATGTACGTATAGCATGCACATAGAGCCGTTGGGGTCTACGATAGGGGACATAACTGATCACAAAATTCATATTTCCTCATTCCCTCCTTGTCCCCTACGGACCCTCAGGAGATATCGATCTTCATCAATCCATCGATCTGTTCATATAGCATCATTTGTTCTTCTTTCTTCTTCCGGGATCTTGAACGAAAACGTGGATGTGGGATACACGATGTGGCACACAGACCACAAATCGCTGGCCCACATTGTAGACATAAGCAGCAACTGAATAGTATGAGAAAGCCAATACCTAGGAAGGATAGGATTCTCCATCCCCTGGCTGACAACACGCCCCAGAACCAACCGGACCAAGTCCAGGTGCCTGGACTCTGGTGTATCTGGCTTATAATCTTATGAAGGCAGGTTATGGCTTTATATACTGACGGCAAATTTTCTGGTATGAAAATGCAGCAACTTGATCCGATGACCCTGCAAGCTCCGCCCCTATCGACCAGGATGACGTCAAGGACAAGACGATTTTGAAGCACAACAATCCGCATAGCAGACTGCTCTTCTGTTAAATTGCCTAAGGTGGAAATAGTCTCGTTCACTACTGCTTCAAGGGTTCTGGTTAATCTACGTATCAGCTTACTATTAGTGACTGTACCTATATAGGGAAAGAACCCTTTATTGAAATCTGTGTATTTTTCCCATGCTGTTTCAGTGTAATCGACAATTGGGAGATCTCTCTGTTGTCTATTGTGTACTAAATGGGTATTTCTGTGATAATCAGGAGGAGCTAGGAAAACAGGTGGCAGAAGGAATGCTATGTAACAGGTACCATCCCAATCTAAAGGTAGACATATATATGCGGTCTGGCCACATATGAAGTAGGAATGATGGGAAGCTCTAAATGTAGACTTGCCTTGATCCCTGAATTTTATTACAGTGTTGCATTTACTATGGCCCATGTGTATGGAACCATTCTTTTGTACACATAATTCCCCTTTTACTGGGAATACTGACATGGCGGGCAAGATTGGTGTAGCTTCAGATTCAACGTTCAGGATCATGAGGTTAAGTGTAAAATTACCTAATCCATATACTTCATTTTCTAGATCAGTTCCTGTTCTTTTGGGGAGTCCCTCCTTGTTAGGGTAGCAGACTTTAAGCAAAACTAGGTTCAGGTTTCCCCATACCCAGTTGTCTTGATAAACTGCGGAATTTGAATCTAGGGAATTAATCAAACTAAACCATGCTCCACAGGAGCCATTGTGTGTGAACGGATATGGAAAGAGGGGCAAAACTCCCTTATAGTTCTGATAGGGAGGGAGTCGACCACATATCCAACAATTTGTGGCATTGCTGGTCTGATGGGAATGATGTAACATACTAATGAATGTGTTGTTGCGCAGCGCAAATCTATAGGACAACTCATGCGAAGGTAATTCGCTAAAAGAATGTTCTGTAGTTACATTGTAAGCACGCTTAAGAATAGGGTAATACATATGCAATAGTATGCTGAAAATAATGATCAGAAGACTTAGAAAAAACAAAATTAATAGTGTTACTGTGCAGTGACTACGAAGTGATTTACAATACGCATGCTTTTTAAGCTGCATCTGCTGATTTCTTTCTCTATTCCGGTCTAGAGGATACATGTCAGAGACAAATTCAACCGATTCACCTTGGAGAGGACTTAAACAATCAAATTGTCTGACTTGCTAGACCTCAATTTTAGTTTGTAAAGTTCTGGTTTTGACTGCTCAACCAAGGGGAGCTTTGAGTCTGTCTGTGAGGGAATACAAGGTTGAGTATTCACACTGGATGGTAGTCCATAAAATTTCTTGATATGACTCGAGTGCAACCACCCTTTACGACCCTCAATCTTCACGGCTGTCCTTGTAGTTAGTAGAACTAGCTTCGGCGACTTCCACCTAGGCTCCAGTTGGGTCTTCCGGTCGAAATTCCGGACCAGAACCAGGTCACCAGGAACCACGTCATGGGGCTTCACCTCAGTATTATCGGGAAAAGCTGCGGCTACCTGTGAACGACAAGATTGTAGTGCAGACATCAAGGAAGCTAGGTAATCTGTCAGCATATTACAGTCAACATCAGTGATTTTGCGAGGTACAGGCGTCCCCCACATATTTGGTGGTCTACCGAAGATCACCTCGTACGGGGATAGCCCTGTTCGAGAATGTGCTACCATTCTCATGTAAAAGACCGCAACTGGTAAGGCTACTATCCAATCGACACCTTTTTCCCTACATATTTTGGACAATCTAATTTTCAGGGTTTGATTATGACGTTCCACGAGACCTGCTGCCTCGGGATGTCGGACACAGTGGAATTTCCATTGGTAGCCTAACAAAAGGGAAACGTGTTTCATTAGTTCGGATGAGAACGGCTGGCCGTTATCTGAGTAGACAACACGTGGTAAACCGTACCGTGGGAAGAATTCTCGAACTAACTGTTTGGCAGTAGTCGGGGCGGTGTAATCTGAAACCGGGTAGGCTTCTGTCCAACGGGAAAGAGCACAGACAACTACGAGAACATATTTGAATCCTCGACATCGTTCCATCTGGATATAATCCATCTGGAGGACTTCAAAAGCATGATCGGGAGGTTGAAATCCACCCTGCTCTACGGGGATGCTTTTACCTGGATTAAACTGACAACATATCATACAGGTACGAACTTTTTGTTTAGCTGCTGCTCGCAAGTGTTTGTTGAACCAAATGTGTTGAATGCTGTCTAGCATAGCTTTCTCTCCTAGGTGCGCTGGACTATGTATTGTATTAATGATGACTTGAACCATGGAGTCGGGAAGAAACCATATAGATTTTTCCTTCGTCATCCATCCTTGATCCGTTTGGATCCCTCCTAATTCAGTCCATTTCTTTATTTCTTCTGGTGTAGCATGTGTCTGTATGTCAATTACATCAAGGGCGGGATCCTTAACTGTCATGCAATGTGTTGGTGTCGGAACTATTGTCTTTGTCATGTCAGTTGTGTGAGTCTGATTCTGAGCAGTCTGTTTAGCTGTTCTGTCAGCTAGGTCATTACCCTGAGAAATGATATCGGTAACTTTTGTGTGGGCTTTGCATTTCATAATCGATATTGCAGTAGGTAGATGAATCGCGTCTAATAGGGCTTGAATGAGGGGTCCGTGTTGGATGTGGGCACCGTGAGAAGTTAAATAACCTCTCTCTCGCCATAGTACGCCGAAGTCATGGACGACTCCGAATGCATAACGTGAATCTGTGTATATGTTGACTTTCTTATTCTTGGCTTGAATACAGGCTTGTGTCAGAGCGATGAGCTCTGCTGCTTGAGCTGACAAAGTGTTAATACAATTTGTTTCAATGACTTCAGTGTCTGTTGTGACTGCGTAAGCGGCCACTAACTCTCCTGTACTTGTTCTCATACATGACCCATCTACATACAATGTCAAGTCTGGATCTGACAAAGGGATATCTGTCAAGTCTTGTCTGGGTTTCGTCGTGATAGTAATGACTTCGACACAATCATGTGCCAATGGATCTGTTCCGCCCACTGGTAACAGTGTGGCAGGGTTTAACGTATTACAACGTCTGATTTCTATATGTGGCTGAAACAATGTCAGTTCGTAACCAGTGAGTCTCGCTATAGTCAAGTGTTGTGTTTGTGTGCGGTTCAAGAGAACCTCTACTGCGTGTGGTACTTGTACTGTCAATTGGTGTCCTAACACTATGGCATCGCTTTGTCTGATAGCTAAAGCTGTTGCTGCCACCGATTTCAGGCACGCAGGAAGAACCTGAGCTACTGGATCTAATGTACTAGAGAAATAAGCACATGGTTTGTGTGATCCTGCTTGTTCCTGAGTGAGTACTGACAAGGCAGTACCTTCGCGTTCTGTAACAAAGAGTGTAAACCGTTTACTGTAACATGGTGTTGCTAAAACAGGTGCTTGGCATAAAGCTTTCTTTAAGCTTTCAAAGGCGTGTGTATGTTCTTGAGTCCAAGGGAGGACAGTCGATGTGGCTGCCTCCTGTGTTGTTAACTGGATGAGTGGTTTTGCTAGAAATGCATATTGAGGGATCCACTGCCTACAGTATGAAGTGAGGCCTATAAATCCCGCACCTCTTTTTGTGTCTTGGGTGGTGGCATGTTAGCGATTAACTGGATACGGTCGGGTGTAAGCTGCCTTCCCTCCTTGGACAGCGAGTGCCCAAGGTAAACAACTCGCTGGACACAGAATTGCAGCTTAGAAGGGGACACCTTGTGCCCCTTGTCGGCCAGAAATTTTAAAACAGTCAGTGACGCTTTTTCACATTCAGGTTCGCTTCGGGCGGTGATCAGCAGATCATCGACATATTGAAGCAAGGCAGTGTTAACTGGCATGTGGATACTGTCAAGTTCTCGTTTCAGTGCTTGGCTATAGATGCTAGGGTTTTCTGTAAATCCTTGAGGTGCGCGTGTGAATTTAAAGCTTCGTCCATTTAAACTGAATCCGAACAGATATTGACTTTCCGGATCTATTGGGACGCTAAAGAAAGCATTCTTGAGATCAATTACAGTGAAGAACGTTGCTTCTGAGTCAATAGCTGTTAGTAATGACGAGATATCTGGGACCACAGGGTATTGTGGTACAATACATTTATTTAATTCGCGCAGATCAATAACTAATCGATATACTGATGGTGCTTTTGGATCCGTTCTTTTAAGAATCGGAATTATCGGGGAATTACATACATTGGAGTCGGTTTCGACAACCACTCTTTGTGCAATGAGCTCGTCAATGATTTGCAGCAAAGCCACAACAGCATCGGGTGGTAACTTGTATTGTCGCATTCGTGGTAGTATTACTCCTGTTTTTAGTGTGACACGATATGGTGTAATATTCATGCAACCAACATCAGTGGGGCCTTGTGCCCATAAATGTGTAGGTAAATTCTGCAGTCGGTGATCCATGTCTCTGGACACGTAGTGACCTTTGAAGTCACGTAGAAATAGTCGTACTCCTTCCGGAGAACAACATATTATGGCTCCTAGGGCTTTCAATGTTTTTATACCTAACAAGTTTTCTGGACAGGATTTGGTAAGCAATAAATCTGTAGTACGTGTCAATGGACCGATCGTAAGTGGAAGAGGTTGTGTTACGTCATTTATTATAGGTTTTCCTGAGAATCCAAGGGAAATATTTTGTGAGCCTGAGAGGGGTGCACCTGGAACTTCACTGCGTCTTATAGTTGTTCTGCTTGCCCCTGTATCAAGTAAAAACTTTCTGTCTTCCCCTAATAGTTCACTATGTACATAAGGTCCCTCTTGGTCTACAGGAACCTCAATAAGGGGTAAGCCAACTTCCCTCTCTAGGCTATTTCATGTATATCGCTGATAATCGGGATAATCTGCTTGTGCATACTGATACATCTGTTGTGTTGTTGCTTGTGTTGCAGCAATAGGCTGCGCTTGTGGTGGTGCTACGGTCTGTTGCGGAGCTCCCTGTTGCGGAGCTAGTTGTTGCGGAGCTAACCTAGGTTGTGCATGCTGAGGGATTTGTTGTTGATTCTGATCCTGTCTAGGTGGACGTGGTCTCTCCTGGGTTCTACCTGTAGCAATATTATGTTTCAGGACTGGACAATCGTGTATATAATGACCTGGTTGTTTACAATAGTTGCATGTCCCTTTCGTAGGACCTGCGGAATCACCCTTTTGATGACCATCAGCTGGGACTGACTGAGCAACAAGCATTTTCATTTTTGTATCTTTCATACGTCTTTGTTCGTGTTCTTGTTCTTCTCTAATTCTATTGTGGTGATATTGTAACATCTGTAACATCTGTGATGGGGTATTACCTTGCCAGGTACTTTCGAATTTCAATACTCTATTCTTGACTTGCAGCAGAGAATTTTCAACTAATTTTGTCACAAACAGATGTGGATATGACTCACTACTGGCTTTTATGCCACTATTTATACCAAAACATTTTTCAAATCGGGAATAGAAATCACTAGTGTCTTCATCTGGCTTTTGTTTACAGGCTGATATTGCACCCCAGTCTTCCTTTTTCGTAGTTAATAAACGTGGCAGTACCTGCACTAGTAGTCCTGCTAGTGCTGTAGTCTTTTCCCCAAGTCCTGCTCCTGCAGCTCGGGCCCTTTCTTCGTTTTCTAATGCTGTCCAATCTATCTTTTGGTCTCCCACCTCCCATTCCTTTTCTTTAAGTTTCTCATAAACACCAGCGGGTAATAGGACTTTTAATATTTTCATAATGTCGGGGTAGGTATACTCTCCCATGAGTAACATGTCCTTTATTTCACGGTGGAAACCTGCTGGATCCTTGTCATGGCTGGGTACTACTTTCTTCATTTCTAATAATTCCAGTTTAGTTATAGGCGTGTTCACAAACACGCTTGTAAAGTTATTACCGTCACCTCTGATTGGGTGTACTTCGCGTAACGGGTTCTGTCTATCTATGTGATACATTTTTCTTCCTATGATGGGAACTGGAACGTGTTCTGGGCATACGAAAGTTAAATATTGGTTTCGGAATTCTAGAATCTCTTTAATCAAATCAGTACCTGACCCTCTCCATATATTCGTGAGTAGTTCTGTCAATATGTCAGGTAAGGGTCCTGGATTGGAGTGTTGGCTTTTATATAATATAAGGAGGTGTTGAATCATGTATATACTAGCTAAACGCTGTTCGTATGGGTCAAGATTCAGAAACGTGTGTGCAAGTACATCATCATTGTAGTCGCTGGGACTGTCAGCCCATTGTACTGCTGACCTAGCTAATTCTTGTTCGTCCATGGAATCGAGCATATGGTACCCCCTTCGATCTCGGAGTAATTTATCAGCGGCTCGGAATAGGTGCTCGGGGGATTTTGTATTTAACATAGGATTTGGAAAATGTCTATTATATTCTGGACGTATTGGACGTATCTGATCATTAAAGCCTCTAGTATTATTATGGGGTCTTCCTCTACCTACGTAAGCTATCGTCTCCAATTGTTCTGAATCTTGCTCCTCCTCTTCTTCTGATTCTACTCTCTGTTTCTCGTCTTTCTTTATGTATTCGTTCTACTTCCTTGCGGATTTTTCGACACATGGCGATTATACACGCCTGTCTATCATGTTTCTCTTCTGATATGTTCTGACCCCATTTGACAAGTTTTTGCATGGTATCATGATCTGCCCCGGGCCTGTCTTGATTCCTAATTACACAATTTATGAAAAAACGTAGTAGTTGTCTTTGTACATCCACTTTCTGGTATTCCATAGCTTCGTTAATACTTTCTGAACCTCGCCCTGTTTGGACAAAGCGATATATATTGTCTAGGTGTTCAACCATTCCTGGTATCGTCATTAAATATAATGTAGCTCGTCGTATACGTAGTGATGATATGAGCAATTTGTCCTGTCTACCTGGGACTGGATCGTATCTACAATCCACAAGCTGTTCTTTAAACATGTCGGATGTCGCTAATTGGGGTGTACGTTGGAGTGCTAAATCTCTAAGGGTCTGTTTATTTCTCGGCGGGGTGGCAAACATGTCTGTCGTACCTCCTGTAGCACCATCTGAGGCGCTAGGCACGAAAGGATTCGTTGGACGTAGGATAGAGATTGTGGATGCGGGAAAGACTGTAGAAACGGACGGACCTGTGGGAACTTGTGTACGAGTTTGTAGTTGCGGGGATACAGGCGGATGCTCTTGGTGTTGAACACCATCGGCAAGCGGTGTGGGTGGCATGGCATTAGCATACTCGGGAGCTACGTCATCTAAATAGGAGGAAAGGAAAACGTCCTTTGCTGTTTTGGGATGTGTTTTGGGATGTGCTTTTATCGGGAGTAATGGAGAAGTTAAGTCTTTTGGTATTTCCGGGATAGCCTTAGGTAACCCTTCGGCCAGAAGAGGATACATACCATTCATAAGAGTGTTTCTTTGTCTATCTACTTGTTCTGAGTTTACTCGGGTACCTTCCTCAAGTAATAGATTTACTCGGGTTTTATTTGAATTCTCTCTACCTTTCTCTTCCTGTCTGAGTGCTTTTTCTGTACGTCTATATGATTCTTTACGCCATAATTCAATGGCATCTTTCTGTGACTGTCTGGCTTTCTTTTTCCATAATTCTTCTTCTACTCTCATGATGCAATCTGCATCCCAGGTCCCCGCTACGGGCCATCTCTGACTCTCTGGTAATTCTTTGGTGTAGTCCACCCATAAATCAAGAAATAATACGGCATCTAGGCCATGCTTATGATACATAAAGTATCCTGGAGTGTCCCTAGGTGGAATGGGAACAGCTTCTTCGAGTACCCCTTTTCTGGTTTTGATCTGTCTTAGTTTCGAAAAGAGCGGCATTTTTAGACCTTATTACTAGAACACACTTTATACAATAAACACAATAATGAACAGTCATTCACACCACAATGTATAGAACGTATTAAAACATTTAACATTTAACCGTTTTAACGAACAATGATAACTAATAGAAAACTAGTTACTGACATAATACTGACACTAGATAATACTTATTTATATGCAAGACATACTATATATACTGCTAAACAGTACAGATACACTGCTGAAGCAGTGCAGACCGGATTTGTGTACCCAAACCCGTCTTGACAGGCACAGACTATGTGCACGTTAAATGCCTCCCCGGTAATGGTACTCACCGGGTAGCTCGGAACGGAAAGCCTCGGAACGGAACTGAAACTGGACCGGACTGGACTCGACTTGATTGGACTCGGAACTTCGGAACCTGGTGGGCCTCTGTATACCTCGGATCTTGCTCTCTCAGCTAGGCTCTGGTCGGGATACTTCGCACTTCTCACCGCCTCGTCTGGGTGTTGATCGCAGCCTCAGTCGCCCCCGCTTGGCCGGAGGGAGATACAGGAAATCCTGCAGGTACGCGTTTTTGTCCGTTCAGCTGTGGCAGGAGACCGGGCCTGTAACGCACCTCCGGCGCGTGAGATGAGAAAGTGTCCCTGTTCGGGCGCCAATTTATGTGGTAAATATTTCATTACCGGTACTATTTTTTATGCGGTAAAGTCTAGTAAGAATAACTCAGTAAATATAAGAGGCAGAATCCGTGGTATTCGAGGTTTAAAAAGGCTTTATTCCTATACAAAGGAATGCAATTCGAATTTGCAGGCTTCTATTCCATCACCACGAAAGTTCAGGAAGGAAGGGCATACATTATTGACAGATAATCGGTTTTATAGGAAAATGCATTTACAGTGAAACAGATGCAAGAGGCGTAACAGCTGATAATACAGATAAACTGTGCATACGTAACTAATAGAGGCGGTCATATGGGCGTAATTTAATAAACGTCATTATACATGATGGGTGGATCCATAAAAGAATCCTGCAATGTCAGCAGAAATATTTGGCAGAGATGCGCGCGCAGCCGCATGACGTGTGATTGACGTGTAACTAGAGGGTGAAGGGGACTTGACATTTAGCTCTACATGTGGAGACAGAAGTCTGGGGGTCATGTCAACCTAATCCCAAATCATATCTAATATCCTATGTTTAAAGAACTGTGTTATCCAAAAGGAAAGGTCTCTAGGATAGAATCTATTCTATACTGCCTGTTAGTGCGTGTACAGGCGTCTAAGTGTCTACATGAGATGCGAGGGGGTAGGAATATTCCATGGTAACGGGGCCTATGAATTACTTGCATGAGGACAGCGAGGCCTGGCCCTCTGCACGGTAGCTGGAGGAATGTTTACCTAAACTGCTAGACAGGAATGCATCGGATGAGGAGCGGAGCAGATAATCTTGAAGGTGAAATACAGTTTTTGGCAGGCAATATGCTGGATCAGGCACCGTTAGCCGCGCAGGAAGGAGGACAAAGTTTATGGATACAGATGCAGGCTCAGACTGGAGCTTTCAGAGGCAGAAGGCAGGAAAAGGCTTGATGACAGAATTCAGGGCCTACTCGCCTGAATCTGTAAAATGTGGAAAGTGAACCATATAAAGTCGGTGGCCTTTCATACTTAGGAATGGAATATCTGACCCATTCTTGGCGGAGCTGAAAGAGGACATGTTGACGGTGGACGCACATATATTTGCGTCTTTAAAACTGGAATTGGAGGGAACATACATGTACGTATAGCATGCACATAGAGCCGTTGGGGTCTACGATAGGGGACATAACTGATCACAAAATTCATATTTCCTCACCTCAAGCAAACAGCGACTTTTTAACACTTGCCTCTGACTATTCCACACCTTTTGTAGGAAGACTGCAGGACTTTCTCCCCATTTGGGAATCAACAACAGACAAATGGGTGCTTGGAATTATCCAACATTGTTATTGCCTGGAGCTGATCATCAATCCTCCAAACAGTTCTCCACGATCTCACAATTTCACCAGACCACCAGCACTTGATTCAACTAGAAGTGCAATCTTTTTTACTCAAAGATGCTATAGAACCAGTCCCACTTCAGTACCAAGGGTCAGGGGTTTATTCCCTTTACTTTCTCATACCCAGAAAGGACGGTTTCTTGAGACCTATTCTAGATCTCCGAGTTAAACAAATACATATTGTCAGAGCACTTTCACATGTTAACTCTTCAACAAGTACATACTCTCTTGCAGCGGGACGACTTTGTTTACTGTAGATCTAAAGGATGCCTACTTTCATATTCCAATTCATCCCACTCATCGCAAATACCTCAGGTTTGTGATAAGAGGCAAACATTACCAGTTCAAGGTACCTCCTTTTGGCATCCTCACAGCCCCCCAGAGTATTCACCAAATGTCTTGCAGTAGTAGCTGCTCATCTCAGAAGACCATGTATACATGTCTTCCCATACCTGGATAACTGGTTTATCAAAGCGGGCACTTACCAGAACTGTATACTGCACACTCAGACACCGGTGCACCTACTTCACCAGTTAGGTTTTACAATAAATGCACAAAAGTCTCACCTGTGTCCGTCGCAAGTGCTGTCTTATCTGGGAGCTTCCCTCAACACTCTCAAAGCTCTAGCCACTGCCAATGTAGCCAGAATTGACAAATATTACAATTCGTACCCAACCAATCATTACCTGCCAGAGTCTTCATGCAACTGCTGGGAATGATGGCATCCTGTATTGCAATCGTACCTCATGCAAGACTTTGCATGCGTCCCCTGCAAGAATGTCTAGCTAGTCAGTTGAATGAGTGACAGGGTCTATTAACCGATTTAGTGTTGGTAGACAGCTGCACTCATCGCTCTCTGCAGTGGTGGAACCCTCAAAACTTAGCAAAAGGGCAGCCTTTCATAGACCCGATTCCACAGACTATACTGGCAACAGACGCATCGTTAACTAGTTGGGGTGCCCAACTTCAGCATTACATAGTACAGGGACTATGGTCCGATTATCACAAACGTCCCCACATTAACTACCTGGAACTTCTAGCAGTCTTCCTAACACTCAAAGCCTTTCTCACCCAACTTGTAGGCTAGACTGTCTTAGTTCGCACAGACAACATGCCAGCAATGTACTACCTACAGAAACAGGGAAGGCCTCACTCTCTCCAACTGTCGCGCCTTGCACAAAGCATTTGGAATTGGGCGATTCACCACAAAATCTATCTCCTAGCAGGACACCTTCCAGAAGTAGACCATCAGATTGCAGACCTGCTCAGCAGACACAGGCAGGAAACACACGAGTGGGAATTTGAGGGCTAGTAAAATCATGAATAATTTTGAAGAACCTGCCTGTTCAATTTGATTATTATTAAACACTTCTGCATAGATTTAATTTTCAGGTGGTATCTATACAAGGCTGATGTATAAAGATCTTTGTCCTGACAATTTTTTGTTCTACACCATCTTCTCTCCATTTTTTTACATGCAGATGTTTGTTTTTAGCTCCATTGTGTTCGAAGGAGCAAAGGACCGTTGTTTTGTTGCTCCCTTCCTCTTAAATGGAGCAATTTTATCAAAAGCCGCTGTTCAAGCCTTGTTAAAGTCTACTAACACAGAATTAATGTCAGACACTTTCTTGATGAGCAGGTTGTAACAACTCACTGAAAGTCAGGTGAGACTAAATGCCAGGCTCTCCTTACTGTGTTAATCCCTCCTTTACTTTTCACCAGATTGGTTACTTGTAAGTCCAACGAATGGCCAGCTTGGTGAGTAGGACCAATAATCCGTTGGTTTCATGTCTGCCATAAGCTGCGCCACCCTTGGATTACAGACATTTTCATGGTAATTAGAATTTCCCACAAGAAGAAAGTATTTAGTAGCTAGGACTTGGGTCTCTATTTCTTCTACCAGGTGCTGACTAAAACCCTTCTTAGGCCCTGGTGGGTGATAGATCAAAGCTCCTTTCCAGCTTTCCTTAGAAGAGAGATCCATTTTAAAAAGGCCTAATTCCATGATATCGGAAATAGAGGTGTAGGTCCAGGAAACATGGATTGTGTTTTTAAAAACAATAGCAATGCCCCCTCCTGTTTTTAAACTTCTATCAAGTCTCAGCTGATAGTGTTCAGGATTGGCTAGACTAATAGCTGGGGAATTTGTGGCATTTAGCCACGTTTCCGTAAGAAGACTTATATCTGGGGACAGAGAAGTAATTGGGTCCCATGCTTGAATAAAGGGCTTAGCTAATGACCTGACATTGCAAAGAAAGCTCTTTATACCGATATTGGTGTAGTAAGAGTGAAGTTCTTGACTAGGTTCTAGAGGGGAAACCAGCAAGTGGGTTGTTGGGAACGTTCTCACTGCAAACTAAATTAGATTTAGGCGTATCGAAGTTAATAGCCCTCAGGGTGCATATACATAACCAATAGCCCCATTCAAAATGGCAACCGAGGCAGGACACTGGGCCCTCCAGAACCCCAGGTAAACCATTTTGGCAGTACAACTTGTTTGAGGTACCCAGTCTGTAAGATGCACTTAGTCAATGGAGGGAAGCGGAAAAAACAAAATATTCGGCTAGGTTTATCACTTTTTTTCCCCACAAAGTACCAGGGGTCCTGGCTCCTGGTGACATCAAGGCATGGACGGGCAAAGACTGGCTTGCTTCGCGCCCCCTGGGTGCATCCGCGCCGGCATCCGCTTTTATAGCCAGGCAAGATAGACCGCTTACAAAAAATGGCTGCCAAAGAGGCAGGAAGTGAGGAAACTAAGAGAAGAGGCTTTCTCCACTACAAACAGTTATGGACTGCAGCGGAACGGAAAGCGAAAGCTGCACAATTAAGTGTAAGTCCCGGTAGTACTTAATAAATATAATCAAAGTAGTTAAACATACATATCTCACTGTGCCTCGCAGTTATGCTTGCCTGTGCTGATCCGCATGTCCGCACCAGCATCAGCTTTTATAGCCAGGCAAGCTTGAATGCTAACAAAAATGGCTGCCAAAGAGCCAGGAAGTGAGGAAACTTGAAGAGGCCTTCTCCGCAACAAACAGTCAAGGACTGCCGCCGAACAGAAATATAAGGCGGTGGATTTTTAGAGTAAGTGCGTGTAGTGTTTAAAAAATGTAATCAAAGTATTGAAACGTACATCTTGCTATGCCTCACAGTTATGGTAACATGGAGCTTGCCTGCGCTGATGTATAGCACTTACTACCCTATTATGATTTTTAATGTACCCCAATATAGGCCTGGGTAGTCACCTAACCTTTCACCTGCATTTTCCCAGCCATTGTGCTACATAACGTTTTGGTATGGACCTTTTACCCAGTTAGGTGCTGCATAAATGTTGTGTGGTTTTCCCAGAAAACTAGCCTCATTTATTATGCATGAAGATTCTCGGGATCACTGCAGGATCACCATTTTCTGCAGTATAAATATGTATAAGGGTCTTCCCTTTCGTCGGCCTCGGCCGACATGACACAGCAAGGTAGAACCCCTGAGGGTACCTTTTGGGTATATAAACACCATATCTTTGCAGGGGCGGGCAGAGGAAAAAGACTTCCATGCTGACATGAGACGCTGAGGTTCCTGCACGCAGACACTCAAGGACGCAGTGGTCTGACATCCCTCGCGGGGTGTCCTTCTCGAGACCAAGACGTTCTCTCACACCAGGTAATGTTGGTTTTATCCTAGGGGGATTCTTGGCTCTACACCCTCATACATGCTAGGTAAAGTTGGGTACATCTAGTTAGGGTTAGCATAGTAGGAGTACACATTATTATTGTCATGCCTTTATATACCTGCATATATGCATTGTTTTAGCACATTGGTAGACATCTACTGTCCATTGACTATATTGGTGCTCATAATCATTTATATCTGTTTCTGACTTAAGGTTGGTGCAGCACACATTTTACACTAGAATGACGTTGGCTCAATATATGCTTATTAAAAACACCCCCCATCGTTTATTCTGTGTATCTCTCTGAGACAAAGTGAGCACGAGTGACTGAGCGAAAAGTACTGTACTGTTTCCACAATCCCTGAGGGGTCAGGTTTGTCATGTTCGATAGTTGCCAGAAACTATTCTCTGCTTGGTAAGAGTTTTTCATAGTGGCACTGTGACCTAGCTGGTATACGGGTGAGCATATCCATTGGGGGTGTCTGGAATCAGTCTGGACATCAGTCTCACAGCTTATGTTGTCTAAATGCGGAGATTATCGATTTATAGTAATCACATGACAACCCCTGACGCGGTCTCTAAGCATTTTTCGGTGAGTAGCGCGCTACTCTGGCACCCAAGAAGTATTAGTGGTGAATTAGCATTGGACATATAAAATTTTGAGCGGTGGTCTTGAGTCTGTTAATGAAGCTTTTCTACTGTGCCAAGTTGAGTTTCTTGAGTAGATAACGACCAGCTAGGAGCCAATCGGAATTAAACACTTTTGGTATTGTACAGCTGTCTGATTTGCAAAAAGACTAATTTACCAGAACAGTCTGAAGCAGCAGCTGGAAGTGTCTCGAGAGAGACAGAGAAAGGAAAATCTATGTTCTGGCACCCCTCCTCCGACCCCATGTTGGCCTAGAGCTCGGTGTGATGTAGGGAGAGTGCCTTCAACACCAGTGTGGTGTACCCTGCCTTACACGGGTGCACCAAGTGCTGCTCTCAGAGGGCAACCATTGCTTTGAATAATGAAACGTGTTTCTGAAGTGAGCAAACAATGTGGTGGTTGATGTAGGAGTGAGATAATGTTTGAACCCAGATGTTCATCAATCTGTAATTGTTTTTGTCTATAAACGCAGTGGGAAGCACTTTGTTTTTGCCAGTGTTCCGGTAAGCATCTTGTTTCTGTCTGGAACTGGGCTTTCAGGTGGATGCCACAGAGGAGAGAGGCAGAACTCAGGTGAAACCGCTTAGATGTAGGGTGAGGTGAGGGAAATGTGAGATCGCCGAAACATTTCCACGTTTCCATAGCGGAGGCCTTTCATGTGCTGGTGTAAAAGTGCACCTGGAGTGAACCGGTTTCTTGGCTCTGGTGCAAGCAGCCCTTTTGTTTCCATTTTCATTGCAGCTGGTGATATGGCTAAAGCTGCAGGTGCTCAGGTGAATTTCTTCATTAGAAAAGCTGACCTCATTGCTTCTTGTAGATGTCTTGCAGATAAAGCTTCTCTTGAAGTCTACTATGTATTCTGACAGTAACTTACATTGTACAGCGAATGTGCTGTTATGCTTTAGCACCTTGCTGTGCACGGTTAGGACATTGTAGGTTTCCATCAAGCACCAAAGTTTTTTCTTTAACCTCTTCGCTGCTAGGCCTTTTCCCACCCCTTTGCCTATCCTTTTTTGGGCTATTTGGGGTAGTTTGCGCTTAGGCCCAAGTAACGTTTTGACCACAAAAGGTATCCACGACAAATTTACCACCTTTTCTTCCAACATCACGGGGATTCTAAAGGTACCCAGGGTTTATGGATTCTCCTGGAGGGGACCCATAAATTAGCCAAAATACAGCAAAATATAGTTTTTTGGGGTAAAATGGGAAAAAGTGCTGCAAATGAACGCGTCCGGGATTTTCCCTGCAAATGTTACCAAAAAAGGGTTTGTGGGGCTGAAATCACCATTTCCCCAGCTTTTAGGGAATGACAGACTCTTATCAGAAAACCAACATTGTTTACACAGTTTTGGCATTTTTCTGGGACATAGTCTATTTTTGCTATTTTTTGTGCTTTCAATCTCCTTCCAGATAATGGTAGGAATGGGTATGAAAGCAATAATGGATCCTGGAAAGCTATACATTTGAGTAAAGTAGACAAAATTCTGAATTAAGCAAGGCGTCATTTGTGTAGATCTTTCAAGGTTTCTTTATAGAAACTAACAGTTAAATATAGGAAAAATTGAAAATTAGTTGGAAAAAACAGCCTTTTGTGTCAACTTTTTCACCTGTAACGTCTTCCAATTATGACAGCTCTTTGAAAGCAATATACCGTTACATCCGCGGGACCTTACTTGTTGTGGGGATATATAGGACTTGTAGGTTCACCAAGAACCCGACGAACCCAGAGCCAAAAACTGAGCAGCAACTTGCAATGGTTTTTTTATTATGTAGCGGGTATATAGCAATTATTCTGGGAAAATGTATACATGGAAAAATCAGTATGAAAGACATCTGTGTATTTCTGAAATGGGAACAAAATATAGAGTTTAGAAATAGTAGATATTTGCACATTTCCGAAATTGGGAATACTCGTACTAGCATGAGAATTATCGGTCATTTTTCAAAATGACTTCTTTTTTACACATTGTCTTTCATTTGGAAGACAGAAATGCATTGAAAGTCAATAGGTAATAACAGTTGCTTTACAAATCAGAATTACCCCAAGTCTCCCGATAAAAATGGTACCTCACTTGTGTGGGTAGGCCAAGTGCCCGCGACAGGAAATGGGGCAAAACGCAACATGGACACAACACAATTTCACAGTGACAAATGACACTTTTTTGTCAAAGTGCCTAGCTGTAGTTTTTTAACCCTAGCTCTGCCGGTACCTAGGGAAACCTAGCAAACCTATACAATTTTGAAACCTAGACACCCAGGGGGAATCCATGATGGGGTGACTCGACTGCCTCTCACCAGGTTCTGTTACCCAGAATCCCTTGCAAACCTAAATTGTCAAAAAAAACAAATTTCCACCCACCCCGCGTTCCCCAAAGTCTTCCGAGAAAAATGCTACCTTACTTGTGTGGGTAGGACTATGCCCCAACAGGAAACAGTGCAAAATGCAACGTGGACATACCACAATTTCACAGTGAAAAAGGACCCTTTTTTGGCAAAGTGCCTAGCTGGAGTTTTTGAACCCTAGCTCTGCCGGCACCTAGGGAAACCTAGCAAACCTATACATTTGTGAAAACGAGACACCCGGGGGATTCCAGGGAGATATGGCTTGCGTGAATCCCCCAAATTTCCTTTACCGAGAATCCCCTGCAAATCTCATATTTACCTGAAAAAATCACTTTTTCACACATTTTTGTGTGGGAAAGTTGTGGCATCACCAGGCTGACACAAATTTCCCACCACCCAGCGTTCCCCCAGGTCTCCCGATAAAAATGGTGCCTCACTCGTGTGGGATGCCCAAGTACCCGTGACAGGCAAGGGCCCAAAACGGAGTGAGGCGACATCAAAATTGCGTATCACAAAACAATCTGGTTTCGTAAGAAGGATCGCCTGGGTTTTTGGCCCCGTGCTCGGCGGCCATCTCGGGAAACCTATCAAACCCACACATTTCTGAAAGCTAGATGCCCGGGGGATGCTAGGGAGGTATGGCTTTCGTGGATCCTCCAATGTTTCCTACCCAGAATCCCCTGCAAACCTCAATTTTAGCTGAAAAAAATCACTTTTTTCACTCACTTTCGTGTTGGAAAGTTGTGGCATCACTGGGCTGACACAAATTTCCTACCACCTAGCGTTCCCCAAGGTCTCCCGATAAAAAAGGTGCCCAACTCGTATGGGAGGCCCAAGTAGCCGCGACAGGCAAGGGCCCAAAACATTTTGTGATAGGCAATTTTGATGTTGCCTGGATACGTTTTGGGCCCTTGCCTGTCGCGGGTACTTGGGCATCCCACACGAGTGAGGCACCATTTTTATCGAGAGACCTGGGGGAACGCTGGGTGGTAGGAAATTTGTGTCAGCCCAGTGATGCCACAACTTTTCCACACACAAATGTGTGAAATAAATGATTTTTTCAGCTAAATTTGAGGTTTGCAGGGAATTCTGGGTAAGGAATCGTTGGGGGATCCACGCAAGCCATACCTCCCTGGAATCCCTCCGGTGTCTAGTTTTCAGAAATGTGTGGGTTTGGTATGTTTCCCTAGATGGCCGCCGAGCACGGGGCCAAAAACCCAGGTGACCCCCCCCCTTGCAAAACCATGTTGTTTTGTGATAGACAATTTTGATGTTGCCTCGCTATGTTTTGGGCCCTTGCCTGTCGCGGGTACATGTGCCTCCCACACAAGTGAGGCACCATTTTTATCGGTAGACCCAGGGGAATGCTGGGTGGTAGGAAATTTGTGTCAGCCCGGTGATGCCACAACTTTCCCACTCAAAAATATGCGAAAAGTGATTTTTTTTTCAGCTAAATTTGATGTTTGCAGGGGATTCTGGGTAAGGGAACGTTGGGGGATCCACGCAAGCTATACCTCCCTGGAATCCCCTGGGTGTCTAGTTTTCAGAAATGTGTGGGTTTGGTAGGTTTCCCTAGATGGCCGCCGAGCACGGGGTCAAAAACAAAGGTGAGCCCCCCCCCCACCCGCCCCCCCTTGCAAAACCAGGTCGTTTTGAAATAGGCAATTTTGATGTAGCCTCACTACGTTTTGGGCCCTTGCCTGTCGCAGGAACTTGGGCCTCCCATGCGAGTGAGGTACCATTTCTATTGGAATACTTGGAGAAAGGCGGAGGATAGGAAAGTTGTTGTTTCTTTCTGCAGCGTTAACATTTTGGCACAATAATGTAAGGAAAATGTGACAGACATTTTGAGGTTTGCAGGACATTGTGGGTAAGATAACGTGTTGGTATCCACAAGAGAGACATCACCATGAACTCCCATGTGTGTTTAGTTTACGACAATATCTACAGTTGGTAGGTTATTCTTAAGATGGAATGTACACCTTGGGAGACTAAAGAGACAAAGATTCCTGCACTGCCATCTATTCCTCAAGCGCACACATACTGGTTGGATTTGGCACTAGGGCAAGTGATGGTTCAGTATATAAAATTTTATTACCAAGAGATTTCACAAAAATGATATGCACTGTTAATAATTGAATGGACAAAAAACCGAACCAGTGACTCGCAGCTCGTGAGCTGTAAATCCAAGGCAAGGCACCAACCGCTTTACTGGCCATTCACACACTTTTCATACGTGATACACACAAGACCATTCACACCACCAGGCACAAAACCAACACATTACACAACTCACAAAAAGGGACAAGGTACACCCTGCTTTAGAAAGACAGAAAAGCCAAATATTTCTGCACAACCACCTATTCTTGAAGCACACAGACATACTGGTTGGATTTGGCACGAGGGTGAGTTATGGTTAAGTATATACAGTTGTATTAACCAGAGATTTCACAAAAATGAAATGCACTGTTAATTGAAAGGATGAGAAACTGAACCATTGACTCACAGCGCTGTAAAGCCACGACAAGGCACCAACCGCTTTACAGACCATTCATACACCTTTCATATGTGTGACACATACAAAACCATTCACACCGCCAGCTGTGGGCCCAGCACATTACAACACTCACACCAGCAGACAGCGCCATTCAAGGGCCCATCACTTTCACACGCCCACATTCCTGACTTCGCAACCACACCAGCTCACGGATTGCGTGGAGTGGCGTTTAGCTAGCAGAGTGTGTAATGACCAGCAGCAAGTCGCTACTCGCACACCGCCAGCCAAGCGCCCGTCCACGAACACCGCCAGCCAAGCGCCCGTCCACGAACACCGCCAGCCAAGCGCCCGTCCACGCACACGGCCAGCCAAGCGCCCGTCCACGCACACGGCCAGCCAAGCGCCAGTCCACGCACACGGCCAGCCAAGCGCCAGTCCACGCACACGGCCAGCCAAGCGCCAGTCCACGCACACGGCCAGCCAAGCGCCAGTCCACGCACACGGCCAGCCAAGCGCCAATACACACAGACCGCCAGCCAAGCGCCAATCCACACAGACCGCCAGCCAAGCGCCAATCCACGCACACCGCCAGCCAATCGCCAATCCACACATACTGCCAGCCAAGTGCCAGTCCACTCACCGCCAGCCAAGCGCCAGTCCACGCACACGTCCTAAGTTTTTTTTAAACAAAAAAGAAAACACAAACAAATTGCAACTAAATACAAAACTATAACTACAAAAACAGCAGCAACTGAAGACATCATTCTATTGCCAAACGTTAAACTGAACTATATACAACCATACACACCAGGCAGTGCACTATTAGACTCATTGTTGCTCCCAAAAACTCTTTTGAGTGTGATACAATTTGAAACATGTGGGCACGCACAGCCCAGGATTAGAAGGACAGTCCGCACAGTGCATACGACTCTCCTTCCGCACGCCTCTTCGCAAGCAGACTCTACTTCTCTTACAGGGTTTTTTTTGGGCGTGGGAGGAATTAAATCAGCAAAGTGGCGATTTTTCAATCTAGCCACATCCTCCACCACTCCAACTCTAGGAACACTGCCTGTTCTACAACAACAAGGCTGCCTATCACAGACTCCTGAAACTGAACAAAAGTCAACTTTGACGCAGGAGAACAATCCTTAAACACAACAAAAGCATTGAAAGTTTCTAAATTGAAGAGATGGATGGCTAACTTCTTATACCAAATGTAAGCCTTACGAATAGCAATGTAAGGTTCTAACCTCTGATCTACTCTATCAATACCACCCTTGTGCACTCAGGTTTGCTCTCCTCAGCAATCTGACCCCAAACAGCCACAGCTGAAGTACTCTCATTATGGATGGTAATCAGCATGTACACATCCCTCCTGTCCACAAATTTCACAGCTAGTAGTTCATCACTACGCAAGGAACTGCACGGTCCCCTCTGAAGTTTTTTTTTACAAACAAGCTCTTTTGGATAACCTTCACGGTTGGAGCGTATTGTGCGACAAGCAAAAGTGTCCACTTTGAACAATTCCTTAAACAATTGCACAGCAGTGTAGAAGTTAATCAAGGTAGAAATGGTGGCCTCTGTTAAACAGTCCTCTACAAACATCCCACACAATTTTCTCTGAAACTCCAAAAGTGGATGGACAACCAGGGGGGTGGGGTCAATAGTGGAGTCCCTACCAGTGTACACACGGAAATTAAAAACATATCCTGTCCTACTCTCAGACAACATATACAGCTTAATTCCATAATGTGCCCTCTTGCTAGCAATGTACTGCCTAAAAACCAAACGGCCCTTGAACAGGACCAAGGACTCATCAATAGATATTTCTTTCCCTGGAGTATAGATCTCTGAAAATCGATCTACAAAGTGATCAAGAACAGGCCGAATCTTAAAAAGACGGTCACAGTCAGGGTGATCTCATGGCAACGCCAAAGCATTATCAACAAAATGCAGCATCTGAAGCAAAAGTAAATACCGATCACGAGTCATAATTGCAGGAAATATGGCCATTGCCATCAAGGGACTGGTAGACCAATATGAAGCCATGGACGACTTCCTTATCAAACCCATCAATAAAGTCAAACCCAAAAACGTCTTCATCTCTTCCAGATTTGTGGGAGTCCACCGGGTAGCTCTAGAGTGGGGCCTAAGTCTGGCACTGTTGTCCCTCAAAAACTGTTCAGCATACAAATTAGTCTGCTCAACAATCTCACCCAAAAATACATCATCCATAAACAACTGAAAAAACTGTATAGGCAATACATTTTCACAATCCAATCTACACCCTGCATCACTACTAAAGTCAGACAACACCGGCTGCACCATGTTTGGATCATCCCGGAGTCCAGCACTTCCAGTCGGAAGCCTAGCAGCGTCAGGGTGCAATCCAGATGCTTCTTGCACCATTGGCACAGCAGTGTCCTCCTCTGAAACAGGCACTTTTATCTGCACTGAGAGTAGCTTCATCCGCACTGAGTAGCTTCATCATCCGATGATTCCATGTGGAGAGAAAACTCACTGCCTGAATCTTCCCCTCCCTCCTCTCCCTCAGACGCACTGTCAGTCTCATAATCCTGCTCAGAGGAAGATTCAAGAAGCATACCAACCACCTGCTGAGCAGTCATTCTACGGCTAGCCATAATGCTTACTAATAAAGGTAACTTGTCAAACAAGTCAACAACAACAAACCCTTTGTAAAAAAAAAAAGAAAAACAAAATGTAGCTTTATCACAAAGACCTATATACTCTAACACTATACCACTCACTTGACAGAAGCAGCTAGACTCACCACCACCTATTCTGCACAGACACAGTAAGGATTAGCACTAGCCCACTAAAAAATAAAAAACAAATTACACATGAGACCATGCAAAACACATCGCAAAGAATCTCATGCTCTGAACACTAACAAATATGCTGCCATTATGACACCACTTACAAAAAAATTCATTCATGCATGACGACAATACTCATTTGGAGTAAACACAACAAAAATGTTTTTCTTACCAAATAAATGCAATTACGCAAAACTGCAGAACAACCACTGCCGAAACCGCAAACAAGAATCAAAAGCTTTACACTAGAATAAAAAGGAGAAAAAAAACCATTACAATCACATATTCAAATAATGCACCAGTCCACACACAATCCACCAGCTAAGCTAAAGATTAGGTGGGCCTAAGAGTATAAATAAAATATTCACCCCTGTGAAAGGGGAGCAACCCTTGCCGTTGAGGCCACTCCCTAATTCAAAAATTTAAAAACCCCAATTCAAAAATTTAAAAACCCCTGTTGTCTAGTGGCTTCTGCCCCCCTCGGGGGCAGATGGGCCTAAAAAACATACTGCCGATGTGCCACCCAAAGAGGACAGAAATGGCCACAATCATACTCCCATAAAGGGGAGCGTCCGTTGCCCAAGAGGACACTCCCCACAAACAAATCTCTGGTGTTCTAGTGAGCCCAAACAAGACAAGAACCAGCCCCAAAGGAGAGCGACCCTGGCCCAAGGGGTCACCCCCCCCCCCCAAAAAATAAATCCCAGGTGGCCTTGTGTGCCCTAGATTTAAAAGAAGGCGAGATCTGGACCTCCCCTCCTCCCCCCACCCCCCAATGGGGGCGGACAGCCAAAAACATTGCCCCCATAAGGGGAGCGACCCTTGCCCAAGGGGTCACTCTCCCAAAAATAATTCCCTGGTGGCCTAGTGGGCCCTAGATTAAAAAAAAAAAAAAGGCGAGACAGCCATAAACATACCCCCAAAGGGAGTGAACCTTGCCGAAGGGGCCACTCCCCACAAAAAAAGGACTCGGGGTCCAGTGGGCCAATTTAAAAAAAAAAAAATTATAAATCTGCCCCCCCCCCGAGGGGGGCATACAAAGCCAATTAATAATGCCCCCATAAGGGGCTGCTCCCCAAACATTGAATTGCTCGAAGATTAAAAAAAAAATAATCCCTGTGTCTAGTGGGCATTCCTGCTGCACGATCGTGCAGCAGGAGCGCAAAAAATGAAGCATTAGGGTAAAGGAAAACCCTTTCCTTTCCCCCGATGCCTCCTTTCGTGGAATCTCCCCCTCTCCAGCGACAAAACTTACCTGTTTGTTCCCTGACGCGCTGGAAGCAAATGGCTTCCTGCGCTTCAGGAAACCAAGGGAAACCTCCAATGACGTCAGCGCGCCTTGCGTGTTGACGTCATTGATGATGTGGAAGAGGGGGCGGGGGGAGGCAGGGGAAGAGCTTCTCCTGTCTTCCCCGGTGGAATCGCGAAGATCGGCGTTCCACGGGCAGAGCGCCAGCGCTTCCCCCGTGGGTGGGTGCTATGACGGCCGGGAGCCGTCATGAGCACACGCCCACTGTGTCATATGACGGCTCCCGGCCGTCATGAGCACAGAAGGGGTTAATGTTCTCTTGCCTGTTATGGTCTTTCAAGTGTGCAGCTTAAACGTGCCCTTAAGCTGGTAGAGATTATCTAAAACTATGGAATTGTTAAGCATTAAGGATTGAGGAGGGGAGTATTCCCATGCATTGTTGGACTAGCACTATTAATCCTACTGTTCAGCCTACCTTATCTGGGTGTTGTCTGTTGTATTGATTGGTAGGTAGATGCAAAGTATGAATGAAACTTTAACAGACCAATCAATGGATGATGTGACTGATCGAAAACACATCGATTTGTGTTTGTATTTTTATTACTTAGCTTTGTTATTTAAGACACAAGGTTGGCAAACAGTTGTTTTCAGAGTGCCCAAAAAACTGGCCAATATCTACATGTCCACTACCCTGTAAGTTAGGTCTTCTAGGGCTCTGGTAGCTGGTGTGAGCAGATCTTGGGCACTGATCTCCAAAGGCAAATGTCAAACAGGGCAACGAATGGGCTGAAAATCGACTACTGCCTAAAAATTGTAGGGGGATGTATCTGTATAGGCTGATCTGTTCAGACTTTCTGGCCAGTAGGCAGACCTATAGGACCTTGGGTATTCGTTGGGGCTCCTGATGTATTTAGAAACAGACTTTTTAGGGTTAACATCCAACCCCATTATTCCTTTTGAACTATAGGCTTTACTAAGATAGTTCACAAATCTATTTTTGTAGCTTTTTTCTTATCCTATCTCTAGTACAGTAAGTTAACATTATATACGTGAGTTAGCCAGACTATTAGTCTGTTTGGGGCAGTCTTTGTATATCGTCAGACATTTTAATAAAAATTGGTATTAGTTTTTTAAGCATTATCAGATGTCTCTGCTAAACTCAATTGACAAGCCTACAAAAAAACTTTTCAACAAGTACACATTGACCCTAAACCAACTATCTTGAAAAAACTCACTAATCGCACAACATGTTAGTTCTGACAAAATGTAATGCATACTTCCTTAAAATATGAAACTTTATTTGTTGGTTCAAGGTGGGCTGATTAACACTTCCTAAGAAAAGGCATTCACTCCACAAACATACCTTACCCACTTTCTTCCAATCACAAGACTCCTATCCCTAGCAAAATGGCTCAAAATATCTTCTATTCAACTAACTAAATTGTGGAGAACAAACATGATGGTGATCCCTTTCTCGTGGACGTTTTTGAATGGTCAGCACATTACATCCTACACACTGGAGACCCACATGTGCTTCAGCAGCAGATTCCTTGGCTCTGGTCCCACACCAATATTTCCAGCTGTTGAAGATTAGACGCTTCAAATGCAACCTCTTATGTTAACAGTCTGTTACCCAGTGTTCGTGGTAAGCAAAACTAAATATTGAGACTTAGAATGCTATGCTTAACTGCAGTTAAAAAACCTTTCGGATTACATATCCAAGTACCTTTGCACTTGTCAGCCCACAAGATTTGCTCCCTATATTGAGGTTAGTTCATCTAAGAGAAATAAATAAAGAGGGACAGATGCACTGGAATCCATCGGTGCAGAGCTAGGGCCGTTGACCGTGCTTGTGTGAAGGTCAGTCTACTTAAGTAGTTGCAAAACTGCCAGGTCTGCCAGTGGGCCCTACTCTTTACCCCAACTTTGTTCCCACAATGTGCGTAGGAGTGGACTTAAGGGAAGAAGTCGAAGGTGGGGAGATGCTAAGCTGATCGGTCATTGCACCACAGTGGCAGACGATGATTAGGGCATTGTAGACCAAGTTACATAGTTAAACGTGCTGTGAAAAGGAAAAGCTGTTGAGAAAGACAACTGATTAGTTGTCTGATATTGGGTGTGCAACTGTGGGTAGACCAAACAAGAAATTCTTGTGGCGATTACTTTTTGAACTTCATACTCTACTCTCTATTCAACTTGGGTCTGCCCCAAAAAGCAGCACCACCTTGAGGTGTATTGTGGGCACCACTGTGGAATGCTATGAGGCAGCGTGATTGAGTCACAAGAAAACTTATCTCTATGTGCTGAGTTTCTTAAACTCCACCCTTCAAGCATTCCTCACAATCAGTACATTGAATAGGTGTGATGAGTGGTCAGAAGTGAAGAGGTGACCAAATGATTATTTTAAGACCTTCTTGTGACCGAAGTACCCCATGATTTGTCTTTTGACCAAGCAGTCCAAGTGGGGATGATTCTGCAAAGACGTCCGCATTGCCCTACTCTTGAAGAATTCTGTGACTTGTCTTAATCTGGAGCGGGTAGTTCACTGATGGCAAGCCCACGGTTGAACAATAGCCTGCACTTGTGGCGTCTCTTCCCTTTCTAGAGAGAGTGAATTCCACATTTAAGTCCGCTCTTGGCACGACCTATGTCTTCGTATACTTGTGGTGTAGTACTTGTACGCATTGAAATGACATTTATGTCATATCTGCCTCCCTTTATAATTTTAGATTTCGTCCTCACGTGAGCGCTTACGACTCCTATTTTAGAAGCTGACCTGTTAGTTTTTCGATCTGTATAGCTGTTTCTAATAAGACCCTGACTTATTAGACCCTATGTCGTTACAGGCTTCTGCTCGGGAGATTTCCTTGTTTCATCACCTGAACCCCTTTTAAATTGTTTTTTAATTAACCAAGTAACATTTTTCTACATTTTGATCGAGTCGTGAATATATTTACCTATGTTCTAACAATGGAGTAAAATCTAGCTTAAAGTTCAGTAGAAGAATAGACATTCTGCTTGAGTGAAGAAGAGGCATTTGTGTGCGAGAACAGACAAAACCGATGGTTTTAGCTTTCCTAGTTGCAGGTCAGTCATTGAAATAGTTAAACTGCTAGGTTCAGAAACCTGTACATCTGCACTTTTCCTTTAACTATTCTTTGGCTTTATTACTGGAAGTAAAATTCTGTTAATGCATTATGTTATGTAATAATACATTTCTTTTTACAGCAAAGCCTAATTTTTGCTTCAATTAGCAAAAGACTTGGCGAACTGGCCCCTTGGTGACACAATTTCAGATTTGGTTTCAACCTAAGGAGCAGGCACAAGCGTAAAGTGATGCCAATAGTGTGACATTGTAACTAAAGTCCATCATACTCTGGAACTGCATACAGATAATGCACATCATGTGTGATGGTGTGATTTAAGTGCCTCAGTTCTCTGACCTTTCATTGCTGAATAATTTACATTTTAACTGAAATTAAATGGACTGTGACTAGAATATATTCTACAGGTTTGTGATTACCATTCGTTGCTACTTTTTTGACTCTACTGCAAATGAAAGTCTGACCCTCGACTGACTTTTTAAAAATATGTAGCCAATCCTTCCAGTTTAACCCTCATAGTCTATGCCAGTGGATCTTAACCTTTTGACTTCTGTGGACTCCCATTGAGTCATTACCGGATGCCGAGGACCCCATTTTAAGCACTTTCGATGGTTTGAAACTCAAAACAATACACACAAATGCTGAAATAAATGATGAAATATTTTGTTTAATTCAGAACCACTGTAAACAAAATCATATTCTTCATTGCAATAAGAAGGCTAGAGCTTTTCCAAATTCAATGGAGGCCATCCTTCGTCCATACTAAATTATGTTTGGTGCATTTGCACTGCTTCTTTAAATCAATCCGAGGACAAGCTACAGCCTCCAATTTCAAATTTCCTCACTTTTACGGAATGTTTTAAAAAAATTACATTTTCTATTTTGTTTCTTATATGCACTTTATTAGTCTGTTATTTTTTAATTTTCAAAGAAGTCGCAGGCTCTATCAGTTGGTGTCTGTGTCGGGGACCCCAAAGGTTAAGAAGCGCTGGTCTGTGGGATTGAATTTAAGATTATACATGAATTTCCTTGCATTACCCTTTAACTTTATCAAGAGTATGCTGTACTGTTCTGTATATGTGACACTAATTCCTGGGCTTTGTTCCGTCTCAGTTTGCTCATTGGCAGACCAGTAATCTAAGGATTGCATATCACAAGGTCAGATAGACTCCCTTTGTAATAAATATTGCTGCTGTTTCTAAAAGTTCAGAAAACAAACACTGCATCTAGCTCACTGAAATGCCTAAGGCTTCTCTTTTAGGTCTTGTATAGACTGCACATGTGCTGTCTTTTCGCAACCTTTTGCTTTCTATCAATGGGCTTAGAGACTTGCCATTGGTTGGCTTCCTTATCACTCATTGCCTTGCTTCTCAGTGGTCAGCTGCCGTAGGCTTCCTTCCTCTTCGTATGTTTGTCCCTCTATTGGAGCACGGACATGTTACTTGTGTCCTTCCACTGCTCACTTTTTAAGCGCTTATTTTCTCCTTGGCTGTAAGCACTCTGAGAGTGCCTCTTTTTGAGCGGTCTCCCTTGCGTATTTGCCCCCATGTTACTCTCCCTGCTGACCCTCCACTGGCGTCCATCTGCCCCCAACGTCTCCCTCCCACTTTTGTCAGTTTACCTTCAGCCCTTTCCAGCCTTGACTGTCCGAGTTCTTGATTCCCACCCCCCCCGTTCCCAACCTCCTTTGTCCATGCCACTCCCATCTTGCCCTTCTTACCACCCGCTGTGTTGCCTCTCATCTACTCCCTCGATGCTTTCGCCTGTCACCAAGGTTGCCTCTCACTGTGCAAAAAACAAAATTATGGTATACTGTGGCAGTGAAGGCCTAGTCATAGTTCTTTTTCCCTAGTTTCACACGCTCTCCCTCCCAGGTTGATTCTAGCCCGAGAACATGACAAAAAATAGACAAAGCCAGTAGCTCTATTTTAGGCGAGACCTATAGGCTTTGCCAGTGCTTGGCAGACTTTAGACTTTCAGGGTCCAGAGGGGGCAAAGAGTCGAGCCTTACTCTTGGAAGAGGTTGTGCGGTGGAACGTGTGGTTTAGGCTGCACATGTATTCAGTGCAATAAACGTACCACCCAAGCAGTGTTATTCTTTTGGAAACAAATACAAAACCTCTATTAAGAAAATCTGCCTAGTAACTTAAATAAGTTGTATGGTGGCATACAATGATAGCTGCATTCAGTTAACACTATAACTGAACTGGGTTGAAGATTTTACACACTGGATACTAATCCCCATAAAAGATAGCCAAGCACAGCTCCTGCTTGCAAGCATTAAAGTTCTCACAGGTCTATACTTCTGCAGGTTGAGGACTGAGCTGCGAACTGTAGTCACAGGGCACTTTGACTGCAGGTGTTGATGTGAGTCTGGACCACACAACAGGACGGGCAGCTTTTAGAGGTGGGTACACAACCTGTCTGTGTAGCCGGCCTGACTGTAGAAGGAGAGAAGTGAGGCTGCTGTAGGGGAAACTCACGGTATACTGGCTGCCCAAATTCAATTGTCACTTGGACAAAACTCAAGTGATGTACAAAAATTGAAGCACACTGGCAAAGCATGGCTGCCAGGCTCTTGAAGAAATAATGCATTGCCTGAAGGTCAATCACTCGTTCTGTAGAGAACTGATGTATTTATCCAGGATTCAGATGCATAACCCTAGCACAGAAGGAAAACCCAATGCACTGATGTAGAGCGTGGGACCACTGGCCGCTCATAATCCTATGATTCAGAAGACAAAGCTCTCTGGCTTTGCAGGTTTTATGTGGGGGGTTGCTTCAGTCAGGTGATGAGCAGGTCAAGCTCACAGTCTTGGCATGTTTGATTTCCTTGTGCACCTCATTGTAGATGATCACATTGAACTCAGGCTCAACTGTAGCATGCAAGTTGCCTCCCCACTAGCAGCCTTTTCCTTAAGCAGCAGAGTTTCCTGTCCGCAGCAGGGATTCTGTCTCTGGTTCTCATATTCCTCGACGCTGGTGTATGGAGCTCCTTGGATGAAAAGGTGTACATTAGATTGTAGGAGGAACAACGTATATCCTATCCTGAGGGCCATTAGGCTTTTTCAAATATCAATTTTAAATTCAAAATGTGCACCATACTTTTGAGGGGAACAAACCACAACAAAATGAATTTCCTCTGTGTTGGTTGCAGCTCCGTGGCAACCTTTTGTAGGTAAGTGCTCCAAGCACAAATGACAGCATAAGTTTGGGGGTGGAGGGGAAGGTTAGGTAGCCTGTCTTTCTTGGAATGTGTCTCGGGCCAGGTTTAAGGTCACAGTCTTTGTCAATGTTGTGCACTTCGGCCTTGATCTGCTGGAACTGCCTCAATTTCAGTCTCTTGTGACAAAAGGACCTTCTAGATATTGATTCAAAGCAGGACTCTGCACTTGGCTGTACAAAGAAATCTAGTATGGGAAGTGCAGCGGGAGATGCAGGGAAAGGAGAGACCGCGAATGTGCTAGCGCTAACCTGATGTACGTACACCGCTGGAGAACATAAATGTAGGGGTGACCCACATGGGCACACCACCTCACTTTTACCCAACAAACACAGGCACCCAAAACCTATGCTCAAGGGAAACTAGGGCATCGTCCTAGCATAGTACACAGATTCATCAGGGAAAGTTAATTTGGAGTCACTGGTTCAGCTTAAAAACAAACATTTGCTCAAACGATCCTGTGCCACCAACCATTAGTAGCTGGGCTGCACTGTTGCCGATGTTACTGCATGTTTCTGAACCATCTCTTTTCAGTGGGAGAGGTAAAGGGAACCGGACATTTGCAACATGGGCATTGGTGGGATGAGAGGGGCTTAATTTGTTGCATCAAGGCCCGAAGTTTTTTTTCAATGTCGTTTATTTTTTTCTGTGGTAGTCTGGGTCGGTATGTTTTGTTGGCTAGACAGATTTTATGTTGTAGGTGTTGGGGGCCATAAGTCTTCTAGGTAGATCTCTACTCTGAGCCAGCTCCTGGAGGTAAGTGTTTCTCTTTGTGGTAACTTTGATGTGGCACAGGGTACATCTAGCTGAGTGCATCTATGCACTTTACAACAGAACACAGACTTCTAGTTTTGTTGGTTGTCTGTAACGTTAATGTGATGCTGCGTGACTCTAAGCGATTTACGTCAGAACACATTCATGAAGTGTGTAGTGGCCCTGTTAAAGTTTAAAACACTGGTATATGCTGAGACACTGTGCTATTTGGGTGGAATTTAGGCCTGGGGGCTGAAACTTGTGGTGGCTAAACCGTATAGCATGGCGACATTTGTGTTGGGGTGGGTGGCGGTGTCTGATAGGTAAACTTGATTCCGGTGAACTGAGGCTGACTGTGAAGGGAGTTCCACTCTGTAGGGTAGTCATAGACATTGCCAGTGGGCAGACTGGGCATTTCAGCTTTGGGTTTCAGCTGTGCCACCACATGACTAGGGTGCAGAAAGGCATGGAAGGTTGGCTAGAGCCCAAGGCTTGGAACAATTTGGTGTTCGAGGCATATGAGCTGCAGATTATACACTGTGCATAGATCACCATCTGGTGTTGGGCCCGGATGTTTGCAGTTTGTTTTTCTTCTTGGACAGTCTTTGGAAGTCACGAGTTCGGTGACTCCTCCTTCGGTCCGTACTGCGCATGGGCTTCGGCTCCATCCTCAGATTGTTTTTTTCCGCCATCGGGCTCGGATGTAATACTTCGTGCTCCGGCTTCGAACCTTCCCAGTTCGACCTTCGGCGGAAAATCCTCGTCCATCAAGATTCTTTAGACGAAATCGACTTCTTCATCTCTCTCTTCGGCACTTCTTCGATTCCAGGCAGCGGCCTTCGGGCCTATCTCAACTCCGGTCTCGGCCGATGGAAAGGACTCCCTTCAAGAAGTGCCCAAAATGTGGGTCTAAATTTCCCCACACCGACCTCCATCAGGTGTGCAACCTCTGCCTCTCTCCCGAACACGAGGCCCGAGACTGCCCCGCCTGCAAGTCTTTTCGTTCGAAAAAGACTATTCGGGATCGACGAGCTCGACGCACCATGGCGCACTCATCGACCTCGGCTCCACCTGACATCTTCGGAGAAGACACCGGAGCTTCGGGACAGCAGCACACCGAGCTGGAGGACGATGTCGTCAGCGCTTCCGAGGCCGACGACTCCGACGTGGAGGAGATCACACCGGCGCAGAGGGTCGTGAGTACTCTACCCCCTCCCACTCCCATACCGAAAGAGACTCCGGTTACCCCTTCGCCTCCGGGCCTAGGGAAAGCCAAGCATACTGCTTCCATCACCCCACCTTCGGGCCTGGTGAAAAAGCATCACAAGTCTCCTGGCGGCTCGGGCTCGAGCCAGCCTCCTAGCGGCGCCGAAAAACATTCTTCGGCACCGAAGAAAACAAGCTCCGTTCCGAAGCCATCGGTGTCGAAACCTGGCATCTCGGTGCCGACCAAACACAAATCCCTCGGCACCGACGCTTCCGTGTCGAAGCCTGCATCGGCGCCGACCAAAAAATCGGACACCCCGAGAAAGCATGGCGTGGATAAACCAACGAAGCCTTCGGTTCGGAAAACATCGGCACCGATGCAGGAATCGGTGCCGGAGGAGCTTTTCACACCGGATCCTCTTCAAAAGACTTTAACAAAGGATCCAAGGACTGGCCATTTAATTTTGTCTTCCAAGAAAAGACTTTTGGACAAGCCAACTCCTCCTCCACCACCAAAACGGAAGGACTCTGCCACATCCCCGTTCAGAGTACCCTCCCCACCTCCTCCACCCCCTCCATCTCCGCCCCCACCTTCTCCACCCTTGCCTCATCGTTCTCCAACCCCGTCTCCAGACCCTGATGACCACGGAGATCCATTTTATGATCCCACAGATGCCCCGCAGGACCCCACTCCTCCGGGAACACCTGACCCATGGGAGGATTATCACAATCCCGATGTCCCAGATGTGCCTCAGGATGATCTCTATCCATCCAGGCCGTCTCCACCAGAGGACTCCCTGGGGTTCCACCACCTCTTACAACGGGCGGCACATTATCATGGGGTGGAGTTACACAGTGATCCAGTTGAGGAAGACTTCCTACTTGACACATTTGACATAGCAGATAAATCCACCGCTATATTACCCATGCTTAAAGGGGTGACCAAGCATGCCACAGAGGTTTTCAAAGACCCAGTCAGAGCTAGGGTCTTAAACCCCAGAATAGAAAAGAAGTACAAGGCAGCCCCCACGGATCCTGTCTATATTAAAGGACCTGCGCCCCTAGACTCATTAGTGGTTTCCACAGCTAGGAAGCGCTCCAACTCTGTCATCTAATGAGGCTCCACCACCCGATAAGGAGTCCAAGCTCTTAGATGCGTCAGGCAAACGCACTGCCTCGCAAGCTGCCTATATGTGGCGTATCGCCAACACGCAGGCGCTGCTGGCGAGGTACGATAGAGCGCACTATGATGAGCTGGAGGCTCTCATGCAACATCTCCCAGAGAAATATAAGAATAAGGCTCATGAACTGATACAAGAGGGAAAGATTACCAACACCTCTATCAAATGTGCACTTGACGCAGCAGACACGGCGTCCAGGGCTATAAACACCAGTGTTCTGCTTCGCCGCCACGCCTGGCTCAGGATCTCAGGCTTTAAACCAGAGGTCCAAGCATCTATATTAAACCACCCTTTTGACCAACAACACTTATTTGGCCCAAAAGTAGACGAAGCCCTGGAAAAAATGAAGAAGGATGCAGATACGGCGAAGTCTATGGGAGGCCTACAATCACAAACCCCTAGACGCTCTTTTCGCCGTTCCTCCTTTCGAGGCTCTGGCAGAGGTTACTCTTCCGATAACGCCTCCACGTCCTATAAGTCCCCTCGTCAGAATACCTTCACAAAGGGCTACCAAAGAGGTGGATATCGAGGAAACCATAATAAAGGCAGGGGCAAAACCAACTCCGCCCGTTCTGCCACACCGCCCACACAATGACTTTCCCCCGCTCCCCCAGACCATTCCACTCCGGTCGGGGGCAGACTACAAGACTTCCTTCAAACCTGGGAGACCATAACGTCAGACAAATGGGTGACTCAAATTATTCGGTCAGGGTACTGTCTCGAATTAACTTCTACCCCCCCCAAATATTCCACCCAGACACCGTGCGATGTCACAAGAACATACCACACTTCTGAAACAAGAGGTACTCTCCCTCCTGCAAAAACAAGCTATAGAGCAGGTACCCGTCAATCAGCAAAATTTAGGGGTCTACTCTCTGTACTTTCTCATACCGAAGAAAGACGAGACCCTACAGCCCATTCTAGACCTCCGGCATCTAAATGCATACATCCATTCAGACCATTTTCATATGGTAACTCTTCAGCAAGTTCTCCCACTCCTCGGTCAGGGCGACTTTCTCACTACACTGGACCTGAAAGACGCATACTTTCATATTCCAGTACACCCTGCTCACAGAAAGTACCTCCGATTTGTGGATGACGGCCAACATTATCAGTTCAAGGTTCTCCCCTTCGGGGTCAAAACCGCACCACGGGTGTTTACCAAATGCCTGGCAGTAGTGGCAGCACACCTCAGAAGACAAAACATTCACGTCTTCCCCTACCTGGACGACTGGCTCATAAAAGCCGCGTCCTACCACCAGTGTGTGCAGCATACAAACACTACTATCCAACTACTCCACCAGCTAGGCTTTACGGTGAACCACCAAAAGTCCCACTTGATACCGTCTCACACAAAGCAATACCTCGGTGCCACTATAGACACCTCAAAAGCTATAGCCTATCCCAACTCAGCCAAATCGCAAGCATGCAAGCCCTGCGTCAAAAGTTCCTTCTTCAGCACTCTCTCCCAGCAAGAGTGTTCATGAAACTAATAGGGATGATGGCGTCTTGCATTTTCATAGTGCCCCATGCAAGACTTCACATGCGTCCACTCCAAGAGTGCCTAGCACGCCAGTGGAACCAGGCCCAGGGACAGCTGACGGATCTGGTGTTGGTGGACGGCCGCACCCATCGATCTCTGCAGTGGTGGAACACCACAAACCTTTCCAAAGGGCGACCGTTCCTGGACCCGGTTCCTCAGGTGATTCTAACAACGGACGCATCGCTCTCCGGCTGGGGAGCGCATCTATTACACCTCACGGTGCAAGGTCTATGGACGCCACAACAAAGGTTACTCCACATCAACCATCTGGAGTTATTGGCGATCTTTCTAGCCCTGAAATTGTTTCAGAAACAAATTTCAGCCAAGGCAGTCCTCATTCGCACAGACAATATGACTGCAATGTATTATTTTCAAAAACAGGGGGGACACACTCTCCCTAGCTCTCCCGCTTAGCACAGAGCATATGGAGATGGGCAATTCCACAAAAAATCTTTCTCCTGGCACAACACGTCCCAGGCATACAAAACACCATGGCAGATCTGCTCAGCAGACAAACGCAGCAAATGCACGAATGGGAACTGCATCCACAAGTTCTTCACCCATTCTTTCACAAGTGGGGGCATCCTCAGATAGACCTCTTCGCCACCCACGAAAACAAAAAATGCCCAAGCTTCGCCGCCAGATACCCACACCCATTGTCCAAAGGCAATGCGATATGGATGAACTGGTCAGGCAGATTTGCATACGCCTTTCCACCTCTCCCACTGATTCCGTTAGTGGTAAGGAAGCTACAACAGCACTCCCTCACACTCATTCTGGTAGCCCCAACATGGGCCAGGCAGCCGTGGCACACCACACTACTACAGCTATCGGTGGTACCACATCAAAAACTGCACCTGTCCCCATGCCTCCTAACCCAGAACCATGGAGAAATCAGGCACCCGGACCCAGCTCAGCTCAACCTTGCGATCTGGCTCCTGAAATCTTAGAATTTGGATACCTTAACCTTTCCCCTGATTGCATGAACATTATCAAGGAAGCCAGACGTCCTACCACTCGAGCATGCTATGCCTCAAAGTGGAAGAGATTTGTTGTTTACTGCCGTAACAATACAATCAACCCTTTAGATGTATCCATACAGCACATCATATGCTATCTGCTCCATCTTCAAAGGTGTAACCTGGCGTACTCATCCATCCGTCTACACCTAGCAGCAATTGCTGCTTACCTACAAAACAGACAGCATTTATCACTGTTCAGAGTGCCTGCTATTAAAGCCTTTATGGAAGGCCTTAAAAGAGTAATCCCACCCAGGGCACCACCCTCACCTGTATGGAATCTAAACTTAGTTCTTACAAGGCTAATGGGTCCGCCTTTCGAACCAATGCATAAATGTGAGCTACAGTTCCTCACTTGGAAAACAGCTTTCCTCGTAGCTATCACTTCCCTTAGAAGCGTTAGCGAGATACAAGCGTTCACTATACAAGAACCCTTTTTACAAGTACATCACAGCAAGGTGATACTTCGCACAAATCCAAAATTTCTGCCCAAGGTCATTTCCCCCTTCCATCTTAATCAATCGGTGGAGTTACCGGTACATACACTTGATGTTAAAAGGCCTTACTGTACTACATACAAAGAACGCAACCTTTCAGAAAGACTAAACAGTTGTTAGTCTCCTTCTCTCCACCGCATAAAGGCAACCCCATTTCAAAATCAGGGATAGCTAGGTGGATTGTAAAGTGTATACAAATTTGCTATCACAAAGCAAAAAGAACATGATCTGTTCCACCTAAAGCCCACTCTACAAGAAAGATAGGGGCTTCTATGGCTTTTCTAGGGAACATACCCTTAGATGACATCTGCAAGGCAGCCACATGGTCAACACCGCACACCTTCACAAAACATTACTGTGTAGATGTGCACTCCAAACAACAAGCTAGTGTGGGCCAGGCTGTACTAAAGACACTGTTTCAAACTACTGCAACGGATACCATGGGTCGCTGCTAGGGTTGGGTACTGCTATATAATCTATGCACAGTGTATAATCTGCAGCTCATATGCCTCGAACGGAATATGCTACTTACCAGTATGCATCTGTTCTTGGCATGTAGAGCTGCAGATCTATACACTGTGCATAGATCGCCATCTGGTGTTGGGCCCGGATGTTTGCAGTTTGTTTTTCTTCTTGGACAGTCTTTGGAAGTCACGAGTTCTGTGACTCCTCCTTCGGTCCGTACTGCGCATGGGCTTCGGCTCCATCCCCAGATTGTTTTTCGCCAGCAGGGAAAAGATGGAGCGTAGTGATAATAGTGAAGAAACCCATGTGTGTTGTATCTAAATAAGATAGCCTGGAACGGATACAGGTAGCCGGGGAGGCGGGTGGGCGTGTATAGATCTGCAGCTCTACATGCCAAGAACAGATGCATACTGGTAAGTAGCATATTCCTTTCCAGGGAGTTGGCGCGACTGCCTTTGCGAGGTAGGGATCACCACAGGCGTTTGGAGCCAGGGAAAGGTTCATAGTTAACAGGAGGCAGAGCACCCGAGGGGCGCGAGGTCCTGGTGTATTTATGGCACCTTCAACAATTAGTATGTCTAAGTTGTGTTTTCTTAAAATTAGTACTGCTTTCAACAGGCTGCTCTCCAGACAGTCTTTGTGCAGTGATTTCCCTTGCAACAGATCTGTCTCCCGCCTGGAGTAACCACAACAGAAGCACAAAGAGGTTGCGGGTTCTGCACTGAAGTGTGATCAAGGTAGACCAAAGACTTGGCCTCATCTGAAGGGCCCCCTTTTACCAGAGCATGTACAAAAACGACAGTGCTTTAGAAGTCTAACCAGCAGTCGTTTACTAACAAAGTGTTCATTGAATTTGTAAAGGGAGCCCTTTCACTAGCTCTACACTTACGCCGGTGTTTGCATCGCTTGCCCTCCTGCCACTGGAATGCAGAAAATAGACTTCCACTGTCTCAGTAGATGTCCTCGCCTTCCATCAAGTGCCTATAGAAACAAGAGGCATTCAAATGGATCCCACCCTGCTTTGCAATAAATGTTGTGAGCAAAACATGAGGATGAACACCAAAAGGTATCCACTCCAGCATGTGCGCAATCTCCTTGTCAATGGGTACATCATTTCCAATGTATGTGATCACACTGCTTTGACCATGAAGTTGCTGCTTCCTCTGAGTGCAGCCTAAAGCTTTTCATATTTCTCAACATTTGTCCAGCCATTATTTTTCACCTTCAATCCTTGAGCTGATGACGGACCTGGCTGAATCTGTGGTCTAGAAATAGGCTAACAGTGGAAAGATGGTTTACCTGATTCTAGTACCTATCAAAATACTTAGTAAGCACAATCTTCATAAGAAAATGATATTTCTTTTTACCTTCTTGCGTACTCCATCTACATGATGTAACAAAAATATTCTCTGCGTTCCTTAAATTTGCCATTAAAAACTGACCTTTAATTAAAACGTCTGTTTGTCGCCTCTCCTTTGTTACTTTTCTTTCAATTGTTCTCCTCCTTCCTCCATTCTTTACATGCTTCCTGTCTCTGAGCACAACTTACTCTGACACATGCATGTTTGCCTATTCTCTATTGGAATTCTCCAAATTGACCACAACCCACTTACAAGTTCACAATCTCCTCTTTCCTCTGAAGGTAATACCTATACAATCTAACAATATGTAATCTTATATAACGTATCTATTCATCCCACCAGCCATGTGCATGAACTCAACTCCCCTAACCCCCTCACATTAATGATTGCAACTAACTAATCCACTAATAATTTAGTCCACTGTAAAGCTACTGGATTGACTGCATGAAATAGTTTGCTTGAAGGCACAAGAGTAATCCCAGTAACTAACAGTAACCATTAACACTGGACTAACCACTAACCTTGGGTTATGGAGTAGCATGTTGCCCGGCGTAAAGCGCTTTGATGCCTCGTCTGGGATAGTAAGTTCTATTTAAATACAATAACAATTGGGAATGGTAGCCATCTAGACTAAAACGACTACCACTTGAGTTGTTCCCAGTACCCTAACAGAGTCTGTCATGCTGTGGATGTGGAACACACCATAAACACGTAGAGCACTTGTCAAGAGACTTAGGAAATTCGTCTCTTTGCACAAGAAATAATTATCCCATACTCTTATTGGCATTCCCTCCGCCTCAACAGATGTGGATGATGTGAAAGCAGTGCAGGGAAGAAGCCTTCAGTGGTTTTTGCAACACCATTTTTCTACTCCCCCCCCCTCCTCCCCCCCCCACCCCCCCTAAATAAAGTGATGATTAAAGCACATAAATAGCTGCTCTTATACTGTGCATGAGTGCAACAATTTAGAGCGCTCCGTGCCAGATTAGTTGGGTATGACCTCTTTCTGCCTTGGATACCACAGCAGATATTCAAGGCACCAAATTTAGGCTTCTGACCTTATTAGTGGATGGGGAGCACTCCAGCTAAAGACTTCTACTTTACCTGTAGCTATTCTGCCCCCCACCACCACATCCTGGTCTATACATCCCTGAGCTCTGCCGTCACAGCCCCCAGGCAGACCTGTGCCCACGTCTGAGGTTTGTGGTGTGAGCTGGTATTTTCATATATTTAATTTTTTGTGCGCTCCTGAATAATAGATGCTAGTTTTGTAAATTGCCTCCATAATATAAAAATCTGCAAAATACACATCTACATGATGAAATATATTTCTCCTGCTCTCAAGTGACATTTGTTAATTCATAAAAGGCAAAAAGAGACGCATAGATTCGTAAATATTGTAATTATTGGAACCTATTTTAAGAAATAAGTACCCCTTTTGTGTAGGCTATATCATCCTGGGTTTCCTATAGGTTCTTACCAGTCTACAAATGACAGACATATTAAAAGGATTTAGGTTGTTTTGTTGAGACTAATGTAGGCCACCTTGTAAAAGATACTCCAGCCCACATTTATTGTCGGAAGGCATCACTTTTCTAATATAGCATTTGTAGATTGCTTACTCATGCGGACGACAAGCTACAAAGTTACACCACGTAGGGTATATGGTTAGAAGTTTTTTTTTGGGACAATATGTGACAACATTTGTATTTGATGACCACCGAGATGTGGTTATTGGACACCACGCCTGGTGGGTGAGGGTATGTGAGAGAGAGAGAGAGAGAGACGCAAATTATAATGGTAATAAGGTTTAAACCTAAAGGGCTGATACACAGCATCAGCTATTATATACATTTACATATCTCTAGGAATTCCATTGCCAAAGCTTCAACTTTAGTTCTTAAGCTTTCTGATCCGTTCAATTTTAGGTCTGGCGTTAGCTAATGCCTTTCTATTTTAGCAAAATTATATATATATTAGGGACTTTAAGCCACCCTCTTCATCCATTGGTCTTTTATGATGTCATTTGCATTCTTCCTTCCTTCCAATACAATGTACAGCACAGGGTGCTACACAGGGCGAAGGTCAGGTACCTTTCATTCCCATATTGGAACTATTCCACCCCAACGGCAGCTTTGCTGACTGGGAGTAGCCGGAGCCTGTGGTACTCAAATCCTTTATACTCCAAAGCATTACTTACTAACCCAACTAACATTCATGTCTATACAGTAATGACTTGGAACATTAATGACCTGCTCAACCACATCAAGAGAGATGGTCATGTAATTTGTGCTTTTGCATACGCTGCCAATTGTTGTGTTACACAAGACCATCTCTTGGGCACTGGATGTGCGTTCTTGGCCAGATATAGCTATGACAGGTATACCATGCAGGGTACTCCTGAGGATTGGGGGCTGGAGATCCTACTCCACAAGACTGTCATTGGTGGTCTCCCGCGAGATATCTGTGACAATTATGTGATTCCTGAGGACTCTCTGGAAGGTACCCACTATAATTTGTTGAGCTTTTACATCCTCTCTCATTGTCCAAATCTATAATGGCGATCCTCTTAGGACTTCTACTGAACCTGCCCCATGACATGCCGATTGTTGGGAGAACTTCGAAGGCATCATGGATGCCTTCAGCTCACTCAGACCCCGGAGAAAGTGTTGGCTGGTTGGATGAATGGTCTGGGACTGTACGAAGTTTGGAGGATCTCGAACCCATGGCTATACTCCGATACTGGTGGCACATGAGCCGCTCTCTCTCATTGACTTCTTGCTTCGTCCAGTCCCTAATATCTCACACAGCAGCCTCTCATATCCTACCAAGGGTATATTGGACCATGCTCCTGTCACAGTTCACTTTGGCGCCAGGACGCTGGAGAGGACCCATTTGGCGTCTCAACTTCTGGTTCCAACTGAGGTCTATTTCCCCATTCCTGCTCTGCGAACTACAGGTATTCTTAGAGATCAGAGATCAGCCAGGGAGCAGTGGAGAAGCCCAGCATGTTATGGGCAGCTTGTAAAGCCACCATGAGGAGATTGCCTGTTTTTACATTAGAGGTAGGGAACAAAAGAAATGGGTGCATATCACAGACCATGAGACAACCATTTTAAAATTGGAATGTAGTAACCAGAGTCATCAGACGGAGCCATTGAGGCTTTGACTGGTGCTAGGTAGGGTTTTCCTTCTACAGTTCTGCCTGGGGGGGCAGTCTATGTTCGGTGGCCTCCACCATGCAGGTATATGAATTGGGGATAAATCAAGCAAGCTCCTATACTGGTTAGCCACCAAGGATGCAGAATCCAAGGATCCTACTACTATACAAATAAATGCAACACGCTCCCCTACAGGTAGTCGGATCTCTAGCCCGTATTAATGCAATCTCTATCTCCCTGGTTTTGCTTGTATTCTTGTTCTAAATGTTTAATAAAATCTGATAATAAAAAAAAAAGGATGCAGAATCCAGAGTGGCGCAGTTCATTGTAGATGGGTCCTGAACGGCAGTAGCAGTAGCCCGCGCGATAGCCTCTGCTTTTTCCAAGTACTACTGATGTCTTAATGCTGTAGGCTGATGACCGCCAAGAGATGGTGAATCCCCTCTCATCGATGTCTTGCTGCTATCTTGCAGACTGCTTTCAAACAGGACGACCTAAGTCTGCTTGTTTTGAATTATAATAGCTCATATCTCAAGATAAGAATATTCATTTTGTGGCTCTTGAAAGCTTTTGAACTAAATTGTACAGCATAAGGAATGATTTTATATACACAATCTTGATGGAAGATTTTAATTTACCGGTTTCAGACTCTTGTAAATATACTGATAAAGCCTCTTGCTCTGAGCATTTTAGACACTCCAAACAGGGAGATCTGATGCATTCAGCGATAGCTAATTTTAACTTGGACATCTTAACTTCTCTGTAGTTAGAGCAGGTCGTGGGTGGTAGAAAGCGCATATTGGTTTTATAGGGGGAGGCGTGGGAACAATGATTTTATTTTTTGTTTTGTCCGGCTTCCTTCATTTACTCCGGTACTTTAAGGTGCGGTAAGATGGTTGAAGTGATCATAACCCATTTATAGCTGCTTTTGAGTGGCACTGCGAGACCAGCGTTATGGTTACGAAGTAGGACGTGGTCCCATCTTTAAAGGATCAGGGGTGCAGAGTAAAGTGTGCTAGGATAAAGCCAGATTATTTTTATTTTGCTGGCTATTTCAGCACTGTGCAGTGGATTTTGTGATTTGTCTGGATGAAGGTGTTCCTGATAACTGCTATTTTGCCACCTTTTAGTCACATATGCAGTGTAGTCAAGTCCATGTTGTTGAGGCAAGGTAATCTCAAAACCCTCCCCTTGACATGAGGTTAATGAGACCCGTACACAAACGCTCCCATTTTTACATGTTCACGTTTAAAGTTGATATCTTTTTAGACTGACTTTTAGCACATTTTGATTGCGTGCATCAGGGGTGTGGAATTTAATCAAATATCTACTTGTCGATGGGACAGGTTGCTTCATAAACCTACTTGTTCTGTGCCATGTTGTGCAAAGGCAAATTATGACAACAATCTAATTATATTAGAGCTCTAATAATAGCCTTTCTGATTATGCCAGGGCTAATACTATTGTAGGGCTTGAATACTAGCAATTTCCTTATTTTGCCACCTTTGTGCAGATCTACATACTGCGGCTGATGGTAGTGGTAAGCAATAGTTCCAGGTTTGGAATTTCCTTTTGAGTCTGTGCAAACCAACTAACTTGAATGTTTTAAGTTTTTTTTTTTTTTTTAAACAAGTTTTATTGTGTCAAGCCACACATATTCTGCAGAGCCCTGAAACCCAGAGAACGTCTGCCACATATATAATACAAAAAAAGCATTGGCGTTTATGCTTTACAAATTATAAGGCAACATGTAATAACAGAAGAAAAGCAATAAACATACCCACCTCCCAATGCACTGTCAATATACCCTCCCCCAGCAATTGCAGCTCATCCCTCACAGTGAAAAACAAAATCATAAGGAAATACAGAGGAAGGCCCCGGCCAGGCCGAGCCACTCCCAAAGTACAGTGTAACATACCATCTTCAGTGCGCATCCATACCAAGTGAGACGGGTTCCAACGAAAGTCCTCTATAATCAGCCCACCGCTTCCAGATCTTTATGTGCTTACGCGGACATCCCCTGGCCTTAAAAATCGGAAGCTCCAGACCCATATTGAAGTCTAAGCCATTCTTCCATGCCGCCAAGGGGGGTGAGGCAGTCGCCTTCCAATGGCGTGCAATGTCGCGTTTAGCTAGTGTAAAACCCAAAAACATTAGGTGGCGTTTGTAAATGTTGCCTCCAATCCCTTCCATAACATGTAGGAGTGCAAGCCTAGGTGAATAGGGAAGGTCCCATCCCAGAACCTCCGACAGGCATGCCAACACTCTTCGCCAGAATCGCACAATCATCCCCACACTGCCACACCGTATGAGAAAAGGTTCCATCTTCTTGCCCGCAGCGCGGGCAAAGTGGAGAGGCTATCAGGCCGGCCCTATATACGACGAAGACGGGTATAATACACCCAGTGTAAATAGTTGAAATGAATTAAGCAGAGGCGCATACCGATAGCAGCCTCTCTAGGGGAATAGAGACCCTCTGTCCAGTCTTCGCTTTCCAATGGGCCTAGATCCTCCTCCCAGGACTCCCGGAGTCTACCCAAAGTGGTGGAACTATTAGTCACTAAGGACGGGTATATTTTGGAAATTTTGTGATCCTGGATATCCCCCATGAACAGTTTGGCTTCAATAGGACTGAAGTCTGGAAGGGACTCAAGTATGTTTTAAGGGTTTTGACCGGCTCTTTTCTGATATTTTCCCATACTGAGAAAGGTTAGAAATTTTCTCCTGACATGGTCGTAAGTAAAACTTCTTCCAGGGTTAGGGAAAAAAGTGGTTGGAGGGAAAGGGAACTTGTAAAGGCTCAATAGATTTTCACATGAGCAAATCTACACATGCACATTTGCTCATGCTACCATACAATTCACATTAAGTTTCTAGGTGTACGAATTCCTGGCCTACTTCCGTAAATTCTTGTGAATTCATGAAATATGTAAATCGGACTAATGTGAAGACCTACCATGAGTGCACTTTTGTGACTGTTTTTAAGAATTGGGCCCCTAATTAGGGCTTGCGTTAACCAAGAACATTTGTTTTTATTAAAATTCTCTCTCTATACATCTATCAGCTGGCTTCACTGTGAATGATCACAATCTGTGTTTCACAAGGAGCATATCGGCACACAAAGTGCTTTTGTTCAGTGCCAGGAACTACAATGGCAATGTGTACTTCTTAAGACCAAAATATTTTTTTGCATTCTGCCGATGTTTGTTACAATACTGAGGGCTTATCAGCTCCCACAATAATAAAGTTTTACAAAAGCCATGTAAAAGAAGACATGCATTGACAAAACCATAATACTAACCACCAATGTTGGACCTATTTGCTTTGCCATTGCTTGTTTGTTTTCGTGTTTCCCATTATCTTGTTGAAACTGGTTACATTGACTTTCACTTATGAATATTTTTGGCAATACTACCATATATGAACACGTTATACTAAATGACGCTTCAAAGAAGTGGTACCTAAAACTTCACAGTAGTTTAACCAAAAAAAAATGTTTTCCTAGTTGCGTTTTTTTGTGAACAATTTATTTTGAAAGCCGATAATGAAAAATGTCCTAGCTATCGTAACGGAAAGTTTCAATTGTATTAAGGACTCGGAGGCGAGTTTTAATTGACAGCAGCCTTAGCAAACAGAACTTTCAAAACCTTGGACTACATATCCCATGAGTCCAAAACAACCACAAAGTTCTGGAAACAAAGTCCATCCAATCAGGGGGCTTCCTCTGACATAACCGTCACTTCCCAACACCGGAATTCCTCTTTCTTCCTGCTAACATGCAGACTGTGGAAGATCATCACTCCTGTTTAGAAGAATCCATTCCTGCAAACAAAGGACTTATGTGAGGAACCGGGTTTCCATTAACTCTTACGATACACAAACAATGTTCCATAAAATAGCCATTAAGCCCAACTGGAAAAAAACGTTACTTACGTCCATACGAAGTATGCATGACCGGGTGGGCCATGCACCAGAATGTGGGTGGACTAATCCTTGCCTCTGGGTCCTTAATAGAATTGAAACTTTCCGTTACAATAGCTAGGACATTTTTCATTCTTTGGCAGGACTTTAGGTGAGGGTTAGGCTGGTTCAAAGCGTATTCACTACGAGGGCTGCGTTGGAGGAGACTGGTTTAAAGTAAAACCTCTTCAAAGGTAGAATCCGAGGACCAGTCTGCGGCATTCAAAATATCCTCCAAGCGGGCCCCCAGCCCGAAGGCTTTGGAGGCCATTACACCTCAAGCTGAATGAGCACTGAACAGTTTGGTATCTATTCTAGCCTCTTGCATGATCCACCAAACCCATCTGGCTGTGGTTGGGGATGAGACTGCCTTGAAGGGCCTACGTACTGCGATCAGTAATTGATTCTCCCCGTGAGGACGGTGCTCCACTGTCATGCCACTGGATTCAAGCAAGCCTGGCTGAAGATGGCTGAAATGCCAGAAACCGGTCCTAGGAAGCTTGTTTCCGGTCCAGGGAAGACCTGGCTTGGCAGTTCGGGCTGGACTGTTCCCATGAGGCACAGGGTCAGACTGATTTGCATATGGCCATGTCTGAACTGGGGTGGCAAAGTGGGCTAAAGAACGGTGATGGATTAAACCCAGATCAGTTGACTGGGGGTGAGTGCTTGCAATGTTCAACACTCCGTCCATCATTTCCTTTTGGTTTTTGCCTCGTAGGCTTTTACACATGCACAACTTGGGAGACTACTGAAATGCCGGGTAGGAGATCACCCGTGAGCGAGTTTTGGTCCGTCTGGTCACATGAAAGGTGGCCCAATCCAGGGTGAAGGATCTCCCAGAAAGATCGAGGGCCCTGACGTCTAAGACTCTCCTGCATGAGATCAAGCACAGCAACATAACCAATTTTGCCGAAAGTTGCTTGCGCGAGAGATACCCATTGCTTGGCCACCCCAAAAGAAACAGAAGGACCTTATTGATGTCCCACAGTGTAGAGTACCTCTGTTCCGGGGGGAGAAAAAGCCGGATCCCGCGGAGCTATTGCCTCACTAGGGGATGGTCTCCCACAGGAGAACCCTCCACAGGCACATGGCCAGCTGAAATCGCCGATCTAAATGTATTGATCGACCGATACGCTAAACCCTCTGAGGCCAAAGAGGCTAGGAAATCGAGGACGTAGGCAACATCTGTCCCTATGGGATCCAGATGCCATCGCAGACACCAACCCAGACATCGAGACCAGGCTGAGCAGTATAGTTTGATTGTACTGTCTGACCATGCTCGAGCAAAGAGGTCCCCTGCATTTCGCGAAAGGCCTGGGACCTGCCATTGCGCCCAGTAATCCTCCATGCCATGAGCGGAAGACTGTCCCTCACCATCAGTGGGTGCGGATTGCCGGCTGGATTGTTCAGGAGATGAAACGACTGGTGTAGACGGATTGGAGAATCACAAGAAAGTTCCATCAGAATTGGAAACTAAACTTGCGACATCCAGACCGGCGTGATCACCACTATCTCCGTGCGTTGACAGTGTATCTGGGTGGTGAGTCGCATGATCATGGCGAGGGGGGGGGGGGGGGGGGGGAACGCGTAGCCCTGTTCCGTCCCCCAGTCCTGGAGGAAGGCATTGGTCACCACAGATGCGAGCAAATGGATCGTTAAGGGACCCCACAGTTAGAGGAGGGCTCGAAACATCGGAGGGTACAATCTCCACAGGCTTGACTCCCTCAGATGAGATTTCCAATTGGCCTCCTAGTTTGCCAAACCTGGCAGGTGCTCCTCAGTCACCGAGATCTGATGCTCCCGGCAGACCTCCCAGAAATCCTTGGCCAAGTCCGCCAGGGCCTTTGATCGAGTGCCCTCGAGATGGTTGATGCAGTGAACCGTCGCCACGTTGTCCATCTTGAGCAGGACGCAAGAATGCGCCCGATCCCTGGTCCAACAACGGGCCGCAAAGGAATACTTCATGAGTTCCAAACAATTTATATGGAGGGATCGTTCCTCTGCGGACTATACGTCTCTGGTAGTTAACTCTCCACAGCAGGCTCCCCAGCCTGTACCGCTGGCGTCCGATCCGATGACTAGATCCGGACGTGAACCGAAAATGGCTTGACCGTTTCACACTTCCATGTGGGACAGCCACCACTGGAGCTCCTCCCTGACCTCTTCGCAAAGTGGAGCCTGCTATGCATAGGTTGGACCCCGACAAAGATGAGACACCTTTAGTCGTTGAAGTGCTCGGAAGTGGAGGGGGCCCGGAAAGATGGCTTGGATTGAAGACGACGGGAGTCCGACCGCTCTGGCAATATTGCGCATTATTGTGCAAAGAGGTCAATTTCTTCGCCAACATCCTCCTGACCTCGTGCCTGATCTTTGTAATCTTCCTGGATGGCAGGTTCAGCGTGGCCTCCACCGAGTCTACATGAGGAACCCCAAGAAGGTGATCAACTGTGAGGGTTGCAAACTAGACTTCGCCTGGTCGATGACACAGCCTAACTTCTGAAGCAGGTCCACCGCATATCCTAGCTGGTGGGAAAGACTGAGGATACTGGTTCATGAACAACATATTGTCCAGATACACGATCAGCCGCATACCTCTCGCTCTTGGGTGTTCCACCACTGGATGAAGCACCTTGGTAAAGCACTACGGAGCTGAGGACAGACCGAAGGGCAATGAGGTGAACTTGAAAGTTTGGTTTCGCCATAGGGATTGGAGAAAACGTTTATGCGGCAGGAAGATTGGGACCGTAAGGTAGGCGTCCTTGAAATCTAGATGGACCATCCAGTCTCCTGGCCGCAGGAGATCGCAGGGCAGAAGAATCCCCTCCATTTTGAAGTGGTGGTCCACCACCCACTCGTTGAACTCCCTCAGGTTGATAACTGGACGTTGACCCCCGTCCTTTTTCTGTGCTAAAAATAGGTTGCTTAAGAACCGCCTGGAATGAGGTACAGTGTGACAAATCACCCCTTTTGCAAGAAGTTCCCAGACCTCCTGATCTACAAGAGTGGCTTCCAGTCCGGAGAAGTGGAGGGGCCGGGGAGGGAAGGCCTGAGAAGGTGAACCGTAAAACTCCACTTGAAACCCTTGCACGGTCTGTAGAACCCATGAATCGGAGGTGACCTCCTGCGAGGTGTTTAAGAAGCGGGCCAGGCGACCCTCCCTAGATGATAGCAAGGAACTATCAAAGCACTTACCGTGAGCATTGGCAACTCCTGCACCACGGGCGTTGTTGCGTTGGCCTCTGTTACGGGAGCGGCCCCTAGTGGGGTAGAAGCCCCCGAAGCGTGACAAGTTCTGCCACTGTCCTCTCTGGGAAGGTTGTCCTCTTCCGGAGGCTGACTGGGAGGAACAGCCAGCCGAGCGCCCCGACTGTTGTCCAGAAAACACAGGCGTTAAAGATATGTTTCACAGTGGATTGGGCCTCGTCCAGGGAATTCAAAGTGGACACGAACCTACTAAGTTTCTTGACAAAAGGATTGCCAAACAGACCTCCCTGTGCCGCTTGCCCCGCTTCCGATGTTGCCAGCTCACCCAGTTTTGGGTCCAGCTTGATAAACAAGGATTTGCGTCTCTCTGTAAAGATAGCGCAATTGGTGTTCCCTAAAAATATAATCGCCCGTTGAGACCAGCTTTATAAAACCTCAGGAGGGATCACCACTGCGGAGGCTTTCGCATCCTCCGCGATCTCAAGAATCTTAACTAATGGGCCAGTGATATCCAGAAGTTTTTCCTGGCATGACCGTCAGGAGTGGTCAATGCCCTTTTTGGGGTCATTTATATATTTTAGGATAGGTACGTTGCCATATGGGCGTCTATTTCTGGAGTGGCCGCAACCTTCCTCTCTAATGAAGGTCTAGGGCACTCAGCCCTGAGCCGGGAGCAAACTTCTGGGTCCAGAGGCTTACGCAGTCTCACGGCCACATATTTGGACACCTTGTCACATGGGACCCATTCAGAGGAGTGGGGGGTGTAGCAAACTCCTCCAGAAATAGCAGGTCCGACTGGGAGATTGGAGGTACTTGCCCCGAAGGTGGGTCAGGGGCGGGAAGGGAAAGGAAAGGTCTCCACAACCTCTCGTGATCTGGGTCACCATCTGTAGGGGAATCGTCCAGCGGGGAGATGTGTGGGACTGGGTGTCTAAGGTCGTGGGGGCCGGTCGGAGCATTGACCGGAAAGGGGGGGGGTTTCACCCCCAAAAATGCCACCTTTACACTGGTGAAGGCATCAAGATCCACTCCATCGGAAAGGGAGCATTTGCGCGGATTCTCGGGGGAGGCAGTGGTCTCCTCTGGAGGTGCGGGGCCGAAGGCCCAGCAGTGACTTCCCTTGTGGCAAGGGGTTGAAGGCACCTTTGCGCCAAATCCATCCATTTCTTCTCTGGGGGAGCCATGGTGTCCGAGACCGCCCTGACAAGGAGGCATCTAATTCGTCACAAAAATCATCAGTGACCGTGAAATATTGAACCTCCTCATCCTCTTCATAGTAGTCCCCAAAATCCTCTGTCTTAATAAAGGATAGTCACAGTAGCCTGGAGGAAAATCGGGGAAAGGGTGGCCACCCACCAATTAAGAGGGGTACATTTCTGGGGTCCCAAGAGGTAAGTATAAAGTCAGGCTAAAGCCCCCAACCCCCTAGTGTACCTTCTATGAGGCTGAGGGGTTAGTGAGCCGATGAAAAGGGCGGTAAACCCAGGCAGACCAGGCGCCCTTATAATACACTGGGCAGGTAAAGTAGAGAGACTGCTCACCTAAGTCCTATTAACAAGAAACGGCCTGAGCCAGTCTGCCATAAAGAACACAAAGGGTCGAGGACCCGATGTACCCCGCAGGATGTTTTGCTCCAGGGCGGCCGGCACTGATTCAGCGGAACGCACCCCGTTGGACGGAGGCGCTCAGAGCTTTGAAATTGGCGCGCTCTGTCTCGCGGGCTCCGCATCAGGATTACCAAAGAGGTGCGGCCGGAGTGCCGGGTGGACCAGCAGGGTTAAGTAGGGCTTTAATCGTTGAGCTAGGATGATGGCATATGGCTTGACTTCCGTATTGAGGAGGGAGATGGGACGGTAGTCCGCGCATCTATTGGAAGGAGGCTGGGATTTCGGGAGAACCACGATGGTGGCGATATCCGTTTCTGGCGGAAAGGAACCTCTCTCCACGGCCTTGTGAAAGAAGTCAGCCAGGTGGGGCAGTAGAGTTTCACGGTAAGCCGCATAATACTCCTGAGGAAGGCTGTCTGGGCCCGGGGTCTTACCCGAGGAAGTGAGGGTGATCGCTTCTTCGATCTCTTTCTGAGAGATGGGGCATTCTAGGTCCCTCTGGGCGGTCAATTCTAGTTTCGGGAGACGCACCCTACCTCGGTCAAGGAGAACTGGGAGCGGTAGCTCAGGGGTGTGCGCTGTGCATAGTCGCCGGTAATAGGCGGCGAAGGTGTTTGCCATTGCCACCGGGGCACGATGCACCGTTCCAGCCTCGTCCACCACCTCTGGGATAATACGGTTCACCCTAGGGTATGTGGCCAGCCTGTGCAGGATTGTGCCGTCTTGTCCCCCCAACCATAGATTCTCGCCACCAATGATCTCCAGAGGAGCTTAGCAGCATCTAGGGATAATTGTCTAATTTCGTCCCGAAGGTGGGCAAGTTGTCGGGCCTGGGCGGCATCATATGATAGGGACAGTAGCTGTTCCAAGCGGAGCGCCTGCGCCTCCTTTGAGGAGATCTCACGCTACTGTACCCGCCTCTGGGTCTTGAGATGCCCTTTAGCGACGCCCCATATGGTCGCCTTCCCTGCCTCCCATAAGGTACCCGGGGAGGCTACGGAGCCACCGTTAGTAATGAAGTATTGTTTAAGTTCCTTCCCTACCACTTTTTTAAAGTCTTTATCTTGGAGATTCCATGCGTTCATCCTCCATGTTTGACGGGCGGAGGGAGGGGAAGCCCCAGAGCTAAGGAGTACGGGAGAGTGATCGTAAAGACCCCTAGACAGAATGCGGATGTCTAGGATCCCAGAGCAGTCGAGTGCAGGTACAAAGATGGCTTCTATGCGCGCCTGTGTGTGTTGGGCTGTGGAAGTGTGTGTCAATTGGGTAGTGCGGGGGTGCCATGTGCGCCATGTATCGCAGAGTCCCACGGATTTGGACCAGTTCCTCAGTTGTCTTACATGTGCCGTTCGGAAAACGGAGGGAGGACCCGTTGTGTCAAGGGCTGGGGAGGAAACTGCGTTAAAATCGCCCGCAACAACCATGTTGCTTACAGGCATATTGTTCAGCAGGGCAGCGGTGTGCGCAAGTGTGGACAAGAGCATCGAGGGAGAGCATGTACAGACATAAGAGTGAGGGGGAGCCAGCCAGTGACCCACAAACTGTCACAGACTACCCTTGAGGATCGTGAATCACTTGAGAAAGTATGAAGGGCAGGGTTCGCCTCAAGAGGATGGCCACCGTTCGGGAGCCCCTGGAGAAGCCGGAGTGCCATACTCTATCGTACCTGTAACGGGCCAAGAAGGGACAACAGTTACCTAGGAGGTGTGTCTCCTGGAGCATAAGAACATCTATGTGGAGGCGTTGCGCATATCGTAGAACTGCCGTGCGTTTGTGCCCTGTCCAATAGGCCATTGACGTTCCACGACAACACGTGGAGGGACGCTCTAGGCGTAGTATTAGCGGTCATGATAGGTGTTACCTGGTGTAGGGCATGTGGTCTGACAGGGGTATGCAAAGGCGCGTGGGAGCCCACAATGATGTGGGCAGTCGCATGCTGTAAGGGCATATCCATGCTTGGTAAATTTAGCGTGTGGCATTCCGTGATAGCTGAAACAAAAAACAACAACTCTCCCCCCTGCCCCCACCCCACACTTCGGGAACATAAGCATCTGTCGACCCCCATGTGAATAATACCAAACTAAAACGTTCGTATTGGGTGCGTGGAGGACCCCTCCAGAAGAACGGATCTGTAATGGAGCGGCATCAGAACAAGGTGAATGTACTTAATAGTCAACCAGCGTCAAGGACTCCCCTGGATGGAGTGACCAGTCCTGGTGTTAAAAAGGAGAACATACCGAGCCCGGCAGGTCCTCACAGAGTGGGAGTAAGGGAAAGGTCTGAGTCTGGACCGAGAGATCCCACCTGGGTTGGCGATGAGGACTGTCCGGGAGGGTCCTCAGTACAACGGTGCCGGAGCGAGGCTTGGAGCCCGACTGGCTGGAAGAGTCCCTCTGCCCATGGGCTGCTGCACTCAGGGACTGAGGTGTCGCTGCCTGTGCCTGCAGCCCCCTACGGGACTGCGTGCAGTGCCGATGCTGGCGTCCCGGCGACCGTGGCCCCTTGGGCTGGGAGCCCGCAAATCCCAGAGAGGGGTCACGCCACTGACGGAGTGGCCGCTCCTCCGTCAGCCACGTCCATGCTGCCTGGGGTATATCGAAGAATTGTGTTTTGTTCTGGAAAATAATTCACAGGCGGGCAGGGAACTGGAGCTGATATTTTAGGCCGAAGACCTGCAGTTTCTTCTTAACGTCAGTGTAGGAGCGCTGGAGTTATTGCACCTCCCTAGTGTAGTCCGGGAATAACATAATGGTGTGGTTTTGAAATTTGAGATGGCCTGCAACACGTGCCGCTTGCAGGATGGCGTCCCGGTCCCTGAAATTAAGAACCTTCAGGATGATTGGGCGAGGTGGAGCACCCGGGGGCAACCGGGGGGCAAGGGACCTGTGAGCTCTTTTCACCACAAACCATGATGATAAGGTGTTTTCAGGCATCCATGATGTAAACCAGGTCTCGATAAACGTGGCCACTTGCCCCGTTTCAACCCCCTCCGGAAACTCCACCAAGCGGAGGTTGTTACAGCGTGCGCGGTTTTCGGCATCCTCAGCCCACCGGTGGAGCTCCCGGGTATGAGTGTGGAGGTGGGCCACTTGTTCTTTCAATTGTGCGATGTCATCTTCTGCCGTGGATATGCGAGACTCGGCTTCTGTCAGCCTCGCTGTGGCGTTACGAAGGTCCTGTCGGAGGAGGGACACATCCACCTTGATTTCTCTAATCTTCCCCTCAACGGACGCTTGTGAGGCGCTAATGGCCTAGAGGATGGTGCCGAGATCCCCGCCCTGCGGGGGAGGAGGACCTCCAGCCACCTTCCCAGGGGGTTCTTGCTCGGAGGTAGTGAACCGATCCATTTTCGTCTGCATGGGGGCAGGTGTAGATTTAGGAACCCTGTCCCTCCCCATAGTTGGTGACAGGTCGTGTCGTGGTCGGGTGGCAACTGCTAGTCATGTGGGGGGAACCCAACAGTCAGGAGGGTTTGTCAGAAGGCCAAGACCCCCGTCAGCTTACGAAGGGCCCAGTTTGTTACTAAAGGCAAAATACCTCTTCCATGTACTGGCTTGCCTGAACCATCTGTACCATTCAGCTTTATCCCACATCGCAGTATGTGACACTGCATCTGAAGGGTCCACTTATCCTTATCCCGTTTTCGGTTCCAATAGTGCTCCACAGTACTTATGCTAATTAACTTTGAAAAGGCCTTTGATCCGTATGATTAGGTATTCTTGGTGGAGGTGCTGCTTGAAATGAGATTTGGCCTTCCGATTTAGGTCATGTGTCCGTGTCCTGTATGCAGCACCACAGGCTCAAGTGCAGATGAATGGTGCACTGTCCTCCAGGTTCCTGATTCACAGTGGGACTAGGCAGTGATGTCTCCTCGTGTCTTCACTTTGATCATAGAGCTGCTAGCGGCACGGGTGTGCTGCGAGGCTCAGATTTGGGGGGTTGACTAGGGTTTGGTAACGGAAGACTGGTTTATCCTATACGCTGACGACATCCTCCTGTTTCTGGCCTACCCCAATGAGACTGGCCTCCTCTTAATCCACATTCTGGAGACTTTCGGGTCAGCTTCTGACCTACATGTTAACTGGACCAGGTCTTTTTGTGGGGTGACCAGGGAGCTGAGATTTAGCAGCCGGGTCTCTCAATACGCCATCTAAGTTTCCAATACCTGGGGATGTATATGGCCTCAGAACCTGGGTTAACTTGGAGACTAAACTTCTGACTGCTTCTCCGTAGGACCAATGAGGACATGGATAGATGGATCAACTTGCCCCTCAACCTTTTGGACAGAGTGGCACTATTTAAGATTGACACCACTGCCATTGATATACATGCTTCAGAAATCGCCCCCCCCATTCACATCCCACAAGGCTGGTTTCAAGCTTTAGCAGCGAAAGTACTTAGGTTTCAAACAACCATCCCAGAATTACCTTTGATGTAACTGTCTTTGGCAAATCTGTGACTGCGGCCTGGACATGGAAGATATCCGTCTCTATTATTGGGTGCCACAAACTTTAGTGGTGAATGACCAGATGCATGGGGAGTGTTAAGGGTATATAGCATTGATCGAACAGGACAAAATAACATACATTCTATATTGTGAACCTACATGTCCCTGTGTCGCTCTTGTTGCTGAACCGGGCTGTGTTCCAGGCCTGGAGAGGGGTGCTGAGGTGGTCTAGGTAGAACCGATCGGTGATGCTTCAAACTCCCTGGGTGGGCAGGCCTTTGACTGGATCAGGCGACGTGACTAGAGGGATTCTGGGACATGGTAGGAATACAGAAGGTGGGAGACATATTGGAGGGCATTCACATGAAGTCCTTTCAGGACCTCCAGACTGACTTCAGTTTATATAGATCACAATTCTTCTAGTATTTAAAGCTACAATATGCTCTATTGGACCACCAAGAGGTTCTTGCTGAGGTCCCTGCGCATAATTACCTTTATAGGTCACCTGTAGAAGGAAGGGATAACCCAGGTCCATCGGGTGCTGGTAACCTATTTCCCCAACCTTCTGTTGAGTTTGAGAGCATGGTGTGAAGGTGGCTGGGTCTCTTGGAGGATGATGACCGGAGGGAAGCGTGTATGGCGCCTTGCAATCTCTGCACACATATGCCTCATTTGGCGTAAATGCCTCCATCATACTTACCTCATGCCCCAGCAGTTGTGAAAAGCCCATCGACCTGCACCCACCTGCTTCAAAAACCTGGAACACAAAGGGGATTTCTACCACAGGATTTGGGGATGCCCAGCCATAATACACTATTGATCACAGATATTCACCTCACTGTCAAAATTACTGGGAATCTAGATTACAGTTTCTCCGAAGGATGTCTTACTGGGTATTCTAGATGATCGGGGTTGGGAGGGGGGTTCCTGTAGAGTCCGGACACTAGTGGGGCATGGTATGTGGATTGCAAAAAAAAAAACATGGCTTAAAAGATGGAGATCTATCACTCCTAACCCCCTTTGAGAATGGAGGGTAGAAATGTACTGGACAACAAACAGTATGAGCCCATATATGCCTTGCGTGGTTGCCCGTGAAAAACATGGCAAGCTATTGGGAATGTGGTGAGCCTACTACAAGTTGGGTTGAAGGGGCGTGGGCGATCCCTAGAATAATTTGCTGTTTATCACGGGATGTGCAGATGTAACCTCTTTTTTCTTTTACATTGTATCACAATGAGGAAGTGCAAGTTGCTGTTGATGTGCAAAAGAGTGTTTTATTTAAAAAAACAAAAAAAAAAAAACAGTATAGACAAAACCGTAAAGGAGGCAGCTGACAACAAACCTATTTGGTCTGCCAATGCTAGTTGTAAATTAAACATTAACTTTGTAAAAAAGCTGATGGCTTCAGCATGGTTTATTCTTAATAATTGATGTAATTTGAAGTATTATTTCAGCTACCTTCTGGATCAGGTTGCATGTACCAATGTGGGATTTAGTGGAAGGTAAGGGTCATACATCATAAGTTTAGCATGAAAACACCAGGTGACATAATCGTACAACCGTCAAAGAACTGGAGCTGTGAATTTGAAGGTATTAATATGCTGGTGTCCAGTTTGTAGTAGAAATTACTAGCTGCTTAATGCTCTCCTATTGAGTTGAGTATTTGACCTCAGTGACAGCTAGGAAGGTTTAGAAGTGGTGTGAGAATGAGGATGCAAACTGAGCCTGCGCTTTCCTATGTTACTTGTAGGACCCTTTTTGTTTATTTAAGTGTGTAGCAAAAATAACTTTGTTTTTTCTTTATCTCATCGATTAAGTTTTTTGGTCTCTTCCTCTGGTTGGAAGCCCAGGATGCTGCTGAGTCTTTACTCTTTGTTAGGTGGGAATCTGTGGATATATGTTTACCCAACACTCTTCCTAGCTGCTCCAAACCTCCTGCCTTTTGCAGGCAATAAGCTGTAGTTCTATGGGTTTCCTTTGTTTTTCACTCTGCAAGGGTTATTGATGTGGTGTTCAACAGTAGTGTGAATCAGTGGTTCCAAACTTGTAGTCCAGGGACCCCTTGGGTAGGGGAATGTGCAAAGCCTCCTCTGGGGGTCCGCAACTACTTAGAAAATTTAAAAATAATAACATATTAATAAAGTGTATAAATAAAGAAGCTACATGTACAATTGAAAATGTACAACCGACTGTAAATGTGAAGGAAATGTAAATTGGAGGCTAAAAATGTAATTAGTATCCTCCGATTGATTCATGGGAGCAGTGCAGGTGCATCAAACAGAATATAATATGGACGATAAGTATCCTCAGTTAAATTTAGAAAAAGCTCCTACCTTTATATTAAAATAACATTTCTATTTTTTAAAAATAGTTTTGTGTTTGTGAATTAAATAAAATGTCATTTGTGCTTTTTTTCAGTATTTTTATGTGTATTGTTTTGCGGTTAAAATCATCGACCATACTTAGGCTAGGGTCCCCAGCTTCCAGTAATGACTCAGTGGGGGTCCCCGGATTCTAATAATTCAGTGGTATTCCTTGGGTTCCAGTAATAATTAAGTGGGGGTCCCCAGAAGTCAAAAGGTTGAGAACCACTGGTGTGGATGATTGTTCCTGGGAATACGCCTCTCTAAATCAATCTATATTGATGTTGGTGAATTACTTTTGTCAAAAACAGCATTTTTTATAGAAACTTTATTTACCTGGTACCTCACTCCCCCAAAAGCAAGGTATAAGCACAGATAGCTTATTCTTGCGCTCTGCTTCCTGAACGTTTTCTTAAAAATTGCTGTTGGTTCTTTAAGGATAATGTCCAAACCCCATCATGATTAACACTCAAGCAATCCATGTTTTGTATTAGGGTGTTTTGAAAGGCCCTTGGGTCCTGCCAGTGGGGAAACCTGGATTCAAAATTGGACCACAAAATTAGGAAGGACCTGAAAATTGCCTTTTTTAGATGTTGCCTACCAAATAGCCCAAGTAGTCTGTTTGACAAAGACCTTTGGTGAACTTACAGTGGACTTAGAGGCCGCCTTTTAGTTGGCTTTATTAATCACATTTGCTTGATTCTTATTTAGTGACTGGTCTTCTTGTGTATCCCTCCTGTAGAGCATTTCCTGTTTGATTATTTTGATTGGCTGTCTTGTATACTTCCACTACTCGTATCTAGGGAGCTATTTTTTTGTTTTTCTTTCAACACTCCTTGAGAGAGGATGTGTTTTCCAACTATCTATTTCTTGTGCTTTTTATCGCATCAAATACACCCCACTGTGTTGCTCCCTACTCTTCCCAGCTGGTTTGTAAAAGGACAGCAACAGGGATATCTTTGTTTGGGTATGGCAGAAGAGCGCGCTCTCCAAACTCCTACAATCCACATATTTGCTTGAAAGCACAGACTTTGGCACTCAAAGGCTTTTATTGTACTGGGGAGAGGCCAAATGCTTCACACACCCAGCTGACCTCTAAGGCAGAAGGTATACTTAGCATGACATTTCTCATTCAGGACCATAAATCTGCTCCCTAGTCTACTGCAAAAGAGGAAATGGATGAAAGCAGTGGGAAGTAAATCAAGCCTTTGGAAGCGTTTTCCTTGACATTCGGGCAATTCCTTATTATTTTTAAATTCTGTTTAAACTTCTCAAGTGAACAGTAGTTGAAAAATAAACCATTTCATTTATAAATATTGAAACCTTGAATTCAGTGTACAAATTTGAGATACCAAAAGATGTGTTCGAGGCATATGAGCTGCAGATTACACTCTGTGCATAGATCGCCATTTGGTGTTGGACCCGGATGTTGCAGTTGTTTTTCTCTTGGAAAGTCTTTGGAAGTCTCGAGGTATGTGACTCCTCCTTTGGATCATATTGCGCGTGGGCTTCGACTCCATCCTCAGATTGTTTTTTTCCGCCATCGGGCTCGGATGTGTTCTCCGCGCTCCAGTTTGGAACCATTCCAGTTTTCCTGTTCGGCACACAATCCTCCCCCCCCTTCGACGGTATTGTCTCGATTGCGTTCTCAAACACTCAACGCGACTCAACAATCTAACTCTTCGATTCCGGTCGTCGACGACGGCCTTCGGGCCTACCTGGGCTCCGGTCCTGGCTGATGGAAAGGACTCCATTTAAGAAGTGTCCTCGATGTGGGTCGAAGTTTCCCCACACCGATCTCCATGAGGTGTGCAACCTCTGCCTCTTCCCAGAACACTAGGCAAAGGACTGTCCAGCTTGCGCCTCCTTCTGATCGAAGAAGATGATCCGGGACCGACGAGCAAGGTGAACAATGGCTCACTCGTCGACTTCGATCCCCGATGACATCTTCGAAGAAGGCGTAGATGTCCCGGAACAACAGCACACCCAAGAAGGCCTCGTCAGCGCCTCCGAAGCTGATGACTCAGACGTCGAGGACGTTACTCCGGCACAGAGGGGTGTGAGTACAAACGTCGACCCTAAACCCTCCTCCACGCCATTGAAAAAGGCTTTGGTCACGCCTTCGGGCCTAGGTATGCACCAAAAGACTGCTTCCCATACCCCGCTTCCAGGCCCGGTTAAGAAGCCCATCAAGCCTTCAGGCAGCTCGGACACGAGCCAGCCTACCCTCTGTGCCGAAAAAACCTCATCGGCACCGACACCGAAAAAGAAAACGCTCCTTTCCACGTCCGCGCCGAGCTTGACACCGAAGCTCTCGGCGCCGAAGACTGGCACCGGCTCCTCGGCACCGATAACACCCTCGGAGCCGAGCAAGAAGCCGAAAAGCCTCGACTCCCAAACCTCGAAGCCGAAAGCTACCTCGGAACCGAGGAAGTCAAAAGACACTGCTAAACTTTACGGTTCGAAACCAAGAACCTGTGCCGAATCAATGCCGAAAAAACCTACGGCGCCGACACCATTGGCACCGAAGGATCTGCCTTTTACGGACTAACTGTTTCGACCCGATCCTTACCAAAAAACCCTCGTAAAAGATCCAAAGACTGGTCATTTTTCGCTTAGCACCAGGATAAAGAGCACTGGACAAGCCTGCACCAGCTCCACCACCAAAAAGGACCCATGGGACGACTACAACATCTCAGACGTCCCTTACGTCCCGCAGCACACGCTTTACCCTTCTAGTCCGTCCGTCCCCCCCTCCCTCAGAAGACACCATGGGCTTTAACCAACTACTTCATAGGGCTGCCCGCTACCACGGGGTTGATCTCCACACAGACCTCGTGGAGGAGGACTTCCTCTTAGATACGTTCGATACTGCACACAGGTCTACCTCAATCCTGCCGATGCTTAAGGGAGTTATTAAGCACGCACCAGAGGCTTTTAAAGACCCAGTTAGGGCCAGGGTCATTAACCTACGTATTGAGAAAAAATACAAAGCCGCCCCAACAGACCCACCCTACATTAAAGGCCCCACACCACTAGACTCCCTGGTAGTCTCCAATGCGAGGAAACGTGCCAATTCTCAGGCATCAGGTGAGGCACCACCGCCAGATAAGGAGTCTAAACTCCTAGATGCCTCTGGCAAATGGACGGCAACCCAGGCGGCCAACATCTGGCGTATCGCTAACAGCCAAGCGCTCCTAGCCAGATATGACAGGGCACATTATGATGAGCTGGAGACAATCATGCAACACCTCCCTGATAAATATACACACAAGGCCAACTAATTGATTCAAGAGGGCAAAAACATTACAAACCCTTCCATTAGTTGTGCCCTCGATGCAGCTGACACCGCCTCCAGGGCAATTAATACCAGCACCCTTCTGCGTAGGCATGCTTGGCTACGCATCTCAGGTTTCAAACCTGAGGTTTAAAGTTCCATCCTCAACCACCCCTTTGAGAAACTTCTGTTTGGTCCTAATGTCGATATAGCCCTGGAAAAAATGAAGGACACAGACTCGGCAAAATCTATGGGAGCCTTGCAGTCGCAAGCTCCCAGGTGCTCCTTTCGCTATTCCTCCTTTAGGAGCAACACCAGAGGCTACTCCTCCGACAGTGCCTCCACTTCCTACAAAACCCCTACCCAATCCACCTTCACTAGGGGTTATCAAAGAGGCAGTTACAGAGGTAACAATAACAAAGGCAGAGGCAAAATTAACACCTCCCGCTCTGCCTCCACCCCCACCCAGTGACTTCCCTCCACTTCCCCCAGACTATTCCACTCCAGTCGCGGGCAGACTCCACAATTTCCTTCCTGTCTGGGCTACCATCACCTCAGACAGATGGGTACAACAAATAATCCAATCAGGCTACTGTATAGAGCTAACATCTACCCCCCCCCCAACCATTCCACCCAAACAACGCCCAATGTCACACGAACATTTGTCACTTCTAAAGCAGGAGGTAATCTCCCTCCTACAAAAAGATGCAATAGAACTAGTTCCTGCCCACCAACAAAACAAGGGAGTTTACTCCCTATATTTTCTCATAACAAAAAAGGACGGCTCTCTCAGGCCCATTCTGGACCTCAGACCCCTAAACCAATACATACACTCAGACCATTTTCACATGGTCACACTCCAGCAGGTGCTTCCTCTGCTCTTCCAAAACGACTTCCTAACCACCATAGACCTCAAGGACGCCTATTTCCACATTCCCGTTCACACCGCTCACAGGAAGTTTCTCAGATTCGTAGTGGACGGTCACCACTACCAATTCAAAGTACTCCCCTTTGAAGTCACCACAGCCCCAAGAGTGGTACCAAGTGCCTAGCAGTAGTGGCAGCACACCTGAGAAGACAACACATCCACATCTTCCCATATCTAGACTGGCTTATAAAAGCCAGCTCATACAACCAGTGTGTACAACACACTCACGCCACGATCCAACTACTTCACGACCTGGGCTTCACAGTAAACTACGCCAAGTTCCATCTGCAACCCTCCCACGTACAATAATACCTCGGGGCCACCATAGACACCTCAAAAGCGTTAGCCTACCCCAGCCCTGCCCGGATAGCAAGCATACAAGCTCTGCACGCCAAATTTCAACCTCAACACTCACTTCCAGCCCGAGTGTTTAGGCAACTTATAGGGATGATGGCTTCTTGCATATTCATAGTACCTCATGCAAGACTCGAGATGCGTCCTCTCCAAGAGTGCCTAGCACGCCAATGAAACCAGGCTCAAGGTCATCTAACAGATCTGGTGTTGGTAGACGGTTGTGCACATCGCTCTCTGCAGTGGTGGACCACCAAAATCCTTTCCAAAGGGCGACCGTTCCTAGAGCCGGTTCCTCAAAAGTTCTAACAGCGGACGCATCGCTCTCTGGCTGGGGAGTTCATCTACTACATCACACCATGCAGGGCAGGTGGACACCTCAACAAAAGTTACTCCACATCAACCATCTGGAGTTACTGGCCATATTTCTATCCCTGAAAGCCTTTCAAACACACGTCTCAGGCAAGGCTGTCTTAGTCCGCACAGACAACATGACAGCAATGTACTACATCCAAAAACAGGGCGGCACACACTCTCTGCAGCTCTCTCAGCTAGCACAGACCATATGGAGGTGGGCCATACCTCAAAACATTTTTCTCCTAGCACAACATGTCCCAGGAGTCCAAAACACCATTGCAGATCTGTTGAGCCGTCAAACTCAACAAATCCACGAGTGGGAACTTCATCCACAAGTTCTTCAAGCATTCTTTCAAACGTGGTTGCAACCACAGATAGACCTCTACGCCACCCACGAAAACGCCAAATGCCCAAGCTTCGCCGCCAGATATCCACACCCATTGTCCAAAGGCAATGCGATATAGATGAACTGGTCAGGCAAATTTGCGTACGCTTTTCCGCCTTTCCCACTCATTCCATTAGTGGTGCGCAAACTACAGCAACACTCCCTAACGCTCATCCTAGTTGCTCCAACTTGGGCCGGACAACTGTGGTACACCACATTGCTGGAACTCTTCATAGTTCCACACCACAAATTACACCTCTCTACACGCCTCTTAACCCAAAACCATGGAGAGATCAGACACCCGGTCCCAGCTCAGCTCAACCTTGCGATCTGGCTCCTGAAATCCTAGAATTTGGCTACCTTAATCTTCCCCCTGACTGTATGAACGTCATTAAAGAAGCTAGACGTCCTACCACTAGAGCTTGCTATGCAGCCAAGTGGAAACGATTCGTGATTTATTGTCACAACAATAATATCAATCCCTTGGATGTGTCTATCCAACACATCATAGGCTACTTACTACACCTACAAAGATGCAACCTAGCCTACACGTCTATTAGACTACACCTTGCTGCCATAGCAGCGTATCTACGAAATAGACCGCATCTATCCCTCTTTAGAGTACCTGCCATAAAAGCCTTCATGGAAGGCCTCAAAAGAATAATTCCCCTAGAGTGCCACCCTCACCGGTGTGGATCCTAAACATCGTTCTCACAAGACTAATGGGGCCTCCATTCGAACCTCTACATAAATGCGAGCTATAATTTTTAACATGGAAAACAGCTTTCCTTGTAGCCATTACTTCCCTCAGAAGGGTCAGTGAGATACAAGCACTCACCATTCAAGAACCTTTTCTGCAAATGCATCATAATAAGGTAGTTCTCTGCAATAATCCAAAATTCCTTCCTAAAGTCATTTCTCCCTTTCACCTCAATCAATCTGTGGAACTGCCCGTATTCTTCTCGCAGCCACAAACCATTGCAGAAAGAGCTCTGCACACCCTAGACGTCAAAAGAGCTTTACTCTACTACATCGAGAGAACACAACCTTTTCGCAAGACCAAACAATTATTCGTGTCTTTCTCACCACCACACAAAGGCAACCCCATCTCCAAATCTGGGATAGCTAGGTGGATTGTTAAATGCATACAGATTTGCTACCACAAAGTAAAACGACCGCCATCTGTTCCTCCTAAAGCCCACTCTACACGTAAGATAGGGGCTTCCATGGCATTTTTAGGGAACATCCCCTTAGATGATATCTGCAAAGCAGCTACATGGTCTACACCGCACACTTTCACTAAACACTTTGTGTAGATGTGCAAACTAAGCAACAAGCTAGTGTGGGCCAGGCCGTCCTCAAAACACTGTTTCAAATAACTGCAACAGATACTGGTAGTCGCCGCTAAGAGGGGGTACTGCTACACAATCTATGCACAGTGTGTAATCTGCAGCTCATATGCCTCGAATGGAATATGCTACTTACCAGTATGCATCTGTTCTTGGCATGTAGAGCTGCAGATCTACACACGCCCACCCGCCTCCCCGACTACCTTTATCTGTTCCAGTTTTATCTTATTTAGATACAGCACACATGGGCATCTTAACTGTTTCTTACAAAGCTCCATCATTTCCCTGCTGGCGAAAAACAATCTGAGGATGTAGCCGAAGCCCATGCACAATATGATCCAAAGGAGGAGTCACATACCTTGTGACTTCCAAAGACTTTCCAAGAGAAAAACAACTGCAACATCCGGGCCCAACACCAGATGGCGATATATGCACAGTGTGTAGATCTGCAGCTCTACATGCCAAGAACAGATGCATACTGGTAAGTAGCATATTCCTTCATTTTACTGCAGTATTTTGATCTTTTTTCCTTTAAAGGTAAATATTGGCCAGCATCTCTACTCCCTCATTAGAAAGGCATGCACTGTGGCTTTGCCAATGGTTGTGTAAGGCAGCTTTTAGGGTAAACAAGTCAGTCTTGGACCACAAGGCTACTGAAACGGAGTGTAATACACACACAGCAAACAAAAATACTCTTAAATCTCTTGCCACCCTGGAGAAATAAGTTGCATCCTACAGCACAGAACTTTGGATCTTAGTTTGTTATTGCTGCTGTGGCAACCTCCTCATTACAGAAGTCTAGTGACATATAGATTTGCCTCATCCTTCCCCCTTTGAGGATCCTATAGTGGCATGAGGTGACCTTCAAGGTTATATCAAAAGTCAGAAATACTTTTCATAAGAAACCGGACCGTGAGGCATTTTTTTAAATTTGTTTTACATAGACTAAGCCAGTTCACTTTTCATTTGGAGTAGTATTGATAAGATGTTGTGAGCCTTCTAGCCAACTTTTGTGTCTGCAACAGTTTCGACTGCAACCTAAACAGAGTCTGTCTTTATCTCAGTATTCTTAGTAGGTTAAGCACATTTTTTTAAACTTATAAGTTGACAGATGGGAGCCCAAGTCCAGTAAACCACCAGACCTGAAGCAGTAAAAATGTTTACTATAGGAAAGAGTTAAAGTAAGGAATTTGTGCATTGGGGACAGTTAGAAACTATGTGAAAGGGGATTGGTTTTGACAGGTGCTCTGTTGCACATGCTTCAGAGGCGACCAGCTTACAAGATGGATTTTGGGAGAACTTGGTACTGAAGGAGGAGCATGACCTCGAATGCCTAGCTGATCTGTAACTGAAAGTACTGAAAGTTTTCTGAGAGCTGTGTGAATTGATGTTTATACACAGGAACATACGCGCTCAATCGTTGCTTCATTTGATTTCATTGCTTTGGATGGATGAATGTTGGCCTGTGATTGTACTGTAACATTCGATGGGACACAATATATGTTAAAAAGCTCAACAAAAAGTGTAAAACATCCCTGTATGACTAGCATTCCTTGGTCACCACGAGAGGCAGAGTAGTGAGTCAGCCTAAGCCCTCTAGCTGAGAAAAGCCTTGGCCTTCTGCATCATGACCTAACCACAGAAAGGGGTAGAATGAGACTGAATGTCCACAGGCCTATTGATGAGGTCTCCAATAATACAAATTTTAGTTTCTGTGACTGCAAAACATTAAGTGCTATTCAATCCTAGAATGTATGATTAGGTATTTATCTTGAGGTAGGTTCTTCAAGGATGATACCAGAGCCCCTTTTTCTTTAATTACTAGTTAGGCGCTTAGACACAGGATCGAGTCTAAAATTCTAGTCCGGGTTAGTTGTTTATGCCACAGATATGTGCGTTGACCAGGATTCTAGTTGCCCTCCCAAAACAAAGTAATGGCAGACTAATACATGGTCTCTATTTTGGGCACTTAAGGAGATGTCTAGGGGAGAAGGGATGAATGTTTTCAGTGTGTGATTGTGTGTCTGGTACGGATGTGAGAATAGTGTGGGGTCTGTTATGATGAAATAATGTGTTTGTGTATAAACTAATGTTATGTATAGATTTATGGTTTTTATATTAAGAGAAAGATAAAAGTATTTCAAGGAAATTAAAGCCAATAAAATACGTTATTGAAGATATTGGTGTGTCAATGGTTATTGAAGAATAATTCCTTGTGAGAATATTTGACAGGCTAACTGGAAACTTTTGTAATGTTCGATGTGCTATGGCCCCGATTCTCGAGCCTCTAAAGTGTATTGGGAGTGCCCTTTGTGAGAGCGTTTTAGTCAGGGCTTCATCCTGTCACTGACTATCCCATTCCCCAGGTTTCCACACAGCATACCCACACCAGCATTTCATTATCTTTCTCTATCCATTCCATACACTAGCTCAGAAACAAAGGCAATTGGGGGCATAAGAATGTTATCGAATATTAGCTGGGAGCAGCTAAAACCTGTTAATATGCGTTGAGGATAATTTTATTATCTCTCTTTACGTAAACTTGTCAGTTGATAACTTGGAGCCCTTAATCCCAGTGCATTTATGTTTTTGGGTGTTTGGGTGTTTAATAATTCTTTATTGCTTGATTAACAAAAATCATTCCAATTAAAACATTAATATCTTGGAATAAAAGACACACACTCGAATTCTTCCAACAATGTACAGCTGTACAAAAAATGTTTCTATGGTTACATGCCGTACTAGAACATTGATACCACATATAAACATCTTACATCTTTTATCACTGTTGCACTATAATCATAAAACTAATAACATTATTTGTCACATTCCCAGGAATATACAATAAAAACTATAATAATTATGTAACATGGTGCGACTAAGCTATAAAATGCCTAGTTGTGAGCGCTTTAAACATTATGAACCATTGTGCAAGTGAGCAATAAAGTGCCTCTATATGCTTTAAAGTATGCTTTAAAGTATGTTGTCTGAAATTACCTAAGGGCCAGAACTTTGAACATTGTATGCCATTGTGCAAATGAGATGTAAAAATGCTTCGGTGCTTTCATATTCTTTAGCACCTGATTACCATAGTAGCTTAAAAACAAGATCATTCAAGGTGTCAGTAACCAAAAAACAACTACGTTAATTTCTAATCTGCTAAAACAACCCTTAGGTTGCACACGCCAGCAATTTTTTGGCATTTGTTAAACTTTTTACCATTTGACAACAATGGAATAGACTCGTCCATACACATAAAATAAGGGTCTGATAGGCTGATCTTACCCCAGCCTTAAGGAATAAAGGTTTTAAACGTGCGCAACGTGTTTTAAGCAACTTAAGACATGCACATACTATGTTCACGTGGCCACCCGCACAGTCTACATTTTGTACTTGGCCATTGTTGTATCGAAGTCGTCGTGCCCTCTTTGGTTGGACTTATGCCCAGTCTTTATGTTAGAAAATGTTTCTTTCATTTGTGCTGAGAAATAGGCATTCAGATAAGGTTGGATTTGCAAAGACTGGTGTGAATTAATCACAAACCATGCATGGGTTTTAGCCACTAAAGCTGTCTTATACGCATTAAATGAGGTGGTTTTAATCTTTTTTGGGGGGGGGGGTGTTGTTTAAAACTGGGCAGTGTCATTCCTGAAAGCCCTATCTGCAGATCAGAACTCTGAAGGCATGTCAGAATGCGGGATCGCCAGGCATCTGTATAGACAGAACCAGTTATTTCATGCCAGCAGGTGTTAGCTAAAGAATCGGGATCAGATAAAAACAGGGAGTACATACACTTGTAAAATGACCCTTGCAACACCATGGACTGTCTTTGGAGGTCAAACTCCCATCTTGATTTATAGACCTTAATTACTAGTAGGTCCAATAATTTTGCATCTTTCCCCCTTGGTAATAGGCGAACCATATGTAATATTTGGCAGTAACTTTGCTCTCATGACTTTAAGGAGATGTTTTTACGATTGGTACTTTAATGATTTATGTAAGCATTTATAGGTGTAGATTAAAGTTGAGGTTTTTGCCCTCCAGTCTTTAAATTGGCTTTTAAATGAGACTCTGTTGTCAAATCAAAAACCCAGATATTTATATGCATCCACTACTTAAATTTGCCCACCTCTAGCCCTCCATGAATCAGTCTTATGTTTCGCCCGGCCGATTTTCATAATTTTAGTTTTTTAACATTCAACTCCAGGCCAATCACCAAGATATAATCATCAAATGCATTATTCAATCTTTGTAGGCCTATCGGGGTTTGGCTCAACAAAATAGTATCGCCTGCGTATTACTAAGATGCACCTCATCAAGTTTTGGAGGATGGGCGTTGACGGGCTCAAGGTGCTATAGTAAGTCTGACAAAAAAGATTAATATGGCAGGGTGCAAGGACGCAGCCTCATTTAAGACAATTATAGGTTTTTATTTTTTGAGATGGAGTAAAACAGTCACCTAACTTGACCTGAACCCAAGTGTTGGTATAGAGGAGTATTCTAGCATCCAATGCTTTTTGTGAAAGGACCCATCCTATGAGTTTTTTTCATAGTAGAGCTTAAGGAACTAAATCGAACGTTACTTTTAAATCTATAAAACAAATATATAGATTTCGCTTTTTTTAAAACAACCCGTTGAGCTAGTGAAGTGAGGGCCATCAAATTGATAATGGTGGATTGGCCCTTACAAAAACCTGTTTGGTTAATTGGGATTATACCCTGCAACTCTGCCCAGTTTTCCAAATCAATCGATAGACGGGAAGCAAAGACCTTAGCATCTACATCAGTTAGGGCAATTAGCCGGTAATTGGCAGGGTTGTCGACTGGGCTGTTCTTGAAAATTGCCTGCAGAATGCTATCTTGCCTGGACACGGGTTATATTCAATGCCAATACGTTATTAAACACTGGAGTCAACACTTAGGCCAACATGTCAGTATTGGCACGTAATATGGCGTTAAGAAACCCATTTGATCGAAGGTGACGCAGAAGAGTGGCTGTTTCAGTGGTGCTTATAAAATCCAAGTAATTCTCCGAATTAAGGCTGCTCACTTACTCCCTTATGTATGACTTACTGGCTTTCGAGATGTTTATAGAATCAGTCATTTGCTGGGTTAGAGCTGCTCACTTTTTCTATTTGACTTACTGATTTTCTCACAATTGTAGCACAAGTCTTGCTTATTTGCATCTGAATCGCACACACAATACAAGTTGGTACTAAACCTTACCCAATCAGCCTCCATAATATTAATACTGTAAGCCCTATTGCCTCCCCTTTTGAGATCATTAATGATCTCCCAAAGCGTCATTACATTATTTAGTTTAGAGGCATGTAATAATCTGTGCAATAGCCCTGTTTGATAACGTGATTTAGTCAACCACACTTCTCGTCTATATAACTACCTTGGTAACATTTTATCCTTAAGGGCATAATAAGAGTGCCGGTATCTATGGGGAAAAAACTTCCCGTACAGCTCCATTGAGGGATCGTTTTAATTTAAGGAACTGAAATGAGTACCATTTATTGGGGGCGGTTAGTGATGGATTCGTTTTTCCTTGATTTCGTACTGGAAATTTTACCACCAAAGATGTGATGTAGTTCCACCTACCCCCACCTGGCACTGATCACTATCCTTCATTAAGGCTTTGGCAAACTTCATTATTTCTACTTGTTCATCCAAATGCCATACCAGCATTTTCAAGTTCTATGAACAATGGATCATATTAAGAAGCTCATTAGATTAAGGGTTACAACTTATTGGCAGTTGTAATGTTAATATCTGAGGGTTATGGTCACTTTCGAGTCGAGGCGTCACCTTATTTGTAATCATTTTGTGCCCAGTTTATCTGAGATAAAGGTGTACTCGGTTATTGAGCCATGCTTGGACTGTTTAAAAGATGGAACTGGCCTTGATTTGCACAATGAATAATTAACAAAATTAGCCCAAGCTGCCGCAGATTGTCGCAGCACATATTTGCGCTACTTGTACTCATCCTATCTAAAGAGTTAAAAGTGACCAGATGTAAGTTAAAGTCGCCAGAGATGATCAAACCGGCATTGGGAGGCCGAGTTGCTAATGAGCATGTGATGTCCTGTAGGATATAAAGTTGGGTCATCTTATTTTTCCTTGCACTTCAATAAACATTAAATATTATAATCATATAGCAGTTGTACTGTAATAGAACACATTGTAACTATTCTAGCTGCAAATCAATTGCTTCTAGTGTTAAATTTAATTTGGTGGCAATGTAGCATGAAAGTCCGCCCTTTGCTCGGCCTAGTTTATTAGTGCGTATGACAGGGAGATTAAATTAATTAAACCCAAGCAATAGAGTTACTTGCGCTCTCCGTGTTTCTCTTATCATTAAAATTTAAAAAGTGTTTACGAATGAGAGATTATCAGGGTCGGCTAGCAAATGGCCCAACCTGTGCACAATCGAGGAACATATAGCAAATGGGCCAAACCGTACACGTTCCAGGAACCTATCCCAATGGTTAGTGTTTGTTGATAATGATGCATTCAGATAACACCAGGATCCATTTCTATGTCAGAAAGTAGGCACTGAAGCACCGCAGCTGTCTCGTCTGTTGTTGAACTGTGGCAGCGGTCTGTTTACTAGTGGAAGTGCTCCCTGGAAGTCCTCAATCTGTTTTTATTACCTGGGATGCTCAGACAGGCATTCGTGGAATGCATCAGAACAAATCTGCCCCAGTCTTGATGCCCGAATGGACAGAAGGTCTCCATCAGTGGTGTAACACAGGCCCCTGCAGCCCCCGCAATGTGGGGGCCCCCTCAGCACAGTAATCTGGATGGAGAGCTCCTGATTGAGGGGGGGGGGGGCTCCACGTTCATTGCAGGGGGTCCCACTCAAGTTTTGTTATGCCAAGGTCTCCGTGGCAGGTCTCAAGATGCTGGACTAGTTGGAAAGGTTTCTTTATGTAATTTTCTCTTCTCTGATCTTCCCCCAAGGATTATGAGCAGCCTCGAAGACTTGGGTACACAGGCAACCCATTTGTTTTCGTAAACCCCCAAATGTATGTTTCTAACATCATGCATATTTCCTGGCGAGTGTTATCAGGCTTTTTCAATGAGGTCTTCTGGCTGAGGACAAAAGGGGAATTCTTCACTCCTTCCTACAGTTGCTCATCTTGAGCATCTGTAAAAGATGTCGCTAGCATTTGTTTTCCACATGTTTTGTGGTAATGTCTGTGGCACCTACCCCCAACTCTCAATACAAAAGCAGATGCTTGGGATTGAGCCCGTATTTTCTGCCTAGTGTCATGACATGCTGTCATGTCATTTTCCAGACTCCTAGTTGAGTAAGATGTTAAATTACATTCAAGTAAGATGTTTTTAGCAGCCATTGGAACCTACTGGAATAGGACTGTAAATCATGTTTACCTCCAACAATTTCATTGACTATCATGTGATTGCCCGGTTTTATTTGTTCATTCAGTGTGAAATCCTGCTGCTATATTAAAGCTGTCCTCCAGTCAAGAAGCTCTTCAACCCAATGGTGTATTGAAGTTATCTGAGCCGCTGTTGCTTAGGTTCAACTTTCCAGGCACGTACCTGTTGGATAGAGATGCTGGATAGCTATATGGACCAACAAACAAGCATTCTGCAAGCACTACTAAACTCTAAATATTATATTACATTTCAGTGCAGTTTGCCTAAGAGGGCGTGTTCATTTCTTTGGCTTTTTTTCTATTCTCTTGCTATCCAATCTCTCTGCCTGGAGATAGGCAATACATAGGAGGGGAGTCAAATTACCTTCCTTGTTCTTCAGATGCTCTTGGTCAACACCTTTCCTCTAGTCCCATCAGTTAGAATCATCCTCCCAAATGACTTCGTTTTTAGGAGCAGATGTTCGCACTCCCATGCTTGGGAGACTGAATGAGGAGGTTCAGTGCTGAGCGAGAATCTGAATTTGCCTAGCATCATGACTGTAAGTTCGATTTCTATTAAGGACACGGAGGCGAGGATTATGCTTTCGCTCTTCGCTTTATTACATATACAATTTGCACAGCAGCCAGAGAACATTTAAAATTTCTTTCCAAAAGGGGTATAACACAATTAGAAACTACAACTCCCTACAACCAGGGAGGAATGCGAGCAAACAGTCCTTCCTCTGTTTCCATATCATCGGGTACATAACATCTTGTCTATCCTGCCACTTCCTCTTTCTTCGCGTAAGTCACGCCATTCCATTACTGGTCCTGTTTTGAACCATCGTTGCCTGAAAAAAACAAACGAATATAAGTCGAGGAGAAAACCTCCTACAAGTAATGCAAACGTTACAAGAACAAACTTACAATGAGGTAAGCAAGTCTGTCAGTAATATTATAAAGAAAGGATAAACGTTTACTTACTAACATACGGGAGGGTTCGCACTCCTGTGCCGCGGCGGGATAATCCTCGCCTCCGTGTCCTTAATAGAATTGAAACTTACCGTCACGATGCTAGGCAAATTCCGATTCTATGGCAGGACCGGAGGCTTCGGATTATGCTAGTTCAAAGCTTACTTACTACCAGCTGTGCCACATCCAGCACCGGTTTAAAATAAAACCTCTTAAAAGTGGAGTCCGAGGACCAATCAGCGGCCCGCATCAAATCCTCCAAACGTGCTCCCAGCGCGAAAGCTTTAGAGGCCATGGCACCCCTGGCGGAATGAGCACCAAACTGCTTCGTATCAATGCCAGCTTCCTGCATGACCCAGCGTACCCACCTAGCTATGGTAGGAGAAGAAACAGCCTTGTGCGGTCTCCTGAGAGCTATCAAAAGTTGTTGTTCGCCCGGAGGGCGGAGTTCTAGAGTCAAGGCCTCATATGCCTTTAAGCAGTTCACCACATACAGTTTCGGGTTATCCCTAATCGCCGGGTAGGTAACTGATCGGGAATGAGACTTGGTACACCGGCCGATCGTGAAAACGAGTCCTTCCGGAGTAAAAACACGTGCTGAGATGTCCAAAGCCCGAACATCGGAAACTCTGCTGCAGGAGATCAAGCATAGTAGCATAGCGAGCTTAGCAGACAATTCCTTCAACGAAAGGTATTTATTGGATTGCCAAGAAAGAAAAAGGTTCAACACAAGATTGACATCCCCAAGGACCGAATGAGGTTCCGGCGGCAACCACAACCGGATACCCCGTAAAAGCCTGCAGACTAAAGGATGCTCTCCCACCGGAGACCCGTCCAGCGGAGCATGACCCGCTGAAATTGCTGACCTGATCGCATTGATCGAACGATATGCCAATCCATCTGCTGCTAGGCTTGCCAAGAAATACAAGATGGAAACGACATCTGCGACCACGGGATCGAGATCCCGTTGAAGACACCAACTAACCCATCTCGACCAAGCGGATCGGTAACACTTGGTGGTGCTATCTGCCCAGGCCTTTGACAAAAAGGTCTCAGCGTGTCCCGAAAAGCCCGGCAGCGCCCACCGATGCCGGAAAGTCGCCACACCATAAGGTGGAGCTTCCCCCTGAGTGACTAGTTGATGCGGAACCCCGTCCGGGTTCAGAAGCAACTGAGGACATCGGGGGAGTAGGATTGGAAAATCCCAGGAAAGTTCCAGAAGAACTGGAAACCAAACTTGAGACTTCCAACAAGGCGTCAACAGAGTGACCCCCGCCTTCTGCCGGCGGATTTGCGCCGCCGCCCTTGTGATCATGGAAAAAGGTGGAAACGCATAGCCCTATTCCACACTTCAATCCTGAAAGAAGGCATCCGTGGCCAGGGCCATTGGATCCGGTCTCCAACTGAAGAACCAAGGAATCTGATGATCCAGCCGAGAGGCAAAGAGGTCCACCGTGAAGGGGCCCCAACGAGTGTTCAACCATTGGAAAATCTGAGGGTCCAGCTTCCACAGGCTGGAATCGTAGAGAAGCCTCGAGTGCCAATCCGCCACCCTATTGCTGTGGCCCGGAAGATATTCTGCCGTGACCGAGATATGGTGTTCCAGGCAGAAGCCCCAAAAATCCTTTGCCAGATTCGCCAATGCCCGGGAACGGGTGCCCCCCAAGTGATTGACGTATCGCACGGCAGAGATGTTGTCCATCTTCAAAAGGACGCAGGATTGGATTCCGTCCTTGGTCCAACATCGCACTGCAAACGAACCTACGAGAAGTTCTAAGCAGTTGATATGGAGAGCTTGCTCGTCCGTGGCCCAAACTCCCCCGGTGGAGAAGTCCCCGCACTAAGTGCCCCAGCCCGACCTGCTGCAAAAAGAACTATTGATGGACAGAATGCCGAACAATGTCATGCATTCACCCCAGTACAGAGATCTGGGCCTAAATCCATCGTTTTTTTGCTCACCATGCCGTTCCAATTTAGACCCAGCCATATGCAAATCAGTCTTGACCCTGTGCCCAATGGAAACAGTCCAGCCCGAACTGCCAGGCCAGGGCCTCACTGGACTGGAAACAAGCATCCTAGGACCGGTTTCGGGGTTTCACCCCTCTTCAGCCAGGATAGCTTGATTCCAGTGGCATGGAGAGCACCTGCTGGTGTCGGATTCTATAACAAGATCTGGAACCGAATCGAAGATTGTGCGTCCGTTCCAAGCCTCCATATGGGATAGCCACCAAGCGATCTCCTCTCTCGCCTCTGCTGAAAGAGGAACCGAGTGGTTGTATGACCTGCCCTTCCGCAAATGATACGCCTTTAAGCGTTGGAGGGCTCGATAATGCAGGGGTCCCAGAAAGATCGCCTGAATCGAGGACGAAAGGAGACCCACCAAACGAGCCAGATGCCTCAAGGAGGTGCAAGGTTTGGAAATTGTCTGCCGCAATTCGTGGCATATTTTTGCCATCTTCCTTGACGGAAGGCTCAAGGTCGCGCGGACCGAATCCACCACGAACCGGAGAAAGGTGACAGATTGAGAAGGAACTAGAACTGACTTGGCCACGTTTATGACGAAACCTAGTCCCTGTAAAAGAGACACCGTCTGATGGAGCTGAAGCGATAGTATCAGAGGACATTGAGCCTGAGAAGGAGGTAGTCAAGTATACGATCATGCGAATGCCCCGTGCTCGGAGAAATTCCACCGCAGGATGTAGCACCTTGGTGAAGCACCAAGGGGCAGAGGAAAGACCGAATGGAAGAGCGGTGAACTCGTATACCAAATCCTTCCAACAAAATTGGAGGAAGCGCCGATGGGGGGGATGGATGGGAATCACTAAGTAAGCATCCTTCAAGTCCAAGCGCACCATCCAGTCTGCTGGCAGCAGGATGTCGCGAAGAAGATGGATCCCCTCCATCTTGAAGTGACGGTAGATCAACCAACCATTGAATTCTTTGAGGTTGATAACTGGTCGGCGACCCCCGTTGGCTTTGTCTACCAGGAATATATCGCTGAGAAAGCCCCCAGGGTGCAAAGTTGATCGGCGAACGGCTCCTTTGCGGAGCAGCTCGGAGACCTCCTCGTCGATCAACTGAGCGTCTGAGCAGGTAAAAGCCAGCGGACGAGGGCAAGCCACCTGTTGTGGATCTCCAGACCATTCAAGGTTTCCATATAGAATTCTACGAAGAACCCATGCATCTGAGGTTATAGCTGCCCATGCACTGTGAAAGGTCGCTAGTCGACTGCCAATGCGAACGTGCATTGCCGGAATAACACTTACCGCTGGTATTGGCTCCTCCAAAGTTGGATTTGAAGCCTCACCGGCCTCGGAAGCGTTGACCTCGCGTGGGGTAGAAGTTGGTATAATTCGCGGATGAATTATACTGTCCGCGACCAGAGCCTTGCCCCTTTGAGGGGTTTTGCTGAAAGCTGCGGCCGGACGAGTGGCCCCTGCCTCGTCCGGCCCTGCGGACAACCCGCTGATTAAAGACTCTTTTGATGTTAGATTGGGCTTTGTCCAGCGATGTGAATGTGGAAACAAATTTGCCTAATTTTTTAATAAAGGGCTCCCCGAACAGGCCACCCTGGGCCACTGCACCAGCCTTGGAAGAAGCCAAGTCTCCCAGTTTTGGATCAAGCTTAATCAACAACGAGCGGCGACGCTCAGTTGAAAGGGCGCAATTAACATTGCCCATAAATATGATAGCTCGTTGGGCCCAACTGGACAGGACTTCTGGGGAAATAGGGGACCCTGAAACTTTGGACTCCTCCGCCATATCCAATATTTTGGTCATCGGCCCAATATCGTCGAGGAGCTTGTCCTAACAGGACCTCCAAGATCTATCTATACCCTTCCTAGGGTCCTTGACATACTTAGCTAGGATCGTGGCCATTGTCGGGTCGAATTCCGGCGTTGAAGCTATCTTGTCAGGCAGGGTAGGCCTCGGACACTCTGCCCGCAGACAACTCCTGGCCTCCTGCGCGAGGGGTTTACGGAGACGACCCGAAACGAACCTTACCACCTTGTCTCCGGGAACCCAAGCCGCAGACCGGGGGTGCATAATTTCGTCCGGATTAAGCATGTCTGCGTCCTCCTCTGGCGCTACAGAAGTTGAGGGAGTAGAAGACTGCCGCCACGGACGGGAAGACCCCGCCTCATCTGTGTCCCCCTGAGTATCATCCGGACCTGAACCGGGGGAAGGAGGATCGAAAGAACCCTGAGAGGGGCGTTCGCTGGAGGAGCAGCTGGGGCGCCCGGCGACGTTTGTGCCAAAAATGCCGATTTCAGGCGCGCAAAAGCATCCACCTCCACTCCTTCCGGACGCTGTTTTTTGGATGGCGGAGGACCCTACGCAGATTGCTCACCGGCTGGCATCAGATGCTCGGGACGCGCAGCCGCTAGCCTACTGCATTCTTGCACAATTCTATCGGAAAGGCGCTGTTCCATCGGACCCATAACCTCATGGACCACCCGATAGATGGAAGAGTCCACTGCTTCAAAGAATTCCTCATCCCAGGGCATATACTCCTGGACTTCCTCCTCATAATACTCTGATTGGGCAGCCATGATAAGTTATGGTAAGTAACCACTAACAATGCCCTACGCAACCAGGAGGCTCAGGTAGACAAAACCCACCAGCTAAGGGCCGGCCAGAGACGGCGTAGAGTTTGTTTGGGTGACCCCAAGGATCACAATGGGCCTGCACTAACCCTGAATGCGCCACTGCCCTCGGAAGCTGACAGGGCAACTGCCTCCCTGCACGCTCACCACAATGACAGCACAGCAAGAAAAAATGCCACAATAGTGCCTGATTTAATTTATGTTTGCGCAGCACGCGAAGTGAATATGCAACAAATGGCCAAAAAAAGTGCAGAAGCTATCAGCGCGACCTTGGGCGTCACGGCGGGTAAAACCCGCTATACAGAACCCCGCCGGGGCGTTGAATGACAATTTGCGGGAATACAATCCGTCAAACGGACGTCAAAGGTGAGGCAGAATTTGGGGCAAGGCTCTGGTCCGTTACCGTCGCGGCGCGGCTTCTCAACTGAGGAGCCGCATCGTGAGGGCAGTGAGACGAGAGATTGCCCCTAGCGGCCCGAGAAGGCGCCGCAACAAACAGGTTGGCGCGCCGGCCACGTAGGAGCGGAAAACGTTCCCGCGGCTGGCTTAGGGATCTGTGACTGAAACACAATAAGATTTCTACCCGAGTAGCGCGCAATACCAATTTCAACAATAAGCGCTACGGAGCCAACAAATAAAGAAGAAAGAATAAAGGCACTTATCTGGCTGCGGGAGCAGCGAAGAAAGAGGAAGTGGCAGGATGGACAAGACGTTATGTACCCGATGATATGGAAACAGAGGAAGGACTGTTTGCTCGCGTTCCTCCCTGTTTGTAGGGAGTTGTAGTTTCTAATTGTATTGTTATACCCCTTTTGGAAAGAAATTTCGAATTCTCTCTGGCTGCTGTGCAAATTGTATATGTAATAAAGCGAAGAGAGAAAGCATAATTCGAAGCCTCCGCTCCTGCTATAGAATTGAACATGGCAGCGACTGCGTGCTTAAGCCATAATGACCGTGTAAAGTGATGTATAATTCGGTAGAAGAAACAAGTGTAACTAGTAAGGCGAGTCTAAAGGTTATTGAGGTGTCGATTCTATTTTGCAGATCTCTTCCTCCTTTAAAGAACAAGCATGCTGTTTTAGGAAGATTCCCGAAAAGATACCTTACTTGGAAACATTTTGTTAATGGAAAATATCATATTCGTTTTATTTTAGTATTGAGCACTGTTCTGATGTGTCTTGTGCCTCTGCTTGCTTGATTGGATTGGAAACACAACAATTACAACACAGTCTTAGATATCTCTTAATAAAACATAAATTGGCTTTAGGAGACTAGAGTGGTCTCTGTAAAGTTATTCATGTCTGTATTTGTTGACTGTTCTTTGTAGTTTGTGAACAAGCTTGGTGTGAAGTACCCTTCCTTTTGGTTTCTTCTTAAAGCTGATCCTCTTTCCACAGCCCATGAAATGTCCTCTAATAGACGTCAATAACTCCCCTAATGCTTGTGTATTTAATTTTTTTTAGGGTAATCATGTTTGCAGTCTGGAGCTGAAGACTTGTCTACAGTCAACGGAGCTTGAAGTTCCACCTCCCTCGAGTAACTGCCTCCTGGGAGGGCAGCATGGATGAAGTCCGGAATGAAAAGGTCAAACAGGCACATGTTCTCTTTGACAAGTTTGTCCAGGCTACTACCTGTAAGGGAACACTAAAGGGTTTCCAGGACCTTTGTGACTACCTCGAACTTAAACCTAGAGATTACCGGTCATTCTACCACAAGCTAAAATCTAAGCTCAGTTACTGGAAGGCTAAAGCTCTTTGGTCAAAGCTGGATAAGAGAGGTTGTCATAAGGATTTCAAGAAAGGGAAAGCGTGCTCCAATACTAAGGTAAGGACATATCTTTCTTCATAACAGCTTCTAATTTGTATAGAAGTGAGATTGCAGTTTGGAAACCAAATGCCAACTGCTTCAACATCAGTATGAAACCTAATGAAATCTACCTTCAGCTTTATGTTAAGAGTCAACTTCAGTCCTTAGGTTGAGGGCAATGCAGTCTGCCTCCAGCCACAGAGCAATGCAGTCTGCCATCTGACCCAAGATAAAGGGTAATGCTTCCATCCTCCAGCCCAAGATAAAGTAATGCATATTGGACCCAATCCCTAGTTCAAGGGCCTGGCTAACGACATTTAAACCCAAGGTAATATGAAGTAGAACTGTTGGAGAAAGGCACACTGCAAAATGAAAATGTACTTTATTTTGGTAAAGTGAGCTTGTGGAGTCATTTCTTGAAGGTGTGGAAGTGAGAACCCTAGATGATTAATTAAATAATGACTGGACAGGATAGGGTAGGAGAGAAATTCATACATATTTGCACAAGTCTTGTTGACATTTGTCAGTTTGCAAAACGTGTTGTACTTTGTGTGAACATGAATGTTAGATTTTGTGAAACATTTGGCAGATTAAGGACCTACAGTTAAAAAGAAAAAATGTTTGACTGCAAGGAGAAGTAAGTCCAAAGGCCATACTGTTGGTGCCAAAGAGAATGTGTTCACTTCCCAAGGTGGTTACAAAGTGTCAAAACATACTTTCTTCATAAGCGATAAGATAGGAGAATGAGGCCGGCCATCAAAGCTTTCAACCTTTCAAATCTATTCTGTGATTGTTCCATTTCAGTTTCTCCAGATTGGTTTCTTTCGAGTTGTTCATTCAAAGCTGAGGCTAAACATACTCAAATCTTACAACCTTACCTCTTTGTGGTTAAATTTGAGAACCTAACTATTATTGAACTAAATATTCAATCAGCAGTTGCCCATTCGATTACATCAATCTATATTATGGTAAAGGGTTTCTGAGTAAATCAATTTAAAGAAAATCTCTGTACACCCTTTTATCCTCCTTTAGGGATTAATTGATCATACTCAAATTTTATTTTTATTAAGTGTTACATAGTTAGCTCGCGGAATAGCACCTTCTCCATTACTTGCACTTAACCTACATGGTACCGTCAGCAAGAGCACTGTAATTGTAAAACATCAGTACAGTGGATCATTGTAATAACCTCTGAACACCATTGACAATAAAACTAACTGCTTTTTTAAGGGGCTGTCAAAAACTTTCCATAACTAATTAAGAAGCACACCAAAAAACATTTGTAGCAACATGACCTGGGCTGAATGGAAATGCTCAATAAACAAGAAAAAAAGAGGAACCCATAATAATCAAGGTCTCTGATAGAAAAAGGAATACAGTGATGATGGACGAGACATGTATGAAAGAAGCAAATGGGCAATTAGTAATGAAGTTTCACTATAAGAAACTTGTAACAGATCCCATAAAAACCATCATGATAGCGTGGGGCGGAAGGCTGGGGGAGGATAGAGGGGGTGAGGATTGGGGGGGAATCTCAAGCTTAACCCGCTGATCCTCTTGGTTTGTACGGTCCTGATAGGGTGGTTAAAATCTCCTGGATAGCACATGTAAAGGCAGTTTTTACCTCCCTTGGGAGATCGGACATTTTTACCGATCCCATTTCTCTTTCCTCTTGTGATCTAATCTGTTTAGAGAGGCTGTTCTTGCAACACGCCCTATTGGAAAGAGAACCGCGTGAGCTGCAGAAACCCTTGGTGTGGGCACATGCTCCTGAAGATTGTTCAAGGCATGGAGCCCTATTTATCCCAGGTACGCCACCAGCGAGATAGGTTTCTTTTGGCCGGGTTCAGCTCGCTTCACCATCTCTTGGCCTCTCAAAGTGGTTGGGCTTTACTTGAGTGTAGGCTGCCCTGCGGCTGCGACAAGTCTCCGCAGGACACCCTACACTTTGTAATGTTTTGCTGCCTATTTTAGTTGCCCCTGTAAGTTATTTTTACTTCCCCTGCTGAAGTCCCTGATTTTTCTCAAGTACGCTGGCCCTGGTTTACATGCAGATGCTCCCCAATTAATTTGTTTGCCGTTTTTTTTATTTTTTATGAGCTGCATTGACGCTAGGAGATTAATTTCTGTTCTGATTATGCCGTCTTTGGGTTTTATAATGACTGGTATTTTTATGTGAAGAGGTTTTACTGAGATGTTTTTATATTTGTTTATTGTATTCTTTTATTGTTGTTTTGGTCAACTGAATAAAGATTTTATGATTATCGTAAGTCAATTACGATAAATTGGTTTGATCTGTCTCCAAATTGGAATCTATGTATTGGCTGCTTTATGAAATAAGAGTCTAAGGCTGGTTCAGTAAGTTTATATTCTAATAGAGTTCAGTTTCTTTCACAAGTTAAGCCCCCTTGTCTTTTCCCATAGTCTCTTTGCGTTTAAGTGTTCTCATCCTGGTCAGTCAGTCCACCATTGGCAGCTTGTACTGCTGATTGTTTTCTTACAGTAGGTATATTAAAATAGAGGTAATTGGTGCATGCCTTTGGCTCATAATAAAAACTGCTTCAGGGCGTCCTCACCCACTTTACTGCAATCACAGAGATAGCTTATCATAAATCAGCTGTGTAATGTAGTAACTGGTGTTCCCCATGCGAAGTTTGTCACCAGGGGTTTAGGACAGTAAGTTAAGTAGTGCTCTGATATTTTTAATGTAGATGATATTAGAACATTGGAATGTGGAGCACTCCATTGTAGACAATGGAGTGCTCCATGCTTCTACGGGCCGGTAAAGGCCCGCAGAGCAACATTCGAATGTTTTACAAAAGCCTCTCGAAGCTCGAGGGGATTTAAATCCCCTCGAGCTTCGAGAAGCCTTTGTTTAATTTATTAGAACATTCTGCCCTCTAGTGGCAGAATATTCTAATAGCCTTATAGCCCTTCGTAGCAGGGCTATACCGCTATTAAAGTCCAGCTACTTTTGTTAAAGTCCCTCGCCTTCGGCTCGGGCCTTTAACGCTGCAGCGGGCCTTTAATAGCCGGTATAGCCCACTACGGCGGGCTATAAGGCTATATTAAGCTCTTCCACAGATTAATCTCGGACTACGTATGATGCATGTAAATAACTGGAAGGAGGTAAGCATTCAATGTGATCGCTGGACCAATTGCTCTACCACCATAGACTGTTTTACTGATTTTGCAATAATGGTTGTTTTTTGCTTTTGTTTAGAAAGATGATTTGACCCAGATGGTACACCGTCTATTTATTAAGCAAGTGTTTGTATGAATTCACTCGGACTATAATTGTTAACTTCCATATGCGATTTGTCCCAAAAAACATGATTTTTGCTATGTTAACTACTAGTCTGTTCTCTGTGAAATTCATTCAGTCTTGATAATTGTTTTTGTAGGCTGTATGGTGTTTGTAAGAAATTGCCAGTTCATCTACATAGGCCAGATGACTAATGATTTTCTTACTTGAATGAATGGCTGTCTAAATTGTTTATGTAAATTGACAGGACCACAATTTATAAGGAAAAGAGAAGAGTGCCAGTGCACACCCTTGTTTAACTCCGGTTTCAATAAACATCCCGGGACAGAGTCCATTGTTTGAAAGTTTGATTCTTACAGGATGTGCACGTGCTTGGTCAAGCCCCTTGCTTGATAATTTCTCCCACGTCCGATTACTATCTACTTGTCAAATGCCGTGCTGTTATGAGCATGTGTGTGTGTGCATGTGCGTGCGTGTGTGTCTCATTTGCCTTCCCATTAAGTAATGCAATGAGGCAAAACTTATTTAGATTAGCTGTAGGGCCCTTTTTCTGTAAAAGATTGTTGGATAGAAAACTATGTACCCTTTGTGGCTGAGGGGATATAAAATTAAAGACCCAGTGCAATAGCAAGTTCTAGCTTGCTACATGTACTGCTCATTCTAGTTTTACTAACGTTTTGAACACTTAATAGTATTGGCGTGTTGTTGAAAGTGCTGTTCCACATTTTTTTTCTATTATTTGTTAGGAGTATCTTAATGTCATTGTCCTGTTAAAGTGACTGTAAGCTTTCATGAAACAAGTGTAAGTAATTTGTTGCAGATTGTGGTCACTTTCTGATCTGTGATGATTTTGAAATTTTAGCACAGGTGGTCAGTGGAGAAATGTGGATGGAGCATCACCAAATGCTGCAAGATCGAAACAATGTGGATTATTAGAACTGGAAGAGTGCCTTTATCTCAAAGTGAATCAATTTATCCAATAATACCAACTATAAATTTCCTACTGGAAGTATAGAAGAATTTAAAGAATTTTCTTAGTAGACCAGTGGTCCGCTCTCTTAGTACACTTTGAAGAATTCATACAGATACCTTGATCTCTTTGAATACATTACAGCTCTACCATCCTATCTGTGGGACTCATTGGATCTCTTGTTGAGGATAAACATTATATGGAACGAATCATATATCTTGGTGGTTTTATTCTGCATGTCTGCCACACGAATATGGCATAGAGGCCTGTTTGTAAGAGCCAGGTCCTTCAGCTGAGGAGGCATACAAGCATGAACCTAATGATACAGGAGTACTGTCAAACTCACTATGTCTTTATATTCAGTGCTTCTCTATACTTGCAGAAGAAGGTACTTCGACCAGCAGTTCCTTCGCCCTATTATACCCAACCTATTTATGGAGTTGAAACTTCCTGTGAGAGAAAAGTCAAAAAATTATATGAAGTGTTCTGATAAAGATGTATAGATGATTTATTTTTGTTTGTTTATGGAGCCCAAATCCTCCTAGACAATTTAGTTTACAAATTAAATAACGACCGTTGCCGCATTCGATTCACTATTACCATCAGTTCAAGAAGATAGACTTTTTAGATGCAACAATGCACTTATAAAATGAAAAATTATGCAGCAAAATGCACAGAAAGGCGATATCCAATAATAGCATACTGCAAGCTTATAATGGGCACCTCAAAACACTCAGGTGGACTGATAAGGGCTCGGCGTATTTGCTCCACAGATGACTTTGTCCATGTATTAACCAGCGTAAGGAAAGAAATCCTGGATGGGGGCCATCCAGATCGGTGCACTAAGATGCATCAGATAGTGAAATTAAAAACAGACTATCTATTACTCAAAACCATAACAAGCAAACAAAAAATCAGGAAAAAGGAAAACAAATGCAGGTTCGTAATGGAATTTAGTACAGAGTATCAAACAATTGAATAGGATCTTACACAAAAATTAAAATGTACTATGCATGGATGAACATCTAAAGCACTACTCAGTATAAAGGTCAATCAATACATAGGACATCAAGAGGAAATGAATCAAAAATCTTTTAGTTGATTCTGTACATCTTTATTCAGTTTCTTATTCACCGCATACAGATAAGCGCAGCCAACGCATTTCACTTGATTACAGGCTTCCTCAGGGCAAGATCCTGTATTAGGTGAAGCACGGATTTAAAGCAGACAGTATTGAAAGATACACAGGAGTATTCCACAAAATCTCATAGCAGCAATCCTCTATTCGAAATTCATTCAGTTGCCGGTAAGCAAAAGAAACATGTCTTCATGTCATTTTAGGTAGAAAATGACATCCATCCATCCAGAGCAATATATATTTTTTAAAATTCTGTTTATTATTTTCATCCATTTAACATCAGACAGTCAATCAAATTAACATTGCAAGCAGTGCTCAGTACTTCAGCCCTCCGTATGGAGCTACAGTCAGGACAATGGCACATCAATTACTGTAACAGTGCATAAATGGACATTACAGCAGTGTTACACATCCCACCTATTCGCCGCCCTCCTCTATCAACTGTGCATTACTTTATGACCCCTGAACCATGCGGTGGGATAGGCGTCCATCCCAGGTGAGCGCGGACTTGGCAGTACCATAAGGGACCCAACTATTGCTAATGGCCAGAGACCACACATTCCATTATGATAGCATGCCGTCCCCTTCTTCTCCCGAGGGTAGCCGTTCCCACCCCACTGCACGCTAGAATGGCCTCCCCTTTCCCCAAAGAAATCTTTACCACCAACCCCCCCTGGACACCCGGATACCTTCTGCCCAAATGTGTAATATATAGATCCCTAGAGGGTCGTCCCGGACACTAACAGAACAGGAGGAATCTTCAGTGCGTAGCCTCAGCTGCGTCAGAGAAGCCAGGTCCATGGGGATGGGATAGTAGATAGCAGGTTAAAGGGGCCCAGATATCTCTAGGCCTAGAGGAAACAGGGAGCATTTCGGCATACGTGGCAAGTCGTTCTTTGCAAATCACTAAATCGTCAATCCAGTCCTTAAACTTGGGCGCCCGCCCTCTTCCCCAGCGACAAGCCCACCCGCCTCTTTGCCATGAGAAGGGCAAGAGCAACAAACTTGCGAATTGCCGCAGGAACAAGCTTAACATACCCCAGTAGCGCCATCAATGGTGTGGGCTCCATCTCTGTATTCGTCATCGGAGCTAATGCTTCAAAGACGTGCCCCCAAAATTCGCGCACCCTCACAGTCCCACGCCAGGTGCAGGAAATCCGTCCCAGGAGCCCGACACCTTTCACAGCTGTCCGAGTCACGCAAGTTAAATCTGTGCATCTTGGCTGGGGTATAATACAGTCTGTGTAAAAACTTATAATGGAGTATACGGAGCCTACTAGTGGCTGACACCCTCTCAGTTTGCAAACTACAATATTCCCATTGTTCGTCTGATAGGGCGAAGCCCAGTTCGTCGCCCCAGCGCCCATGGGAAGGCGCGGCCGGAAACAAACTCTGCGCATGCACCGTCCGATATAGTAGGGAGACCAGACGCTTGCACGTCGTGTTTTTTAGCATAATCTGAAGCGGAGCTAGGGTCTGAGGCTCCGCAGGAAAGTGGAGTTAATGACCGAATTCCATGTCTGAGGCAAATATAGATAAAGACATCCATCGAAGTTCGCTGTAGGCCTTGGAAGATATGTTCAAGAGTGCGAAAGCTACAGTTATGGTATATGTCCCCCCAAGTGCTGATGCGAACAAGTTCTTTAAAGTGATGAAACAATCTCTCCTGAAGCAGGGGTATGCTCGGATGATAACTAAGAGGCAGCAAAGGGGAATAAAGCAAAGTTATATTCAGCATGCGCCCAATACGCTGCCAGGCCGAAGCAGTGCAGGTGAGTGTGGTCTGATTAAGATCTCTAGGTGTGCTCAAGTCCTATAATACCCTCTCTAATGGGGTGGGATGCGCGAGCCAGTGCTCAGCCGCTGCTTGCGGCATGTACCGCAGCTGCTTCACCCAAAACCACGCATAGTGAGCTTGTTCACTAAGGTAGTAGAGCTCAAAAGTCGGTATTCCGAACCCTACCTGTGTGTACGGCCGGGTGAGCACCTCCCATTGCAGCCTCGGCTGTCTCCCCCCCCCCGCCCCCCCCCCCCCCCCCCATACCAGGCACGTCAACTCAGAATGAAGTGACTTGAAAAAAAAGCCCCAGGGTGATAATAAACTAGTTGGGGAGGATCAATATTTTAATAAGGGAAGCCCGCCCCGCAAGAGAGAGGGGAAGGGCTATCCAGCGACTAATATTTTCGGTTATACGAGTCATTGTGGTGCCATAATTCAAACGCATGATTTCCTCTCTATCTTTCGTGACCCGAATACCTAGATATCGCAGCTCTTCCTCGCACCACTCTAATGGGTAGTGTAACGGGAACCGCCCCGTAACCACCGTCGGAGGGTAGATACAGGATTTCCCCCAATTGATTCGAATCCCCGACAGCACCCCGATAGGTATAAATTCTCGTAATATCGGGTTCAAATTTTGTTGCGGGTCCCGGATATAGGGCGTGATATCGTCTGCATATAATGATATCCGGTTCTGCCGCATATTGCACTGCAGAAGCTTGTCATTATGTCGCTGTCTCAATCGCGCCGCCTGCGGCTGTTGCCAGGGCAAAAAGCACTGGGGACAACGGGCACCCCTGCCGTGTGCCTCTGGTGATATGGAAGGCCTGCGACGTTCGCCCATTAATGAGTACTTTAGCGACCGGCGAGTTATATAACAGCCGGATCCAAGATAAGAAGAGTGGTGGGAATCCCATCCGCAAGCATAAGCCCGTAAATATAATCCCATTCTATGGAATCGAACGCCTTGGTGGCGTCTAAAAATACAGCGGCCAACGGTAACTCCGGTGAGACATTATTTAGTACAGTAAAAAGCGTTCGCAAGTTATGAGAGGGCGCTCTTCCGGGCACAAAGCCCGATTGATCCGGGAGAATCAGATTCTCCATAAGTAGACTGTCGGGTGGCAATTAGTTTGGCTAAGATTTTAGCATTGCAGTTGAGGAGAGACAGCAATCTGTAGGAGTCGCACTTCCAGGGCGACTTCCCTGGCTTCAAAAGGGAGACAATGATGGCCACCCTCATAGATGCCGCCAGGCAGCCAACTCCTAGAGATTCCTCATACACCTCCCGTAGGATGGGGGCCATGAGATCAATGTATATTTTGTAGAACTATATGGGGATGCCATCTGTCCCCGCCGCTTTCCGAGATTGCATACTCATGAAGGCATCCCTGACCTCATCCAGCTCAAATGGTGCACATAAGAACTCCCGTTGTCTATCACTCAGCCAGCCCAGCGCCACATCGTCCAGAAAACTGTCCAAGTCCAAATCGCCGTCCCGCTGAGTGGTGTACAGCTGGGCGTAATGATGTGTGAAAGCCTGGAGAATATGGGGAGTATCACCATGAACCATGCCATCCGTGTCCTCCACCTCTAACACACACCCAGATTGCCGGTCCCGTCTTATTACTTGCGCCAGGGCCTTACCGGGTCTGCCTCCCTCTCCGTAACAGCGCGCCACCCAGAACCTCCCCCGGAACCGAGACTCCCTCTGCGCAGCATCCATGTATGCCAATAGCATTTCTATGAATTTTAGTTGGGCAGCGCTACTTGGGCTCACCGCCAATTATGCTTCCAGCGAGCTAAGCTCCCCCTCCAACTTATTCAGTGTATGAACTATGTCTTTAAGCACCCCCGCCCCCTTAGCGATGCAGAGAGTGGCCTTAAACGCCTCCCAGATTGTCTCCACACTGTGCACCGAGCCCTTGTTACAAACAAAGAAATCCTTTATCTCTTCCCGTAGCTCCGCCTGAAAAACTGTATCCAATAAAATGGGAGCGTACAAACGCCAAGGTTTGCGCGGGGCGTAAAAGTCTGCGGACGCCAACGTGATCTTAACTGGGGCATGATCTGAATACGTTCTAGCCAGATGCTGCACTGAAACTATCGCAGGCCCCAACCCCCGAGACAACAACCAATAATCCAGCCTATGACGCCGCCTGTGCCGTATAATGCGTTCCCTCTCTAGCGTGTGGGTGTGCATGCCGCCAAGCGTCCAGCAAGTGGTAGGCCACAACAATATCCTGTAGAGCCGCTCCCGCCTTGGTGTAGTGATGAGGGGCAGGGTGTGACCTGTCCTGGCCTGGGTCATATGTTACAAATAATATGGCTAGAGCCTATATCAAAGATCCTGGCCCATAGGGATGTAAAAAACTCTGGAGTATTTACATTAGGCCCATAGCAACAGGCTAGTGTGACTGTCACCGATCCCAATCTTCCCCACATCAGACATTAGAGGCCCTGCGGATCACAGGCGGTACCCACAAGCTGAAATGGCATCTGTTTCTTAACAAGGATAACAGTACCCCTCGCATAGGAGGAGTAGGAAGAGAAGATTCTGTAGCCCGCCCATTTGTGTGCAAAGGTGTTCAGTCGGTGGGGAGCGAAGTGCGTCTCCTGCAGCATAGCTATATGTATCCTGTGCCTGTCCAGATATGCTATTATGTGCCGCTTCTTCCTCGGGTCCCCCATGCCCCTTACATTCCAGGTATGAATAGTCAACACTCCGGCTTCACTATCTGCCATCTATTGCAACATGTGCCATCAACTTACAAGAGATCCACTCGGATGCCTCTCCGCGTCCCACACTGAATGTGAAATCCAGTTCTGACTATGCAAGATGTATGCGCACATTGAAGCACCTGATACCGCCTCCAAGACACCAGCAAAAAAACGGTGTGATATGACTGTCAAACTGAAAACATAACATCCCCCCCCTCCTCCCCCCTCCCACTGCAGCAACCCCAACTTGCCAGAATTATGCACCCACCCTCCCCAAAGTAGAACATAAACAAGAACCCCATTACCACCCCCGCAACAGTTATGCAGAGAGCTGTCCCAGGGGGATACCCGTCGGGGGAACATTGGTAGGTGGCAACACATAGACCTCTCGCCCCACGGGCCCACCTCTGTCATCCGCCCTGGGCCCGTCCATGCGAAGAGTGCCTGATGTCCGTTCACTATGGCTCATAGTTGGACCACCCCTGCAATCATTGTTCTATTCACACCGCAAGTCCAGGGGTGGAGCGAGCAGATCAGCACACCCCCTACCGCGCCCAGCAAGGTACAGGGACTCGAACATTACGAGTCTTCCTCCGTTGCCACCGATGTGGACCTCTGCGATGCCTCCATGTTGCTATCCATGCGATTCGCACGCTTGACTCGCTTAAGGAATTCCTCCAACTGCTGCGGCTTTGTAAAGAAATGTTGCTTGCCCTGGTGAGTCACCCTAAGCCTCGCAGGGTACAGGAATGCATAGTCAATTTGAGCTTTTCGCAACTTGGCCTTGACTTCGAGGAACTTGCGCCGCTCGTCCTGGACCGTCGGTGTGAAGTCCGGATAGATGGAGAACGTGTTCCCGTCGAAATTCAGAGTTTGTTTTCCTCGCGCCACCCTCAGCGCCACGTCGCGGTCCCTATAATTCAAGAGTCTCACTATGAAGGGTCTCGGGGCGCTGCCGGGAGGGGGACGCGGCCCAAGGGATCTGTGAGCCCGCTCGACAATAAACTGACTGGAGAAGGAGTCGGCCCCAATCGTGGACAGCAGCATCTTTTCGATATATTCTTCCATTCTCCCTGTGTTTGTGGACTCCGGGATACCTATTACGCGAATATTATTGCGCCGACTGCGCGCCTCCAAATCCTCGTTCTTGGAGGCAATAATGTTTAGAAGCTTATCCATGTGGGCTAGCTGCGTCGCATGCCTGGAGGTCACGTTTTCGGTATCCGATACGCGTCGCTCTGTTTCCTTCAGTCGATCATCATGCCCCTCCAGCTTGTGGGCAATGGCGTCCATTCTCGTCGACATTCTGTCGACCTTGTCCACAATGGTGGCGAATCCCAATCGGATCTCCTGCAGGATACTTTGCACATCTGTGTCTTGCGCCGTCACCTCTCGTGATGCCTCCGCTCCACTGTCCACAGCCCGATCCGTTGGCAAGCTATGGGGACCTTTTTTCATAGACTCAAAGTTCAGTTTTGGCTGCTTAGCATCCGACTTGCCCGTGGCTACTGATGGCAGAGAATCTTGAGTGTTAACTCCAATCAGCTTAGCACCTCTGTTCCCTTTGCCGACCAGTGCAACAGTGGTATAGTCAATGTTCTCTTCGTTGAGCAACCATTGCTAGGATGCTCTCCCACGCACAGCGAGAGGGGTGCCCCCACTACCAGTACTCAACGACGATCCTACCTGCGCAGCAGTCCGCTCTTGTCACCCGTGCCATAGGGTGCCAAAGCCACAACCGTGCCACTGGAGGACAAGCCCTGGCAGGAAGCCGCCGCCACCAATCCAGCCCTGCCCGATAATGTTCAATGCACTGCGGGGAGGGCGCTGCCCGTCACATCCAGCGCTGCGTTACACGCTCCTCGGGCCACGCCGCTCAGCACCTCCTGACCCCCAAGGCGAGGCCCCCACCAGCCGCAGTAGCCTGTGTCCCCGTGTGCCAAGCAATCAGAGGCTCAGTCCGCATTTGTAGTCTAAAACTTGTATGGTTTACCTCGTGGTGGCAGCCGATAACCGATGCTGAGCTGTCAATGTTTGTCCTGCAAGGTCGCCTCCAGCGATGCGACTGGATGATGGCGGGGTCCCCGAGACAATGATCCACGTTCCGCCCGGCAGTGGAGTGTGGCACGTGGCACCACGGCTGGCACGGATGGGACAGGTCAGGAAGTGTGCAAGTATTGCCACAGTGCGCAAAGTGCTGTGCGGAGAGGATCCCGACCGCAGACAGTCCACGCCAGCAGCCCACTGCCCCCAGTCTCCAAGGCAGGCGAAGCGCCCGTTTGGCGCGCACCGATCTGGTCCTCCTCTCCCGGTGTGACGTCTGCTGAAATCCACCCTCTCCCTCCTACAGAGTGGAAAGGGCTGCAGGCGGACTCCGTAGGTGCCTAAATCCCCAGCCGCACCTCTAGCAGTGCCTCGTTTATCGCCGGCGCTACCTCAGTTCGAGTCACTGCCCCTGGGGAGACGCTTCTGTCCCGCTCCGGACTGGCCTCACCTTCTTCGCCCTCTCACGCGCGGCACGGGTTGAGGCCTCGCCCGCCGATGCCGCACAAGTCAGGAGAGTGAGCGTGGTGGCCGCCGCCAGCAGTTGTGGTGCCCCGCACTCCCCGCCGCCGCCCGAGTGCACCTCTAGGCCTAGCGACCTCGTGGGCAGCCGCGGGCTGTCGTGCCAGCCGATGCCGCACCACTCCGTTCCGCCGGCCCTCCCAGTCGAACCCTCCAGAGGCCGCGGCAGGAAGCAGATCGATCCAAGGCGGCCACGAAACTCAGCTAGCCCTCCTCCAGTGTTCGTGCGGCCGGGATCACCGTTTCCAGATTGTAAGGAGGCCAACGAGCAGGATAACTAAAAGGATTAATAAATGGGGCTGCCAGAGCCTCCCACTAGTGCGGCCATCATGCCCGTGCGCCACGTAGCGCCCCCCCCATCCAGGGCATTATTTGGCAACGAGTATTCAGACTGCCAGCGTTCGGCATTTGCGATGTGTTTTCACAATGTCTAAAAGCGGATTGCTGCTATGAGATTTTGTGGAATACTTACTTGTCACTTACAACGCTGTGTCTGCTTTATATCTGCCTTAATTGCCTACTTGACCGGATACATGATCTTGTAGCCAGACGAAACGCGTTGGTTGCACTTATCTGTATTCGATGAAGTAGAAACTGAATCAAGATGCACAGAATCAACAAAGATTTTTGATATAGTTCCTCTTGGTGTTTTATGTACTGAACTTTAAACGTGTACTCTGTTTTGTTGCCTCTCGACTGTGTTTTAATGTATTAATTTAATGGCCATTTGGCAGCTGGTTATCAGAGATGGGCAACCATTTTTCAAAATATATTGACACTTTCGGTAGTGCAGTAAACCTGGTCTCCTAGTTGCCAATATTTGTTCAGGACCTTTTGGGATAAACCCGGAGTTCCTTCCATAATAATTTGTTACCAGGTATCTGAGTGAAATTCAATAATGAGCTTTAGGAGGTGATGAGGAACAACCAAACAAAAGAGCTTTCTCCGCAGCATTCATCGATCTACTGTATTGAACGCTGTGGAAAAGTCAATGAAAGCCGTATACACTGGCATACCCCGGTAAAGACTATATTTCTTAAGAGTGCTCAGGTGCTCTTGTAGGCGCACCTTCACTTTGCGTGATGTGAGTCCAATATAATGCAATCCGCATGTACACAAGGCCAAGTAATGGCTCATAGCCAGGCACCCACAGGCAGACTCTCTGAGGAGGCTTCTACAAGAATACCACGAGTGAGTCTTACACGGCCAGGTCATACAAAACGTCTTACAGCCATCGACATGTTTGCCACCCGCGAGGTACTTCCAGCCAGGGACACTGGGGAATCACCTATGGATGGATCAGCCTGGTCTGACAAATTTCTTTACTCTTTTCCACTGATTCCATCAGTCCTCATCCAGCTGTACCACTTGAGAGCCAAGATGATCCTAATGGCTCCAGATTGGGGCCACTTCAGTGGTGGTACACAGATCTCATTCACTTGTCCGTCCTTCCGTCCACATCTCTGGTGGCCATGCAGACCAGACTTGCTAACGAAGTTCGGAGACCAGATCGTACACCCCAATCTCTCCTCTTTGAACTTGGTGGCATTGCTCCTGAGCTGGTGCAGTACGGACACTTGAATCTGCCGCACGTGTGCCTGGACGTCCTCAAAGAGGCTTAGAAGCCTTCCACCCATTCCGCATATGCCCTCAAGTGGCATAGAATAGCATCTGGTGTTCCTCTAAGAACGTGGACACTACATCTTGCCAGGAAGATGTCATTCTTTCATACTTACTCCATTTCACAAAATCTGTCTTGCAGTTCTCTTCTATAAAGGTTCAACTGGCAGCCCTTACTGCGTACAGAAAATATCCCTCACAAACCTCTTTTTTCAAAAGCCTCGTAATCGAGGGGTTTCTAGAAGGGCGTAAGGTTTTGCCTCCCATTAGACGTCCTTTATCTCCCTGGGAACTGAATATAGTACTCTCCGTCTTATGCAGGATCCCTTTGAGCCTATTCAGAAAGCCTCCTGCGACACCTTTCTTAGAAGACCGCTTTCCTTGTAGCAATAACATCAACTCGTAGGGTTAGCGAGATCCAAGCACTTTCTTCTCACAAACTGTAGGAAAGTAGGATCTGCTTTCATGGTTACCCCCATGTTTTGCCTGGTGTCAGAGTGTTTGTGACTTAGTCTGGTGGGAACCTGCTAATCAGGACCCAAGCAACTGTGCTTTCTCCCCTAAATTGACATGGTAAGTACTTTGGTACCTCCACAATTGGCTACTGGTGTACTCTTGTAAGTCCCTAGTATATGGTTCTAAGGTACCCAGGGCATAGGTACACCATGGGTCTCCCATGGGCTCTAGCATGTTTTGTGCCACCCACTGGAGTCCATTTAAACTGTGACTACTGCAATGTGCATGGTCGGTGACCTTTCAGGCCGACCTGATACATTTTATGAATGTATTGATAAATATACTACACTATTTACAGGTTGGCGCAAGACGCCTGAGATGTCTCCTCTGCCCTATATGTACTTAATGTGATTAATGCAGTTTGTAACTCATTGCTCCTTCTAATGAAAAATCTTAATAAAGTTTGTTTTAAAAAAAAATAAACTGACTACTGCCCTGCCTACACCTCTCACGACTGATGCAAGTTTCCTAAAATCGGAGGTCTCTGCACTTAAAACCTATACGTCATCCCTACGACAGGCTTTTCAGTCCTGAGGGCAAGGTGCTTGGTTATATGTGTGAGAGTTCATCTGCAGGAGTAGGACACCCCTACAAACCCTGAGGTCGATTCTCCAAGCTTTATAGGTGCGGTCAGCCATTTTAGACATATAATGGACCTCAGTCATTACGAGATTTTTGTCCATATAGTGGCTGCAACAAACTCTGTCATGCTTGGTATCAAACATGTTGGAAACCTGCCCAAACACCGATTCCAGTGTTGGAAATATGATCCCATGGACTGGGGACTCCTTAGGGGAGACCCCTGTACTCCCGGTAACAGCCTTTTGAGAATCTTCAAGCAAGCTAGTGCTGCTGCTGACCACAGACACGATTCTGCCCTCCTGTTGCGCAGCCAAGCTCGAGTAAGGGAAGGTAGAACAATAGGTTTCCTGTCAGAAGGTGGTGTGCCCATGTCCCAGATAGGACTTAGTGTATTGGGCTGGGGTGGGGGCACCTGCAGGTGCTACCAGACTGCTTTGAAGGGCATATTTGGTGCCCTCCTTGCACACTCCAGTTTGAACCAGTTCAGGAGCCCTTGGTTCCTCCTCTGGCGCAAAACTTCACAAAGGACATGGGAGTATCCTCCCGCTGTTCAGCCCCTCCTCTGGGGGTGACCCCCAATTTGTTCCAACCATTTCCTTAGGTTACTTAAGGGCTCCCCTGTGGGTGGGTCCTCAGATTTGTCGTGGGACAAGACTCAACCCTGAAACTACGCCGCTCTTCAAACGTCAACACTTGGACTTTGACTGGAACCACAGCTGCATCAAGGAAGACTCCTGCCGCTCCTGGTCTCGATGTTCTTCAAGTCTTCTACGTCGTCTGTGTCTGTGCTTCATCCAGGTTTTCCAGAAGAGCTGTACACATCAAGGACATCTGTAGGAATCACCCTTAAAGTGAAGGAGTCACTCTCCTGCATCTGCAGGCACTGCAATGAAGCTGATCAGTCTGCTGCTCCTGTCATCCTATGAATTTCCCCGAGGATGACCGCGCAGGTGGTGGTTCTGCTGCTCCCTAGAGGCCCAACCTGTTTTCTCAGCAATTTTGAGAACAGTATCCCTTGTTAGGCCGCTGGGACTAAACCCCTGCGCATCCCTTTGACTTACCGTTGCCACGGCTTGTTAGCTCTGCACTCCAGAGATCTTCGGGCTACAAGAAGCCGCAGCCTCCAGCACCTCATCCATCGAAAATCAACGTCCTCCCTGCATCTTCTGCACTGTGGGCCTCCATCTTTGATGAGCTGCTCGAGGTCCTCTTGCGACTCTTGTTCTTCCCGTTCGCATTCCGCTTTCTTAATATATGGTTTGGTCTCCCCCTGGTGACCACTGTATATTTGTGCTACTCACTTGATTCTTTCAAAGTATTCTTGTGTATTGTGTTGATTTTCTCTGGGTTGGAGATATACCAGTGTGTTAGTGATAGTGTGTGTAATAAATAAGACCTTTTTTTTTTTTTTTTAAATAAACACCGTGTGGTTTCCTTTCATCTAACCTACACTACTAATTTAAAGTTGGTAAAACATGCTGCTTTACATTCTTTCAAGATAAGCCTCAATGCCGCTCTCCACAGCTACCACTTTGAGAGCTTTCAAAGGTTACCAAAGACCTCTAAAATCACCATAAGGGTTGTCTGGATTAGTGCAAGGTGCATCACTTAAATAAGTGTGCACCATATACTAAGCCAGCCTCCTACACATACCATGCACAGTCTTCCACTCTAGCAAAGTGATTGAGAACTCACCCAAAATGTCTGCCTAAGGTTATTTCAGACCATATCATTACCAACAATCTTTCAGAATCCCAGTACTCCAGCTGAAAGAACTCTTCATTCCCTGGATGAGAGGAGAGTTTCTATAGTCCGGTCCGTATGGGTTTCACCACTTCCAACAATCCATCTCCTGATGGATAGTTTCCTGTATCTTATTGTGCTATCAAGAAGCAAATAAGGCACTATCAGCTAAATCTAAAGCACTCTCCACTAGAGTTAAAGGGGCTACCGTTGCTTTATTGAGGAATATCCCTATACCAGATATGTGCAAAACAGCCACTTGGGAAAGCAGCAACGTGGAGATCTGTCAATAGATTTATCAAGCATTACTGCCTGGACTCTGATTCTAGAGCTGATGCTCAAGTAGGACAGGCCTCCCTCAGAAATCTGTTTGTTTAGAGGGCTCCCTTAGTTCACTCTGTCTTCTCTACAGCTTTAGGTAGGGATGAGCTTGCTTCTCTATTCAGTGTTTGACCATAAATAGAAATCCCCTACGAGAGAAGGAATAGTTTCTTACCCTTGACTCCAGTTCTCTCGTTGGTGAATTTCCATTATAGTCATAAGCAACCCTCCCTCCTCCCTGGTGAAGTGGACAGAAGTAACAATGGGACCTATATATCACGCATCGCCGGAAAAAGAGCTGAAGCAACTGCCACCTGCTCCACATGATGGGATACTGGTGGCCCCTGGGTTTCAAAGGCACACCCTCTATATTTAACTTGTATAATGACAGCCTTTGAGGCTACAGTGTCCTGCTCTCCATCTCTATGCTCTATCAAAAAAAGGGTTGTGAAAGATTTATTCTGTTCTATTAAAACATCCATTCTCCTGGCCCCTTTTCTAAATACAAGATGAAGAGTTGGACCATTGTAGCTTAGTCCTATAGACTGCATGAGCTTTTCTTTATAAATGACTGCAAGCCTTCCTGAAGAAAAGTGAACATCTACACTTAAGAAGATATATTGTGGAAAAAAAGCTCTGGGGTCCCTTATGTGGGCGTGACTATTCAGGGCTTATGCCTATAATGGATATTGCCCTACGAGAGAACTGGAGTTACAGGTAAGAAACTATTACTTTTCAATGATTGCTTGGAGTACAGCAATTTTGTTGTTGGTGCTAGGATTCCTCCTAAAGCCAGGTTATTTGGGGGAATTTTTATTTTCTTGAACCTATTTTTGTATATGGGAAGTAAACTCCTAGCAAAGAGTTTAACTGTTGCATCCAGCAATGAGATCGGTCTTAAACAAGCCGGAGAGGATGTGGGGCTCCTTTTATAAAGAGGTATCATGACACTACCATTGCAAGATGAAGGGATTATTCCAGTTTACTAGCAATTATAAAAAAGCTGGCCAAGAAAGATTCCCCAAGCTACGTTTTTCTTTCTTTTAATAACAGGAATAGGAATCTCATCGGGCCTCATTGGTCCCGATGTTTTAATAGAAAACACTAAAACAACAATCTCTGTTTGAACTGGAGCACCAGACACTACAAACATTTCTTCATCTTTATTGAATACAACAGGATCAGCTTCCCCAGGATTACTAGAATAAAAATTAGAAATATAACTGCCCAGATATTTTCAGGCATGCGCTGCCGCCCTAGAATCACAGTATTCAGCCACCCAACGCCAATATTTCATTGAGTCCCTAGAGTTCGCGTCCTCCCTTAAAGAACCACTTAGCATCACTTCTTTACTCCTACGCTTTTGCAATTTTAATCTTGCTCTAATATGCTTAAGGCAGTAGATTTCATACTGTCTTAGACAGGACAGCCAATATGAAACAATGGGGTGACCCAGTTAAGTGCAGAGCCTGACTTAGACAGGACAGCAGCAGATGCTGTCTCCTTATCAGGAAATTAATTTCCTTTTTCAACACCTTCAGTTTTGGATTACAATTTTTCAGCTATCTAGGACCTTCATCCTTCGAACCTAAAATACGAAAACCACCGATGTGATATTCAAAGAAGGATATATTTTCACCCATAAAGACTCATTAGATCGAATGCACACAGTTTGAATTTTAATACTTATGGAAGAGATATTACTAGCTGCCCAAAAGGTACGCACATTTGTCCTATTAAAATCAACAGCGCTATTTAATTGGTTCACAGGTGCTAATTCCTGAAGGTAAAATGCAACGTGAACACCACATTTTCACAGTGAAAACTGACCCTTTTTTTTGCAAGGTGCCAAGTTGTAGATTTTGAACCCTGGCTCTGCAGGCACCTGAGGGAAACCTAGTAAACCTATACATTTTTGAAAACTCGTAGACACCCAGGGGAATCCAGGATGGGGTTACTTGCCTGGCTCTCACCAGGTTATGTTACTAGACTCCCTTGCAAACCTCAATTTGTCAAAAAAACACATTTTCCTCACATTTCTGTGGTGGAAAGTTCGGGAATCTGTGTGGATCCACAAAATTCCCTCCATCCCGCATTCCCCAAAGTCTTCCAAGAAAAATGGTACCTCGCTTGTGTGGGTGGGTCAAGTACCTGCGACAGGCAAGGGCCCAAAACCTATTGAGGCGACTCCAAAATTACCTATCGCAAAACAACCTGGTTTTGCAAGGAGTTTTTGGCCCCGTACTCGGCGGCCATCTAGGGAAACCTACCAAACCCACACATTTCTGAAAACTAGACACCCTGGAGAGTCCAGCAAGGTATGGCTTGCGTGGGTCCCCCAACATTTCCCTACAGAGAATCCCCTGCAAACCTCAAATTTAGCACCGGGGGTTTGGCTCCGGGCTCGCCGCCATCTAGGGAAACCTACCAAATCCACACATTTCTGAAAATTAGACACCCTGGGGAGTCCAATGAGTTATGGCTTGCGTGGATCCCCAACGTTTCCCTACCCAGAATCCCCTGCAAACCTAAAATTAAGCTGAAAAAAACATTTTCCACATATTTGTATGTGGAATCACCGTGGCGGCACAAATGTCCTACCCCACAGCGTTCTCCTTAGTGTCCCGAGTAAAATGTTACCTCACTTGGGTGGGTGTCCAATGCAGAATTGGCTAAAAACGTATTTTAAAAAAAATGTAGCGCTTAGAATTCTCGGTGCTATACCCTTATTCCCTATGTTTTGGGCTCTTCCCAGGCACAGGCCCTTGCCCCACCCACACAAATGAGGTATAATTTTACTCAGGAGACTGAGCGGAACGCTTGGGATCGAACATTTGTGCCGGCACGGTGATTCCACCCAAAAATATGTGGAACATTTCTTTTTTTTCCAGCTAAATCTGAGGTTTGCAGGGCATTGTGGGTAGGAAAACGTTGGGGTACCCAAGCTAGCCATACCTCCCTGTTTTCAGAATTGTGTGTGTTTGGTAGGTTTCCCCAGAAGGTCGCCTAGCCCGGGGCTAAAAACCCAGGTGACCCCCTTGCAAAACCAGGTTCTTTTGTGATGGGTCATTTTGATGTCCCCACAATACGTTTTGGGCCCTTGCCTGTCGCGGGTACTTGACCCACCTGAGTGAGGTATCATTTTTATCGGAAGACCTGAGGGAACGCTGAGTGGTCGGAAATTTGTGGATCCACTTAGATTCCCGAACTTTCCCACACAAATTTGAGAAAAAAGGGGTTATTATTTTTTTCTCCAGCTAAATTTGAGGTTTGCGGGGCATTGTGGGTAGGAAAACTGGGGACCCACGCAAGCTATATCTTGCTGGACTCCCCCGGGTGTCTAGTTTTCAGAAATGTGTAGGTTTGGTAGGTTTCCCAAGAAGGCCGCCGAGCCCGGGGCCAAAACCCAGGTTGTTTTGTGATAAGTCTTTTTGATGTCCCCACAATACGTTTTGGGCCCTTGCCTGTTGCGGTTACTTGACCCACCCACGCGAGTGAGGTTTCATTTTTATCGGGAGACCTGGGGGAACGGTGGGTGGTAGGAAATTTGTGGCTCCACGTAGATTCCCACACAGAAATGTGAGAAAAGGGATTTTTTTCCAGCTAAATTTGAGGATTGCAGGGCATTCTGGGTAGGAAACCGTTGGGGACCCACACAAGCCATACCTCGCTGGACTCCCCCGGGTGCCTAGTTTCCAGAAATGTGTGGGCTTGGTAGGGTTCCCTAGATGGCCGCCAAGCCCGGGACCAAAAACTCATGTGACCCCCCCCCCCCCCCCCTCCCCCCTTTTGCAAAACTAGGTCATTTTCAGATACATAGAGGGCATCTGAGTTTTTGGTCCAGAGTTGGCAGCCATCTAGAGAAACCTACCAAACTCACACATTTCTGATAACTAGAGACCCAGGGGAGTCCAGGGAGGTATGGCTTGCGTGGGTCCCCCAACGTTTTCCTACCCAGAATCCCCTGCAAACCTCAGATGTTGATGAAAAAATTCGATTTTTTCTCAAATTTCTGTATGGGTAACTTCGAGAATCTATTTGCATCCACAAATGTCCTACCACCCAGCGTTCCCCCAGGTCTCCTGATAAAAATGGTACCTCACTCGCGACAGGCAAGGGCCCAAAACGTATTGAGGAGACATCAAAATGACATATCGCAAAACAACCTGGTTTTGCAAGGGGGGGGGGGGGGTCACCTGGGTTTTTGGCCCCGGGCTCGGCGGCCATCTATGAAAACCACCAAACCCACACATTTCTGAAAACTAGACACCCGGGGGAGTCAAGCGAGCTTTGGCTTGCGCGGGTCCCCCAACGTTTTCCTACCCAGAGTGCCCTGCAAACCTCAAATTTAGCTGAAAAATCACATTTCCATATATTTTTGGGTGGAATCACCGTGCCGGCACAAATGTATTTAGAGATTAAGGGTAACACAGAATTGTAGAGCAACTGTTATTACCTATTGACTTTCGATGCATTTCTGCCTTAGAAAGACAATGTGTAAAAAAGAAGTTCTTTTGAAAAATGACCTATAATTCTCATGCGCCTTGAGACCCTCACAGGTGAGTAGCGCGCTTTACAAATGTTCTGATTGATTGACTCACAATTTCAGAAATGTGAAAATATCTACTGTTTCTAAACTCTATATTTAGTTCCAATTTCAGAAATACATAGGTGTCTTTCATACAGATTTTTCCATGTATATATTTTCCCAAATTAATTGCTATATACCCGGTATATAATAAAAAAAAATTGCAAGACGCTGCTCAGTTATTGGCTCTGGGTACATCTGCTTCTTGGTGAACCTACAAGTCCTATATAGCCCCACAACCAGAAGGGTCCAGCGGACGTAATGGTATGTCGCTTTCAAACAGCTGTCATAATTAGAAGTTGTTACAGGTGTAAACGTTGACACAAATGGCTGTTTTGTTCAACTAATTTTCAACTTTTCCTATATTCAATGGTTAGTTTCCATAAAAAAACCTTGAAGGATCTACACAAATGATGCCTTGCTGAATTCAGAAATGTGTCTACTTTTCTAAAATGTATAGCCTTCTAGGATCCATTATTGCTTTCATACCCATTTCTACCATTAACTGGAAAGAGGTTGAAAGCCCAAAAAATAGCAAAACTAGGCTATGTCTCAGAAAAATGCCAAAACTGTGTAAATGTTTTTTGTTTTCTGACAAAAGTCTGCTTGTCCTTGAAAGCTGGGAAGATGGTGATTTCAGCACCACAACCCCTTTTTTGATACCATTTGCAGGGAAGAAACCAGACGCTTTAATCTGTAGCCCTTTTTTCCCATTTTTCAAAAAACAAAAACAAAAAAAAAGATGTAGCTGTATTTTGGCTAATTTCTGGGTCCCCTCCAGGGGAATCCACAAGCCCTGGGTACCTTTAGAATCCCCATGATGTTGGAAAAAAAGGACGCAAATTTGGCGTGGATACCTTATGTGGTCAAAATGTTACAGGGGCCTAAGTGCGAACTACCCCAAATAGCCAAAAAAAGGCTTAGCACAGGGGTGGAAATGGCCTGGGCAAGGACATGATTGGCAGTTTACAGTGCATTTTGCAGTATGTTGAACACTTGAGATTTGTCTGATGCAGTGATCTCGTCCCATTGTAATGTTCCTCCTTTCCTTTGAATTTATTTACCATACCAACACTGAACAATTATTCTTGATAAATGACTGATTTCTAACCTTGATCTTGTGATGTAAACTAAAGGTTGATTGTACTTTTACATCCAGTGCTTCTTTTACAGTGTCTTATCATAGGTGCTGGACCTTGTGGTCTACGTACTGCCATTGACCTGTCCCTGCTTGGTGCAAAAGTGGTGGTGGTAGAGAAAAGAGATGCCTTCTCGAGAAACAATGTGCTGCATTTGTGGCCCTTCACGATAAACGACTTAAGAGGCCTCGGTGCAAAAAAGTTTTATGGAAAGTTCTGTGCTGGAGCCATTGACCATATCAGTGAGTGAAAATCTGTCTAATTGATTGCGTCTTCTCATGTCTGATAAAAGCTGTTATAAGGGGGAACAGGTGTGTCCATAGCATTGGCAATTTTCAAGAAATTATTACAAGTAAAGGTGGGTAGGGTTTATTTGCAAACGGGAGGCAGTTTTCATTTCTAAACCTGTATTCCTAGAAGCAATTAACTCGAGTCTCTAGAATAGTGATGAATGCTTTTATTTGAACTGGCAACTTGTTGCAAGAAATCCATCAGTCTTCTCAATAGTGTTTAGCATTGTTTGGAATGCATAGATCTATAAATGCTATTTACTGTTATAGCTCTGTTTTAGTGTTTTTGGCTTTTTGATGCACACGCTTTTAATTGTATAGTTTCTTAGCATGACCCTCTGGAAGCCTTGAGAGAGGAAGAGGGAAGAATAATATGCGCAGACTAAAAGATGTGCAGAATAAATTCAGGTAGAGGAAGAAAGCGTAAAAAATGTTAGAATGCCAACAGCTTGACTTAAGAGGGAGATTCTAAGTATAAGTATGCCTTATATTGTGGAAAGGCTGCTTCCCTGGTGCTCTAATACTCCCACTTATTTACGTTGTAATTTACTCCACTCATGCTGGACATCTGCAGGCTGCGGCATGCTCTCTTGCTTCCTAATGGATATATTATGCCGTGTGCAGATCATATTCTTGGAAGCGACCAACGGAATGAAGGGTGGTTTTCAAAGACCGCCCCACCCCCTTCTCAACTTACACCAATAAACTGGTAAATGTAGTTTGGGGATTGAATACATTTTGAGACACTCTTGTGCCACAGATGGTAGTGGCATTCAGCCAGTGGTCGCCAGCCTCAACATGCCTAGCCCAGGTGCTTTGCCCACGTCTTGGGTCATACTGGAGCTTATGCCAGGCTAGGCTGAAGAAGGAAGTAATGCTAACTAATCCAGGCATGATTCCCTTGTTAAGCAAGAGTCTGTGTAACTGGAGTGAAGCTCTTCCCGCGATACAGCAGGAGACACAGTTAGTAGTTGGCTTATTTTGAAGAGCAGAACACTATTTGCCACAAGGCCCACATTGCTCTGTCTTATGATTTCCATTGTTCTCTCTGTTGCTGTTGGAGAATTTTCTTTCCATGCATTATACAGTAGAATCATTAAGTGGTTTTATGATCATTGTAGCGTAAAGGCAGGCAGCCACAAACCTAGCCACTCACTGAGAGGCATGGTTTTGCTTTGTTAGAATGGAATTAAAACCTGTAATGAATGGACTAATATACATTCTTTGCGCAGTATGGATGAGAGGTGTTGATCATTTGTGATTGAGGTTGTTTTCTGAGCTTTGAGTTTCTGTTGGAGGCTGTCTGACACTTTCTCATGGATGCACATCCCCCCCACCACCAAAAGCATCCAGCTGCCATGGACACATGCATTAACCAGCACAATTGCACCAACCAACTCTCCACCCAACTACAGCAGACTTTCACACCGATCAATTCAAGCATACACTAACACTCCTCACCCAACCCACCATTAACTGAATGATATTTAGACTGAGTGCTCAGGAAGTGCCCCAACTTGGTTAGTGGATCCTAGACCTTTTAAACACAGATGTTTTCCTCTATTGTGTTTCCTGTTTACACACTTAGCATGAAGACAAGGTCTTCAACTACTTCCTGAAATGTGTGCAGTGTGCTTGAGTTTTGAATGGATTCCTTGGTTTTTATTTTCCTCTGGTTACGCTTTTTCCATTTTACTGTATGTAAGAAGATCATGGCTCAATCTTAGTACATGCAGTTGGTGGCTTATTTGAGAGCCGATTTCTGAGAGATGTAGTGCCTAAGTTCTGGAACTTTTGTGCCTGCTGCTTTCATAATTGCTTTGATTATTGTGCAACGGGAACGTTCTTTGTCAAAAAGGAGTAACGAAACAAGCTTCTGTGGAGGTCCACAGTATACAGACGTTTTTCCTGCAAGCATCAGCACGTTTAATGTGATGACAATACTGGAAGGCAGAGTCCTACAGTCAAGCTATCCTCTGTAACTTAATGAAATATTTGGCTGATTTCAAAGCTTGAAAGAAGTCTTTAATGGAATGTATTCCCAGTCTTTCACTTAAGATGGCATCTGCTGCTGGAGCATGGCAGGCATAGGGTTTAGGCAGCTGGATGAATAGCAGAGCACTGAAACATAGAGTGCCTCATTAGAGCAAACCGGCGATTAGTGGAATGGTAGGACCTCAAGGAACTGTATGGTTGGGACGCTGAAAGATGCGAACACAGCAATGGCAACAGGGCCTCCCTCTCTTGTATTCTGGTCCAAGCAATGGCCTTAAAAAAACAAAAAAGTAAAAATGGAATAGGAAGTAGAGTTGTGCACCCAGCCTTGTGCTACAAGACATTTGAGGAGAGAATATGCCTTGGGGACAGAGTTGGTGAGTGATGGTGAATAAAAGGTAACTGCGAATGTGTATTTGCATCACCTGTGACCTTCTGGGAGAGAAAACCACAAGACATGGGGTGGGGCTGAGCAGCTGGAAGTTCTAGCCATTCTCTCACTACCTCTTCTGATATGGGGATGAGAGTATGAGTTGCAGTGTTGGGTCTGGTGGCTTGGTGGCTTAGTGGATTAATGAGTCTATTGTAGGGGCCTGTGTTTGACCTCATGGTCACGGGTTCAAATCTCAACTGGTTCACTCAGCCTTTTATTCTACTGAGGTAGATAACGTGAGTGCCATTGAGTTGGGTAACAATAAACATCTGTCATTCAGTGCTAGGATGCCCTCGGGTAAACGTGCGCTTTACAAATACACGTTTTGTTTATGGTGGGCACCAAGTGTTATTGAGAAAAGTAATCTTCAGAGCTCCAAAAAGACACCATGGTGGACACACTCCTGAAGGTACTGTTGACCCGCTTGATGCAAAATATGGTAGCCACCCTTGCATAATGAACACTGAAGAGTACACACCACAGAGAAATAAGAGGAGGTGAGTTGAAACTGTGCTATCCCTGAAACCTAAGAACTAACCCCCTCCTTTCCCAAGTCACACGTTAACATGGAGAGGCTACTGAAGTGCCTGAATTAGGCAAATCTGTGGATTTGACCTGGTGGGTGGCTCACTCACCTAGAACTGAGATACACAGCTTTTGTGTGTGGCATATGGGGCTATTCCGGTACAAAGCTCAGCAAAAAAGTGCAGAAACCAGACTAGATGGGCCTAGTGGGACACCTTGAAAAGCCAGGTCTTCAGCTACTTGCGAATTTCAAGAATTGAGGAGGCCGCTCTTATGTGTAGCGGGTGGGTGCTTTATGCTTTAGTAGCGATGTAGGAGAAGGCTTGACCACAGATCTGCTTTTCTGTATGTGTTGGATGTGTCCAATGGGAGTCCAGACAAGCAGAGATGAGTGGAAGGTTTTTGAAAGCAGATACGATTGTTCAGGTATGCTAAGCCAGTATTATATAGTACCTTTAAAGGGTGGGCGTGGAGTTTGAATTGTGCTCGTTTGTGTGTGGGGAACCAGCGAAGCTTCTTCAGGTGGTGTGATGTGATTTCGGTGTGGGAGGTTGATAACCGTACACCCCCCCCCCCCCCCACCCCCCCCCCCCCTCTCATGGCAAAGCTCAATTCTGGCACCAATCTTGGATGGGGTGGAGGGGGCGATAGGGGGGTTCCTGGAAATTGTTTAGTTGCTTTAATACACGACGCCGCCAAATACTTCATCTGGGTGCTACTGGAAGAGCTGCCTCTGCCAAATCAAACTAGCTTCACCAAGAACACTGGGATCACAGTTATCATGACACTCTCTCTATTAACCGACTGGGCAAATATCCATGGCCTCCCAGTCTAACTGGACTTCATTCACTATACGTCTGCATTTGATAGTGTTTATCAGGGGAAGTTGTGGTGGAAATTGGCCATTCTAAACATCCCTGTCAGTCTGTTAAGGGGCCTCGAACTCTTGCACACTGATACATGGATCACAGTCAAAATTGGAGATGGCACTCACCTATCTAGGTCAATCAAAACCATGCAAGTCCTTAAGCCTAGGTGCGTCCTTGCCCCAACACTATTTAGCGTGTTCCTATCTGATCTTACTCTGTCTCTCGATGCAGTTACCTCTCATCCGCCCAAACTAGAGTGCCTTCAGCTTTTGAATCTTCTATAAACGGATGATCTTGTCCAGATCAGCAGAACCAAGGTTGCATTGTGGTGCCAACTTGATGCCAACTTGGCTGACTCTTTAAGGATTGGGCTGACAATAGAAATCAAAAATCTTAGCAATCCACTGCTACAGATCTCAAAAACCAAAGTGGCTCCTGGACCAAGAAAAACTAGAGTTGGCAAAAAGCTTTAAGTACCTGGGGGTCTTCGTCAGTGAAAATGGGAAGTACATTGAACAACTTGAAGAATTCGGGAGGAAGGGTGATGCCCTGGCTTTTGGCCTAAGGTCACTCGATAGAAAATTGAAAGGGCCATCGCCAATGCCAGTCTGCAGGTGGCCCAGGCAAAGGTACTTCCAACCCTGACATATGGAAGCGAGGCTCTTAAAGAGCGGGACAGTGTACTACTGGATAAAATGCTACTGAAGGTGTCTAGGTCAACTGTCCATACCCTCTTACTCATTGCCTACCCAGATTAGGCTGGAGTTTGGGATTGTCAAACAATCACTTGCACGGAAGGCAACTTTCACTGTATGCTGCCACCAAATCAAAATATTAAAGGAGGGCTCCTGGAGTCATTATCTCTGGTCCGATTTAGAAGCAAAGCCTAGTTTGCCGGCTAGGAGTGATCTGTTACAATTCTTGAGTACTCTTGGCTTAACCAGCGCTTGGGACTTCTCTGTTAGCCATCTGGAGTTAAAAGCTGAGTAAATCAAGTAGACAGTTTGTCATTGCTTGAAGACCAGGATTCCTGGTCTCAACGTGAACATGGCTAAATGACGTTGCACAGCTACACCAGGGTGAAACTCGAGGGCTACCTAAGGGAACCCTACAGCGAGTAGACCAAGAACCAGTTCCTGAAATATAGGCTGGGGGTACTACCAATTTCAAACCACTATCCTGTATGGATTAGACAGGATGTACAGGATAACTGTTGGCTATGTGATAATGGCCATGAAGACATCATTCACATCCTCTGCCTGTGCACCACCTTTATGGAGGACCAGCTCGATCTCCTGCGAAGAACATGGAATGAGAGAGACATAAGGTCTTGCAGGGATACAGTGATGGCCTGCTTCGAACTAACGGGCATTAGGTTGAACTGCGCATTGATGCAATTCCTTCAAAAAAAAAAAAAAAAAAAGATTAAGGCAAGGACCCGCCACTTCACGGGAGGAGGGTGTTTAGTCAAAGCATAGTTTAAAAAAAAAAAAAAAAAAATGCAGCACATTACATGGATAACATTCACTGTGCTACCATCCTCCTTCGTCCACAGTATCTGGAAAGGTACGCGCTTTCGGAGAAAGCACTTTACTCATTGTATCTGCTGCACCTGCACTTTATTCTGCTAACATCCACTGTAACAATCTGCTTCTGACCATTTATGCCGCTTTTAATACTTCATATCACTCCTACCTACTACTTGCATCTGATTTATCTTTGGAAGCACAGACACTAATGGCACTCTTGCTGCAGTATTTGTGCACTACTGCTGCAGCCCCATCTGCACTTTATCTTCTGAACTTGCACTTTTTGGGTTACATAGACCGTAACATCAATTTTCTCTTTTTTATAGCAACTTTGTAGCTTCTGGGAGGTGCACTTACACCTAGAAATGGGCCCCGTCTTTAAGGGGCAAGTTATTAACACTTTCCCAGCGCTGATCCGTCTGGATTCCAAGTGTAGGGGAAAGTTTTAAACTATTTTAAGCTACAGAGCAGGAAAGGAGCATCATATGGGGTTTCTGGTGTGAGGATGAAATTATTTTAATGATTTATTGTGTACATTTTATGAATTTTACTAATACTTGTGTATGGCATTGCAATGGTTTTTAACAAATCCCGCAATAAAGATTTACATAACTGGTGTGGGAGGTCGAGAGCGATTTTGGCTGCCGAACTTTGAGTTGGGGCAGACAGACACTATGGACCTCTCTGGTAGAAGAGCATCAGCAAAGATCCCTGCATTAAGAGAGGATCACCAGAGGTGGGGTAGGTGAGGTATGAATACCTGTAGAGGTCTTTTGGGCGGTGGAAAAACACAGGGATTGAAGCTGTAGAAAGATATAAGATGAATCTGCTAACCATGAACAGATTTCAGTATTCAGAACATTTTTCTTTAACTTGAACAGTGTCTTTCAATCAGTATGTAAAATAAATTCACATTAAATCATACACAGACATGAGTACAATAGCATGTCATTAGAAAGGAGAGATCATAATAACGTTGCTTACCGAAATACACAGGCATACGAGTGATCCATACAGATCTATAGTTTTTAAGCAAATTGATGTATCTCAGCTATACATTAACATTCAATAAAAATAGTAGTGGCGATCAAAATGATTAATTTTGTTAGAATATAAATGTTTTTGATCCATCTATCCACAGATGGCGTTGGACCCTAGTAGCAAAAACATGACAATCATCAGTTTTTTTATTAAGAGTAGAATACGATTCAAATACCCTAGAACCTTTGGAGTTCTGCTTAGACAATCAAACAAATACAGATAGGTCTGTTTAAGGGAAACCCCAGCAAAATATAACATTTCCAGGAGTACAACAATCTGCGACAGTCTAAGTGCAGAAAAACATCTGAAGAAGCAGTACAAATGAGTCCCATTGGATACAGCAGGAAAAACATTATGTGGCCCACGAAAGGTGTAAGAAGTTAAATCTGTTGCTGTAGAGGATCCCAGTTAATTGTCTGCTTCAATTCAAGCTGACCATCAAACATATCTCCAATTAACAAATTCATACTGTATCAATATAGCATAATAGATTTGTTTAATTGTGATGGTAGCAGAGGTATATAAAATAAGCATAAGAGTGCAATAAAGAAATTCTCACACCAGCATTCTGGCAAGCATTTGCAAGGCCCATCCTACCATTGTTCGAGTATTACCGTCATCATCATTAAAAATAAATGAATAAATAATAAGTTTATTGTGACCAATTGGTCTTTAAACTACATATACCAACATAACACAGATAATAAATACAATTAACATTTTTAAAAGAACCTAAAATCAAATTTCATTATTTTCTCTTAAAAGCTTATTTTTGTATTGTCATACTATGAGCCAAGGCCGTTTATCTAAAAAATTCAATACATGATATAATTACAAACATTCGATTGGCCTCTGTTTATTCCCCTTGGACCACCCTTTTCATTTCCTTATTCCATGAGAAAACTTTTAGCTACTTGTACAGACTTTGCCAAAGCAATTGCGATATCAAAAAACTGCATGTCAATAAGGAGCTTAATTGCTTGTATCCTTGAGCTTATTCCATATTTTAAAAAGAGTGGCCTTAAGATCATCCGCCGTACAGATAGCAATTTTTGACAATCCATTATAAAATGAACACAGGTGCATTTAAAATCTAGCCCGCATGTACATTTCCCACAGTCATCCATTAATATGTTTTTTATTTTCTCATTTGAACGGGCGGGATTAATACCTATTATCACTTTTAATAGTTCCAATCTCAACCCGTGATTTGGTACAGTATCTAGATACGGATACCAATTATCATTGCTCCAGGTATTTAACATAAAATGCACAGACTTTTTTTGCTTCAAGTAATCCATGTTGATCTGTCTGGATTTTTCATTTCCCTAAATTTTTAGAACACTCTTCCTTTCTTCAATGCATAATGATTCTGGGTCAATTTTTACTTTTAGTGATTCACAAATGGAGAGCAGTTTATTTCTGGTAGATTTTGCCCACTTTAATTCACTCTGTTGTATCTCCTTCCTACACCAACATGACACTTTCTCCTCCTCTCCGGATCCCAACCGTTTCCAAGATTACCGTCATTTCCTTCTCCCTTTGTGGAATCTATTATGCTGCACCCTGAGGCTTGTTCAAAAAGAACTTTCATTTTTATTTATTTCATGGTTATTCGGTTATTGCCACTCACATGTTGTACAGAAGACATCATAAGACGTGCTGCCGATTAGTAACACAAGAGGTCTGCAACAAACCACTCTCTCCATCATTTATAAGATAATTGGTCTCCAGTTCGTATTAATTTTGAAAGTAGACTCTGTTAAAAAATATACTTTTTTTGTGAAATAAAACTGGAAAGAAAACCAAGATAGATAGTTTCACCCACCTGTAGACCAGCATGTTCCATGCTCAATTGCCTCACCGCATGTAGATGCTGTCATGATATTGACATCCCTACGGATGTATCCAGAGGTACTTCTGACACCAGCTTGACTCTAGTTCAATATCCCATTCAGACATTTTACCAACACAGGACATAGTTGTGATTTAATCGAGGTCATCTATAATCCAGTGCAAACTCTAAAGATCAGTCTCAATATCAAGTTTAATGTTGTGCAAAGTCTAACACAGCTTGTCATTCACGAATAATGAATCAGCAGGGCAGGAAACGTAGTCTTTCATCAAAATACTTCTCCTACACCTGGCATGCTAGTGGCTCAACTACCAAGGCAAACAAAATTGGGTAAAGGGCACCCCTGACTTGTACTTGGAGTAGACTTGATGATATGTGGTACAATTTCATTGTGCATATTCATCAGTAATATCTGCTATAAACTGAATCTCATCCTTTATAATAATTCAAACATAAAAAGCTGTTTAATTCAATAGTATACCTTCTAGTCTAGCAGCCCTGCAGTTGTCTGAAACATTGGTATGCGTCCAGAAATTGTATATTGTGCTACTATCAGGGAATATCAGTAATACATTTTGAGATTAGGTATGTGCCAGTGTATTATGAATTATTTTTAGATGTTTTACCATGGCTGATTAAACCTATGATTGTATTAAAATGCACACAGTTTACTTGATTTACCCCGTTTTAACAGTAGCATAACAAAGATCACCCAAATTATCTGGATAAGAACTCATTTATGCAATGGGGTTTGAGTGATGGTGGCCACCTTTCACTTATTTCAAAGTCCAAGTACACTGTCCAGTATTCTTCGTTGAGATTTTCATATGCAAGTGGTTCACTTAAAGGCATCTTGTTTTTAGTTCCGGCCCCTTGATATACCTGTGTAAAAAATGTGTTGACTAGAGATTTTCATTTTTGATTTGTTTTCTTGTATCATTAGAGAAGTAAACTGGCTTGGGAAGACATAGCTAATCTGGGCTGAATTTATCTGGCTGACAATTACAAAAAATTGTGGATTTGTTGCAGTGATGTTATATTTCCGGAACCATGACACCTATATACTTCATCTTTGTGTCAAAACATAGGTTTTGGGGGTCAAGTAGTCTTATAGAGACATAAAATAACTCCGCAGAGCAACCCTTCTGGCATTTTCTGAAATGGTGGCTCTATAATGATGTATTTTAGCCATTCAATTGGTAATTTATTTGAATATTGTTTTTGTTTAAGGTTTTCAGTTGATTCAAATTTGTAAACATGAGTGTAGCAGGTGGAGGTAGAGGATCTTTGCCTCCTGACAGTTTAGATAACTACAAAAGTTGAGGACTTCTTCAACAAAGAAAAATGTGTTATAGGCCAAACTAATCCGAAAGAAAAGATACCATCAATTGCGGCTGAACAGAAGAGTTCATGATGCTGTAGAAATATGGCAAAGACTTAGTTCATAAGACTTATGGTGTTCTCAACTGATTTGACTACTGAAGTTCTTGCTGCCAAAATAAGATCAAAGGATGCAGTAAAATCAGCTGGAACCATTTAAAGAAAAGTCCTTAAAGATTTTGGAATTATTGACAAATTTTGTGATGAGACACAGCTCTGCAAATCATGAAAGTCCACGAGAATGCCTGATGTCTTAAAATGTTTTACATCATTGTTTAATAGCAAAGCAAAACAGTTACAATCTAAAGTTGATGTTGGCTTTGAAGATATAACTGAAGAAGTGGAAGACAATCTGACGGGCTTATGCTGTGTAAATGTACTGGCTTTTCAAATTCATGTTTTTTTTTGTTTGTTTTTTTGTTTTACAAAACCTTTATTGTACCATCAAAGTGTACACTGCTATTCAGCCAACAACCCGGAGGCAGGCAGCTTGTTTTCGCAGCGTCCCGCCGCTAGTACGGATCAATTGCATACACTTGAGCAAAGTTCCAACAGCATGTTTTATAAACTAAACAATCAACAATAACAGCTGTAAGCGAGATTCGGAGAAGAGCGGCCAACGTTCTGAACACGGACTCATGCAGTTGTCACCCAGCGACCATATATTACCATGTCTGCGCGGTCACGAGATCTCCCGCACTCACAAATCACATTCCAACCGTCAGGACACTCTCGTCATTTCCCCCCCCACCGTCCTGCCCAGGCTGCGTCGCGCGGGGGGCAATAGTGCCCTCCCCTCACGCCAGCCCCACGTCGCAGCCGCGCTACAACACCATGCATCCAACAGTCCTCCTCAGTCACTGTCATTCACTTCTGCCTCTGCCAGCCAATCCACCAGCGGCTGCCATATGTCTGCAGGCCTCGAACGCTGCGGCATCTGATCCCAGTAGGCAGTCAATTGCTCCTTACAGTACACCGCTGATCCCACCCAGCCCGATACTTTCTGCGGAGCTTTTTTCTTCCAGTGTATCGCTATTTGTCGCTTAGCGAGCAATAATAGAAGGGCCACTAGCTTACGTGATGCACTAGGTACATTCATCACGAATCCCAGGAGGGCCACAAGCGGGTCCGGGTCGATAGCTTTGCCCACTATCTTCCCTATGGTAGTGAATACTGTTTCCCAGAAGCCATATACCAGTCCACACACCCATGCAAGGTGGTAGAACGTAGCCTCCCTCTCGCCACATCTCCAACAATTCGCATCAGCCTGTAAACCCATTTTAAAGAGTTGTATGGGTGTATGATACGTCCTGTGTAAATAAAGTGTATCAGCCTCAGTCTATAATTAGGGGACAAGTTTTCTAGTTGGGTGCAGCAAAACGTCCACTGTTTCTCTGTGATAATAATGCCTGCCTCCACCTCCAACAGCGACCTTGAATCCACATGCGCAACAGGTGTTGCGGTTTGTGTAGCCCTATATATGCGCGTTATCAGTTTGCGCGAGGAGTTGTTCGAGAGTATGTCTTCCAGAGCTGCCAGCGTCGGTGGAGCCTTTGGGAACATAGGATTTCTGTGTTTACAAGCCGCCCTCAGCTGATAGTATAGTAGGAGTTCTGATGCCGTCGGTGCAGACGCTGCGACCATATTCTGCACTGTAAGAAAGGTATCGTCTGGATACAAGTCACCCGCTACCTTCAGGCCGCAGTCACGCGCCCGTTGCACCACCGCCGCGTCTGTCAGCGGTCCCAGCAGCGGATTGCCCTCCAACGGCATACTCTGGGCGTATAGGGCAGACATGCCCGCTCGCTTTGCAATATTCGACCAAGCCCAACGTACCATCTCCACGGTGTCAATGTCTTCCTGGGACCGTTTATATTTCTGATACACCGCCGTCTTGAGGGGGCAAGGTGCCGCCACGTCTCTCTATTGCCACGTGGGGCTGGTAGGGGATCGGATGTTGCCAGTAGTGTAAGTATTGGGCCTGTGCACTGTATGCATACAGCTCAAAGTCCGGGGCTGCTAGGCCCTCTTGATGGAAGGGAAGAGTGAGGAGGCTCCAGGCCACCCTGGGCTGCCTGCCCGCCCACACCAGTTCAATCACGGCAGAGCGAAGTCGGCGAAAGAACGCCATTGTTAACGGCAAGGGGATGTTCACGAACAGATAAAGAAACTTAGGCACCACAACCATTTTTACAATAGCTATACGGCCTGTCAACGACAATGGCAGCGTTTTCCATCTCTTTACTTTGCTTTCTAACCATTCCATGGCAACACCAAAATTAGCCAGTCCTATCTCGTGAGTAGTGCGGCTTATATTTATACCTAAATACTTGACCTCGTCCGTAACCCAATCTATTGGGAATTCAGTGCGGCATGGAGTTGTGCCATCCGTCAGTGGCAGCATGACCGACTTCGACCAGTTTATATCTATGCCAGTGAGGCTGCTGTAGCGCACCATTTCTCGCATCAGCGGGTCAAAATTCTCCGATGGGTTCATCATGTATATGGTGATGTCGTCGGCATACATAGATATGAGCAGCCCGCGCGACGTGAAACCAATGCTACGCTGAGCATGGTGTTGTCTCATGCGAGCCGCTAGTGGTTCCGTCGCGATAGCAAATAGTAACGGTGACAGTGGGCACCCCTGCCTGGTCCCTCTTGTGATGGATATAGGAGCAGACGTCTGTCCATTCACCCGTACCCTGGCAGTCGGATTGTTATAAAGTATGCCAATGCTCCTGGCAAACAGCTGGCTGAATCCCATTCGGGTGAAGAGTGTCAGTAGGAATTTCCACTCAAGGGAATCAAATGCCTTGGTCGCATCCAACAGTGCAGCTGCAGCCTGTACCTTGGGATCTAGGTAGTAGATCTCCCTAGGTATTTTCCGGTCTCTGGTCTCCTTCACTGTCTACATTGGCTGCCCATAGAGCAGAGAATTCACTTTAAAGCCCTTTGCTTCACTTATAAGATCCTCTCTGGCACTTGTCCAGCAATTAGGAGCAATCTTTGTCTTCCCTACGCCCCCACGCGTGCTCTATGCTCTACTGATCTCTACCTGGCTCGGGGTCCGCAACGCCGGAGGGCGCTCATTCCGGGCGATTGCGCCAGCCCTCTGGAACTCCCTGCCCCTCTCCACCAGAAGCATTTCCAACAACTTGGCCTTCAGAAGGGAGGTGAAGACTTGGCTCTTCGTTGATTGTTCGTCTCCTCCACTCGCTTATTCCTCCTAGCTGTCTTAGCGCTGGGACGTCCCATTGCTGGGACAGCCATGCGCTTTACAAATATTTTATCAGAACATAGCACAAACCAATTCCAAAATGTGCATGCTCTGCTTGAAGACCAGCCTATCCTGCCAATTTTCTACAATGAAGTTGTTTTCTGTATTGTAGCTTACATTTTTATGGGCAATTCAGTAGAATGTGATGATCTTTATCCAATGATGGGCGTTTTCCACATGACAAAAGTTTGCGTTCCGGTGTTCAGGAAGGTATCTCAGTGGATGTGGCATAGACAATGCACTTAATGAGGCTTAAATCTTTGGAAGCAAAACTGTCCAGTCAGCGTTGAGCGGAACTTATTACGTTTGTTTGTTGCAAAGTATGCTCATCATATCTGAGGCATAGAAATATTGCGTTTTCATTCTTGTTCCAGAGTGAAAAAGGCACAGGGTGCACTTCATTCAAAAGGCCTAATGCAAAGCCAGCCAATGTTCGATACCTGAAAATCAAGTTTGTAAAGTTTGTCAAAGAATGTGAAGAAAAATCAGAACTTTGCAATTACTGGGGAAATGTTTTATACATGATAGCTCTAGTGAAAACTTGGTTGATGCTGATCGGGAAGGTGATTGGGAGCTGCACTTGAAGACTGTGCAGTCACTGATTACTGTGTTTCACAAATTCGATTGCATAAACTTCCTGAGATATGGTTCCTGGTAAGAGTGAAGAAGCTAAAGGTGGAAAAACAATACCACTACAGAAAATTCATCAAGACATTTTTTGGGTGAAAGACAGAAGGGAAGGTTCAATGCTGTAGCTCCAGATATGAAACTGGACAGATGATCCAGAGATCACAGAAAAGCTCCAAGGGAATTGTTGGTCAGATAGTAAAAGTGAATATGTTGCTCAATGGAAGGTCGTTTCCCCTGAAGTCTTTTCTATTTGCAATGTTGTTAGAGGGATTACAAATTCAAAATTAATGGTTCATTGTGAAACTGTTCCTCATCAGGAACTTGTGGGAAATCAATCAGTAAAACAGCATTTGTAAAATATGACAGTCACCCCATGGGTTGTCTGGGCACTGTGTCTCCGTCAAAGAGCCAGGTCTTGAGTCTGTTTTTTAAGTTAGCCAGCGAGAGGGCTGTGTGAGGCTGGAGGGGAAGGTTGTTCCAGGTCTTGGCAGCAATGTAAGGGAAGGAGCGGCTACTGCTGCGACGGATTGTGTGTGTGTGTGTGTGTGTGTGTGTGTGTGTGTGTGTGTGTGTGTGCGCGCGCGATGGTGAGTGAAGAGGAGTGCACATGTCTAGCAGGTTGGTAGCAGTTCGGTCGATGGTTGAGGTAGGCAGGTCCTAGGTCATGGAGGGCTTTGTGTTTCATGCGTGAGGATCTTGAACTGGCATTTCTTCTGGATGGGGAGCCAGTAGAGGTATTTCAGGTGGGGGGCGATGTTGGTTAATTTGGGGGAGGTCCAGGATGAGCCTGGTTGCCGTGTTCTGTATGGTCGGGGGTATTTTTAGGAGCTGGATGGGGATCCCTGAGTAGACGACGTTGCCGTAGTCCAGTGGGCCGGTGACGAGGGCCTGTGTGATGATCTTGTTGATTGGGATCCATCTTAATATTCTGCAGAACATGTGAAATGTGTGGAAGCAGGAGGAGGCGACTGTGTGGACTTGTCACTTTATGGTCAGTTGGCTGTCGAGGATGATGCACAGGTTGCGTGCATGGTTGGTCGGTGTGGGTCCATGTACTGCCGGCACCAGCTGTGGTCCCATGCGAGGTGTTCTTCCCAAAGATCAGTACTTCAGTTTTGTTGGAGTGGAGTTTTAGGCAGTTGTTGCTCATCCATTTGGCTACATTGGTTGCAGAAGTTGGTTTTGGTGTTAGAGGGGTCCTCGGTGAGCGTGAGGATTAGTTGAGTGTCGTCTGCGTAGGAGATTATGTTGAGTCTGGGGGATTTATAATGTCTGCATGGGGGGGTCATGTAGATGTTGAACAGTGGGGTTTAAGGATGATCCTTGTGGTAAACCGCGTATGATGTCTTTGGGTGCGTAGGTAAAGGGAGGCAGTCTGATGCTCTGTGTGCATCATGTAAGGAAGGAGGAGGCGATCCACTTGAGGTTGTCTTGCTGTATGCCTATGAGTCTGTTGATGAGGTTGTTGTGGGAGACTGTGTCGAATGCCGCTGAGAGGTCGAGGAGGATCAGGGCCACAGAGTGTTCTGATGCTGTCTCTGGTGGTAATCCGCGTGGTCTCAGTGCTGTGGTTGGCAGTGAATCCTGATTGAGAGAGAGGCCCAGTAGGTGGAAAGAGCAGGGAACGTTTTGATAAACATGTTGGACAATATGTGGATAATCATATAAAGACTCTTCTACTAGATGTCATGAAACATGGATCGAAACTATATGCAGAACTGAAGCAGGAGAGATTTGTATTAAAAGAGAAAAAGCTGTTTGACATAATCACTAAAGCTAAACTTCCACGCTTTAATTGACATAGTAAGAGTTTTCAAGAACCAGTCACTCCAAAACAGGGTACAAGAAAGCAACTTTCGCTAACGCACATTGTTTGATGGAGATGCTGCAACCAAATCAGTAAAGCAGAAACTCGTACAAGAGCTTGAAAAAAACCTTTCACCTGAAGAATTTCAATTTGAAAAGGTGTCCTCATTGAAAACTGTTGTTGTTGTGTACTATGTCACATTTGCAAATGGTCAAGATTTCAGCCATGTAAAACTTTGGAGAGGTCTTTCAAACTCTTCTACGTATATCCTTCAGTGTGCACCTTTCAAGAACTGCATATCGTCTTTGACAGTTATCTTGAACTGTCAAAGAAGATGAGAGAATCGGATGAATGTCTACAAGTGGAACAATCGACCTTGCCTGCATCAAAAATTGGACAGCTATACCTGTACAACTTGATAATTTCATGGTCATCAACAATGAACAGGATGAACTTGGTGATGTTAACTTGCTAAAACATTGCTGATGTTTCAGTGAACATTGAATTTCCAATTATTGCAATTGGAATGATTGTCAATGAGGAGTTGGTCCCTGCAGAGATGTATTCAAAAGGTACAGGCCATATTGTTCAAGACTTTAACAGCAAATTGGAGTAAGCTGACCTTTGTGTTGTGCCAGATGTTAAGTGGGCTGTTCGAAACAGTTCCAATCGAGTCATTTTACTGTCAAATGACACAGATGTTGTTTATTGTGCTACTTATATTTATTGCAATGTTTTTAAGTCCATGATTGTCAGAGTTATGGATATGTTATGGAACAGGCGCGAAGAGACACTTAATCCTGCTTCATATTCTGTAAAAGAAACTTGACTTAGAGATGCCCAGTGTTTTCATCAAGGCACATATTCTTATGACTGATGGCACTATGAGCAAAATTGGAACAAAGCTTGAAGCTTTATCTGCTGAACCTGTGAAGTTTCTAAAAAGTTAATCTGAGACAGAAGAATAATGTGACTTTAAAGATGTAGAAACATTCCTTCTGCGTATGTGGAAAACGAGTTTGGACTGTTACACATTTGACGAGCTTCGGTACAGTGAGTTCAAGAGATCAGTCCCGCTAAGTGACCTTCAACCAACGACATATTGTGTGTGTGGACACATTAAGAGTGTTCTACTTGATCAGAAGATGTGTAAATATTTTGGATCATGCATTATGTGGAGAAAGATCAGTATGAATTTGGTTGGGAAGATGTTGATGGTGTGCTAAAACCTATGAAATTTCTTGAGCCTCTACCCACACGTACATGTACTTGCAAAACCTGTGCTACAGAAAGATGTTCCTGTCGATATGCACTTCCCCAATGTTCAACATTCTGCAAATGTACCACGAGCGATTGCCGAAACAAAGTGAACTATAAATATTTATCTAAAACAGGAGTGATAAAAAAAATTCCTGTTCAGATCATAAACATTGTTTGGTGAATACATAAAAGGATTAAAAACCATTATTATTTGCTTAATTTCTATACGTCTCTTCTTCTAGTATAACCACCATTTTGGAAAATGGCAGAAAAGTTACTCGGAGTTTTCTATCTCTATATGACTACTTGACCCCCAAAACCTATATTTTGACACCAAAATTAAGTATATAGGTCTCATGGTTCCTGAAATTACATCATCACTGCAACACGATCGCCATTTTTAAAAATGTCGAGCAGAACCATTTGGCCGGGATCAGCAATGTCTACCAAAGTTAAATTACTTCTCTGATGATCCCAAAACACAAATCAAAAGTGCAAGTCTCTGGACAACATTTTTTTTATTATTTTTATAGAGGTATATCCAGGGTCTGTAATTATTTCAGGCCCTTTCTAAAACGCATTTATGTTTTTCCATATATATGTGGTTCAGAGCATTCTATAAGTTAGGGCCGTGGCCTCTGTGTTTGATCTGATGGAATGCTCTTTGGAAAATGAGATGCGTAGAGGAGGAGTGCAGGTTTAAATTGGGCATGTTAAGGGGTGTGTCTCTGTCAGTATCTTGGACCTGTGTCTTTGCAGAGCTTGTGGATGGTGCAAACCATTTTGTGCTTGATGCTTCTGTGTTCTAGTAGTCATTGTATAGATTTCAAGGCATGGCTTCTGTGGTCATGCCCCTTCAGGTTCTGACAGTCTGGCTACCTGTTTTAGAGCCTGATATTTTATTTTTTGTAAGTTCTGTGTATATTCTATATCACTGCAGTTTTGCTTTTTCAGGGCCATTTACAGCACCTTTTAGTGGTCTTTAAAGAAGCAGAATATGCACACTGATTCCAATGACCACCATGCTTCCTTGAGGGTCGATGGAAAGCTGTGCATAAAAAATGACTCCCAGGTTATTTAATTTAAAAGCAGTGGTAGAGAGTAGTTTGAGAGCAAAAGGAAGTGTAGTTCAGACTGACATCAAAATTCCGCTGTTGCTTACATTTATGCAATGGAAGCTTTCTTTTATCGAGTAGAATGTGAACCAGACAGAAGGAGGTATTCACATGGTTTTTACATTTGTTTCCAGTAGAAATAGATTTGAGTTTTGTCGCTATGCATTTGCAAGTTTACTGTATAGTCCCCTTGGCATTGGAGCTCACTTAAATGCTGAAGAGGTGGTAGGGATAATGGTGAATCCTGTGATACTCTAGAGTCTGAAGTGAGGAGATAATTGCCCGGACCTTATTTGAATGAACTAGAAGTAGTTGCAAAGGAGAAACCAATCCAGTCTAGAGCATGCCTAGAAATTGTTGCCCATTCTTTTAGTCTTTCTAGCATGATTCTGGCCCACGGTATTGTAGACTGCAGTGAGGTCAAGAAGTGAGGTAGTAGGCTTCTTGTTTTCACTAATAGACATCAAGAGTCCTTTTTCGGTGTGAGCCACAGAAAGTTTGGTGCACTTTGCATGCCTGAAACTGGGTTGCTCTTCATGTAATGTGTTTTTTCTGAGTACCTCAGAGCTCACCTCTTCGCATCATTTTCAGTGATATTTCGGAGTTATTTTACATTGGAAATGGGTTGTAGTTTCAAAGGAACTTGAAGTCCATGTTGATTTCTTAAGTAGGGGTGTGATGACATGTTTCAGGAAAGGAGCAGTTATCACAGCAGTGAAGTCCTCCACAAGAGATGGGAGGAATTCTATCACATATTAAGCAGGGCAAGTATTTACTGCCGGAATAGACGTTCATTGTTTGGCCAGTCTGGACATATCCTCTTTGGTAATTGAAAGCAAGGAGGTAAGAGACCGAATCGAATGTTGTTCATGACCCTCTTAAACACAGAGGCCGCTGACGCTAAACCAAATGGCATTTGACAATATTGAAAAGTGCCCAGAGGCGATATGAAAGCTGTAAGATGGCGCGAATCAGGATGGAGTTCGACCTGATGATAGGCACTGGCTAAGGCGAGTTTAGAAACATTTTTGCCCCTCTGGTTGAGGCAAACAAATCACTTATTTTGGGTAGGGGATGCGAGTCCTCCAAATCTGTTAAATGACCTCAAATCGACACAAACCCTAAGTAGTCCACCCCTTTTCGGGGCTACTACCAGCGGAGAAAGCCACAATGAGAACTCTGTAGGTTCAATAATCCCCTTCGCACATAGATCCTTTAACTCCTTTTCCAAATCAAACCTTGCACCATGAGACACTCCCCTGAGTTTGTTTGATGGGTGTGGCACCTTCTTTGACAGCGATTTTATGTTTGAAACATCTAATTCTTCCCAGAGTGTCACCAATCACAGATGGAATTGTCTTTTCACTCTTGTCCAACATCATCGTTGCTCCCCACAACTAACATGTGTTCAAAGGTTCCCGGCCTCAAAATCATGCTGATATATATGAGTCTACATCCTCTCCTTCGCTTTGTTTCCTCTTAAATATGTGCCTTGGCACCATAAGGCTGGGTTGTTTATCAAGTTCATTTTTGAGTTTGAGAACAGTCTCACGATATTCATCAACTCCATCGCTATCTTCCGGAGATAAATTCGGTAAATGTTTAAAAAAAGACCTGCCCTCAAACCCCAAAAGAAAGTAGCAGTAGACCTTTTTTCCTGTCTGCACTAAACCTTGAAGCTCCTATTGCCCTTTAAGTAAGTTTCGAAAGCATCATGCCTTATTTCCCATCTTACCGGTGGTTCACGTGGGGTATCCAAAAATGCAGGTGGAGAATTTATTGCTTGCATAGTGCACATTTATATCAATGGGGATACCCGAAATGCTACAAGACCCAGGTTAGTATTGCGATACAATATAGAGGTGGTCACAGTAACAATAAACAATTTTGGAAACCAAAAATGAAATTAAGCCAACATTCACAAAGGCATCTTCGGTATTCGCAATAAATGTATTTGCAAAAGTAAATACGTAATTTAAATGTGGCAACGCAGTTGCTCTTTCATTGCCACACAGTTCTGAAAATTTAGAAGAAAGGTGCTCCGGTATGAAATAAGGAAGATAGTATTGTTGGTCAATGTGAAACCGTCAGGAGGGTGGACAATTCAAAGAGGTGTGGCATGTATTCCTCACATTTTCAAGATACAATTCCAGCCTAACATAGTCAATTGTTCCTATATATCACATAGCATTTCAATGACCCTGTTGTTAATTCACAGTTGTCATGGCTTGTGTGCTAGTTGTGTGAGTAAACAGCTAGGTGATTCCAGCCTTAGGGTGGGCTCTTCTTCAGGACACTGAAAAAAGAGAGCACCTAGAGGTAAGATGAATGATAAGTAATTAGTGGGACACGGTGTCTCCACATAGGGAAGTGAATGTGGCTAAAAAGAGGTAAGGTTTACCTAATAGTGCATCCAACGTAAAGGCTGGGCAGTAAGCTCAAAGTTGGGCTCAACAGAGCTCCTGTATGAGGAGGAAACGCATGTTAGACTGTGCGTTTAGGAGTAAATCCTAAACAGTGCAGATGCCTCTCCCCTTGTGTTGTGACACTTACTATACAAGGGGAGGTTTGTGTTATTACGGCCCTCCGTGCACGTACATAATGGACAGTATCAAACTGTAGGTCATGCGTTATAATCGTGAATGGCGTCATTTATGAAGGACAAATCTATTAAAGAAAACCCCTTGGAAGCTGAGTTACGCAGGGTGTACAAAAATCCTAATAAAATTGTCAAAAATGGAGCTAAATATGTTTGTAATTAATGTTGTGATACCTACTAATAGCGTGCACAGATCCTAACTAAATCAGCAAAGTAGTACTATTTGTGATTATAGGGCGTGCACATTACTAAAATCATTGGGAGCCTGTTAATAAAAGGAAAGTCTGTATAATCGTTGTGACAAAGGATGCGATGTTAAAATGAGCGATATTGAAATAACGCAGCGCTTAACAAATGGTATGAATCAAAAAAAGCATATCAAAAGAAGAGACGCTTAGGCCTAGGGTGCGTCGACTTTGAAGCTGTCAATGGGACCTCGCCTCAGTGTAGTACAGTTCGGCTCGATGTCTACTTGTAGAATGAGCTCGCGGTTAAAGACCCACGCAGTGCTTAATTTGTAAAATATTAAGTGCCAGGGCTCTGACCAGGAGGCCACTGCAGCTTGCACCATCCATCGCCCCTGTCATCGCAGCCAAAACACCTACTAACCATCTCTCTCGCATGTAAATGCGACAGTTCAGATTATTCCAGGTCGCCAAAGCTAAAGGAATGTCTGGGGAGGCAGGTATTAGTAATTTTTGTAATGTATTTTGTTCCCTAAACAGCTCTTATACTTCTCCCCTCTAAATTACATGAGCAGCGCCACCTTGTGGCAGACTGCCCGAAGTGTGGTGTTGACAATTAGGAGGCGGCAAAACCATGGTGACAGAGAGGGCAATGCCTGCTCATATGAGTCATATGCTGATGTTCACTAATAGTTAACTCATTGTGTGGTTGACACCTAGGAATAAATAGTAGAACTCTTCCATATTTTGACTTTAGAAAGGAACATGCGTATTTACTTTTGCGAATAAGTTTATTGCGAATACCCAAGATGTCTTTGTGAATGTTGGCTTAATTTCATTTTTGTTTTACAAAATTGTTTGTTATTGTGCCCACCTCTATATTGTACTGCATAGTGCACATGTCAGATTGTATTAAAAAAAGACAAACAAAAATGAGGGCAGGTAGAGTACAATTGCTATAGGATAAGTTGAGTACCACAATTTTACTCAACAACTATTTCAGTAAAAACCCAATGAGGTGTATGTAACCCGGAGGCACACTGCTGACTTAAGAAAAATGTTGCACCTAGCAATTGAATAATGAAAGAACGAAAACTAAAAATTAAAAAATCAGATGTGTGCATCGCCGAGTGACACACAGCTAAGAAATTAGTACCTTGAATGAATATCTTGAGTGTGCGCAACACTGATGGGAAGTGTGAGATAACAGTGCAGGTGTGCCGATCACCGAGTGACACGCAGCAGGAGGATGAGTACGCAAAGAGTGTGCCTGTCACTGACAGAATTGCTGTGTGCCCATCTCTTCGAATTTCATTTGGTGTGGGGGCGTTGCAGACGGACAAATACGCAAAGACGTGTGTAACATCGTAGGAATGCCGCATGTACAATGGAAATAGATGGCTGCTGACCCAACGTGTCAAAATGGCCGCAGTAACGTAGCAGCGTTACATGAGGACGCCTGACAAAAGCTGCACTTGGAGAGAATAAAAGATGACACGCACCAGCTTCTGGTCCAAAACAGCTTGGTGACGTCACAGAAGAACCGGGCACGTCGTGGAAAATGATGGGCTGCGAGAACGGCCTTCACTCACGCACACACAGTTGATGGACAGAATGCAGAACAATGTCATCCATTCATCCCAGTACAGAGATCTGGGCCTAAATCCATCGTTCTTTTGCTCACAATGCCGTTCCAGTTTGAACCTAGCCATATGCAAATCAGTCTTGACCCTGTGTCTCATGGGTACAGTCCAGCCCGAACTGCCAATCCAGGTCCTCCCTGGACTGGAAACAAGCATCCTAGGACCGGTTTCGGGGTTTTACCCCTCTTCAGCCAGGATAGCTTGATTCCAGTGGCATGGAGAGCACAGGGTCAAGACTGATTTGCATATGGCCATGTCTGAACTGGGGTGGCGTGGTGAGCAAAATAACGATGGATTAAACCCAGATCTGTGACTGGGGTGAATGTTTTGCCAATGTGCAACATTCCGTCCATCATCTTGTGTGTTTTGCTGTTCGCCCTATGTGGGAAGGGTATGCCCAGACGTGGGTCCCGTGCTCACTACGCCACTGGAGTCCAGCTATCCTGGCTGAAGAGGGGTAAAACCCTGAAACCGGTCCTAGGATGCTTGATTCCGGTCCAGGGAAGACATGGCTTGGCAGTTCGGACTGGACTTTTCCCATGAGGCACAGGGATATGGCCATGTCTGAACTGGGGTGGCGTGGTGAGCAAAATAACAATGGATTAAACCCAGATCTGTGACTGGGGGTGAATGTTTTGCCAATGTGCAACATTCCGTCCATCATCTTGTGTGTTTTGCTGTTCACTCACGCACAGCTTCTAGTCCAAGACAGCTTTTAGACGTCACAAAAGCACCGGACACAACGTGGAAGATGGTGTGCGCTGCGAGAACAGCCTTCGCTCACGCAAGAAGAAATGCTGCTGCACGTGGTAGGGAGTCCAGGCCTAGGTAGGTGTGGAGCACTTCAGCAACGCACGAGGAACACTTCCACTTTGCTGAGCTAAAGATTGCCAAATACAGACGTAAAAGTCTCATAAGGTAATGCTCACCATACCTTTCGAGATAACAGCAGAATGGTAGTAAGAGCCATATTGAACTGAAGTTTTCTCTTGCTACGGATGAGGTTGCACGCAGAGGGTTCCACCATGTAGCCAGGATCGTTGCCAAAATTCTGTAGTAAAGACGCTACAGGCTGGGTATAGTTGAGTCAATTTAATCTGTGGCTGCATGGTTGTGGAGCCAGCAACAGCAGTGGCTCCACCAGACACAGCTCAACTCCAACTGTAACTTTTCCTTAATACATTCTAAAGTCACTTGGATACAAGTAACATCCAAATAGACATGCAGTTCTATGATGGAATATTCTGACAAAGAGAACAAGGTCTCAAATTAAAGTATACAAGAGACCATACTACAAAGAGGCAACCAAAGTCTCTCCAGATTGGGCAGGCTAAGGTTTGGTGAAGAGAGAGTATAATGACTATGGCAGGTAGGGGTGAAAGTATGAGTAGTGGGAACAAATAAAGCAGAATTCAGAAGATCAATGAATAACAGGCAGGGTAATATTCAACAAAACATTTGATAAAATTGCAATTACCCAGTGATTTAATGTATTCTTTTTAAGTAATGACATTATCCCAGTATTGATAAGAGGATGAGGAGTGGATGCATACACAACTATGGGAAAGTTAATTACATGGGGGATTCTGGATTTACGGCAACAAGGACATGTGTCTGGGATATATTTAGACATAGCCACCTCCTTCGTCCAACAGTACATTTTCCAGGTTGAACATGAACATGATGTTGGAACAAATCCCTAATGCTATTTCTTGCTGAATATGTACCAGAGTTGTGCGCATTCTTGTGCAATTGGATTGTACTGGTGGTTTATTTTGGTTTACCTGTAAAGGGGTTGGGATAAATGTAATGAATGTGATCTAGAAGATCTGTTTTATTTGTAGGGCTCATTGGAGCATAGTCATTTCAAGTGTGTAAACGCAGACAGCAATCGAAGATGATTAGCATGCTCAACTTGTTGAACAGCAATTCCTCATATATGTTATGTGGGAAGATTCATATGCTCTTTGACCTACATCACACAGCACAGCAAACATTTACAAATGCTTCTCCTTGCTAATTTGACAATCAAAAGCATCAAAGAGATTTCATTTAAGGTGTCAATTTTCTTCAAAGTATGTTCTCCCTGTCCGGTCTGCTCCATCTGAATAGGATTTCTGACCATTGTCGGTTGGTACACTTAGGAGTAGTAGTACTGTATGCCCTCCTATAATCTTCATCCGCTTCTATAGCTGCAATGTCTTCTAATTTGGAGTTTACCTATTAATTGCATGGATGGACAGCTTTTAGTGTTTAATAAAAGTGTATTATTTTTTTTTTTTGTGCATTTTGTTTTGGGCATCTGATGAGATCTGCCTCTTGTTCCCCCTTCTTGCCTGCAGGTATCCGCCAACTGCAGTTGATACTTCTGAAAGTTGCATTAATATTAGGTATTGAGATCCATGTTGGTGTAGAGTTTCAGGGGCTGATTGAGCCCCCTGAGGACCAGGAAAACCGAAGTAAGTGTTTCAGTTTTGCTTCCATGTTTGGTGTTAACCTGTCCTCTTAAGTAACACTCTAAATTCTGTTGTAGCTGTTGACTAAGGATTTGTCAATATAACAAATGTATTCAACCTAAGCCTCTTTCTGTGAACCCAGAGCTATTGAGAATGGTATGTTCTTTAAGAAAGATACGCTATTGCTTGGATGACTATGCTTTTTGGATGCCTATGACTGAAGCTGGCAAAGGTTGAGGTGTATTATGAACGAGGCTCAGAAGCATGACTTGAGTTGAAATTCAGAATTCGAATATAGATAGACTTTGTGCATAAGGCAGTGTTGACACCTACAAAGAACCACCACTAAATAGTCTATCTATATTCTGTGCCCACTTACTTTCAGCAATAGCAGCAATTTTGCCTGCTACTCCAGTGGTGATCAAAACCTTGAACCCTCAAACACCTTTACTCTGGACCATTCTTCTCAGTTCTACACGTTTTCACATATTTCCTTTTGCTATAAGCGCACATACCTTTGATTTTCTAACCTATTTTTCTTCCTTTTTTTTGCTTATACTTTTCTCAAAAGACATAAACAATTGAACCTAACAGTGGAACCTTCTAGCTACTAGCACCTAACCTGTTATCCCTCCATCAATCTTATCCCTTCTATACTAACTGGGGTCTGGGTGCACACTGAATTGCACCCACTGTCACAATGCTTGTTCCCTCAGGAACCTAGCAATTCAGAACAAAAGCACAGGTAACGTAATCAAAAAGAGCAGTTATAGAGTTCATATCCAGTAAAAATAAATTCTTCAATTTTTTCTTTTATTCCATTTTATTTTCCAGTAGGTAAAACATAGTCAAATTTTTATGACTCAACACACAGTACAGCTGACTCGTTTCGTCCTAGTGCAGGACTTCTTCAGGGCTGTTAAATACAAACAAATAAATATACATATAAAAAACACTTACGACAAATATAAAACATACTATACATAGATAAGAGTGGGCTAACTTACAGCCCATAGATACATCACACTTAATTTACATACTTACACATTGTAAACAACAAAGACAGACCAACATTCTATTACACAATTAGGAATTTACCTTTTTACATTTAATGAGCAAGACATGAGTACTTAATATTGACTAACACATTGTGAGGGCCAAAGGTCCCAACCGGGACAAAGATTTTTTGCACATAACCTTTTTACCTGTCTCAAGTTTCATCACATTATTCACATTTAACTACGTGAAAACAGGAAAACTATCATCAATTCTTAATGGTTGCACAACAAGAAGAGAGGTTGCCCATAGAGTCTAAGAGCCAAGAGACAACGGAACAATCAACAATTCTAAAAGAGCAATATCATAGAAGACACCCAATATGTGCAAATTCTGACATGATATGGATACCCAGAATGAGAAACCAAAGTGTCACAGCGTGATCCAAGTAGTGAGCAATCCCCCATGCTCCCCCGATCGACAGAGTGAGCAAAAGAAACAACAATGAGTACCCACCACTAGATGATGGTGGGGTCAAACACATCCATAAGCTGAAAAGTCATAGAATTCCTCACTCATGGGCTGTTTTCCCATCCGGTGTTATCTATAGTATGGATGGATGCAATTAATATAAGTTGCGATGTACACAGCGAGTAACAGTAAGGGCCACATTTCAACTAGACCTATCCCATTTTTTCTAGAATTACAATGTATTCAAGATTAAAGCCGTCTATATCTAAACCGCGACCAAGTGATGGCTAGAAGGCGCATCCCACAGTAGGGATGTACAGCACCGTCATGTTAAATTGCGATGGAGCTCAGAGCAAATCATATGATAGTTTATCTAAAGCAAAAGAAAGGATATTGCAAATCCATCAAAACGGTCCCAATGAGGCAAAACAAAACTTAATAACAAATTCTGCTTGTATTGATGGTAAATCAGTGGGATTAGCAAAATAGCATGCCAAGATGAGGGATCCTAATGAGTAGGCACATACCTTCAAAGGTCCTAGAGGTAAAAACAGTCACACCTCTTGTACAGTAGCGGTCTTCACCAGGCCTAGAAGGAAATAATTAACCCACATCAATGACATCCTTTCCATGTTTTAAAATATGAAGCTCACATAAGTCTACCAACTAAGGTAATACTATCAGCTTAGTGATGAGCCATAACATTGTCTACCTACACCGTACAATTCTGAAACCCTCCTCTAGTATGTGACATCTTACCTATAGTATATCCGAACAGTCCCTCGTCGACGGCTGCGTCTGTTACAATCGGACGTCTATACAGACGACCGCCTCGTCGACAACGCCTACGTCAGGACTAAAAAGTGCATATTTTCATCATAAAATTACGAAACGAAGGCTGTTGCCTTCTCTTACGTCACCCAGTAGGGTTCAGCCTTTGCCACCCTCGCACCTGTTGGATGAGGAGGAGGATACGGATGACAGCATGTTTAGGGCTGCAAGAAGTCCCTCCGAACTTAATGTTAAGTATCGGGAAGATTCTGATTATGACGATCAGAACATGGATGAGCAGGACCATTATCATGAGGACACTCATCAGCAACAACCGCAGATGGTTTGTCTTCCTTCAGCCTTGGTCTCTGACCTGCAATTTATGATCTCTGACTACAAAAAGAGGTTTCCTACTTCTGTGCTTTCTCCTGCTCCAGCGTTCTCACCGCCACAGAGTGCACGTCCCACCTCCACCACCTCGTATTCCTGTTGAGGTGCCGGTGCCACCCCCTCCATCTACTGACGATGAGGATGACGGACAGGAAGAGGGGGAGCTTCAAGATACGCAGCCTAACCATGACGAATGGAACGACTACGTCATCCCTCTTTCTGCATCGCCTTTACCTCAGGCGAACTCTTCTTCGAAGGATATAGGAGGTTTCCCTAATGTCCTGGAGAGAGCCGCCCAACGATTCAAACTACCAATACCGTCTCACCAAAAAGACTGTTTCCAAGGAACCTTTTAAAAAGTCTGTTAAGTCTATGACCATCATAGACTACATTTGGGATCAAGGCATCAAGAGCATGCAAAATCCCTCTACAGTTCCCCCAGTTCTGCCACGATTGGACAAGAAATACAGGGCTCCAGACGACGCTCCAGCCTGTCTCATTTGGCATCCAAAACCTGATTCAGTAATTACTCCGGCAGCGCAACGCAGATCAAAAAACCCTTCTGCCCCACTTTCAGCTCCTCCGGATAAAGATGGCAGGCGCTTGGACAATATCGGGAAACTGTATTCCTCTGTCAGCGCTTACAGTACGAGCCTCCAACTCACTGGCACTATCAGGATGCTACAACAGACAAATCACCATATTTGGAGTCCTTGCCGCAAGACTCTAAAGACGAAGCAAAAATGCTGCTTCTGAAAGGTGAAAGATCGGCTTCTGAAATCATAGACTGTGCTATCAACATCGTATCAACTGGTTTCCGCCAACTGGCTGGGGCGACAGTTCTGCGGCGCCAAAGGTGGCTTAAGGCAACATCATTCCAACCTGAAATTCCAACCAAAATCCTTGATATGCCTTATGACGGACAACCCATATTGATGAGGCCCTCCAAGGTATTAAAGACACCGATACGGCCAGAGCCCTGGGTACCCTTCAATATAAGAACACCAATTTTCGTGGCTCAAGGGGTAGAGGACAATACTCTACTAGAGGAGGCTGACAACAATATAGGTCTTCATATTCCTCCTCTAACCAATACAGGCCGCAGTTTCAGCAGAGGCAGCAAGAGCAGACTTCATACAACAAGTCTTCTTTTCGTGGAAAAGCCAGGTGGCAGAAGAATTCCGCGCGACGTCAATGACTTCTCTCTACCGCCAGTCTTTTTCTTTTCCACCTTCCAGAGTGGGAGGGAAAATTTCCCACTGTCAATTGGAGTCAAATCATGACGAATCGTTGGGTTCTTCAACTGGTGCAGTTCGGATATTCCCTGGAATTCGTCCAAACCCCACCGCCAACGCCCCCTCAACCTATGAATCACAAGCATCTGAACCTCATATTCATGGAAATATCAGCGATGCTCCGGAAGGGTGCTATTGAACGGGTACCTGTCCATCAAAGAGGACAAGGGTTTTACACCTGGTTCTTCTTGGTGCAAAAAAAGGAAAAGAAATTGAGACCAATCCTAGATTTGAGATGTCTAAACAAATACTTGAAGAAACAATCACTTCGCATGGTCACTATCCAAGAAGTCCTACAACTTCTCAATGCGAACTACTACATGGCATCCTTGGACCTCCAGGATGCCTACTTTCATATTCCGATCCTCAGAAGGCACAAAAAGTTTGAGGTTCGCTGTTGCGGGCAGACATTACCAAATCCGTGTCATGCCTTTCGGGCTCAAGTCAGCCCAACGCATCTTCACCAAATGCCTTTCGCCAGTTGCTGCATTTCTCAGGCAACAGCACCACCAAATCTTTCCATATCTCAAAGACTGGCTCGTCAAAGCACCCTCTCTCGACGGCGCGAGATGGTCTTCCAAAGCCTGTCTACGGCTTTTCAGAAGATTGGGTCTTACTCTCCATCCGGACAAGTCAGTTTTACAGCCTTCTCAATAACATTTCTGGGAGCTGTCCTAGATACGGTCCTAAAGAAAGCTTATCCATCGCAGGAGCGTCAACATAGACTCATACGATTGGCAGAACACGTGCGCACAAGAAAGTCTCTTTGTGCGCCTCTTCAAATCCCTCCTCGGAATGATGTCCTCCTGTATCCTTCTGGTTCCATACTGTCGCCTCTGCATGCGTCCTCTTCAAGAGGCTCTCTCCGCACAATGGATTCAAATCGGCGGATCCTTCGACACCATACAAGTGACTCCTCAGATGGTCGCCGCTCTCAACTTGTGGATTCAGCCACACAATCTGTCTCGAGGTCTATCCTTACTGACTCATGCATCTCCCCCGGTTATAACCACGGATGTGTCTCTAGAAGGTTGGGGAGCCTTCCTACAGGAGCTGCGGATCAGCGGGAAGTGGTCGCCTCCCGAGCGGAGACTACACATAAACCTCCTAGAACTCAGAGCTGTCTACCTAGCCCTCCTTGTGTTCCTTCCCAGAATAAAAGGTGCACAAGTGCTTGTCCAGACGGACAATACTACAACAATGCACTACCTGAACAAGGAGGAAGGGACTCGTTCGCTCTCACTCTCCCAAGAATCGCAAAAAATATGGAACTGGTCTCTTCGGAACAAAGTTTCTCTACAAGCGGAGTACGTTCCAGGAAAAGACAATGCGTTGGCAGATTCATTGAGCAGAATGCAGACCACCTGCCACGAGTGGAAGGTAAACCAACACACTCTAAATAGCATCTTCTCTCTGTGGGGCGAACCCCCGTTGGATCTCTTTACCACGCGGCAAAACGCCAAATGCCAACACTTCACAAGCTGGCATCCCCAACAGAGATCTCTGGGGAATGCATTTTCAATAGCATGGTTTGGCATATACGCCTACGCCTTTCCGCCGATTCCACTCATCCCCAGGATCCTCGGGAAGATGAAGGATGAACCTTGCACGCTGATTCTAATAGCCCCAGCATGGCCTCGCCAACATTGGTTCACGGAGCTTCATCTCCTCTCCCTGCAAACACCAATTCTATTGCCGCTGTTTCCATCCCTCCTCACAATGAACCAGGGACAAGTCCAGCACCCGGACCCAGCATCTCTCAAATTATCGGCCTGGCTCCTGAGTTCCACGAGATTTAAGATTTGAACATTCCTCCGGAATGCAGGTCTGTCCTATCCCGTGCTCGAGCAGATAGCACAAACAGGACTTATTCGTTTAAATGGAAGAGAATCTGTATCTGGTGCAGGTCAGCTAAGGTGCATCCTTTCACGTCGTCTCCAGAAGATATATTACCACATCTCCTTCATTTGGCTACTTCGGGTCTTGCCCACGCTGCCATCAAAGTTCACCTGGCAACAATATCCTGTTTCAGGAGATCTTATACTAAACCAAAGTGTCACAGCGTGATCCAAGTAGTGAGCAATCCCCCATGCTCCCCCGATCGACAGAGTGAGCAAAAGAAACAACAATGAGTACCCACCACTAGATGATGGTGGGGTCAAACACATCCATAAGCTGAAAAGTCATAGAATTCCTCACTCATGGGCTGTTTTCCCATCCGGTGTTATCTATAGTATGGATGGATGCAATTAATATAAGTTGCGATGTACACAGCGAGTAACAGTAAGGGCCACATTTCAACTAGACCTATCCCATTTTTTCTAGAATTACAATGTATTCAAGATTAAAGCCGTCTATATCTAAACCGCGACCAAGTGATGGCTAGAAGGCGCATCCCACAGTAGGGATGTACAGCACCGTCATGTTAAATTGCGATGGAGCTCAGAGCAAATCATATGATAGTTTATCTAAAGCAAAAGAAAGGATATTGCAAATCCATCAAAACGGTCCCAATGAGGCAAAACAAAACTTAATAACAAATTCTGCTTGTATTGATGGTAAATCAGTGGGATTAGCAAAATAGCATGCCAAGATGAGGGATCCTAATGAGTAGGCACATACCTTCAAAGGTCCTAGAGGTAAAAACAGTCACACCTCTTGTACAGTAGCGGTCTTCACCAGGCCTAGAAGGAAATAATTAACCCACATCAATGACATCCTTTCCATGTTTTAAAATATGAAGCTCACATAAGTCTACCAACTAAGGTAATACTATCAGCTTAGTGATGAGCCATAACATTGTCTACCTACACCGTACAATTCTGAAACCCTCCTCTAGTATGTGACATCTTACCTATAGTATATCCGAACAGAGCAGACGTCCCTTTGTAAGTATCTCATCAATTGAAAAGATACCAAATAAGCAGAAAACCAGCAGCCTATGAAAGAGGTTAGAGACTAGATCAGAAAAAAGTCCATAGATAACCCACATCAAGAAACCAGAGAGTTATACCCATATTATAAGTAGAAATGACAACATGACCTTACATCCTTGGGTATGTTTATCACAAACCCCCAAGGAAAGTGGGCATCAATTCCACAAGGTTAACATACTGACCCCCTTATCACGGAGCATAGTAAGGGCACAATATCGGTAAAAAATAACAAGTAAAGGGAAGCGACACTAAGCTGCGCATTATATAGGCTGCAGAGGCAACGAAGGCTAAATCAACAGGTCCACATAGTTCAGTCAGTCATAGACATTAAAGCCACAATCGCAGTACATCCTCCATACCTACATGTCGTGTAAAACAAACAAAGTGAGAAAGCCACCAGTCACGGTGAAAAGGAGCAATCAACAGATTTCAATAAACTAAGAGTCAGCATGCCGACGTGGGACTTACCAAGATAAGCCTGTCGTGGTCGACGATTTTGCCGAGGGACGCAACAGCAACGGAGAGCCGGGCAAAAAAACCGCAATGATAACATATTGGGTTTAAATAATGCGGCAAGCCTAGAGAAACCGGAACACCTCCGTCAATTGGTGGGGGCGTGTACATCAAGGGTCACATGAGTTGCTCTTTTCATAGCGGCCATATTGAAGCGATAGGTATTGTATCCAAACCTACCTAAAAATTACGGTATTTTGAAAGTTAGAGGCATAAGGTGAGCATCAATTTCATTTGTGTACACGAAAAAAATTATTAAATAAAAAGGCAATATTGCCAGGGAAAGTCTACGTAAATATCAGCGCAATGAAAAATCGGCGCAATAAGAATCGAAGACACACCTTCAATAAGTAAAACCCATAATTTGCATATGCGGTGCGAGCGACCAGCCAAAGTTTCCAATACTAGATTATTATAAATATGACACACCGTAGGGGAAAAGTGTCTCATTAGTGGCAGTACTATTCGAGCCACAACCTCACAAGTTCATTCGTGTAGTCACAATGACGGAGACAGCGTGGCGGCCATCTTAGCCTATGCTAAAATAACTAATAGCTATGCTAAAAAAACTAAAGATTCAAATAACAACGTAGCCAAAGATTATATTAGACTACGTATGTCAGGGTACAGATTGTGATAGATCTGACTTTGCTCATAAGGTTTAGAGCTTCACATGACAGAATGGTAAATATCGGCATTTGGTGATAAGGATCACACCTTAAATGAGTAAAGCCAATAAATTGCATGTGCGGCGCGAGCGACCAGCCAAAGTTTCCAATGGTAGATTATTATAACTGCAACACACCGTAGGGGGAAAGTGTGTCTCATTCATACCAATACTATCCTCACTGCAGCATCGCAGATTCATTCGTATAGGCAAAATGACGGAGACAGCATGGTGGACATCTTAGCCTATGTAGACATAACTAACAAATTAGTAGAATAAAAGGTAAGAAAGAAAGTAATGAAGTTACCAAAATAATAAGGTAAGAGATAGAGTAGTAGAGTAATAGATAGGGACAAATAAATGACAAAGGAAAGAGACGAACTTATACGACCATGGCCCCACATTCAGGTAGGGCTCAGCACAGTCGTTATTAACTTAACAGTTGCGGGATTCTTGTCGAGATTAGTGCAATAAAAGGACAGTTAAACACAATTCAGTTTTTTTCTTCACCATTCAAGTGTGTCATCCAAGAGGGGAGTAGCGACTTTTATATGCAACCAGAATAGAGGACATGAGGCAGATTAATATTCTACAGAAAATAGTGAATTTCATCATCACTGTTGTGTTCTAATTCGACACATCGCAGTCTACAGATCCATCCTGCCTCATTCGTTCTTAGGGCCAATTCCCTATTCCCTCCCCTTGAATGTACAGGGACATGATCTATCCCCATAAACCAAAAATCCTCACTGTCTGCATGGTTCTCCTGCATATGGAAAGTGAGGGGATATCTAAGATCCCCATTCCGGCATACTCGCACGTGCTCCTGAACTCTTATTTTCAAGGCCCTTTTTGTACTGCCCACGTAGATCTTATCACATGGGCAGCCCAGAATGTACGTCACATATTTGGAGTTGCAATTAATCAGGTGTTTGATAATATATCTATGTTTGGTGTTAAAACAGAAGCTTTTGGTCTTATTCCTACCCAACCTACAGTCACTACACTCACTGCATGTGTAGAAACCAGTCATTGTAGACGTAAGCCGGGTTTAGGGGTAATAACATAACTAGGGCACAGCATATTCCGTAAATGTTGTCCTTTCCTGTATGTCACCTTCGGTTTAGTAGCCAACGTACCTTGGAGGCTTGGTATGTCCGCCAATAGGTGACAATGTTTTCTGAGGACATTATATATCCTGCTACTGCGATCATTGTATTGCGTATTAAAGGCAATCAAAAATTCTAAAAGAGCAATATCTTAGAAGACACCTAATATGTGCAAATTCCGACATGATATGGATACCCAGAATGAGAAACCAAAGTGTCGGAGCATGGGCGATGTGAGCTCTGAAAGTGTAATGTACTATTACAAGCAGTACTTTTTCTATGTGTGCGGCTATGTATATGATTGTCCTGTATTAAGAAGGTGACATCCAAGAAGTCAATTACTTCCTTACTATGGTTGATAGTGAATCTGACGTTGAAAGGATTATCATTTAGATAAGCATGATGCTCCATGATTTCTGGGGCAGGTCCATCCCAGAGCATAATTACATCATCGATGTACCTGCCCCAGAAAATCACATGTTACATCCACCTTGCCGCATGGTGGTCCCAAACGTGCTCCCGCTCAGACCAGCCCATAAAGAGCCCGGCGTAAGCGGGATCAAATCTGGAGCCCATCGCTGTGCCCTGAATTTGATGAAACCATCCAGAATCATGGAGAAAGAAGTTTTTAGACAAAATAATATCAGTCATTTCCAGCAGAACCTCATTATTCACACAATGAGGTTCTGCTGGGGCAGGTACATCGATGTCCTTCATACAGGACAATCATATACATAGCCGCACACATAGAAAAAGTACTGCCTGTAATAGTACATTACACTTTCAGAGCTCACATCCCTAACATGTCATCAACAACATCCCTTATGGGGAGATGATTCGTATGAGACGCAATTGCAGTACTGAGGAAACTTTTTTTTCTGAACACAGGAGAGACAGAGAGGCGCTTCCTAGATGGAGGGTATCCGGAGGTTATATTGAGCAAAGCACACAAAGTGATGAAAGTCCCTAGGGCAACCACCTTAACATCAAACTAAAACAATAGGGCCAAAAAAGCTCCAATTGCCTTTAATACGCAATACAATGATCGCAGCAGCAGGGTATATAATGGCCTCAGAAAACATTGGCACCTATTGGCGGACATACCAAGCCTCCAAGGTACGTTGGCTACTAAACCAAAAGTAACATACAGGAGAGGACAAAATTTACGGAATATGCTGTGCCCTAGTTGTTACTACCCCTAAACTCCAAACCTGACTTACGTCTACAATGACGGGTTTCTACACATGCAGTGAATGTAGTGTCTGTAGGTTGGGTAGAAATAAGACCAAAAGCTTCTGTTTTAACACCAAACATAGATATATTTTCAAACCCGTGATTAATTGCAACTCCAAATGTGTGACGTACATTCTGGGCTGCCCATGTGATAAGATCTACGTGGGCAGTACAAAAAGGGCCCTGAAAATAAGAGTTCAGGAGCATGTGCGAACACGCCGGAATGGGGATCTTAGATATCCCCTCACTTTCCATATGCAGGAGAACCATGCAGACAGTCAGGATTTTTGGTTTATGGGGATAATCATGTCCCTGTACACTCAAGGGGAGGGAATAGGGAATTGGCCCTAAGAAAGAATGAGGCAGGGTGGATCTGTAGACTGCAATGTGTCGAATTAGGACACAACAGTGATAATGAAATGCACTATTTTCTGTAGAATATTAATCTGCCTCATGTCCTCTATTCTGGTTGCATATAAAAGTCGCTACTCCCCTCTTGGATGACACACTTGAGAGTATGGTGAAGAAAAAAACTGAATTGTTTAACTGTCCTTTCATCCAGTATTCGGGTATCTTTCATACATTCACATGCCTGACTCATTCTCCGTCGTCGGGATGGGAGTCCCCAGTACATAAATAAAGTAATGTCCCATTAGACATACAGAGTAATAGGCCAAATGCCTCACATTATTAACATATCCTGGTCCTTTTGTAATAAGGACCAAACTCTAGAGAGCAACCAATCAGCCGCCACCACCCTCTGGAACCTTCCTGGAAGGAGCTCTAGTCCCTCAGATTTTCTACCGCACGTCGTGCTAAGGAAGTCTCCCCTGAACTCTGCTCAGGTTCTTTCAATATCTTTGGATTTAAGGTATTTTCTTCGGATATTTCTCTGAGTGGAGTCTTTACTGTCTTCATGTAGGATACCCCTAAAAAAGGCCTTTTTAGGCCCTGTGAGACTTGCAAAAAGAAGAGCTTGCACGTCGATGACCAACACAAGGACTGCCTTTACTGTCTTTATCCAGATCATTCTCCTGAGGACTGTAAGGTATGTTGGACTTTTTCTACGAAAACTTTAAAAGATCGTGAGGGAAGGCTTTTGACTTGGCTGCAGAGACTTAAGTACAAAGAAGACCCCTTGTCCTCCGAGGGAAGTGAAACATCATCAAAATCTTCTTCAAAAACTCCTCAGAAAAGGTCCAGAGAACTTTCTCCTGGTCCTTCTATGCAGCAACCTCAAAAGAAGATGCAAAAACAGTCTTCAGAGGAACCAAAGGTTAAAGATTTTTCTACAAAAGAGTCTTCTCCCCTTTCAGGGTCGAAGAAGCCCGCTCCAGACCCTCTAACCCCACCGCCGAGGGTGAAGCACACTTTCAAAAAGCCTTCCTCAGCCCCGTCGACGACCACCTCGTCGACGATGGCATTGACGACGACTAAATCTCCACAGATTGCCATTGGAGTGACTTCGTCGACGACGACTAGTTCAACGTTCTCAGTCTCGTCGGAGTTTGTCGACGACATCTTCGTCGACGGCACGTATCCCTTTGACGTCGACGATCAAGATCAAGGACTTGACGACGACTGCGTCGACGACGAGTGCATCGTCATCGACGATGGATATACCGTCGACGACCGCTTCGACGACAAAGTCCCTCGTCGACGGCTGCGTCTGTTACAATCGGACGTCTATACAGACGACCGCCTCGTCGACAACGCCTACGTCAGGACTAAAAAGTGCATATTTTCATCATAAAATTACGAAACGAAGGCTGTTGCCTTCTCTTACGTCACCCAGTAGGGTTCAGCCTTTGCCACCCTCGCACCTGTTGGATGAGGAGGAGGATACGGATGACAGCATGTTTAGGGCTGCAAGAAGTCCCTCCGAACTTAATGTTAAGTATCGGGAAGATTCTGATTATGACGATCAGAACATGGATGAGCAGGACCATTATCATGAGGACACTCATCAGCAACAACCGCAGATGGTTTGTCTTCCTTCAGCCTTGGTCTCTGACCTGCAATTTATGATCTCTGACTACAAAAAGAGGTTTCCTACTTCTGTGCTTTCTCCTGCTCCAGCGTTCTCACCGCCACAGAGTGCACGTCCCACCTCCACCACCTCGTATTCCTGTTGAGGTGCCGGTGCCACCCCCTCCATCTACTGACGATGAGGATGACGGACAGGAAGAGGGGGAGCTTCAAGATACGCAGCCTAACCATGACGAATGGAACGACTACGTCATCCCTCTTTCTGCATCGCCTTTACCTCAGGCGAACTCTTCTTCGAAGGATATAGGAGGTTTCCCTAATGTCCTGGAGAGAGCCGCCCAACGATTCAAACTACCAATACCGTCTCACCAAAAAGACTGTTTCCAAGGAACCTTTTAAAAAGTCTGTTAAGTCTATGACCATCATAGACTACATTTGGGATCAAGGCATCAAGAGCATGCAAAATCCCTCTACAGTTCCCCCAGTTCTGCCACGATTGGACAAGAAATACAGGGCTCCAGACGACGCTCCAGCCTGTCTCATTTGGCATCCAAAACCTGATTCAGTAATTACTCCGGCAGCGCAACGCAGATCAAAAAACCCTTCTGCCCCACTTTCAGCTCCTCCGGATAAAGATGGCAGGCGCTTGGACAATATCGGGAAACTGTATTCCTCTGTCAGCGCTTACAGTACGAGCCTCCAACTCACTGGCACTATCAGGATGCTACAACAGACAAATCACCATATTTGGAGTCCTTGCCGCAAGACTCTAAAGACGAAGCAAAAATGCTGCTTCTGAAAGGTGAAAGATCGGCTTCTGAAATCATAGACTGTGCTATCAACATCGTATCAACTGGTTTCCGCCAACTGGCTGGGGCGACAGTTCTGCGGCGCCAAAGGTGGCTTAAGGCAACATCATTCCAACCTGAAATTCCAACCAAAATCCTTGATATGCCTTATGACGGACAACCCATATTGATGAGGCCCTCCAAGGTATTAAAGACACCGATACGGCCAGAGCCCTGGGTACCCTTCAATATAAGAACACCAATTTTCGTGGCTCAAGGGGTAGAGGACAATACTCTACTAGAGGAGGCTGACAACAATATAGGTCTTCATATTCCTCCTCTAACCAATACAGGCCGCAGTTTCAGCAGAGGCAGCAAGAGCAGACTTCATACAACAAGTCTTCTTTTCGTGGAAAAGCCAGGTGGCAGAAGAATTCCGCGCGACGTCAATGACTTCTCTCTACCGCCAGTCTTTTTCTTTTCCACCTTCCAGAGTGGGAGGGAAAATTTCCCACTGTCAATTGGAGTCAAATCATGACGAATCGTTGAGTTCTTCAACTGGTGCAGTTCGGATATTCCCTGGAATTCGTCCAAACCCCACCGCCAACGCCCCCTCAACCTATGAATCACAAGCATCTGAACCTCATATTCATGGAAATATCAGCGATGCTCCGGAAGGGTGCTATTGAACGGGTACCTGTCCATCAAAGAGGACAAGGGTTTTACACCTGGTTCTTCTTGGTGCAAAAAAAGGAAAAGAAATTGAGACCAATCCTAGATTTGAGATGTCTAAACAAATACTTGAAGAAACAATCACTTCGCATGGTCACTATCCAAGAAGTCCTACAACTTCTCAATGCGAACTACTACATGGCATCCTTGGACCTCCAGGATGCCTACTTTCATATTCCGATCCTCAGAAGGCACAAAAAGTTTGAGGTTCGCTGTTGCGGGCAGACATTACCAAATCCGTGTCATGCCTTTCGGGCTCAAGTCAGCCCAACGCATCTTCACCAAATGCCTTTCGCCAGTTGCTGCATTTCTCAGGCAACAGCACCACCAAATCTTTCCATATCTCAAAGACTGGCTCGTCAAAGCACCCTCTCTCGACGGCGCGAGATGGTCTTCCAAAGCCTGTCTACGGCTTTTCAGAAGATTGGGTCTTACTCTCCATCCGGACAAGTCAGTTTTACAGCCTTCTCAATAACATTTCTGGGAGCTGTCCTAGATACGGTCCTAAAGAAAGCTTATCCATCGCAGGAGCGTCAACATAGACTCATACGATTGGCAGAACACGTGCGCACAAGAAAGTCTCTTTGTGCGCCTCTTCAAATCCCTCCTCGGAATGATGTCCTCCTGTATCCTTCTGGTTCCATACTGTCGCCTCTGCATGCGTCCTCTTCAAGAGGCTCTCTCCGCACAATGGATTCAAATCGGCGGATCCTTCGACACCATACAAGTGACTCCTCAGATGGTCGCCGCTCTCAACTTGTGGATTCAGCCACACAATCTGTCTCGAGGTCTATCCTTCCTGACTCATGCATCTCCCCCGGTTATAACCACGGATGTGTCTCTAGAAGGTTGGGGAGCCTTCCTACAGGAGCTGCGGATCAGCGGGAAGTGGTCGCCTCCCGAGCGGAGACTACACATAAACCTCCTAGAACTCAGAGCTGTCTACCTAGCCCTCCTTGTGTTCCTTCCCAGAATAAAAGGTGCACAAGTGCTTGTCCAGACGGACAATACTACAACAATGCACTACCTGAACAAGGAGGAAGGGACTCGTTCGCTCTCACTCTCCCAAGAATCGCAAAAAATATGGAACTGGTCTCTTCGGAACAAAGTTTCTCTACAAGCGGAGTACGTTCCAGGAAAAGACAATGCGTTGGCAGATTCATTGAGCAGAATGCAGACCACCTGCCACGAGTGGAAGGTAAACCAACACACTCTAAATAGCATCTTCTCTCTGTGGGGCGAACCCCCGTTGGATCTCTTTACCACGCGGCAAAACGCCAAATGCCAACACTTCACAAGCTGGCATCCCCAACAGAGATCTCTGGGGAATGCATTTTCAATAGCATGGTTTGGCATATACGCCTACGCCTTTCCGCCGATTCCACTCATCCCCAGGATCCTCGGGAAGATGAAGGATGAACCTTGCACGCTGATTCTAATAGCCCCAGCATGGCCTCGCCAACATTGGTTCACGGAGCTTCATCTCCTCTCCCTGCAAACACCAATTCTATTGCCGCTGTTTCCATCCCTCCTCACAATGAACCAGGGACAAGTCCAGCACCCGGACCCAGCATCTCTCAAATTATCGGCCTGGCTCCTGAGTTCCACGAGATTTAAGATTTGAACATTCCTCCGGAATGCAGGTCTGTCCTATCCCGTGCTCGAGCAGATAGCACAAACAGGACTTATTCGTTTAAATGGAAGAGAATCTGTATCTGGTGCAGGTCAGCTAAGGTGCATCCTTTCACGTCGTCTCCAGAAGATATATTACCACATCTCCTTCATTTGGCTACTTCGGGTCTTGCCCACGCTGCCATCAAAGTTCACCTGGCAACAATATCCTGTTTCAGGAGATCTTATACTAAACCAAAGTGTCACAGCGTGATCCAAGTAGTGAGCAATCCCCCATGCTCCCCCGATCGACAGAGTGAGCAAAAGAAACAACAATGAGTACCCACCACTAGATGATGGTGGGGTCAAACACATCCATAAGCTGAAAAGTCATAGAATTCCTCACTCATGGGCTGTTTTCCCATCCGGTGTTATCTATAGTATGGATGGATGCAATTAATATAAGTTGCGATGTACACAGCGAGTAACAGTAAGGGCCACATTTCAACTAGACCTATCCCATTTTTTCTAGAATTACAATGTATTCAAGATTAAAGCCGTCTATATCTAAACCGCGACCAAGTGATGGCTAGAAGGCGCATCCCACAGTAGGGATGTACAGCACCGTCATGTTAAATTGCGATGGAGCTCAGAGCAAATCATATGATAGTTTATCTAAAGCAAAAGAAAGGATATTGCAAATCCATCAAAACGGTCCCAATGAGGCAAAACAAAACTTAATAACAAATTCTGCTTGTATTGATGGTAAATCAGTGGGATTAGCAAAATAGCATGCCAAGATGAGGGATCCTAATGAGTAGGCACATACCTTCAAAGGTCCTAGAGGTAAAAACAGTCACACCTCTTGTACAGTAGCGGTCTTCACCAGGCCTAGAAGGAAATAATTAACCCACATCAATGACATCCTTTCCATGTTTTAAAATATGAAGCTCACATAAGTCTACCAACTAAGGTAATACTATCAGCTTAGTGATGAGCCATAACATTGTCTACCTACACCGTACAATTCTGAAACCCTCCTCTAGTATGTGACATCTTACCTATAGTATATCCGAACAGAGCAGACGTCCCTTTGTAAGTATCTCATCAATTGAAAAGATACCAAATAAGCAGAAAACCAGCAGCCTATGAAAGAGGTTAGAGACTAGATCAGAAAAAAGTCCATAGATAACCCACATCAAGAAACCAGAGAGTTATACCCATATTATAAGTAGAAATGACAACATGACCTTACATCCTTGGGTATGTTTATCACAAACCCCCAAGGAAAGTGGGCATCAATTCCACAAGGTTAACATACTGACCCCCTTATCACGGAGCATAGTAAGGGCACAATATCGGTAAAAAATAACAAGTAAAGGGAAGCGACACTAAGCTGCGCATTATATAGGCTGCAGAGGCAACGAAGGCTAAATCAACAGGTCCACATAGTTCAGTCAGTCATAGACATTAAAGCCACAATCGCAGTACATCCTCCATACCTACATGTCGTGTAAAACAAACAAAGTGAGAAAGCCACCAGTCACGGTGAAAAGGAGCAATCAACAGATTTCAATAAACTAAGAGTCAGCATGCCGACGTGGGACTTACCAAGATAAGCCTGTCGTGGTCGACGATTTTGCCGAGGGACGCAACAGCAACGGAGAGCCGGGCAAAAAAACCGCAATGATAACATATTGGGTTTAAATAATGCGGCAAGCCTAGAGAAACCGGAACACCTCCGTCAATTGGTGGGGGCGTGTACATCAAGGGTCACATGAGTTGCTCTTTTCATAGCGGCCATATTGAAGCGATAGGTATTGTATCCAAACCTACCTAAAAATTACGGTATTTTGAAAGTTAGAGGCATAAGGTGAGCATCAATTTCATTTGTGTACACGAAAAAAATTATTAAATAAAAAGGCAATATTGCCAGGGAAAGTCTACGTAAATATCAGCGCAATGAAAAATCGGCGCAATAAGAATCGAAGACACACCTTCAATAAGTAAAACCCATAATTTGCATATGCGGTGCGAGCGACCAGCCAAAGTTTCCAATACTAGATTATTATAAATATGACACACCGTAGGGGAAAAGTGTCTCATTAGTGGCAGTACTATTCGAGCCACAACCTCACAAGTTCATTCGTGTAGTCACAATGACGGAGACAGCGTGGCGGCCATCTTAGCCTATGCTAAAATAACTAATAGCTATGCTAAAAAAACTAAAGATTCAAATAACAACGTAGCCAAAGATTATATTAGACTACGTATGTCAGGGTACAGATTGTGATAGATCTGACTTTGCTCATAAGGTTTAGAGCTTCACATGACAGAATGGTAAATATCGGCATTTGGTGATAAGGATCACACCTTAAATGAGTAAAGCCAATAAATTGCATGTGCGGCGCGAGCGACCAGCCAAAGTTTCCAATGGTAGATTATTATAACTGCAACACACCGTAGGGGGAAAGTGTGTCTCATTCATACCAATACTATCCTCACTGCAGCATCGCAGATTCATTCGTATAGGCAAAATGACGGAGACAGCATGGTGGACATCTTAGCCTATGTAGACATAACTAACAAATTAGTAGAATAAAAGGTAAGAAAGAAAGTAATGAAGTTACCAAAATAATAAGGTAAGAGATAGAGTAGTAGAGTAATAGATAGGGACAAATAAATGACAAAGGAAAGAGACGAACTTATACGACCATGGCCCCACATTCAGGTAGGGCTCAGCACAGTCGTTATTAACTTAACAGTTGCGGGATTCTTGTCGAGATTAGTGCAATAAAAGGACAGTTAAACACAATTCAGTTTTTTTCTTCACCATTCAAGTGTGTCATCCAAGAGGGGAGTAGCGACTTTTATATGCAACCAGAATAGAGGACATGAGGCAGATTAATATTCTACAGAAAATAGTGAATTTCATCATCACTGTTGTGTTCTAATTCGACACATCGCAGTCTACAGATCCATCCTGCCTCATTCGTTCTTAGGGCCAATTCCCTATTCCCTCCCCTTGAATGTACAGGGACATGATCTATCCCCATAAACCAAAAATCCTCACTGTCTGCATGGTTCTCCTGCATATGGAAAGTGAGGGGATATCTAAGATCCCCATTCCGGCATACTCGCACGTGCTCCTGAACTCTTATTTTCAAGGCCCTTTTTGTACTGCCCACGTAGATCTTATCACATGGGCAGCCCAGAATGTACGTCACATATTTGGAGTTGCAATTAATCAGGTGTTTGATAATATATCTATGTTTGGTGTTAAAACAGAAGCTTTTGGTCTTATTCCTACCCAACCTACAGTCACTACACTCACTGCATGTGTAGAAACCAGTCATTGTAGACGTAAGCCGGGTTTAGGGGTAATAACATAACTAGGGCACAGCATATTCCGTAAATGTTGTCCTTTCCTGTATGTCACCTTCGGTTTAGTAGCCAACGTACCTTGGAGGCTTGGTATGTCCGCCAATAGGTGACAATGTTTTCTGAGGACATTATATATCCTGCTACTGCGATCATTGTATTGCGTATTAAAGGCAATCAAAAATTCTAAAAGAGCAATATCTTAGAAGACACCTAATATGTGCAAATTCCGACATGATATGGATACCCAGAATGAGAAACCAAAGTGTCGGAGCATGGGCGATGTGAGCTCTGAAAGTGTAATGTACTATTACAAGCAGTACTTTTTCTATGTGTGCGGCTATGTATATGATTGTCCTGTATTAAGAAGGTGACATCCAAGAAGTCAATTACTTCCTTACTATGGTTGATAGTGAATCTGACGTTGAAAGGATTATCATTTAGATAAGCATGATGCTCCATGATTTCTGGGGCAGGTCCATCCCAGAGCATAATTACATCATCGATGTACCTGCCCCAGAAAATCACATGTTACATCCACCTTGCCGCATGGTGGTCCCAAACGTGCTCCCGCTCAGACCAGCCCATAAAGAGCCCGGCGTAAGCGGGATCAAATCTGGAGCCCATCGCTGTGCCCTGAATTTGATGAAACCATCCAGAATCATGGAGAAAGAAGTTTTTAGACAAAATAATATCAGTCATTTCCAGCAGAACCTCATTATTCACACAATGAGGTTCTGCTGGGGCAGGTACATCGATGTCCTTCATACAGGACAATCATATACATAGCCGCACACATAGAAAAAGTACTGCCTGTAATAGTACATTACACTTTCAGAGCTCACATCCCTAACATGTCATCAACAACATCCCTTATGGGGAGATGATTCGTATGAGACTCAATTGCAGTACTGAGGAAACTTTTTTTTCTGAACACAGGAGAGACAGAGAGGCGCTTCCTAGATGGAGGGTATCCGGAGGTTATATTGAGCAAAGCACACAAAGTGATGAAAGTCCCTAGGGCAACCACCTTAACATCAAACTAAAACAATAGGGCCAAAAAAGCTCCAATTGCCTTTAATACGCAATACAATGATCGCAGCAGCAGGGTATATAATGGCCTCAGAAAACATTGGCACCTATTGGCGGACATACCAAGCCTCCAAGGTACGTTGGCTACTAAACCAAAAGTAACATACAGGAGAGGACAAAATTTACGGAATATGCTGTGCCCTAGTTGTTACTACCCCTAAACTCCAAACCTGACTTACGTCTACAATGACGGGTTTCTACACATGCAGTGAATGTAGTGTCTGTAGGTTGGGTAGAAATAAGACCAAAAGCTTCTGTTTTAACACCAAACATAGATATATTTTCAAACCCGTGATTAATTGCAACTCCAAATGTGTGACGTACATTCTGGGCTGCCCATGTGATAAGATCTACGTGGGCAGTACAAAAAGGGCCCTGAAAATAAGAGTTCAGGAGCATGTGCGAACACGCCGGAATGGGGATCTTAGATATCCCCTCACTTTCCATATGCAGGAGAACCATGCAGACAGTCAGGATTTTTGGTTTATGGGGATAATCATGTCCCTGTACACTCAAGGGGAGGGAATAGGGAATTGGCCCTAAGAAAGAATGAGGCAGGGTGGATCTGTAGACTGCAATGTGTCGAATTAGGACACAACAGTGATAATGAAATGCACTATTTTCTGTAGAATATTAATCTGCCTCATGTCCTCTATTCTGGTTGCATATAAAAGTCGCTACTCCCCTCTTGGATGACACACTTGAGAGTATGGTGAAGAAAAAAACTGAATTGTTTAACTGTCCTTTCATCCAGTATTCGGGTATCTTTCATACATTCACATGCCTGACTCATTCTCCGTCGTCGGGATGGGAGTCCCCAGTACATAAATAAAGTAATGTCCCATTAGACATACAGAGTAATAGGCCAAATGCCTCACATTATTAACATATCCTGGTCCTTTTGTAATAAGGACCAAACTCTAGAGAGCAACCAATCAGCCGCCACCACCCTCTGGAACCTTCCTGGAAGGAGCTCTAGTCCCTCAGATTTTCTACCGCACGTCGTGCTAAGGAAGTCTCCCCTGAACTCTGCTCAGGTTCTTTCAATATCTTTGGATTTAAGGTATTTTCTTCGGATATTTCTCTGAGTGGAGTCTTTACTGTCTTCATGTAGGATACCCCTAAAAAAGGCCTTTTTAGGCCCTGTGAGACTTGCAAAAAGAAGAGCTTGCACGTCGATGACCAACACAAGGACTGCCTTTACTGTCTTTATCCAGATCATTCTCCTGAGGACTGTAAGGTATGTTGGACTTTTTCTACGAAAACTTTAAAAGATCGTGAGGGAAGGCTTTTGACTTGGCTGCAGAGACTTAAGTACAAAGAAGACCCCTTGTCCTCCGAGGGAAGTGAAACATCATCAAAATCTTCTTCAAAAACTCCTCAGAAAAGGTCCAGAGAACTTTCTCCTGGTCCTTCTATGCAGCAACCTCAAAAGAAGATGCAAAAACAGTCTTCAGAGGAACCAAAGGTTAAAGATTTTTCTACAAAAGAGTCTTCTCCCCTTTCAGGGTCGAAGAAGCCCGCTCCAGACCCTCTAACCCCACCGCCGAGGGTGAAGCACACTTTCAAAAAGCCTTCCTCAGCCCCGTCGACGACCACCTCGTCGACGATGGCATTGACGACGACTAAATCTCCACAGATTGCCATTGGAGTGACTTCGTCGACGACGACTAGTTCAACGTTCTCAGTCTCGTCGGAGTTTGTCGACGACATCTTCGTCGACGGCACGTATCCCTTTGACGTCGACGATCAAGATCAAGGACTTGACGACGACTGCGTCGACGACGAGTGCATCGTCATCGACGATGGATATACCGTCGACGACCGCTTCGACGACAAAGTCCCTCGTCGACGGCTGCGTCTGTTACAATCGGACGTCTATACAGACGACCGCCTCGTCGACAACGCCTACGTCAGGACTAAAAAGTGCATATTTTCATCATAAAATTACGAAACGAAGGCTGTTGCCTTCTCTTACGTCACCCAGTAGGGTTCAGCCTTTGCCACCCTCGCACCTGTTGGATGAGGAGGAGGATACGGATGACAGCATGTTTAGGGCTGCAAGAAGTCCCTCCGAACTTAATGTTAAGTATCGGGAAGATTCTGATTATGACGATCAGAACATGGATGAGCAGGACCATTATCATGAGGACACTCATCAGCAACAACCGCAGATGGTTTGTCTTCCTTCAGCCTTGGTCTCTGACCTGCAATTTATGATCTCTGACTACAAAAAGAGGTTTCCTACTTCTGTGCTTTCTCCTGCTCCAGCGTTCTCACCGCCACAGAGTGCACGTCCCACCTCCACCACCTCGTATTCCTGTTGAGGTGCCGGTGCCACCCCCTCCATCTACTGACGATGAGGATGACGGACAGGAAGAGGGGGAGCTTCAAGATACGCAGCCTAACCATGACGAATGGAACGACTACGTCATCCCTCTTTCTGCATCGCCTTTACCTCAGGCGAACTCTTCTTCGAAGGATATAGGAGGTTTCCCTAATGTCCTGGAGAGAGCCGCCCAACGATTCAAACTACCAATACCGTCTCACCAAAAAGACTGTTTCCAAGGAACCTTTTAAAAAGTCTGTTAAGTCTATGACCATCATAGACTACATTTGGGATCAAGGCATCAAGAGCATGCAAAATCCCTCTACAGTTCCCCCAGTTCTGCCACGATTGGACAAGAAATACAGGGCTCCAGACGACGCTCCAGCCTGTCTCATTTGGCATCCAAAACCTGATTCAGTAATTACTCCGGCAGCGCAACGCAGATCAAAAAACCCTTCTGCCCCACTTTCAGCTCCTCCGGATAAAGATGGCAGGCGCTTGGACAATATCGGGAAACTGTATTCCTCTGTCAGCGCTTACAGTACGAGCCTCCAACTCACTGGCACTATCAGGATGCTACAACAGACAAATCACCATATTTGGAGTCCTTGCCGCAAGACTCTAAAGACGAAGCAAAAATGCTGCTTCTGAAAGGTGAAAGATCGGCTTCTGAAATCATAGACTGTGCTATCAACATCGTATCAACTGGTTTCCGCCAACTGGCTGGGGCGACAGTTCTGCGGCGCCAAAGGTGGCTTAAGGCAACATCATTCCAACCTGAAATTCCAACCAAAATCCTTGATATGCCTTATGACGGACAACCCATATTGATGAGGCCCTCCAAGGTATTAAAGACACCGATACGGCCAGAGCCCTGGGTACCCTTCAATATAAGAACACCAATTTTCGTGGCTCAAGGGGTAGAGGACAATACTCTACTAGAGGAGGCTGACAACAATATAGGTCTTCATATTCCTCCTCTAACCAATACAGGCCGCAGTTTCAGCAGAGGCAGCAAGAGCAGACTTCATACAACAAGTCTTCTTTTCGTGGAAAAGCCAGGTGGCAGAAGAATTCCGCGCGACGTCAATGACTTCTCTCTACCGCCAGTCTTTTTCTTTTCCACCTTCCAGAGTGGGAGGGAAAATTTCCCACTGTCAATTGGAGTCAAATCATGACGAATCGTTGAGTTCTTCAACTGGTGCAGTTCGGATATTCCCTGGAATTCGTCCAAACCCCACCGCCAACGCCCCCTCAACCTATGAATCACAAGCATCTGAACCTCATATTCATGGAAATATCAGCGATGCTCCGGAAGGGTGCTATTGAACGGGTACCTGTCCATCAAAGAGGACAAGGGTTTTACACCTGGTTCTTCTTGGTGCAAAAAAAGGAAAAGAAATTGAGACCAATCCTAGATTTGAGATGTCTAAACAAATACTTGAAGAAACAATCACTTCGCATGGTCACTATCCAAGAAGTCCTACAACTTCTCAATGCGAACTACTACATGGCATCCTTGGACCTCCAGGATGCCTACTTTCATATTCCGATCCTCAGAAGGCACAAAAAGTTTGAGGTTCGCTGTTGCGGGCAGACATTACCAAATCCGTGTCATGCCTTTCGGGCTCAAGTCAGCCCAACGCATCTTCACCAAATGCCTTTCGCCAGTTGCTGCATTTCTCAGGCAACAGCACCACCAAATCTTTCCATATCTCAAAGACTGGCTCGTCAAAGCACCCTCTCTCGACGGCGCGAGATGGTCTTCCAAAGCCTGTCTACGGCTTTTCAGAAGATTGGGTCTTACTCTCCATCCGGACAAGTCAGTTTTACAGCCTTCTCAATAACATTTCTGGGAGCTGTCCTAGATACGGTCCTAAAGAAAGCTTATCCATCGCAGGAGCGTCAACATAGACTCATACGATTGGCAGAACACGTGCGCACAAGAAAGTCTCTTTGTGCGCCTCTTCAAATCCCTCCTCGGAATGATGTCCTCCTGTATCCTTCTGGTTCCATACTGTCGCCTCTGCATGCGTCCTCTTCAAGAGGCTCTCTCCGCACAATGGATTCAAATCGGCGGATCCTTCGACACCATACAAGTGACTCCTCAGATGGTCGCCGCTCTCAACTTGTGGATTCAGCCACACAATCTGTCTCGAGGTCTATCCTTCCTGACTCATGCATCTCCCCCGGTTATAACCACGGATGTGTCTCTAGAAGGTTGGGGAGCCTTCCTACAGGAGCTGCGGATCAGCGGGAAGTGGTCGCCTCCCGAGCGGAGACTACACATAAACCTCCTAGAACTCAGAGCTGTCTACCTAGCCCTCCTTGTGTTCCTTCCCAGAATAAAAGGTGCACAAGTGCTTGTCCAGACGGACAATACTACAACAATGCACTACCTGAACAAGGAGGAAGGGACTCGTTCGCTCTCACTCTCCCAAGAATCGCAAAAAATATGGAACTGGTCTCTTCGGAACAAAGTTTCTCTACAAGCGGAGTACGTTCCAGGAAAAGACAATGCGTTGGCAGATTCATTGAGCAGAATGCAGACCACCTGCCACGAGTGGAAGGTAAACCAACACACTCTAAATAGCATCTTCTCTCTGTGGGGCGAACCCCCGTTGGATCTCTTTACCACGCGGCAAAACGCCAAATGCCAACACTTCACAAGCTGGCATCCCCAACAGAGATCTCTGGGGAATGCATTTTCAATAGCATGGTTTGGCATATACGCCTACGCCTTTCCGCCGATTCCACTCATCCCCAGGATCCTCGGGAAGATGAAGGATGAACCTTGCACGCTGATTCTAATAGCCCCAGCATGGCCTCGCCAACATTGGTTCACGGAGCTTCATCTCCTCTCCCTGCAAACACCAATTCTATTGCCGCTGTTTCCATCCCTCCTCACAATGAACCAGGGACAAGTCCAGCACCCGGACCCAGCATCTCTCAAATTATCGGCCTGGCTCCTGAGTTCCACGAGATTTAAGATTTGAACATTCCTCCGGAATGCAGGTCTGTCCTATCCCGTGCTCGAGCAGATAGCACAAACAGGACTTATTCGTTTAAATGGAAGAGAATCTGTATCTGGTGCAGGTCAGCTAAGGTGCATCCTTTCACGTCGTCTCCAGAAGATATATTACCACATCTCCTTCATTTGGCTACTTCGGGTCTTGCCCACGCTGCCATCAAAGTTCACCTGGCAACAATATCCTGTTTCAGGAGATCTTATACTGGGCCTTCTCTCTGGTCAAACAAATTAATAAAACAGTTTCTCAAAGGTCTGATTCGGACTTTCCCTCATGTAAAGTCACCGCCTCCAACACGGTAACTAAACACAGTACTTGCTCAGCTGATGAAGCACCCTTTTGAGCCGATACACAGAGCTGACCTCAAGTGCTTATCTTGGAAGACTGTGCTCCTTTTAGCCCTTGTATCCGCAAGGCGAGTTAGTGACCTTCACGCTTTCACGATACAAGATCCCTTTCCACAATTCAAAAATGACAGGGTAATTCTTCGGACTAATCCAAAATTTATTCCGAAAGTATCATCGGATTTCCACCTAAATGAGCCTATTGTCTTTAAATCTTTCTTTCCAAATCCTCAAACAGCAGCAGAAAGAGCTCTACATTCTCTGGGTTTAAAACGCTGCCTTAAATTCTACCTTGACAGAACAAACTTTCCGCAAATCCAACCAACTTTTTGTGGCCTACAGCTTACCCAGGAAGGGTTCCCCTCTCACAAAGCAAAGCAGTCCCAGATGGATCTCTGGTGCTATTGTCTTCTGTCACCAGCAGGCTGGTCAGCCTTTACAATCACGGATACGTGCCCATTCCACTAGGGCAGTCTCTACTTCTATGGCACTGTTTGCAGTTGTGCCCATCACGGAGATTTGCTGAGTGGCAACATGGAAGATGCCGCATACATTTACCATACATTACTGTTTGGATACAGAACTCACGAAGGATGCTGCAGTGGGACAGGCGGTGTTGCGCCATCTATTTCGATAAAGGTGAGCCTTCCTTCCTTCCCACCAACCTTTCTCTTATTTTTACACGCACATTTCCTTATCACTATTATACCTTTTGCTACACTTGCAACTTATTGCTTTGCTTTTTAATGTTGTAATGTATGCATTTGTATATACATAGATATGTATGTATTTGTTAACCAGTGTTTCATGTTCTTTATGCAAAAGGAAATGTGCTTATCATTGCTTTCTACTCTGATTCAGGCATGTGAATCTGTGAAAGACACCCTAATACTGGATACGAAATGCGTTACTTACCTGTAACTGCAGTTATCCAGTATTGGTATCTTTCAAAGATTCACATGCAACCCACCCGCCTCCCTTGGAAGGGCTCACCAAGTACTCTTAGTTGTTCCTCTCTATAGCACTGTGCTTACGAAAATCGGAGGGACTAGAGCTCCTTCCAGGAAGGTTCCAGAGGGTGGTGGCGGCTGATTGGTTGCTCTCTAGAGTTTAATCCTTATTACAAAAGGACCACGATATGTTACTAATGTGAGGCCTTTGGCCTATTACTCTGTATGTCTAATGGGACATTACTTTATTTATGTACCGGGGACTCCCATCCCGACGACGGGGAATGATTCAGGCATGTGAATCTATGAAAGATACCAATACTGAATAACTGCAGTTACAGGTAAGTAACGCATTTCTTATTGCACTAATCTCGACAAGAATCACGCAATTTTTAAGTTAATAACGACTATGCTGAGCCCTATCTGAGTGTGGGGCCATGGTCGTATAAGTTAGTCTCTTTCCTTTCTGTCATTTATTTGTCCCTATCTATTACTCTACTACTCTCTCTTACCTTATTATTTTTGTAACTTCATTGCTTTATTTCTTACCTTTTATTCTACTAATGTGCTAGTTATGTCTACATAGGTTAAGATGTGCACCATGCGGTCTCCGTCATTTTGACTATACGAATGAATCTGCGATGCTGCAGCGAGGATAGTATTGGTATGAATGAGACACTTTCCCCCTACGGTGTGTTGCAGTTATAATAATCTACCATTGGAACCTTTGTCTGGTCGCTCGCGCCGCACATGCAATTTATTGGCTTTACTCATTTAAGGTGTGATCCTTATCACCAAATGCCGATATTTACCATTCTGTCATGTGAAGCTCTAAACCTTATGAGCGAAGTCAGATCTATCACAATCTGTACCCTGACATACGTAGTCTAATATAATCTTTGGCTACGTTGTCATTTGAATCCTCAGTGTTTTTTTAGCAGTTATTAGTTATTTTAACATAGGCTAAGATGGCCGCCACGCTGTCTCCGTCATTGTGACTACACAAATGAACTTGTGAGGTTGTACTGGTACTAATGAGACACACTTTTCCCCAATGGTTTGTTATATTTATAATAATTTAGTATTGGAAACTTTGGCTGGTTGCTCGCGCCGCATATGGAAATTATGGGCTTTACTTATTGAAGGTGTGTCTTTGAATCTTATTGCGCCGATTTTTCATTGCGCTGATATTTACTTAGACTTTCCCTGGCATTATTGCCTTTTTATTTAATAATTTTTTTGTGTGCACAAATGAAATTGATGCTCACCTTATGCCTCTAACTTTCAAAATACCCCATTATTAGGTAGGTTTGGATATAATACCTATTGCTTCAATATGGCTGCAATGAAAAGAGCAACTCTTGTGACCCTTGATGGACACGCCCCCACCAATTGACGGAGGTGTTGCGGCAAGCCTAGAGAAACCGGGTTATTTAAACCCAATATGTTATACTTGTGGTTTTTTGCCCAGCTCTCCGTTGCTGTTTCGTCCCTCGGCACTATCGTCGACCACGACAGGCTTATCTTGGTAAGTCTCACGTCGGCATGCTGACTCTTAGTTTATTGAAATCTGTTGATTGCTCCTTTTTGCCGTGACTGGTGGCTTTCTCACTGTTTGTTTTACACGACATGTAGGTATGGAGGGTGTACTGCGATGGTGGCTTTAATGTCTATGACTGACTGAACTATGTGGCCCTGTTGATTTAGCCTTCGTTGCCTCTGCAGCCTATAGAAGGTGCAGCTTAGTGTCGCTTCCCTTTACTTGTTATTTTTTACCGATATTGTGCCCTCACTATGCTCCGTGATAAGGTCAGCATGTTAACCTTCTGGAATTGATGCCCACTTTCCTCAGGGGTTTGTGATAAACATACCTAAGGATGTAAGGTCATGTTGTCATTTCTACTTATAGTATGGGTATAACTCTCTGGTGTCTTGATGTGGGTTATTATCTATGGACTTTTTTCTGATCTAGTCTCTAACCTCTTTCATAGGCTGCTGGTTTTCTGCTTATTTGGTTTATCCAGTATTAGGGTATCTTTCATAGATTCACATGCCTGAATCATTCCCCGTCGTCGGGCTGGGAGTCACCAGTAAATAACAAAGCAATGTCTAGAAGACATATAGAGTAACAGGCCCCAAAGGGCCCTAGCTTAGAAAGCTATCCACGTCCTTATGTAAAAAGGACCAAAGTTTGGCCAGTAGCCAATCAGCTAGCACCTCCTTCTAGAACCCTCCTGGAAGGAGCCCTAGTCCCTCCAGATTTTCTACCGCACGTCGTGCTAAGGGAGTCTCCACTGAGCTCTGCTCATTGCTTCTGGTTTTCCAGTGTTTTCTACTCGGATTTGTCATGGCTGATACTCCTAAGAAAGGACTCTTCAGATCCTGTGCTTCCTGTGGGAAGAAAAGGCTCCACGTGGATGATCAGCATAAGGACTGCCTTTATTGTCTGTACCCCAGCCACAGTGCCAAGGATTGCAAGGTATGTCGTACCTTTTCATCCAAGACCCTGAAGGACAGAGAAGGGCGCCTTTTAATCTGGCTACAAAGGCTGAAGGACAAGGACTCTGTGGTGTCCTCTGAGGAGAGTGAGAGTTCTATTATATCTTCTCACTCCTCACGCAAGCGACCAAGGACGTCCTCTCCAGGCCCTTCGTCGCAGCCACCTCCTAAGAAGCCACACAAAAGGTCTTCCGATGTTCTGGACTCGTCTATGCCAGGAATCACCTCTCCTCCAGATGTCCAGGTTATCCAGTATTAGGGTATCTTTCATAGATTCACATCCCTGAATCATTCCCCGTCGTCGGGATGGGAGTCACCGGTAAATAACAAAGCAATGTCTAGAAGACATATAGAGTAACAGGCCCCAAAGGGCCCTAGCTTAGAAAGCTATCCACGTCCTTATGTAAAAAGGACCAAAGTTTGGCCAGTAGCCAATCAGCTAGCACCACCTTCTAGAATCCTCCTGGAAGGAGCCCTAGTCCCTCAGATTTTCTACCGCACGTCGTGCTAAGGGAGTCTCCACTGAGCTCTGCTCATTGCTTCTGGTTTTCCAGTGTTTTCTACTCGGATTTGTCATGGCTGATACTCCTAAGAAAGGACTCTTCAGATCCTGTGCTTCCTGTGGGAAGAAAAGGCTCCACGTGGATGATCAGCATAAGGACTGCCTTTATTGTCTGTACCCCAGCCACAGTGCCAAGGATTGCAAGGTATGTCGTACCTTTTCATCCAAGACCCTGAAGGACAGAGAAGGGCGCCTTTTAATCTGGCTACAAAGGCTGAAGGACAAGGACTCTGTGGTGTCCTCTGAGGAGAGTGAGAGTTCTATTATATCTTCTCACTCCTCACGCAAGCGACCAAGGACGTCCTCTCCAGGCCCTTCGTCGCAGCCACCTCCTAAGAAGCCACACAAAAGGTCTTCCGAGGTTCTGAACTCGTCTATGCCAGGAATCACCTCTCCTCCAGATATCCAGGTTACTTTTAAGAAGCCAGTTTCTGCCCCGTCGCCGACGACCACCTCGTCGACGGTGGCTTCATCGACGAAAAGACATCCATCGACGGCAGTCGTAACTTCGTCGACGGCGACGATATCTACGGTCATATCCCATTCAATGACCACGTCGACGACGACAACACCATCGTCGACGGCTGGTAAAATGATCTCGTCGACGCTGAAAATAAAAAAGTCGTCGACAGCAGGATCGTCGACGAAGACACCGTCGACGAGGCCGCCGTCGTCGACGACGACAAGAACACCGTCGGCGAGACCAGTGTCGTCGACGTCGTCGTCGAAGAAACAACTCTCGTCTTCCTCACTGACGACGACACCGCCATCGCTGTCCTCGTCGACGCTGTCTCATAGGCCTATTACACCGCCTACACCTCTACTGTCAACGGGCCCGTCGACAGTTATTGACTCTGAGACGCCAAATACATTTGTGCACCTCAAAATCACCAAACGGGCACTAACACCGGCCCTTACATCACCCAGTCGGATCCCTACTTTGCCACCTGCTCAGCTTTTCGAGGAGGAAAATTCAGAGGAGGATAGTATGTTCCCAGCTGCGACAAGCCCTTCACAGCTACATGTCAAATACCAAGATACATCTGATTATGAGGACTTGGACCAGGATTACCAACCGGTTCCACCTCCACAATATGTGCAGCCACCACCTTCTATGGTTTGTCTGCCTGCATCACTGGTCACGGACCTCCAATTCCTGATCACGGACTACAAACAGAGGTTTCCGACGCCGGCGCCTCCAACACCAGTTGCGCCACCAACACCAAGGGCAAGACCGCCACCATTAGTGCTGCAATCAGAGCCTATTGCCACGCCACTTCCTCCCACAACAGATGAGGAAGAAGAGGACGAGCCCGAAGAGGGAGAACTTCAGGAGATCCATTCTCCCCAGGACGAATGGGATGATTATGTCCTTCCCTGTCCGACTTCTCCTGCCCCCACCACGGCCGACTCGCCTCCAGAGGATATTGGCGGCTTCCATAACATTTTAGAGAGAGCGGCCCAGCGTTTTCAAATTCCGATGCCCTCGCATCAACAAGACTGCTTCCTTTATGACTTTAAGGAACCCTTTAAAAAGTCCGTGCGAGCGATACCAATGATAGACTACATTTGGGAACAGGGAGTTAAAATTATGCAACATCCTTCCTCTGTTCCCCCAGTGTTACCACGCCTGGACAAGAAATATAAAGCGCCAGACACAGCTCCGGTCTGTCTTACGGGCCACCCGAAGCCAGATTCGGTCATTACGCAGGCCGCACAGAGGAGGTCAAGCAACCCGGCTGCTCTACTGACGGCTCCTCCTGATAAGGAGGGCAGGCGCTTAGACACCATTGGCAAGCGGTTCTCCTCCATGTCGGCCTTGACGGTGAGGGCCTCTAACGCCCTGGCTCTTTTGGGGCGTTACAATCGCCAAATGTGGGCAGACATTGCACCATACATGGCAGACCTGCCAGAGGAGTCCAAGGAGGATGCAAAAAAGATCTTGCTTGAGGGAGAAAGATCGGCCTCGGAAATAATTGACTGTGCAATGGATATTGCTTCTACTGGCTTCCGGCAATTAGCGGGCGCAGCAGTTATCCGACGCCAGGCTTGGCTAAAGGCAACCTCCTTCAGACCGGAGGTCCAGACTAAGGTGTTGGACATGCCTTACGATGGCCAACTGCTTTTTGGCACCCACATTGATGAGGCATTGCAGGGGATTAAAAAAGACACGGATAGTGCCAGAGCATTGGGTGCTTTGCAATTCCGGAACCCTTCCTTTCGGGGCCCCAAGGGAAGAGGTCAATCCTCTGGTAGGGGAGAATTCCACCAACGTTCTTCTTTCTCCTCCTCCCAGCAACACCGGCCGCAATATCAACAGCGGCAACAATCCACATACACGAAGTCCTCCTTTCGTGGTAAAGGTGGAAGGCAAAAGGGCCCCTCCAGACGCCAATGACTTACAACTAAGGCCGGCCTCCACCTTCTCGCCACCCTCCAAGATTGGCGGCAAAATTTCCCACTTTCTCCAAAATTGGCGAAGAATAACTACGGACCGTTGGGTCCTACAATTAGTACAATTCGGCCATTCCCTGGAATTTATACAAATCCCTCCTCCCACCCCTCCCCGCCCAACACTTCCCAAAAACCTACGTCTGTCACTCTTGGAGGTGAAGACTATGCTCCAAAAAGGGGCTATAGAGCGAGTTCCCACAAATCAACGGGGAAAAGGGTTCTATTCCCGCTTCTTCCTTATCAGGAAAAAGGAGAAGAAATGGAGGCCGATATTGGATTTACGGAATCTGAACAACTATCTGAAACAGCAGTTGTTTCGTATGGTCACCATTCAGGAGGTATTACATCTGCTCAATGCGAACGACTATATGGTGTCGTTAGACCTGCAAGACGCCTATTTCCATATCCCAATACATCGCAACCACAAGAAATTCCTACGATTCGTGGTGGCCGGCAGACATTATCAGTTCCGGGTGCTGCCGTTTGGCCTCAAATCGGCACCCCTCATTTTTACCAAATGTCTAGCTCCAGTGGCGGCCTACCTACGCCATCACCATCATCAGGTCCTTCCCTATCTAGACGACTGGCTAGTCAAGTCTCCATCTCTTCAGGGCGCGTCCAGGTCTTCAAACGCCTGTCTAACGCTCTTCAATTCACTAGGCCTAACGCTCAATCGAGAGAAGTCCGTCCTTCAGCCGTCTCAGCGCATGAACTTTCTGGGTGCTACTCTGGACACTGTGCTACGGAAAGCTTTTCCATCGAAGGAACGGAAGGACAAGCTGCAGGCTTTGGCTCTCAGGATAATGTCCGAAAGGACGCTGTCGGTGCGTCTCTTCAAATCCCTTCTCGGGATGATGTCTTCTTGCATTCTCTTGGTCCCGCATTGTCGTCTCCATATGCGACCCCTTCAAGAAGAACTGTCGGATCAATGGGTACAGTGTACAGGATCCTTCGACGTCATCCAAGTCACACTCGCGATCAGGAAGGCCTTACGATGGTGGGTGTCTCCCCAGAACCTTTCAAAAGGCTTGCCTTTCTTGCTTCCTGCAGCACCCCACATAATCACCACGGATGCTTCCCTGGAGGGCTGGGGAGCCTTCCTTCAGGAGCTGCAGATAAGCGGGAAATGGTCCCCTACAGAGAGGGCACTTCATATCAACCTCCTGGAGCTGCGCGCCGTCTACCTGGCTCCGGTGGCTTTCCTCCCAAGAATCAAGAACTCCATGGTGCTTGTCAGAACAGACAACACAACGACAATGCACTATTTGAACAAGCAGGGAGGAACACGCTCGCTGACGCTCTCTCGAGAATCACAAAAAATCTGGAGTTGGCTACTCACTCACAACATCTCTCTGCGAGCAGATTATGTGCCAGGCGTCCACAACGTGTTGGCAGATTCCCTCAGCAGACGGCAGTCAACTTGCCACGAGTGGGAACTGGACCAACAAGTCCTCAACAGCATCTTCGTTCAATGGGGCACCCCTTCTCTGGACCTATTCGCCACCCAGATCAACGCCAAATGCCAACACTTTGCAAGCTGGCATCCCCAACAAGGGTCTCTGGGGAATGCCTTTTCGATAGCATGGTGCAACGTCTTTGCGTACGCCTTTCCGCCGTTTCCCCTAATTCCCAGGGTGTTACGGAAGATGAAGGTGGAGCCCTGCACTCTGATATTGATAGCCCCAGCTTGGCCACGGCAGCACTGGTTCACGGAGCTTCACATCCTCTCCCTGGAACCTCCAATCAAACTGCACCCGTTTCCATCTCTGCTAACGCTGCACAATCAACAGGTTCAGCATCCGGATCCAGCGTCTCTCAGGTTATCGGCATGGCTCCTGAGTACAGAGAATTCCAGGGCTTAGACATTCCTCCGGATTGCAGACAAATCCTAGCTCGAGCGGATAGCACCAACAAGACATATTCACTGAAATGGAAACGATTCTGCATATGGTGCAAAACAAACGGGTTGCACCCTCTTTCTTCAACCCCGGAGCAGATTTTACCGTATCTCCTGCATCTCGCAAAATCCGGTCTAGCTCATGCCTCCATCAAAGTACACCTAGCGGCGATATCTCGCTTTCGGAGGTCCTCCACAGGTCCATCTTTGTGGTCTCACAGGCTTATCAAACAATTTCTTAAAGGGCTGTTTCGAACTTTTCCTCCAGTGAAGCCTGTACCACCGGCTTGGCACCTTAACACGGTTTTGGCTCAGCTCATGAAACACCCGTTTGAGCCAATCCACAGAGCAGATCTTAAGTATGTCTCCTGGAAGCTTGCACTCCTGCTGGCCCTTACCTCGGCAAGACGGGTTGGAGAACTACAGGCGTTCTCAATCCAGGACCCTTTCATTCAGTTCAAACGGGACAGGGTCATTCTTCGGACGAATCCGAAGTTTATCCCTAAGGTTCCGACTCAGTTCCACCTCAATGAACCTATCATACTACGTTCATTCTTCCCGAATCCACACACAGGGGCAGAAAAGGCTCTTCATTCATTAGATGTTAAGCGCTGCCTCAAGTTTTACATTGAAAGGACTAAAACATTTCGGAAGTCTAATCAACTTTTTGTGGCATACAGTAGGCCTAGAAAAGGACTACTTATCACCAAACAGAGCATTTCCCGCTGGATCTCTTCAGCCATAACCTTCTGTCACCAACAGGCAGGACGTCCACTGCAATCAGCAGTTCGTGCCCATTCTACAAGGGCGATGTCTACTTCCATGGCACTGTTTGCAGGAGTGTCCATGGTGGATATTTGTAGAGCGGCCACATGGAAGACGCCGCATACATTCACCAGGCATTACTGCCTGGACACGGAGATCATGAAGGATGCTGCAGTGGGGCACGCTGTACTCCGTCATCTATTTCAATAGAGGTGAGCCCTTTCCTTTTTCATCCCACCATCCTGGTCTCTTTACGCACATTTCACACTGTTATGTTGGCATTACCTGGGTTATGGTTCTTTGATACTTTATCTTTCACATGGATATGTTATTATCTAGTGACTGTATATTTACTGTGCCTGCCAAAATGTGCTTTGTATTGCTTACTATTCTGATTCAGGCATGTGAATCTATGAAAGATACCCTAATACTGGATAAGGAACGCGTTACTTACCTGTAACTGCGGTTATCCAGTATTGGTATCTTTCATAGATTCACATGCAACCCGCCCACCTCCCCTGGAAGGGCTCTCTTGGATCTCTCAGTGATACAACTACTTAGCACTGTGCTTACGAAAATCTGAGGGACTAGGGCTCCTTCCAGGAGGGTTCTAGAAGGTGGTGCTAGCTGATTGGCTACTGGCCAAACTTTGGTCCTTTTTACATAAGGATGTGGATAGCTTTCTAAGCTAGGGCCCTTTGGGGCCTGTTACTCTATATGTCTTCTAGACATTGCTTTGTTATTTACCGGTGACTCCCATCCCGACGACGGGGAATGATTCAGGCATGTGAATCTATGAAAGATACCAATACTGGATAACCGCAGTTACAGGTAAGTAACACGTTCCATCTTTTCAATTGATGAGATACTTACAAAGGGATGTCTGCTCTGTTCGGATATACTATAGGTAAGATGTCACATACTAGAGGAGGGTTTCAGAATAGTAATGTGTAGCTAGACAATGTTATGGCTCTCATCACTAAGCTGATAGTATTACCTTAAAACATGGACAGGATGTCATTGATTTGGGTTAATTATTTCCTTCTAGGCCTAGTGGAGACCGCTACTGTACAAGAGGTGTGACTGTTTTTACCTTTTAGGCCCTTACGCACTACTTTGAAGGTATGTGCCTACTCATTAGGATCCCTCATCTTGGCATGCTATTTTACTAATCCCACTGATTTACCATCAATACAAGCAGAGTTTCTGCTATTAAGTTTTGTTTTGCCTCATTCGGACCGTTATGATGGATTTCCAATATCCTTTCTTTTGCTTTAGATAAACTACCACATGATTTGCTCTGAGCTCCATCGCAATTTAACATGACGGTGCTGTACATCCCTATTGTGGGATGCGCCTTCTAGCCATCACTTGGTCGCGGTTTAGATATAGATGGCTTCAATCTTGAATACATTGCTGTGTACATCGCAACTTATATTAATTGCCTCCATCCATACTATAGATAACACCGGACGGGAAAACAGCCCATCAGAGAGGAATTCTATGACGTTTCAGCTTATGGATGTGTTTGACCCCACCATCATCTAGTGGTGGGTACTCGTTGTTTCTTTTGCTCACTCTGTCGATCGGGGTAGCATGGGGGGATTGATCACTACTTGGATCACGCTGTGACACTTTGGTCTGACACTTTGGTTTCTCATTCTGGGTATCCATATCATGTCGGAATTTGCACATATTAGGTGTCTTCTATGATATTGCTCTTTTAGAATTTTTGATTGTTCCGTTCACTCTTGGCTCTTAGCCCCTATGGGCAACCTCTCTTCTTGTTGTTGTGCAACCATTAAGAATTGACAATAGTTTTCCTGTTTTCACGTAGTTAAGTGTGAATAATATGATGAAACTTGAGACAGGTAAAAATGAGGTTATGTCCAAAAAATCTTTGTGCAGATTGGCACCCTTGGCCCTCACAATGTGTTAGTCAATATTAACTACTCATGTCTTGCTCATTAAATGTAAATAGGTAAATTCCTAATTGTGTAATAGAATGTCGGTCTGTCTTTGTTTACAATGTGTAAGTATATAAATTAAGTGTGATGTATCTATGGGCTGTAAGTTAGCCCACTCTTATCTATGTATAGTATGTTTTATATTTGACGCGGTTTTACCTACTGGAAATGAATATGGAATAAAAGAAAAAATTGAAGAACATTTTTACTTTATAACTGTCCTTTGTGACTAAGTTTTGTTGTGTGGTGCACCTGTGCTTTTGTTCTGATTTTTTTTTTTCAAAAGACCAGATTCCACATCTCTTTTTATTTATAACCCTAGTGAAGTTTTGTGTATATATGCCTAACTTTTCCATGTGCATGCCTTTGTAGCTATTTCATTGCAAATTCATAATATTTGATGCATTCAGGAACAGTGGCAGTTCTACTTGTGAGGGAGACCTTAAGTAAAATATTTTGGGTAGTTAATGTGAGTCTTTCCAACTGATGAGACCATTTTTATTATTACAGTGTATGTATGCTTCACAGATCAGTAGTTATACTTTCAATTTTTTCCCCACCTATTGTCTCATAGGATATTGAGCACAATATTATTTATCTAAGAATGTCTAAGCTGCAGCTGGACTCGTGATTCCAGTAGTGCAGCTCTGCAGTAAACGTGATTAAGACTGCAAAGAATAAACGATGGATGAAAGTTTGCAGTTTCAGATTACTGAGATGCCCCTACAGATGTTGCATCATAGAAGTTCAACCTAAGTGGTTCTGGGCTGGGTTGCAGGTTGATTGCATACGCACAAGCATGTTACTACAACTCCTAGACTGTCATTCCCTGTAGTGTTTTAGTCAGCTACATTTTCACTCCATCTTTTCTGTTGCTAAATGCAAATGTATTCCTCCCTTGTCCCCCTCCACCCCTCCAACCCCAACCATGTGAGCCCGGTTACCTGCCTGGCCACCCCCCTTTGAGATCTCGCAGCAGTCTTGCATTAGTAAATTTTGTATTAATTAAAGCTGCCAGTGAAACAGAGAATTATGCAAACTAGAAATGCAAGAAGGTTGCAAAGGAGAAAATGTATATCTGAAATAGTGGTCCAGCATCCTTTCTACTAACTGTTTTCTCTCTCAAGGAATAGGATGGCGAGCAGAGATCCATCCAAAAACCCATATGGTGTCAGAGTATGAGTTTGATGTTATCATTGGTGCTGATGGCAGACGGAATACGCTGGAAGGTAAATACACAAATCTTACTAAGGATTTGAGAAATGTTGTTCTGTTTCACTATGGAAAGGCTTATGCAATATTAATTTGTAGAAATATATGTTTGCATTACTGTATTACTCTCTGCAGTTGATGCGAGGCCATTGATTTAGAGTCTAAATACTTGGTGGCTTAGTTCTAAGTGCTCATATACAGGGCTGCCCTAAAATTGGCATACAAGAGTTTGACTGTTTGCCTACTACAGTGCTTTTTTGACTGACCGTGCTGTGTGATAGGACTTCACTCCCAAAAACGGAAAAATACCAAATTGTGCTTCCCAAGTGCGTTTTAGGACTGACCTAAAATGGGTTTAGGTTTTTCATCATAATCTGATATAATCATTGTGTTCATAAGTAAAATTACATTTACGTAAAGGTGTCCAGCTGCCATTCACATTTTGCATCCTCCCACCACAGCATACTGCATCAGGCAATACATTTGCCCACTTCAGCCATTGACTCTCTTGCACCATGTGCAACGTGAGGCCTTTTGCTTGTTAACATTTTCACATCCAACTAACAGAGGCTCACTTCGGTGCCAATGCTGGTGGGGCAAATTTTGCTTCCTATACTTGCTTCCATCATGTATCCCTTTGTTATTATTTAGTAATGGTTTTGGTTTTAAATTGTATTCTGAGGTTACAGTAATTCAAAGCCAATGGTACCTTTTGTTAGTGCCAATATGAGCCATGCTTTACTGTGATGAGCATTGAAACTAAGAAGGGGGTTCCATGCCTTTTCTATACTCTATAGATTAAAATTAGACTTGCACCTATCTAACCCCAATCAGAGTGAACCCAGTCTTGAGTTGCTTGTGGTCCAGTTTAGAAAGGAGCTGCCTTGCAATTCGGGCTGGACTGTTTTTAATGGATCAGGTCAAGACTGATTTGCATATGGCTAGGTCTAAACTGATGTGGCATGGTGGGTAAAAGAACAGTGGGTTGGAATGCTAGGCCGAGCGATTACCAGTGGTTAGACAAATTGCAAGCATTCCTCCCATCACCTTTTGTGTTTTTGATCTTTTTAAATACCCATGTCTAGAGAATCTGTGTATCAAAATCTACACTCAGTTCAGTTATTTATTTGAAGGATTTAATAATTGGTAGATCAGTGCATTATGTGCTTATTAAAATATGAGAGGATGATTTCTTCAAACCAATAATTGCTTACCCAAACTTATAATGTTTATTCTAAAACTTTTTGTCTAATCTTTCTGTCCATTCGGTAAATAGGTTTTCGTCGGAAAGAGTTCCGTGGCAAACTGGCGATTGCCATCACAGCAAATTTTATCAACCGGAACACAACAGCTGAGGCAAAAGTAGAAGAAATCAGTGGTGTGGCCTTCATCTTCAACCAAAAGTTCTTCCAAGACCTCCGAGAAGCCACAGGTCAGTCCTGTTGCTACAGAACTAGTAAACATGCAGACAAGCTGAAACACATAAGTTGAATAAAGTCTGTTATTGTGGCGTCTGACTTTGCAATATTTGTACTTCAGAATCCCCTATTGCTTTGCACTGAATTGCCTATTAATAAGATTTCGACAACACCTTGAGTAAGCATTAGTCAAAAGAAATGACGGAGACTTCCAGCCGCAGATTCCTTACCACAGAATTATCCCCAGGCTCCAGACTGGATCTGGAAATTTATCATGAGCAGTACCCATGCATGCCAGTAGATGGCGGCATTCAGCTTTGTGTGGCGTTGGCATAGTCGTCCGTGCCGTAAGTTACATTCGTGGTGCTTATATACGCGCCACCCCAATGGGCCAACCGCAATTCTTTTTTTCCTGCGCCAGTATGCATAGATCTGGAGAGCGCTAACCTAAGTTCTTTTTTTGACTGACTTTTTAAAAAACGTTTTGGTGATGTTTTGTTTTTAGATCTTTCTCCTGGTGTGGCAGGGATATCCACTAGGAAAGGTTGGTTTAAAGCCCTGCGACGCCTGTCACAGACTGATCTCTAGGATGGACCAGCACCTCGTCTGCCTCTGGTGCCTTGAGCGTGACCACATTGTGAAGTCCTTGTCAACTGCCTTGCTATGCACCCCAAGGCCCCGAGGGAGCGGTCCCTCAAATTCCTTGCCGCTCAACGTGCGACGCCGTGACTGTCTCTATCTGTCGAGAGGAAGGTCCCGGAATCCTTCGTATAGCCATCTATCTTCGTCACAGTCAAAGTTGTCGGAGCCGAGAGTAAGATATCGAAGAGGACTTCGGCTTCGCCCTGTCTGTTGAAGTCATCCGACGAGACTAGCGGATGTCGTCATTCGAGGCCGTATCAGTGTCCCTTATATTTGGGCAGCCTGTCCCCACTGGCGTGCCTTTGTGCCCAGTGGGTTTGGGAGGGGCCTCCGCTGGTTCCCCACCGATGGGTCCTCCCTCGGTGCCAGTCAGACCACTTGGATCCACTGATGGATTCAGACAGGCGCTGGTTGTACCATCTCAACCTTTCCTGATTCCGGTCCCAATTTCGATAATCCCGGCACCGTTCCCATTCTTTAAAAAAAAAACAAATATATATATATATATATATATATATATATATATATATATATATATATATATATATATATATATATATATATATATATATATATATATATATAATATTCACTGAAAAAACCATAGGTTTCACACATGTTATAGTTAGCTGGACATTTTACTGATAAAAAACCAATGAAATTCCCCCGTTATAGTTAGTGCAGGCAACTATAACTCACGCGACCGCAATCCTCTGCTGATGCTAATACTGTATTTAGACACTTATTTGCCCATGTCTTCTTCCATTAAATTTTAGCTATACATATATTACAAATATTTTTTTTTCATAAAGACACATATGTCATCAGCAGAGGATTGCGGTCGCGTGAGTTATAGTTGCCTGCACTAACTATAACGGGGGAATTTCATTGTTTTTTATCAGTAAAATGTCCAGCTAACTATAACGTGTGAAACCTATGGTTTTTTCAGTGAATTTGCCATGTTTTTCAAATGCTAATTCCTAACTATAACGTGTGTGGAACCTATGGTTTTTTCAGTGAATTTGTACGGGTTTTTAAATGCTAAGTTACTTTACGCCATTCGTGGCGTGCGCGCCCACTTAACGCAGTTCGTTCCGTGCGTGCACGGTGCGCTGCGCGCACAGTGAGGCACCGCGCGCCCACTTTACGCAGTTAGTGCCGTGCCCACGTTACGCTGGATGGGCCATGTGCGCACGGTGCGCGAACGTGCCCACGTTACGCTGGATGGGCCATGTACGCACGATGCGCTTCGCGCACCGTGCGCACATGGAGGACATATTATGCGCTTTGTTGTGAAAGGTAATCTTTTAAATTTTCAGTTATTTATATATGCCATGCACAAATGGTGCACTTCGGGCACCGTTTGCACACGGGTTGGGGAGAGTATGGATAATTTTTTTTTTTTATAATTATTACCGTACGCGTACGGTAAGCGTAATCGGCGATTTGTCCAAAAAAAAAAAAAATTGACTTTTTGGCCTTGGGGGTTCTTTGGGGACACCTTCATCAAGGCTAGGTGGTTAGGAGCTAAACAGCCCCTTTACATGTTTTTTGCCTTTGTTTTTCCTCCCCCCCCCCCCCCCCCCTCCCCCCCTCAGAGTGCGAGAGAGAAAATCGCGGCCGCCGCTTCCTGGTTTCGACCGATTCGAATGTTTACTAAGATCTAACAGCCAATCAGAATCGCGCTCGCGCACAGCACCGTACGCGTACGGTAAGCTTACCGTAAGCGCACGGTAAGCGCACCGTAAGCTGCCACAGATATATATATTGATTTAAATGCTATTTTCTCAGGAACTACTGAACAGATTTACACCAGACCTACAAAAGGCACTTCCTTGACCTGAGGACTACCTCTCTGCCAAATTTCAAGTAACTCTGTTCAGCCGTTCGGGCTGTAGCTGTGTCTAAAGGTCCTATGGAAAAATGCATGGGAAAAACGCGTTTTGGGACCCCCCTTTTTTCTCAGCCCCCGCTTGACGAATCCCCCCCGAGACTTTCAGGGTAGGAGCGGAGCGGAGCGTAGCGCCCCACCTATTTTGAAAATTTCGCGAGGATTCGTCGACCGGCGCCAAAGTTATTCCAAATAGAATGTTGCGGTTTTCCTATGGAAACAGAGTCCTAACTATAACTACCTACTGGCGACTGCCAGTATGTAATAAATATATATATATATATATATATATATATATATATATATATATATATATATATATATATATATATATATATATATTCAATTCTTTTTGCAGAGCAGCACGAGATAGAAACATACACGCAACAATCCCATTTGTGTGTTCAGCAAACCAGTCCCCACCTACCCAACAATTAATGTCTCAGCAAGTGTTCCAGACAGCATCTCTCTCTGGTGCTGACAACCCAGTCAGTCCCTTTTCTCTCAGTCAGGCGCCAGTACGGCAAGGGCCCATCGTCAAACCGTCTGTCAAGATGTGATATGTCCTCCAGTGCCCCCAGACTTTCTTGAATTTCTTAGGGCAACCCTGCTGTCATACACCACTCTCTGCCTCCATGCATTGATTTATCCCCTAACCACCCCTGATAATCAGTTACGGTGATCTAGGAATGGGATCCCCCAAGACTGATTCCAGCTTACCAACTATCTCTTCCCAGTAGTCTGACACCTTCCGGCAACCCCAGAGTGTGTTTAGGAATGTGCCCTCACTTGTATGGCAGCGGAGACACATCGGGGTGCTTGTCCTCCCCATTATGTAGGTTCTGGATCCATTGTAGTAAGCCCTGTGGTGAACTTTAAATTGTATTAAATGTAGCCTGGCTTTAATGGCCACTTCCCTGGAATGCATCAATGCTGCCTCCCAGTCTACTTCACCCAGGGCCCCAACTTCCCTTTCCCATTTCTCTGAGTCCCCTTAGATTGTCTGGCGCATTTGTCTGTATAGTGTGGTAAAGCCGGGAGACCGCTTTGTTATAAAGCTTCACTTTGTGGGCAGTTAACTTACTACTCGAGTAATTAAAGCTGTGCTGCCTTATGATAGGCCCTATTGTCCGGAAGTGCCAGTCCCCCATTAAACAGAGATCTGTATAGTGCACTCAGGGCTATTCTTGGGCGTTGCTGTTCCATAACACAAAGTGAATTATCAATGCTGTCAAAATAAGTGTCTGGCATTGAACACTGTGTGTTCTACATAATGCAAAACAGCATGGGGAGAATGATCATTTTGTACAGTACACTCCTGTTGGAGACTGGCTGAGTATATAGTGTCCTACCTATGGTGAGGCATTGTGCACCGAGTCCAGGCAACCCTTAGTGATATTGTTTAGGTCCTTGATAACCAAAGTTCTTAAGGAGTAGCCGTGGAGAGCAGCTAAGGCTTATTCAGGAGGGTGTAAAGCAAGTACATTTACAACTGAGTCAGTAAGCTTTCACACAAGAAAGAACCACACAAGTGTTAACAAAAATACAGTAGTATTTATTATCACAACTTGGTATAGCTCCTACCCAGAGATATCAAATACAAAGAAGAAATACTTTAGAAACAATGAAGTAGCATTGAAAAACAGAGGGGCCCCTATAGGGGGCCAAACCATATATAAAGAAAGTGGTATAAGAGGTAAGTACCAAAATGAGACTGTTATCCAAATATGGAGAAGCCCAGGGGAAGCAAGAAGCCCACAGAGGTGAGTAGCTAGGGACCCCAAGGAGCCTGGTTGCAGAGTGGTTACACCGGGTCAAACATCCATAGGATAACACAGGGTAAGTCGCGGTTGGTATTTTCTTGTTTCAGGACTCTTCCCAAAGGACCCTGAATACACCAATTGGATCAAAGGAGGTTAGAGAGCAATCCCATCCGTGGATACCCAGGGAACCAGGATACCTACACCAGGGAGCCCGGGTGCATAGGAATGAAGTGGTGTCGGAACCGCCCAAAGGAACCAGTTAAGGATCTTGGAAGTCCGGTGGCAGCAGTGACTTGTGGACCAGGACCGTGGTACCCAAACTTGGATTTTGGACGAGAAGTACCTGAAAGCAGAGGGAACAGAGTCCAAAGCCCCCGGAGGTGTCCAGGAGGAGCAGGAGCACAATGCCAATCCTTGTTAGAGGTACCTGCTTCCGCACAACGGTCGAGGAAGCAGCTGTGGAGCCCAGGTAACGATGCAGGAGCACAGAAGCCGTCCACGAGCTGTCCCCCAATGGATGAGGAATGCTGGAAGGTCAGTGGCTGCCAGGACCACCAAAAAGCCTTGCCTCCCGCAGCAGTCAGATTGCAAAAAAAGATGCTTCGATGCATACCAGCAAGGTCTGTGGCACTAACCCAGCAAGGGTAAGTCGGGCCTGCCCCCAGAACGCGGGAAAGGCAGCTAGAATCGTTGGAGACCCTCGAGGACCCTCTGGTAACAGGCATAGGGAGTCGCGGGGAAATTTCAGCAGCACACAGAAGATGGATGCCCATGGTGCAGAGAATGCAGGCAGGACGGTGTTCTTGGTGCTGTGCAATGCCTGAGACTGGGGCTTCTTGAAGATCTTCCGTAGAGAGAGCCAACAAGGGAAACAGCAAATTGGTCATCTACATAGAGGTGCCCGTCGATGCAGGGAAGTAACTCCTTCACTCCAAGGGAGATTTCTTCTTGCTTGGATGCAGACTGTCCTTGCTGATTCGGAGGATGCACGACCAAAGAGTTGCAGAAAGTTGAAGGGCATTGCAGACAGTGTTGCAGCAGGAGTCTTCCCGCCGAGAGTAGTCTCATCTCTGGTCCTGTCTCGAAGAAGAAGCAAAGTTCCAGTGTCCACAAGCAGAAGAGTCTTTGTACGATCTTGGGAAGACAGGCAGTCTATCCTTGAAGATGTTGTCCAGATGAATCCAAGGACCCACCCTCAGGGAGACCTTAAGTAACCATAAAAGTGGGAAGGACCTGTTCTGTGGTGACCCACCTATCGGGGGAGGGGGAAGGTAGGGGGGACACTACTCAGCTGGCCTAGCCAGTAAGATGCTCCCAGAGGCCAAGATTCAACATGGCAGAATCTAGTGAGCTGGACAGGGGATAGACACTCCCCTGTCCTTTCTGTAGCTTTGCGCCAGAGCGGGAGCCAAGGGCTTCTAAACTGGGCAAAACTGGTTTATGCCCTTCAATGTAGTCTGTTGGTTAGAAGCGCGCCCACCCTACCTAATTCTAAAGGAGCAGTGGTCACACCTCTCCTTTCCGGGAAATCCTTTGTTCAGCTTCCCCTGCCAGAGTTGAGCTCATCAGCAAGGGTGCAGAACACTGTCTAGGGTCGGCAGCAGCCTGGGCTGGCTGGCAGACCCTGTGAAAGCTACACCGGTATTGAGGGGGTCCCCTAAGGATCCCCCCCAGTACATGGTATCATACAACTAAACACTGGAACTGGTGTAGTTACCCCATCACATGGAAAAACTCCATTATCAAGCCACTACTAAAAAAGCAGCATCTCGACCCATTGGAATCAAAAAATTACAGGCCCATCACAAGTCTGCCTTTCCCTGCCAAAATATTTGAGAAACTAATGAACACACAACTGGCCCAATACATCAAAGATAACAACCTCCTGGACGAAACTCAATTTGGTTTCAGGAAAGGCCATGGCACGGAAACAGCCCTCATTAAAGCAGCAGATGAAATTAGATCCATCCTAGATCAAGGTGGCACAGCAGTGCTTGTATTGCTGGATTTGTCTGCAGCCTTTGACACGGTCGATCATTCCACTCTGATCGACCGTGTCTCGAATATTGGCATCAAACAGAAGGCCAAAAAACTACGGCCTTCATTCTTCTCGAATCGTACACAACTAGTCAAATTTGGCAACTACAAATCCGACACTCTTCAATATCCATGTGTCGGACCTGGTCAAGGTCATCAAAGCCCACGGGATGGGTATTACCTCCTACACCGATGACACACAATTGGTGCTAGCAATTCATAATGATGGAGAAACAATTGCCGCAAAATTCCAATCTGGCATCATTGCAATCAGCAACTGGGTGGCTACAAACTGCCTAAAACTAAATTTACCCCTGCCCCCTCCCAGTAGGACAAACATTAAAGGTATTGCTTGAACAGCCATTTTTTTTTTTTTAACCATGTTTATTGGTTTTATTGACAGCCATACAAAAATAGGTAAGCAACATTTATCAAGTTAATCAGTACATTACATGTGCATACAGTGAGTTAGGTGGATATCAAAGATTCCCAACCCTCTCCGCCTTCCTGCTCATCTCCAATTCGTTCATAGGGGACACACATATATCTCCACGATACTTATTCCACTTGGACCATTTCCGATTCCTTTTTTGGGGGCCATCCCTAGCCACAAAGACTTCCGACTCTGCCAACATGCACCTATCTAGCTCTTTAGCCCACACAATAGTGGATGGTGGGTTCGCTCCCCCCCCCCCCCCATCCTCATGCCAGTTCACGTTTGACTAACGTGTACCCTAGTGTTGTGAATTGCTATTCTACTTCAGCGAGATCAGTTGCATCCCATATGTTCAGCAGTCCCAGTTGTGGCGTCAACACTATCTCCTTTCCCAAGGCCGTCTGCATGTGATCCGAGGCTCCCACCCAAAGAATACATAAGGCTGGGCAGCTCCACAGGATATGGTAGAAGGTGGCTTGTTGTCCACATATTCTCAAACAAAGGTCATCAGGTTTAGACCCTATTTTCGCCAAGGTTTTCCTGGTCATGTATGATCGGTGAAGTATCCTCAGCTGAATAAGCCTAAATTTAAGTGTAATAGCCACCTCCCTGGGGGACTTAAGAGCCAATTGCCATTCCTCATCACTTATCGGGCCTAGGTCATCCTGCCATCGCTCTCTAAGCTTTGGAAAGGCGTCTGGCAAATCAATAATCAACTTTTTATATGTGATAGATATCGCTTTAGAGAGTAGAGGCCCATCCAGCAAACGGTTCTCCAGTGGGGACGATTCCGGTATGTCTTTAACCCCTTGAGTGCCCGCCCCTTTCCCCGCCCTGTGCCGGCCGTTGCATTAGCGGGCGGGGTTTATGACGAGCTGGTCTCGTCATGGGCACAGCGCAACCGCGGCCCATGACGAGACCAGCTCGTCATGGGCACTCAAGTGGTTAAGGGTCGGGAACGCAGACTGAATTGCGTGTCTTATTTGCAAATATCTGTATATTTCTCCCTGGGCCAGGTGATATTGGCTCTGAAGGTCTCCAAATGTAAGTATCGAACCCTTTTTAACCAGGTCCTTTACTGCTGAGATACATATCAGGTCCCATTTATCAAACCCAGGCTGATAGCGCAGCATGCCCAACTTCTGCGTATACCATAGTGGCATTGCTTTAGAGAGCTTGGGGGTATTTAGCTGGACGTACTGCTATTTGAAGGTTCAAATGTTTGTATAGTTGTCGGGTCCTTGGGGAATCGCTCTCTGACCAAAGAGCGTAATGTGATACAATCAGTCGGTTGCGCCACTCAACTGAGTGGAGTCCCCCGGGCTCCAATGCCCCTCAATTGGGTTTCAATAAAGTAATCAAAAGTTCTACATAGGTTGATGTTTCATGGTGTTTTATTCACACACAAGTTTCTTTAAAGTTTTCTTTTAGCATTATTCCAATGCGGAATCCCAATGCATTTCGGCATTAACATAACATGCCTTCATCAGGGGAACTCCATCTTCATTGCGGCTCGCATTTTGACCCAAGTTTTTAACAAACCCTATAAAACCTTTAATCTAACTTTTTTTAAAAACTTGGGATCTCCATATTTAAATAGAAAGCCATCTTCGGAAAAGCAACTCACTCTTAGCATGGACAGGAACATCAAACCCATACCGCTACTTATTGGGTCAAAATGCGAGCCGCAATCAAGATGGGGTATTTTTCTAACCTAGCCCCAATCTGGGACTCGCCTGGGACACCTGAGTTCCTAAAGGATAGTTTGTCCTTACCACTGAGGATGGCCGGTATAGCGAGGTGGGGTTAACTTTTCATGGAGGGCTCACTGATCCCTTGGGAGGCCCTCCGGGAAAAAACTGGTTTCTCTATCTCTAGGTTTAAATTTCTCCAGCTCTCTAGCTGGGCCACCACAAATCATGCTATTAGAAGCAACTACATTTTAGGTAGGGACATACAGTTGGAGACACAGGCTGCGCAGAAACCTCCATTTAGAAAAGAGATTGGTTTTTGGTATCGCACTATTCTTGAAGAGATCGATGGTGACTTTAAACTCCCAACTTCACTGTGGAATAGCTACATTCCACAGGTTGATCTTGAACTGTTGTGGCTTAACTCGTGTAAGACACTATGGGATATTGTAAAGCCTGCTTGGTTAAGAAGGAATCACATCTTCACGATCCATAGAGCCTATTTTTCACCACAGAGGCTAACTAAATTTGCAAAAGATCTTCCTGTGTGCTGTGCTAGATGCGGTGAAGAAGCAGCGTCAGATGTCCATATGTTTTTGACTTGCCCTCTCCTATCGAGCTTTTGGTACCAAGTGGGGAAAGTTCTGTCTAGCTCTTTAGAGATCTATTACCCTTGACTTTCCTCTGATTTTCTTTGGATTAACACCCAATCTGACTGGTCCACCCAAGCATCTGCTATTTTATGCCATCTTAATAGCAAGAAGAGAGATTTGTTGTAAATGGAAAGATCCCAAGCCTCCGGAATTTTCAGACTGGCAGGCTTCTCTCTTAAGGATATCCAGGATGGACCTTATAAGACCAGGAAGTAAGAAGAAGCAGGAATTCTGGAAACTTATGAAGTGGTGATGGGGGTTTTTTTTTGTTGTTTTTTTTTTTCCCCTGTCCAATGATTTTATTGCCCTTCCTGCCTAGACAGATCTCCTCCTTCCCAAATATAGGGGATGGATGAGTTGCTATTGCCTCTGGCCTAGCAATTGGGTCCCTAGTGTATATCGCCGTCGGCTAGTGTTTGAGAAGGAGATAAACCGGTAAGCTTGTCTGTCGATAAAGCTTACAAATCCAGTGTACTGAGGCGGTGTCACTCTTTTCTTCTCGCTCCAATGCCTGGGAGGCTTTAAATGGGCTGAATATGAGGACAAAAAAAAAGCGTAGCACTCAATAAATGATTCTGGACAGGTACGTGGTTATATGCAATAACTGTGATGTTACGGAATACAAAATGTTTAAAAACGATCGGTATTTGTGAGCATTATCATAAAGTACTTTGCGTGGTGACAGCATTAATCCGACGTGTTTCGCAGTGAGCCGACTTTCTATTATGCAGTTGTCCGTAATATCAGGAAGGTCCGTGAAGGTTAGCTAAGTGCACTGTTGAGTGAATACAGAACGGGAATCAATGAAGCTGGCTCGAGGTGTATTATAATAAAACGTGCTAGTAAACGCGCGTGTTTTCGATATTAGTTAGAATAAGACAAATGAATTTTAAATGTGTGCTATAGTGCTCCATGCAATCCAATATGCGTCGCGGCTAAAAAACATGCTTTTAGAATCGAACAGTGATGTTCTTACCGAGTTAAGCGTGATGATTCTCGCGTAGTGTGCTCCGGAAGTAAAACCCGACCACATCATCTGCCCATCGCAATCCCCGCACCATACCATCTCGGTGCACCCATGCTGCCAGGGGTTCCAACAGGAGAGAGATTATCAGTGGGGATAGTGGACACCCCTGTCTGGTATCTCTTTGTAGTATAAATGTCTGGCAAGTATAGCTGTTGACCCTTACTTGTCCCAACAAATCAGTGTAGAGTAGCTTCACCCAGGCTATACATTTAGGGCCTAGTCCCACCTTTTCTAGGACTGAAAACCGATACGGCCATTCTATTGAGTTGAATGCCATTGAGGCATCGAGAGACACCACCGCCGCATCCTCTTCAATATATTCCCTACGGGCCATCACATTATGTAGTCGTATATTAAGGGCTGTATTCCTCCCTGGCATAAATCTGGATGGATCAGGGAAGCGATGCCCGTCACGAGCCTATTGGCCAGAACTTTTGCCAAGATCTTTGCTTCCGCGTTAATCAGCGAGATTGGCCTATAGGAGCTACAACTATCCGCTGGTTTTCCCGGCTCATGGATAACTACGATGGTAGCTTGCCGTTGGTCCACTGGTAACCTGCCCGCCTCTAGGCTTTCCTCGTACATGGCCCGTAAGTGCGGCACAGTTTGAGAGGCAGTGGCTTTTAGAAACTCCACCAGTATACCGTTTGGCCCCATCGCTTTCCCGGATTTAATCTGTCCTATGGCCTTACTAATCTCCTCATCCGACAGATCCCCGTCTAGGGTTTCTCTCTCAACGTCTGAGAGGAGCTGCACATTGCTGTCCCGGAGGAGCTGATGTGATTCGTCAGCCATGTATCGGGTAGAGGGAGAACAAACCTGTTCCAAGTGGACTGCAAATTCCTCTACTATCTCCCGAGAATATGTCACAATTTCACCCCCCGACTTTGTCAGTCTGTGTACCCACCTCGTACCTTGCTCCCGCCTTTCCAGCCACGCTAGTCCTGCCTGTCCTATCTCCCATTTCATATATTCTGTGTTGGGTGCTGCGATACCTAGCCATCATGTGTTCCCTGTTTTTTATCCGGTATTCATCTTGCTTCATTAAAAGTCTGACTCGTGTCAGCCGAGGGATCGTGTGCATGTTCCCGTTCCAGTTCAAGGAGGTCCGTCTCTACCTGAGCCAGAAGCTCGCGTTTCTTGGTGACGTATCCTGTCTTTGAAGATGGAGGTTGTTCTTTCAAAACTACCTTGTAGGCTTCCCAAATTGTTTGTGCGGATTCGACAGAGCCCACATATTCTGTAAAATAGTCCTCTGTTTGTGTACGGAGTTCCTCCCTTATGTCAGGTATGTGTAAAAGCCATGGGTGTAGGACGATGGTGGTGCGTGCCTGCCTCTCCCAGTGTGTGTAGTCTACCCAAACTGGGGAGTGATCCGATATACCTCTAGGAAGAACTCAGAACTGGGCAAAATTCCCTATCGAGGTAGAGTGTGTAAGGAAATAATCAATACGAGAAACTTTGGTGCACATTGGAAAAGTATGTGAATTAATTATTAGTGGGATGGAGGGCTCGGCTCACATCAGTGAGGTCTAGTGCCTTCGTAAATTCAGCCATCAGCCCGCTAGATTTTGCTCTTGATCTCTGTTGGTGTTGATCAGTCGTGTCATCTAATGTCATAATATAGTCTCCCCCCATGATTAATGGACCCGCTTGAAGTCCTGTCAGCTTAAGTCCAAGGTCCGCCAGTGCTGCCTTACCCAGAGCGGGCGGGAAATAAACTGAGATTATGTTAATGTACCTTCCCTCCCACTGAGCCTCCGCCCCTGCGAACCAGTCCAAGTCTTGTGGACAATGAGGGGCGTACTTTTCTTTACCAGGATTGCCGTCCCCGCGAACCTGTGGTATAATCTGCGTGAACCAGGAGTTTGTACTCCCATCTGGTAAGGGCCTTAGTCTTCTGTCCCACAAGGTGCGTTTCTTGTAACAGAAACACATCAGGGGAATGCCGCTTTAGATATTGTTGCACTATACCCATTTTAACCTTGTCACCCATACCATTGACGTTCCAGGTCAGAACAGAGAGTACTCGATCTCTAACCCCCAACCCCCCACACCGCCCCCCCCCCCCCCGGATTTCTTTTCTCAAACCATCTCCCAAGTCTACGGATTAATTCAAACGGAGAAGAAGCTTGTAATAGCCACCTTATCTGTGTGTGTCTACTCTTCAGCACAGCCACTGTGTGTATCAGGATCACATAGCTACATCGCATACCAATAAAACAACGAACAATTAAACACCTGTTTCTTCCCATTCCCCCAGAGCCTCCCCCCCTCCCTGCCCGTGGATTTAGAACTACCCACTCCCAAACATGGCAGAGTGCCTCTCTCCCTTCCTGAAATGCTGAAAAAGCACGGGGGTAGTCCACTCCCATCCCCACATTTACATATCACAATTGTTTAAGTTTAGCCATCCACTTTTACGTTTGTTTTAGTCCCGGCTGAAGTCTCGTCCATTAGTCCCACATGTCACAACCCAATCAGCAAGTCCCAACTGCAATGTTTTGTACAATTGATACCCGTAACATAACTCTTCTTCCCCCCTCCCCCCCCCCCCCCCCCCCTCAATACTTGCTCACTCACTCAGCTGGGCACCAGCCCTCCGTGGTGTCCTCAGGGTGTCGTTACTCCGACTCCCGTGTCTGACCGTCTACCTCAGCTGCGTCATCACCTGGAGCTTCCGTACGGCCACCTCTTTGCTGGCCCGACCTGCCAGTGCGATCTCTTCTTTGGCATCCCGCTCGGCTCCACCCCTCCATCCACTCCCACACTTCCTCGGGTGACTCAAAAAAACACGTTTTACCGTCCGATTCCACTTTCAGCTTTGCTGGAAACCGCATCGCATATTTTAGCTTGCGGTCCCATAGTTCCCTCTTCACTGCCTGGAAGCTACGACGTTGGGCTTGGACCTTGGCCGTAAATTCTGGAAAGAAGGCCACCTCATTATTCTCTATTGTCAGTGGGGGATTGGATCTCGCAGTCTGCAGGATAATGTCTCTATCCCGATAGTTGAATACTCGGGCGATGAGGGGCCTCGGGGTGCCCCAGGTTTAGGCCTGCCCCCGGGCACTCTGTGGGCCCTTTCAGTCGAAGTAGCTGGACAAAGTCTTGGGCCTGAGGTGCTTGGTGATGAGTTCCTCCACATACAGATCCGCTGCCGGCCCCTCGGCCCTTTCCGGAACCCCTAAGATGTCGATCTTGTTACGACGTGCGCGGCCTTCGTAGTCATCAAGCTGTTGGGCCATCCGCTCCTGTTTCTTTTTCAAGTCCACCATCTGTATTTGTAGCTCTGACGTATCTGTTAGCAAAGCGCTGGTGACTATCTTGAGCTCCTTGACTTTCTCATCCATCTTCCGAAAGTCTGCCCTGATGAGGGAACCCTCCACTGTAACGGAGTCCAGCGAGGTGCACACACCCTTAATCGCCACCATAACATCCTGTAGGGTGGGCTCTGTTCCCTGTGTAGGGGCCGTAGTTACCTCGTCTTTCTCAATCTGTGGCGATCCACTTTTGTCTCCCGTCTTGGACCAGGTGAATTTGGCTAATTGCTTCTAAGCGTTAGCCTTAACACCTCTTCCTCCAGTCGCCATGTATGGAGGCCGACGGCACACATATCAGGTGAAAATCCGGGACAACACTGGGGGTTTCCGGCCACCTAGCAGCGAGTATAACGATACCCTGAGTCCCTCCCAGGGTTGTCTACACTCCGTTGCGTATGTGAGTTCAAGTACTTTAGGGTAGAACACTCCTACAATCGCGTCCCCCCGGACCTCCAGGTTCCCTACCCATTGCCAAGTGTGCACTGTAGCGTCTCGCGGGTCAAAGAACAGGTTTGGGACGGTCCCGGGTATTTTTCGCCGCCTACCCAGCGAGTAGAACACTCTCGCTGTCGGCCTGTCGGGTTTCCCTCGTGACTGCCTCTCTGATCCTCCCTAGATAGATCTGCGTTTTTCCTGAGGGCTATCGTTGTGCGCACCCTCTCTGCTTCAGCCAAAGGCCCGAGGGCTGCTCTGTGCTCGCCAGTATTTCTCGCTTCTTTGGTGGGCCAGGCAGCGTGCCTCAGTCACTGCCTCCAGTGCTTCAGCTTTGTTTCCCACCCAGGAGTGTACGGGTGAAGGTCGCTTTCCTTTGGAGATTGTGAGCGCCTCAGATGGAAGCAGGGGGCAAAGCGAATCACCCCTGTTCGTGAATACCGGCGAAGGGCTCAGTACTTTCACACCTGTGCCCCTCAGCCTCGCAGCGACCCCGACCGCACTCAAGAGTCTTCACAGCCTCTATTAGCTATTCATTTGCCAATGTATCTGCTTCTGCCCAGTCATGGGTACTTGCGCGCCGGTTTAGGCCCATCCTCCTGGCCGTGTCAAGCTCCTCCTCTGTCTTCTATCGCCTGTACTTTCGCCTGCGTGCAATTAGTTCTGCTTTGGGCCTAGCTAATCCACTAGGCCGGGGACTCGCGTAATGAACTCCGCCGCTATACACTCGCCGCCTCACCTCCAGGCAACATCAGCTGAACACTGGGCCTCACGGCACGCGTGGGCCAACCACCGCTCCTATTGTCGGTCCTCCGTTGCTTCGGGCCGGCCCTTATGCCTCCGAGACAGCCTATTCTCCTCCTCCGCAGCCCTCATTCAGCGCCAGGTCTCGAGTGCAGCCGGGTCTCAAGTCCGGCACTCAGCTTGGGCCGCAACCCCGGGGCGCTCACCTCGCCGGCTCTGGACCACTGCTTGCTCGCATCCGAGCTTCCCCACAGTGGCGGGTCAGCCCCTCGTTCCCCGGGGCTGGCACGCTGCAAACCGCTGGTCACTGCGGGATCTCGGCTCCTCCGCTTTCACTGAGCTCCGATCGGCAGCACCAGACCCTGGGAAGCTGCCATTGCAGAGCCGCCGACTTAGTCTCCGGGCTCGAGGACCAACTCCCAAGGCTTTGTTTTCCTTCAAAAGTTCACCACAGCTTGGGTACGTCTTCCGGCGCGTTTGTAGCCGTTTTTTTTGGTGGGATGGCTCAGGATACCACAGGATACTTTACGGGGATACAGGAGCACACTCAAGCAGCGGCCGTACTCTTCGGCTGCTTGCCTGCCCCCCCCCCCCCGAATAGCCATTTTTTAATTGCTTTACGAAATTGCAAATCTTTGGCCAGCATCTGATATTACTGTGGTAGAGAATTCCAGAGTTTGGGAGCAAGGTGGGAGAAGGATCTTCCTCCCCACCTCTCCCTCCTGGCCTTTGTTGGTTTTAGAAGTTCCTCCGAGCTTGAACACAATTGCCTGTTTGGGATGTAAGGGGATATTAGACTTTATTTTCCTGGGCCCCTGTTTTGTAGAGCTCTGTGCGTCATGCTCAGTCCTAAATTTGATTCTGGCCTCTACTGGTAGCCAAGGTAGCCCCTTTAGGTACTTTTTTACCAACTCCCGAGCCGGGACATTGCACAGCAGCTTTGCTGCTGCGTTCTGGACCACCTGCAGTCTGCAGGTCACATATTTGGGTGCACCTAGGAATAACTAATTTCCATATTCCAGCTGGGAGGTGACCAGGGAAAGGACTACTTCCTTCCTAAGCTGAGTAGAGATCCTATCTAGGATTTTTCAGAGACTTCTAAGTAGTCAAAAACAGGTAGATGCCACTTCCTTAGCCTGTGTCGCCATGAAAAGATACTTTTCTAGCCATAAAACCAGATGCTTAATTATTTCTTGAGGTATGGGTGGGCTGCCCAGACATGCAGGCCAGCTTATGGAGGGCCTGGGAATTTCCTTGTTCCAGAGGATTGTTAACTCTGTTTTTTCCCCCGTTTGATTTTAAGCCGCTTTTTGTCACCCACTCCTTGACTTATTCATACAAGATTATAATCTCTCAGCGTCCTTGCTGTTTTTTGTGTCCAAGGAAATCACCAGCTGAGTGTTGTCGGCATAGGACGTCATGGAGATGTCAAACTCTTGGACAATCTTAGCAAGTGGTTCCATATATACATTGAATAGTGTGGGGCTTAATGAGGAAGCCTTTGGTACCCCACCTTAATGACATAGTTTTGGAGAGGGAGAAATGTTCTTCCCTCCAGAAACGATGTTAGCCATCGGGGTGCAAGGTACCCTACTCAAGTGGCTGAGGGTCTCCTACCTAATATATGATGGTCTATAGTGTCGAAGGCGGCACTCTGGTCCAAGAGGACCAAGGTGGCTGATTTTCCTTGGTCTAACGATATTAGAGTTCCTCCACCACCACCACCACCAGAGCAGACTCTGTGCTGTGTTGTGCCCTGAAACCCATCTGGGTGGGAGGGAGGCATTGGTTATCTTCCAGGAATTCCAACAATGATCTTTTGACGTGCTTTTGCAGTAGCTTGCCCACAAACGGCAGCAAGGAGATGGGGCGGTAATTACATAGTTGCAGTGGATCTGCGTTAGATTTTTTTAAGTGGGGTTTAATAATAGCGTGTCTTTATGAAGCTAGGACAATGCCCATCTCCTGAGACTGGTTCATGACCTTTGTCAAGGTAGAAAGGATGACCGGTGTAACTGTTTTGAGGATATGCTGTGGGGCTTGATCTAGAGGCGAACCAGGCCATCAATGCTTCTACACCTTTTTCTTCCATAGGCGGGAGATTGGCGATGGTTTTTTGTGGGGGAACGTTTTCCTGGTCCTTTTCCCACCCTGAGGTTAGTTCCCCATTTGCTTTGAAGGAGCTATAAATGTCTATTACTTTCGAGTGGAAATGGGTGTCTAAGTCATTGCACCTCTCCTCTGATGTCTCTGAGGGGTGGGGGTCATGGGCTGGATTAGTCTAAGCCTTGGGTACAGCAAACAGTTCCCTTGAGGAGTTCTGATTCATATTGATTTTTTCCTCAAAGAACTTTGCATGAGTTGTTTTGATACTATTATGGTAGTTTCTAATGGCTGATTTATACTCCGTTTTAAGTTGTGGATCATAGTTTTTTCTCTAATCCCTTTCGATTTTTTTTTTTTTTTGTGTGCCATTTTTCTTAGGTGCTAACAGTTGGGGGTTAAACCGTACATCCATCCACCCTGGGTCTGGGTTTTTGTTTTGGAGGTACCCTTAGGGGCTACTTCATCCTATGATTGAATAATCTAGGATTCCCACCTGGAGTATGCTTCCTCTACCGGTTTCTCAGTGTTGGATATAGTTGTGTCTGTTAAGATGTTCCCTCATGCCTCTGAGTTGAACTTGGCCCAGCGTCTTTTCATTGTCTCGAAATTGGGGGGGTCCTCCCTGTACTCTCTTCCTATCTTTCCTAAATTATAGGGAATGATATGATGATCTGACCAGGGTACTGGTATTGGAGGTGCAACCTTAATGTTGGGGTCATAGGAAATTACTATTTCCAAAATGTGGCCCTTAACTTGTGTGGCAGTCGTTACCAAGTGGGCAAGTTGCTGGCTTTCTAAATCTAATAGCAATCTTTTGACGCTGGGGAGGTTCTTGTCCTCCATATGCAGATTTAGGTCTCCAAATACTGTGATGTTAGATTTTTTTAATAGTAGGCCGGCTAGTGCTCCGGCCAAATTTTCTAGAAATTCTCCATAACGGCCTATGGGTCTATAGGTTAGGAGCCCTGATAAAGTGTACGTGGGTGTTAACAGGATTGAAAAGAGACATTCTGATGGATACTTCTGCCTGTGGATTCCTCACCTTTTGAATACCCCCTGCGCCAGCATTCCATGGAGATTCTTTCCTAGCTCTCCCACGTCGACAAGGACGTCATAATAGCACGGCTCCGCTCGCGACACCGTATGACGTCTTTGGAGCCATAAGAGGATCTCGTCGGCGTGCTGACGTCAGTTCCCTTTTTTCGGCGCAGTCGACGCGCGACGGTTTTTCTAGGCACTCTCCATTTTCTAAAGTGTTAACTTTGTTTCCTTGAGGATTTATAATGGCTACTTCTAGGAAGTCTGAATTGAAGCCCTGCAGGGAGTGTAGCGGTCACATGTCGATCACTGACCCCCATGATGATTGCCTTTGGTGCTTGTCTTTGGATCACGACGTCGATGAGTGCCGAAGCTGCAGGAAGATGAATCCGAAGGCCATTAAGGAACGTGAGGCTAAACTATTTATAGCCAGAGCCAAATAGGAGAAAAGGGGTAAAAACATGTGAAGTCGTCGTCTTCTCACACTTCGAAGTCAAGAAGACACAAGAAGTCGAAGAAGAGACATGGCTCTCGACGCCGTTCGTCGAAGGTCAGGGCTTCGAGGCCACCTTCTCCAGCTAAGCGGTTTCGAAGGAAGGACTTTGTTTGTCCTTCTCCAGCTCCATCTCCACGGGCGACGCCGGTTCAGTCTCCTTGAGGAGGAGGAATATGATCAGGGGCAGGAGGAAGGAGAGATTGTGGAGTCTGTGGACGAGTTTGAAGGCTTACTGGAAGCCAGTGGATTGGATACTTCTCCTGAGTATGATCTCTAATCTCCAAAGGCTGGAGTATTGCAGGACATTGCTCCTTATGTTGTGATAAGGAAGGCAGCAGAGTTGGAGACTGAGGTTCTTAATACATCTTCTGCAGCTTCTGAACCTCTTCTACCCTTTAATGAGGCTTTAACAGGGCCTAATTTTGAAGTCTGGCAGAAGCCCTTGTCTGCTCCTGCAGTTTCCTGGTCCATTTCAAGAAGGTACAGGCCTGCTCATGGGGATCCGGCTTTTCTGTCTTCACATCCGTCACCGGAAAGCTTGGTGGTCCAGGCTTCTTGTTCGAAGCAATCTTCTGGTTCATTCCCTACCATACCCGGTGATAGGGATTCTAAAAAAATGGAGCAAGCGTCAAATAAGGTATTTTCTTCTGTGAGTATGGCTTAAAGTCCACTAATGCTACCTGTCTCCTTGGGAGGTATATCCATGCTCTGATGGATTCAGTCACGCAGCTAGCTCCAAAGTTGTCTGAAGAGGATCGGAATAATTTCTTGGAGGCCCTTTCTGATTCTCAAGCTGAGGCCCGTCGTGATACAATCGGGTCTGGACACTGCTGACTCTGTGGCTCGTGTGATGGGGTCTTCTGTAGCAACAAGAAGACAAGCTTTGCTCAGGTCGTCTGGATTTTCTCCTGATGTTCAAGCGACTCTGCTGGATTTGCCCTTTGATGGGTCGAGACTGTTTGGTACTAAAGCTGACTCTGCTTTGCAACGCTTTAAGGATAGCAGAGCGACTGCGAGATCTCTGGGTCTTCAGACGCAGTCTAGGGATTACGGCTACAAGCGGTATTGTGGTTTTGGAAGAACTGCTTCCTTTCATGGCCGCCAACCGATTCAACAGAGCCAGCAGTATCCTTTGTACAAATCCTACAGAGGGAAAAATAAAGGACGTCTTAGGGGAGCCGCTCGGCAGCAATCCTCCTCCTCCGCCACTTCTCCTCCCGCCACCGTTGGTGCCTCAGGATAGCAGTTCTAGATCCCCCATCTTAGAACATGTTGGTCCGGTAGGGGTCGGGTGTCCCACTTTCTACAAAATTGGAAACCGATTACTTCAGACCGTTGAGTTTTAAATCTTGTAGAGAATGGGGTTTTAAATCTTGTAGAGAATGGGTACACCCTCCCTTTTTTACTCGAGTTTCCTCATCCTTACCCTCTTCGCCAAGGTTGGTGTTCAGAGGACCACTTACTGCTTTTGCAGCAGGAGGTTCTTGTCTTGTTACAAAAAGGTGCGATAGAGGTGGTTCCGGAGCAGGAAAGGGGTCAGGGGTGCTACTCACAGTATTTCCTGATCCCCAAAAAGGACGGTCGATTGAAGCCGATCTTGGACCTCAGGATTTTGATTCTTTACCTCAGGCAGGAAAGGTTAAAAATGTTGACCCTGGCTCAGGTTCTTTTTGTGCTGCAACAGGAAGACTGGATGTTGTACATCGATCTGCAGGATGCGTATTTTCATCTTCCCATCCTGAAGTCGCATGGGAAGTGTCTCCGATTCACGGTGGGATCACAACACTACCAGTTTGCGGTCCTCCCGTTTGGTCCGACTTCCGCGCCTCGAGTCTTTACAAAGGTGATGGCGGTGGTTGCGGCTCATCTCAGAATATCAGTGGTACCTGTTTTCCCCTACCTGGACGACTGGCTGTTGAAAGCAGAGTCTCCGGAGTTAGTTTCGCGCCACTTGCAGGTGACAACGCAACTGTTGTTCAAATTGGGTTTCTCCATAAATGTACCCAAATCTCACCTTGTGCCTTCTCAGCGCAGCCTGTTCATAGCGCAATTCTGGACACTTCTGTGTGTCGAGCATACCCGCCTCCGCAGAGGATTCTCGACATACAGGAAATTATTATTTTATTTCAGGATGGAGCGGTTGTTCCAGTCCTGAAGGTTCTAAATCTGCTCGGTCTTCTTCGCTTCCTGCATACTGTTGGTCAGTCATGCGCGCTGGCACATGAGGGCACTCCAATGGTGCCTCTGCAGGCAGTGGTATCAGCACAACGGAGATCTGTGGGAGAAAGTCAGAATCTCCAGACACGCTGCCGCAGAGATGACTTGGTGGAGTGTGCAGGGCAGCATGTCTCGAGGAAAGTCCATTCAACGTCCTCTGCTGGTGGCCGCAATGATCACGGATGCCTCCTCTCTAGGGTGGGGTGCTCATCTGGGGGATCTGGAGGTCAAAGGTCTTTGGTCTCCAGAGGAAAGGTTGCTTCAAATCAACCTTCTGAAATTGCGGGCGATAGGTTTGGCACTAAAGGCTTTCCTTCCTTCCCTTCGCGGTCAGTCAGTTCAGGTCCTTACGGACAACACTACCGCGATATGGTACATCAACAAACAGGGAGTTGTAGGATTTTATCGTCTCTGCCGAGAGGCTCTGCGACTCTGGTTCTGGACTCAGGGCCATCGGATTTGTGTTTCTCCGAAACATCTAGCCGGTGTGCTGAATGTTCGTGCGGACAGTCTCAGTCGGCATTACTCGGCCGATCACGAGTGGCGGCTTCATCCGGAGGTGGTCCATCACATCTTCCAGATGTGGGGGTCTCCTCGGTTGGACCTGTTTGCCACCCACGAGAACGCGCACTGCCCGTTGTTCTGCAGTCTCCAGTTTCCGATGCAGGGAGTGCTGGGGGACGCGTTTCAATTGGATTGGAGCACGCAACTCCTTTACGCATTTCCTCCCATACCCATGATTCCTCAGGTTTTGAGGAAGATTTTTCAAGAACGGGCCCAAGTTATATTGATCGCCCCGGATTGGCCAAGAAGAGTGTGGTACACAGATCTACTTCACCTCTCATGGCACCCTCCGCTCCGTCTCCATCTCAGGTCAGACCTCCTCTCGCAGGGGCAGGTTCTACACCCCCCACCTCCAGAGCCTGCACCTTCATGCCTGGAGATTGAACGGGGCAACCTGAGTTCCTTCTCTCTCCCGCCAGATGTGGTGGATGTTATTTTATCATCCAGGCGACACTCCACCAAGTCTGTTTACTCTTCCAGATGGTCTAGATTCGTTAAATGGTGTGGAGAGAGATCCATTGATCCTTTAAAGGCCCACTTGTCGGATGTTCTTCAGTTTTTGCTTTTCTTGGCCTGGCAGGGTTGTGGTGTGGCCACTGTTAAGGGCTATTTGTCTGCTTTGTCGGCTTTTCTATGTTTGCCGGACCAGCCGTCTTTGTTTAAGTCCCCCATTGTCATGAGGTTCATTAAGGGCCTAACGAATACATTTCCTCCCACTCCTTTCATTATGCATTAGTGGGATTTGAATCTCGTTCTTACCTTTTTAATGGGTTCTCCATTTGTGCCGCTTCATAGTTGTCCATTGAGGCTTCGCTCTTTTAAAACGGGTTTCTTCATTGCCATTATCTCGGCTAGGAGGGTAAGTGACCTTCAGGCTCTTAGTTCGAAACCTCCATTCTTGACCATTCATGCTGATAAGTTGGTTTTAAGGACCAGGGCCGCTTTCCTTCCCAAGATAGTTACTCCTTTCCATATGGGACAGTCCATTACTTTACCTACCTTCCATCCTCCCCCTCGCCCTTCCAAGGAGGAGGAGAGAGATCATCGTTTGGACTTTAAGAGAGCTGTCAGCTTTTATTTGAACAGAACAAAAGATCTGAGACTGGACAATCAGCTCTTTGTTGGCTACATTGGACGAATGAAAGGCAGATCTGTGCATAAGCGGACTCTCCAGGTGGATCATCTTGTGCATCAAGATCTGCTACGCCTTGGCCAAGAAGGACCCTCCCGAAGGTATCCAAGTTCATTCCACCAGAGCAAAGTCTTCTTCTGCTTTGGCTAGAGGTGCTCCTGTTATTGATATTTGTAAATCAGCAACTCGAGCCTCCCTCCATACTTTTGCAATACATTATTGCTTGGTTTCGGAGGTTAGGAGGGATGGTCATTTTGCTTGTTCTGTTTTGCATGATTTTTTGGTCTAGTCGGGTGGACACCGTCCTCCGGGAGAGGTACGGCTTTGGGATTCTATTCAAAAGGTGAGGAATCCACAGGCAGAAGTATCCATCAGAAGGACAAGTTACTTACCTTCGGTAACACTTTTTCTGGTGGATACAGTATCTGCTGGTGGATTCCTTACGGTCCCATCCACCTCCCCGTTGTCCACCCGCCTCCCCGTTGTCCACCTATGTCTACCAAAAAATGCTTTAACTGTTTGACATGAATGTTTTTTAATATGTCTTAATTATGCTTATGTTTTAATAGTGAGAAATGCTTGGTCTGTTGCTATTTCTCCATGCCTTTGGTTATGCATTTGTGTGTGTGTGTGTGTGTGTGTGTGTGTATATATATATATTTTTAGTATACCTGTGGAAATGTGTCGGTCTGCCCGTTTGCCTCCGTGGCACAGAAAAAATGGGTGGAACTGACGTCAGCACGCCAACGAGGTCCTCTTATGGCTCCGATGACTTACGGTGTCACGAGCGAAGACGTGGTATTATGACGTCCTCGTCGACGTGGGCGAGCTAGGAAAGAATGTCTGTGGAATGCTGGTGCAGGGGGTATTTTAAGGGTGAGGAATCCACAGACAGACACTGTATCCACCAGAAAAAGCATTACCAAAGGTAAGTAACTTGTTCTTCACACCCTTTGATAGGAAGGGCCTCGATGGTACACTTGTACTCATTCTTTATAAGAATGGCCAGACCACCCTCTGCCTGTCCAGTCCAGTACAATCTGAGTATTTTATAGCCTGGTGGCAAGGCCATTACTATATCAGCGGAGGAGCAGTCTATAAGCCGTCACATTTAGAGGGGAGCACTGCCACTGGGGTCCTGGTTAACAGGATCCCGGTGAACTACAGTCAAAACATACTGACACCAGGCAATAGAGTTGGGGTATCTACTTTCCTACAACCTCTGCCCATAATCATCAGTGGGAGTGTACTCCAGTGCTTTACAGTTGTGCGGGACTCCGTCACGACTCGCTGGAGGCTCCACTCCAGAAGCCACGTGCAGTCTCAATACCTAGATATTGACGGACAGACTTCGCAATTTGAAGACCCTGCGCCACGGGTTCCAGGCCCTCCCAGAAATCTATCTGAAACAATGGATTTGTCCCACTTAATTAGGAACCCCAAATAGGACTCAAAAGAGCAAAGCACTGACAACAGCTCCTGGACTGACCATTCAAGATCGGTCAAGTACACCAGGGTGTCATTTGCATACAGTGAAATCATTTCTGGTTCCACCGAAACCGGTGGTTAATCCAAATAGGTCTGCTCTACGGCTCACCCAGTATGCCAGCGGCTCCATGCAGAGGGTGAGCAGGAGGGGAAACAGCGGACAACCTGTCTCATTCCCCTCCTGACAGCAGATGGCTTAGAGACCACACCATTGACCTTTGCCATGGGCGCCTGATACAGGAGTGCCACCCATCTACAAAACTTAGGGCCAAGGCGCTTCAGGGTCTCAAAGAGGTAACCCCAGTCGATGGAGTTTACCGCTTTTTAGGGGCCCAACAATAGTATCTAGTCACGCCTAAAAATCATAAAACAGTCTGCTACGGTTGAGTTGTGTACTGTCTTGGCAAGAAGCCAGTTTGGTTGGCGTGGACCAGGTTGAAGATCTCTCCCGTCAGTCTGGTCATGAGGATCTTTGCCAATATCTGGCTTTTTGTAATGAGGACAAAGGGCTATATGAAGAGCAGAGGGTAGAAGGATTGCCCTTACGGATGAGTACAGTAATGGCGTGGTTGGGATCCGGGGCAAGGCCCCCTCCTCATTCACTGCTGTGAATAAATTCAGGAGATTAGGATAGAGCAGGGTTGCAAAGCATTTATAAAGTAGGGAGGTCATTGGTACCCAGCGTTTTTCTGGAGTGCATCGCTTGTCCTGCATCACCTAATTCTGTGATAGTCCGATCTGTTTTGAGGGTGGCCCCAGTTGACTGGTTCAGACCAGGGAGAAGCACCTTCATCAAAAGTCCTGCAACCTCATGGTCTGGACGGTCATGGCTGGCAGTGTATATCCTCTTATAATAAGCTGCGAATGCCCTTGTGATCTCTACACTAGAGCGAGCCTGTCTCCTTTATCGGTCTCAGTCTCGGACACCCATCTCACTGTCTCTTCTCTCCTGCTCACCAACATGAGGCGGCAGCCTGCCTTGTCGCCCGTATCCTAAAGTTTATTTTGGACTTCCAGGTAGTCTTGCCGCCCAGTATGTGTAATGTTGTTGCGATATTGGGTCCTTGTCGCCCGTAGGAGCACAGAGGAGGGCTCATCCCTCGTTTCCACCCATGCCCGCTCCAGGTGCAGCGTTTACTCCTCCATGCAATGTTTCCATCTTAAAATGATATTCTGTGCTCCTGTCCTGGACCACTGCTATATAGCCCTCCCGCAAAATCACTGGTGAGGACACTGACCTTGGGGAGAGGAGTTGGCCTAACGGCTAGGGCGGTCGACCTCGAATCTGGGGAACTGGGTTCGAGTTTCGGCAAGGATGCTGAACGTCCTGTGATTCTGGGCAAATCACTTAATCTCCCTGTGCCTAACCAAAATTAATGTGTGTCCTCATGTAACGTAACTGGTGCTATGTAAGGCGCTCTGATACCCGAATCAGGTCAAGTTCGTGCTATATAAAACTGCAAAAAAAAAGGTGGGAGGCCACTCTAAGGACCTGCGCTACCTCTACGTCTTTCAGAACTCAAGAGTCCAATCTCGAGAAATAGGGATTATGTCACATGGTGAGACCCCCAGTGTGACTAGGATGGGGCTTATGATCCAATTTCCCTGTAGCTAGGTATTCTGCTCTAGTCACCCATGAGACATCCGGCAGCAGGATGAAGACCTATTCCAGTCTTGATGGAGAACATTGTGGCCCGGGGAAAAACTAGCACGGTCTCTCATGGGGGTGTAGGCTCCTGCAGGCATCGCTTAACCCCATTCATGAGCAAAGCATTGCAGCTTCGAGGGAGGAGCATGGGGGTGTCTGTTGGGATGAGTGTCTGTCGAGGTTCCCATCCAAGATGTTAGTCTTCTCCCACTAGTTGGATGTAGCTATCCGCATCTATGAGAACAGGGCCCAACATTGCTAGAATTTTCTATTGCATCCCTAGGGGTGCGTATACATTCACATCCAGCACCTCCCGCCTGTGCCATCTGCCCCTGACCGCCTCTAAGCAGCCTGCAAGGTATATCCAGGATTTTGTCACCTGAAAGGGGGCAGGTTTCAGTGCTAGAATTGCTATGCCTCTTGAGTCTTTTGTGTTGCCGTCGTGTGCGAGCACCATGTATTTGCCTCTCTGCAGGAACTTGCAAGTATTCCCGAGCAGGTGTCTCTTGCAGGAGTATCAGGGGAGTGTTGACGGAGGTATTGGAGAACAAACCCTCTTTATTTTGCACCCCAATCCATTCACATTCCACAAGAGAACTGTGAGGGGGTCATCGTGTGTTGCCATCCATGAGGCTAATGGACCTGGGCACACCGTGCCCCAGTCAAGTGGTCATTTGGTGCATCTGTCGGTTCCTAACTTACTAGGGCTGCGTAGGTGCACGTAGTGTGCCTACCAACCAAATAGAGCTAAACCTATGAACCCCAACTGGACCGCCTCCCCACGTTCCCTTGAAATGAGCATAAAACTACCCATCACCCCATCTCGTAAAATGTCTGTCGCCCACCCCCTGTTTACAACCCAGCACTCACTCTTCTCACGAAACTTAGAGCAAGCACTCCCTCTCCACTTCCACCACACTAACTACTACCCCAAGCACTGCATGTAGAATATCTAAGAGCGCTGCTCAGTCATTTGTGTTTGAAGCTTCTCCACGAGGTTGCAGCCCATGGGCCGGTACAGGTTCCCCAATGTCTGTTTCTGAAGAATGGGTCACTGAGGACTCCCCCATGATGTTGAGGCCCCCAACCGTCTCTCCTGGGCCACTGAGGACTCCCCACTTGGTGTGAACCCCCCCAACCCACGTCTCTCCAGGGACACCCGGCTCAAGTGTCCCCGCCGTGTTGGATTCTGGCTGTCATCTCACTCCACCCCGGGTCCACCTTGACACGCTTACCTGGGCAGGCAACCGCCCCTCTTAGTCGTCTGGGCAGGTGTTCCTCCAGCCACTTCCATATCTGTTTCAGGCTGTCAAAGAAAAGGGCATTACCTTGGAAAAGCACTTTAAGTTTAGCCAGGTTAATGCTCATGTACCTAATATTCAGGACCCTCAGTTATTGCTTCACCGACTCAAATGTCTTCCATTGTTGAACCAGCTTTGTGAAGTCCAGGAAAATGAGGATCTGCGTGGATGTGTACTTCACCGCACCTAGGTCTCTGACTGCCAGAAGCAACAGGTCTCTGGGGGGATTCCGCACCAGGACCCTCTGCTCCCTTTTGATGAGAAAGCAGTGGGATATCTGGTACGTCCGGAGGAGGGGCTACAACCAATCCTCCAAGAACCACTCCGGAAGCAGACCCTTTGCCCCCTATGGAAACCCCAAGAATCGCAAATTTATCCAGGGAGGCCCGTAGCTTCTGAACTGTCTGGATCAGGTCCTGCACTGTATCTTTTGTTGTGTGCAACGTTTCAGCCTCGGTCACCCATCCCGTGTTTTCTTCAAGTCTTTCCAAAGCAGGAAAGCAGGTATCTCCACTTTGGGTCTCTATAGCGTGAAGATTCAATCGCCCGCAGGAATGATTTTGTCCCTGGATGGGGGACCCCCTTGTCCATCTTCTCGATCGCCGCAGGCCCAGCGATGGCACCCCCCTGTATTGATGGTACCAGTGGTTTATCAAACTTGTCTAGTTTCCCCTGTTTGGACTGAGGTTTCTTCTTTGTAATGTTGACCTGCGGCTACCTTCGGGAAACAGCATGCTTAAAAAGTGGCCTGCTAGGCCCCTATACCTTCGTAAGGGCTCCCGGCCTCTGTTTCCTACCTCGTGGGCGGCCAGGGGACTAGGTCAGTCTCCTCTCTATTGTAGGTGCGGCCTACCCCCATTGCTCTCGCTGCAGTCCCCATGCCGCGGTTGCACTCTGCCCAAATACAATCCAGGTTCAGGGTATCCTGGACCACAGGGTGCCATCAGGAGGACCACCAGACTTCAACCCATGCGGGGGTGGGTGGCAAGAGCGGCCACAGTTCATACAGCACCAGAGGGGGGGGGGTGACACAAGCACTCTCTCCACCTCCCTCCCTTACCCCAAAATCCACTCAAGCGGCACAAAACTGGGAGGGTACCCTCTGTGGCTGCCACTCTACAGCTGCGTCTGACTGCGAGATCCAAAGCCAGCTGCAACCTGCAGCCCGGGGAATCAAGACTGCTTCCTCCGGCAGATGACCTACCTTCTAGCGCCCCCACATATTCAAAGTGGGGAGGGTGCCACAGCCAGTATCAGTCTTTGCCGCCCGGGTCACTCCACCAGTCACCTATCTCTCTCTGGTCCCAGCTCCTCCCCTCCGGAGCCTCATGGCTGCCATTTTTGTTCCCAGGGCACTTCCAGGAATGCAGCCCTCACCATCCCGGATATTGCGTCTTGGGCTTTCACCACTCCTGCAGCCACCACTGTAGTTCAGGATGAACATGCATCGTTGTGGGCCGGCGATGGGACCTTAGCAGTGGCTGATTATCGCAGGATGTTCGTTGCGGTGCGTGAACGCTACTAGATGGCTGCCATCTTACTTGTCCAGACCACACCCCCGCCGGCCCCCTTCTTCTTTCCGACACCGATCCAGATGGGCGTCATTCCTCCAGGCCAGAGCCTGAGCCCTAATCTTATGGACTAAAACGTAGGGAAGATTATTAAGCACACAAAAGATGATGGACGGAATCCGGGTTGAATCCATCGTTATTTTGCTCGCGGTATGCCATTCTAGTTTGGACCCAGATCTGAGACTTGGGTAAATGTTTGACAATGTTCGAAATTCTGTCCATCTTTTTTGTGTTGCATTTTCACTTTAAGTGGGAAAGGTATGCACAGATGTGGGTCCCATGCTCGCTGCGCCACCGGTTTTAAGCTAGCCTGGTTGATATGGGGTGATGCCCTGAAACCGGTCCCAGGATGCTTGTTTTCCAGTCCAGTTAGGATCTGGACTGGCAGTTAGGGGAACTGGGTCAAGGTTGATTTGCGTATGGCTGGGTCCAAATTGGGGTGGCGTCGTGAGGAAATGAACAATAGATTTAACCTATATCTTTGTGACTGAGGGTGAATGTTTGCATCGTTCAGCGTTCCGTACATCATTTTTTCCTTTTGCTTTTCTGGGATGGGTATGCTCAGACTCACTGCGCCACTGGATTCAAGCTAGCTTGGCTGATGAGGGGTTATGTCTCGAAACCGGTCTGAGGATGCTTGTTTCCAGTCCAAGGAGGACCTGGCTCGGCAGTTAAGGCTGGACTGTTTGCATGAGGAACAGGGTCAAGACTCATTTGCTTATGGCTGGGTCCAAACTGGGGTGGCGTGGTGAGCAAAAGAGCAATGGATTTAACCTAGATCTTTGTGACTGGAGGTGAATGTTTGCATTTTTCAGCATTCCATCTATCATTTGTTCCTGAAGATTTTGAGGCCCCTGAGCATTATCGTCCCCTAGACCCTGACATGGACTGGTGTGAGGAATTGGTGGATGCCAGGGGACTGGACATCTCTCCAGATACTGGATTGGTCTCTCTTTCTGCCATGTCTATGAAGGAGTGTAGGAGGCTGGCTTATTACTTGGTGCACTCTAATTCAAGTGAATCACCTGCCACTGATCCAGGCAATCCTTATGGCGATTTTAGCGCTCTTTGAAAACCCTAGAAGGTAGTTGTGGAGAGCAGCCATCAGGCTTATCTTGAAGGAGTGTGAAGCAGCTTGTTTTACCAACTTTAATCAATAGTGTAAGTTAAATGGAAAAAACAATGTTTATATAAAAAAGTATACGTTCGAGGCATGTGAGCTGTAGATCACATGCTGTGCATAGCTCGTCATCTGGTGTTGGGTCCGGATGTTTGCACTTTGCTGGGCATCAACTCCATTGTTAGATTGTGTTTTTTCGACATAGGGTTCGGATATGTATTGCTGCGCTCCGGTTAGGCACGGTTTCTCAGACCCTTTCGATGCGCAATACACTATCCTCGACAGTATTATCGATTGAGATTTCCCATTCTTCGGGTTTCGCATCAGCTCAAGACAACTTCGATTGGAAAACTCGTGGCGGACCATCGGGCCTACCCGCACCATCAGCACCAGCAGTCGATGGAACGGACTCCCTTTAAGTTCTGCCCCGGGTGTTGTGCTACGTTTCCACGCACCGACTTACACAAAGTGTGCAACCTCTGCCTATCTCCACAACATGACCAGAAAACTGCGACCCGTGCTGATCTTTTCGATCGAAGAAGACTCTTCGTGACAGTCTGGTTTGACGTTATGAGATGCAAAATCAAACCGGCGAGTAAGGACAAAAACATTCTGTCTAAAGAGCCTTGACCCGATTCAACGCCGTCGGATCTGAAGCAAAAAAAGCTGGCGATACACCCAGAAACAGAACATATACATGCCACCCTTCCAGAAAAACAGAAAATAGACCAGCTAGAGGACTACCACATTCCTCTCAAAAGGAAAAGTGTGGGTACTAACCCTTCTCCACCTTAAATTCCACCTCCTTCCCCTACCAATCCCAACTTATTACACCCACAAATTCACCACCACTATCACCTGACCCACAGGATAGCTGGGATGGGTATGAGGATCAAGATAGGCCACAGGACACTGACCCCTAGGAGGATTATCAGACTGACCCAAAAACGGATAAATACCCTGCTATATATCCGTCCAAACCTTCGCCTCCTGAAGTTAACATTGGATATATTGAGCTACTTAACAGAGCTGCTCAATATCATGGGGTGGAGCTACATAAGGAGCCATTAGAAGAGGACTTTCTATTTGAGACCCTAAGTTCCACTCAAAGAACCACTTGTAAACTGCCAATGCTTAAAGGCATGTTAAAGCACTCCGATGAAATTTTCAAAGATCCTGTAAGGGCAAGAATAATCACACCTACAGCGAAAAATAAAATATAAGCCGGCACCTATTGACCTCACTTAAATCAAAGGTCAGTTGCTCTTAGACTCTCTTGTGGTTTCCAACTCACATAAGAGAGCTAACTCACAAACCACAGGTGAGACCCCTCCTCCAAACAGGGAGTCAAAGCTAATTGATGCCTCGGGCAAAAGAGTAGCTTCCCAAGCGGCAAATCATTGGCGCATTGCTAATACACAAGCCTTGTTAGCCAGGCAGGATAGGGCTCATTACGATGAGCTAGAAAAGCTCATGTAATTTTTTTCCCTGACAAGCAAAAGACTAGAGCTAATGATCTAATCCAGGAAGGCAAACTCATTACTAATACTTCCATCAGATGTGCACTAGACGCAGCAGACACGGCAGCTCGTGCAGTTAACACTAGCGTACTATTACACAGGCATGCTTGGTTGAGAATCTCAGGATTCAAGCCTCAGGTGCAAGTGTCTATTCTCAATCAACCATTTGATAAAGAACATCTCTTTGGCCCAGCAGTTGATACCTCGCTGGAAAAATGAAAAGAGACACAGAGGTCGCAAAGTCCATGGGGGCTTTGCAGTCATCTACAAATAGGGGTTCCTTTTGTCGCTCCTTTTACAGGGGTGGCTCCAAGACTTTGTCCACAGAAACTTCCTCCACCTCTTACAAAGGTAATAACCAATCGCCCTCAACAGGCTACTTTCAAGGGGGTTTTAGAGGAAACAACTGGAAGGGAAGAGGTACAGGCAACTCCACACGCACTTCCCCTGCAAACCAACAGTGACTTCCTTAAGGCACCCCCCGAACAGTCCACTCATGTCTCTCTCATTTCATACCTGTCTTTAATTCAATAACCTCAGACAAGTGGGTAGTACAAATTATCCAATGTGGTTACTTCCTGGAGCTTACGGACATTCCCCCAAATATTCCTCCAAGAACACATATACAATATCACAAGAACCTATCACCCTCCTCGGACAGGATGTTCTTTCTCTGTTGGAAAAACATGCTATAGAGCTAGTCCTCTTACAATACCAAGGGACCGGGGTATACACCCTGTACTTCTTAGTTCCCAAAAAGGATGGGTCTCTCAGGCCTATACTAGATCTCAGAGAACTAAATTTAATACATTCAGTCGGACCATTTTCACATGGTCACACTTCAGTATGTGCTCCCACTACTTGAACAAGGCGACGTTCTATCCTCTCTGGACTTAAAGGACGCTTATTTCCATATTCCAATACACCCTGCTCAGCGCAAATACCTCAGATTTGTGGTAGAGGTTCAGCATTATCAATTCAAGGTCCTCCCATTCGGAGTAACTACTGCACCCAGGGTTTTCACAAAGTGCTTGGCAGTAGTCGCAGATCATCTAAGAAGACAAGAAATTAACGTTTTCCCATATCTAGACGACTGGCTCATGAAAGACAGCTCGCAATAAAGCTGCTTAAGCCACTCTCAAACGGTGCAGCTTCTCCACAATCTTGGGTTCACCATAAACCTGAACAAGTCTCATCTACAACCATCCAACATAGAGGAGTATCTAGGAGCCACAAAAAACACTCAAAACGCTCTTGCATGTCCCAACCCAGCCAGAATCCGCAACATGCAGATTCTAATCTCTCAGTTTCGTCCCCAACATTCATTACCAGCTCGAGTGTTCATGCAACTACTAGGAATGATGGCGTCTTGCATCCTAATTGTACCTTACGCAAGACTTCAAATGTGTCCTCTCCAAGAATGTTTAGCACATCAATGGAACCAACCTCAGGGTCAGTTATCAGATCTGGACTTGGTGGACAGCTGCACACATAACTCTGCAGTGGTGGAATACACAAAACCTTTCAAAAGGCATCACTCACTGGTTGGGGAGCTCATCTGCAGACGCATACAATTCAGGGCAAACGGAGCCTGCAGTAAAAGCAGCTTCACATAAATCATCTAGAGCTGCTTGCGATCTTTCTAGCTCCAAAAGAGTTTCAAGTTCATCTAGTAGGCAAAGCTGTCCTGATCCGTACAGACCACATAATCGCAATGTACTATATACAGAAACAGGGAGGTGGGGGGGCACACTCTCTTCAGCTAGCGCAGACCATCTGGACATGGGCCATACATCCCATCAGAATGTCCCTAGACAACGGACAAGCGATGCTGCTGGTGTTACTTGACTTATCGGCAGCCTTTGATACTATCTACAATCATACCTTATTCAGGAGGCTTGGGGAAATCGGCATCCATGGGAGTTATTTGAAATGAATGATGAGTTTTCTATCTGACAGAACTCAAACTTTGAATCTGGGCCTGTTCTGTTCTAAAACCACACAATTGACTAAGGGAGTGCCGTAGGGCTCTTGTTTGAGTCCAACACTATTCAACATTTATGTGGCCCCATTAGTAAGATTGCTAAAAAATTCAGGCTTTGTTCCTTTGTCCTATGCTGATGATACTCAGCTTCTATTCTCGTTGGACAGGAACAATCCCAATGCTCAGGTAACCTTCGCAGAGGGTATGCGCTCCATTGTAAGCTGGATGCGAAATAACTTTCTCCAGCTTAATGCAGTGAAAACGGAGATAATACAGTTAGGCGAGGCGTTGTTGAGGTGGTCTCCTGGGTGGTGGCCCGAGGAAATGGGCACCGCACCCACGCCAAAACTAGTAGCAAAAACGTGGGTGTCCGTTTGGACCAAAAGTTAACTATGAAAGAGCACGCGTTATCGAGTGTCTGGTCATGTTTTCATGTGCTTGGGCTTCTAAGGAAGGTATTCCCCTTTCTGCCTCTACACACGCGAAAAACAGTCATCCAGGCATTAGTGTTAAGCCGGCTAGATTATTGCAATTCTTTGATTTCAGCAAATGAAGCATCTTTGAATAGGCTGCAAGTTGTTCAGAACACCGCGGCCTGTTTGGTAGCCAACCGCCCCGCGAACTTCTATGCCCTTTCTGCGACAGTTACACTGGCTGCCAATACGAATGCAAATTAAGTTTAAGATTTGTTGCATTGTGCACAAATCCCTGAATGGAAAATGCCCCAGCTACTTAGCGAAGAAATTGACCAACTACCTGCCGACCCGATCCCTCTGATCAGGATCTAAATCTCTTGGGAGGAACAGATTTCTCCCACGTAGCCCCAACCCTTTGGTATGCACTTCCAGTGCACCTCTGACTCTGTCCGGATTACTTAGTTTAGAAAACATCTTAAAACCCTACTGTTCTAACCCTCCTCTATATGTGACTGGTAGCAGCTATCCAACAGCACGGAGATGCCCCTTGGGGGGTGATTCAGGCGCTCTATAAGAAATTAAATCAATTAATTCCTTGCAGAACACCTTCCAGGAGTAAACAATCAGATTGCAGATCTGCTCAGTCGTCAAAGACAACAGATCCATGAATGGGAACTCCACCCTCAAGTTCTCCTCCCATTCTTCCAAATATGGAGATTTCTAGACCTAGATCTGTTTGCCACAAATCTAAACGCATTATGCCCAAAATTTGCATCCAGACATCCACACCCATTGTCCAAGGGCAATGCACTATGGATGAATTGGTCAGGGATATTTGCCTATGCTTTTCTGCCTCTCCCACTCATTCCATAAGTGGTTCGGAAGCTCAGACAGGTGTCCCGGACATTAATCCTAGTTGCTCCCACATGGGCCAGACAACCCTGGTTCACAACCCTGTTGGAGCTCTCAGTAGTTCCTCACCAAAAACTACACCTCACTCCCAATCTAATCACTCGGAGCCATGGAGAGATAAGACATCCAGAGCCCAGCCATCTCAACCTTGCGATCTGGCACCCATTATCAAAGAAGCTAGACATCCTACCACAAGAGCATGCTATGCAGCAAAGTGGAAGCGATTTGTGATATACTGTAATACCAATAAAATAGATCCACTGGACGCTTCACTTCAAAACATTATTTGCTATTTACTTCATCTGCAGCGTTCCAATTTAGCGGACTCCTCCATACGCTTACATCTTGCTGCAATAGCTGCTTACCTACAAAACAGACATCTGTCTCTTTTTAGAGTGCCTGTTATTAAAGCATTTATGGAGGGACTTAAGAGAATCATAACTCCAAGGCTTCCACCTGCTCCAGTGTGGAAGCTCAAAATTTTACTCACCAGGCTAATGGGTCCACCCTTTGAACCATTGCATAGATATGAAATACAATTTCTTACTTGGAAGGTAGCTTTCCTCATAGCTATCACATCTTTGAGGAGAGTGGGCGAGCTTCAGGCACTATAGAAGAATCATTCTTACAAATGCATCAAAACACAGTGGTTCTCCGGAATAACCCAAAATTTCTACCAAAGGTCATTCCTGCCTTTCATATCAACCAATCTGTTGAGTGTTTTTCCCTCAACCAGATTCTGTGTCAGAACACACTTTACACACTAGATGTGAAAAGAGCAATTATTTTCTATATAGAAAGGACAAAACCTTTCTGCAAAACAAAATGGCTATTTGTCGCTTTTGCTTTTCCACATAAAGGCAATCCAATATCAAAATCGGGCATTACAAGGTGGATAGTCAAGTGCATTCAAATTTGCTATGCAAAAGCAAAAAACTTTTAACAATTCCCCCTAGAGCACACTCCACTCACAAACTAGGGGCCTCTAAGGCATTTTTAGAATACATACCCATAGATAATATCTGCAAAGCTGCAACATGGTCTACACCTCACACATTCACAAAACCCTATTGTGTTGATGTGTTAGCAAGACAACAGGCTAGCGTGGGCCAGGCAGTTTTACGTACATTATTTCAAACCACTGCAACAGCTACAGGTTAGCCACCGCTTTGGGAGAGAACTGCTTTTTAGTCTATGCACAGCATGTGACCTACAGCTCACATGCCTTGAACGGAAAATGCTACTTACACAGTATGCATCCGTTCTTGGCATGTAGAGTTTTAGAGTCACATGGGCATCCCCGGCTACCTATACCTGTTGCAGTTACATCTTACTTAGATACATATATACATGGATATCTCTTACTAATCTTACTAACTCCATTATCACCCTCTGATGGCAATCAATCTAACAATGGAGGCGATGCCCATGCGCACTATCACCAAAAGGAGGAGTCACCTACCTTGTGACTGGAAAGACTTCTCAGAAGAAAAATAAAGTGCAAACATCCGGACCAAACACCAGATGGCGAGCTATGCACAGCATGTGACTCCACAGCTCTACATGCCAAGAAGAGATGCATACTGGGTAAGTAGCATTTTCCATATTACACAACACTCACCAGCACATTGGTATACCTCCAACACGGAGATGTCAACACAATGCACAAGAATACTTTGAAATAATCAGTTCAGTAGCACAAATATATACTGGTCTCCAGTGGTGGGAGCAAACCATATATAAAGAAAATGGAATGCGAACTGCAAAGAAGCCCAGTACTTGGACCAGAAGACCCAGAGGAGCTGGGGACACAAGGAATCACCCAAGGTAAGTACTCAGAACCCCCATGGTGGCTGTGTGCAGAGTGGAAACACAGCCACGTGCCCAATGGAAGGCAGTGGAGAAGTCGCGGTGGCAGCTTTAAAGAAGGACCCTTCCCAGCGGACCCCAAAGAAACCCTTTGGAAGACAGAAGGTTGGAGAGCTACCCTACCCTACCCACGGATGCCCCAGGAACCAGGTTAACTGCACCAGTGAAGCCGGGTGCATAGGAGCGAAGTGACTTCAGAGACTGCTGTAGACGATAAAGGGTGACTTCAAAGAAGATGCCTCTGGAGAAGACTGTTAAGGAGTCCAGTGGAATCGAAGGGTGGATTCTTGATGTGAAAAATCTACATGCAGAGGGGACAGTCAATGCCACCCTGAGGTGACCAGGAGGCACGGAAGCACAATGTCCGCTTGTGTTGAGAGGTTTAGAAGAGACAACAGTGACCTTGTCGCTGCACCTGTGAGGACCAGGCGACACAGAGGAAGACCAGGAGCCGTGCATGGGCTGTTGCTCGTCGGATGCCGTTGTCTGGGTGGACGGTGCCTGCAGGAGCACTAACAAGCCTTTGTAGCCGCAGCTGGCGTGGAGAACAAAAAGGAGCAAACCTTTAGACCAGCAACGTCCAATGGACTCACCAAGGTCTGGAGAGTCAGAGTAGATCCCGAGCAAGCAGGGGAGCCCACTGAAACAAAGGAAGACCCTCGAGAGGAGGACCCAGAGGCACAGGAGACATAAGAGGACCCCAAACAGCTCACCAAAGTCCGAGGCCCACGATGCATGAGATGCAGTGCGGACTCTGTTCTTCATGAAGTGAGGTGCTGGAGCTTCTTGTAGCCCGAAGATCTCTGCAATGCAGAGCCAACAAGCTTTGGCAACGGCAAGACAGCGAGGTGCACAGAGGTTCAGTCCCAGCAGCCCAGATGAGAGATACTATCCTCCAAATTGCAGGGAAGATGGGTCAGTCCTTCAGGGAGCCACAGAACCACCACCTTTGTTGCTGAGCCTTGGGATGTCCGTGGGATCTGAAGCAGCAGACCGGTCAGCTTTGTTTCAATGTTTGCAGATGCAGGGGAGTAACTCCTTCACTCCAAGGTAGATTTATTCTGATGTCCTTGGTTTCAATAGGTGTTCTGGAGAATCTGGGTGAAGCACAGAATCAGACAAAAGCTTGAACTGCGTGACCAAGAGCAGCAGGAGTCTTCCCTGATGCAGTCTTGGTTTCAGTCGAAGTCCAAGTGTCCAGACGATTGAAGAGTGACATAGTTTCAGAGTTGAGTATGGTCTAACGAGCAATCTGAGGACTCGCCCACACGGGAGCCCTCAAGTACCCTAAGAAAAGGGTTGGGATGACTCGGGGGTTCCTCCCAGAAGATGAACGGGACAGAGGGGTGGGTACTCCCCTGTCCTTTGTCCAGTCTCATGCAGGAGCGAGAACCAAGGGTTCCTGAACTGGCTCAAACTGGAGTATGCAAGGAGGGCTCCAAATGTGCCCTTCAGTCGGGTGGCGCTGGCAAGCACCCCACCGAAAATACATTCTTTTCTGGGAGGTGGTCACACCTCTGTGACAGGAAACGTATTGTTTTACCTTCCCCCTGCTCGAGCTTGGCTCAGCAGCAGGAGGGCAAATTGTGATTGTGATAGTCAGCAGCTTGCTGGCAGACCCTGAAAGGCTGTTACTGGGAGTAAAGGGTGGTTCCGTTAGGAACACCTCTGTCATGAGAGGTGCAAGCACCAACTCAAACAGGCTGCAAGGGCAGGCCTGTAGTCACAATTTAAGTCGACTCCCATGGGTGGCACAATACATGCAGCAGCCCATGGGAGACCACTGTTGTACCTATGCCCTGCATACCTCAGTACCATATACTATGGACTTATAAGGGTTTTTAGTCCATTACTACCATTCCTTGTGGGATTTGGTTGCGCAGATACTGCCAATGGTCCCGGATGAGGCTGAGGCTCTACCCTCTCAAGCTATGGCTGATTGGAGAGATGCAGCTAAGTTCACAATCAGATGTGGGCTGACACGAGCGGTTTCTTCGTGGCTTTTAGACGCCATGCCAGGCTGAGGACAATTGGCTATTTAGAGCATGTCCAAGCTTTGCTTATTGGCATGCCCTTTGATGGCTTTGGTCTCTTAGGATACAAGGTGGGCTCTGTGCTGGGGTGCCTCAATGACCGCAGTGCTATGGCCAGGTCCTTGGCTCTGTCCACCTTTTGCTCCTTTCGTGGCCACGGAAGGGTCTTCCAGCTGGGCCTTTACCTGTCCAGCCACCACGGCCCTCAAGCTTCCAAACCTCTGCATGGCTGAGGACGCGGCACCTACAGATCTCGTGGGTCAGGCAACGATAGGTCAGCCTTGTCCACCACCACCCCCGGCAGCTGCATTGTCCAAGCCTTTTTAGTTTGTCCTCTAAACATTTTGGGCAACCAGTTGGTGGCAGGATACATCATCACCTGCACCACTGGAGATCAGTAACATCAGGCTGCCGGGTTCTCCAGATTGTCCAGAGGGGCTACTCTCTCCCTTTCGTGGCTACCCCTCCACCCATGCCACCCTGTTACGACAGGCTGATGGAGGACCATCTAGCTGTACTCTGCCAGGAAGTAGCAGCTATCTTGGTCAAGGGAGCTATAGAGAGGGTACCTGCATCCGAATTAAGTTGCGGTTGCTAGTATCACTACTTTCTGGTGTCCAAGAATGATGAGGGCCTCTGTCCTATGTTAGACCTGCACCCTCTCAATTTGTTCCTGATGATAAAGTAGAAATTCAAAATGCTCACGCTCGCTCAGGTTCTGTCTGCCCTCTCCCCGGTAGACTGGTTGGTAACACTGAGATTGCAGTACGCATACTTTCACATTCCTGTCTTGCCTGCACACAGGCATTACCTGCGGTTCATGGTGGGCCATGAGCACTTTCAATTCGCCGTGCTCCCTTTCGGCCTTAGCAGCACCCCTCGAGTATTACCAAGATGTTGCAGCACATCTGCTGAGATCCTGGGTTACAGTATTCCTCTATTTCGACTGGCTATTAAAGGTAGGCTCACCCCAGGCAGTCATCTCCCACCTCCAGACTATGCGGATTTCCTGTACTCGCTGGGGTTCACTATCAACGTGCTGAAGTCACACCTGACTCCCTCTCAAATGCTCCCTTTCATTGGAGCTGTTCTGGACATGGTGTAGTTTTGGGCATATCCTCTGGAACGGCAAGTCTAGGATATTCAGGCTATGATACTGATGTTTCAGCCTCTATCCTGGGTTTCGTTGAGACTGACTGAGGCTGCTGGGCCTCATGACCTCCTGCATCCTGTTTGTGACACATGCCCACTGGCATATTCGTGCTCTGCAGTGGGAACTGAAGTTCCAGTGGATGCATCAGAAAAATCTGTCTGACATGGTCCAGATCTCGAAAGAAAACGGCAAAAGATCTGCAGTGGTCATTAAACTGATATTGAGTCAGCAGCAGACCTCTCTCCCTTCCCCCAACCAGATTTGACAGTGGTGACAGATGCATCACTCCTGGGATGGAGCGGCCATCTTGAAGAGGTGGCCCCTGGTCTCCGGTGGAATCTGGACTCCACATCAGCCTACTGGAGTTCTGGGTACTCTGGCTTGCATTGAAGGGCTTTCTACTCTCCATCAAGGGAAAGCTAGTGCTGGTGTTCAGCGAACGCACCACCCGACATGAGGTACTTCAACAAACCGGGCCGGATCGGGTTGTGGACCCTTTATCAAGAGGCCTGTACTTCTGGACATGGCTGGATTGTCAGAGCATATCCCTTGTACTTCAACACCTGGTGGGCTCTTTGAACTCCAGGGCGGACAAACTCAGCCAAAAATGCCTAGCGGATGACAACTGGTGCCTCCATCAAGAGGTGGTGCAAGGTCTCTTTCAGCAGTGGGAAGAGCCTTGATTAGATCTGTTTGCCACAGCAGAGAATGTGCAATGTCAGTATTTCTGCACACTAGTTTCCTAGGCAGCTCTTGATCAGTGATGCTTTTAGTCTCGAGTGAAGCTCAGGCATCCTTTACACTGTTCCACCCATACCACTTCTACCTAGAGTTCTCAAGAAGATCTGGAACAACCAAGCCAAAGTCATCCTTGCGGCTCTGGACTGGGCTCTGAGAGTTTGCTATCCCGAGCAGTAGAGCATGGCTATCAGTCCTCCAATCAGGCTGCCCTTTCGGGAGGATCTTCTGTTGCAGCAGCAGAGGACGGTTCTCCACCGAAACCTGTTTACTCTCTGCCTTCATGTGTGGCCATTGAGCGCAGACAGTTGACAGCTTTCGACCTTCCGCGTGAAGTCTGCAATGCTATCTTGGCAGCGAGGCGTCCATCCACCAAGTTTGTATACACCTGCTACTGGGGCAAGTTTGTGGCATGGTGTACAGAAAAGCAAGTTTGAGCCCCTTGCTGCTCCCCTTTCTCGGGATCTATTTATTCTTTCTTCTGCCCTGCAGGGCTCTGCTTTGGGCACCTTGAAGGGCTATCTTTGTGCCATCTCAGCCATTCTACGTTTGCCAGATTAGCCATACCTATTCAAATCCCCTGTTGAAATAGGTTTTTGAAAGGTCTCCAACATGTTTCTACCTTTATCATACATCAGTAGGACCTCAATCTAGTACACGCATTTCTGAAGTTGCGCTCCTTTTGAGCCACTGCACAACTATCCTCTCAAGCTCCTTCCCATGAAGAAAGCCTTCCTAGTGGCAACAACATCTGCCCGAACAGTCGGTGAGCTCCAGGCTTGGTCATCTAAGCCTCCATAACTCATCGTCCCAGAGAAGCTTGTTCTTAGCACTTAAGCTTCCTTTCTGCCGAAAGTGGTCGCTTCCTTTCATATACATTCATCAGCCTGCCTTTTATGCTCTGCTGCATCCTTCTAAGGAAGAGGAGCGACTCCACCAACAGGACCCAACAAGAGCATTGTTCTACGTGGACCACACAATAGAGTTCCAGTTGGACAGCCAACTCTTCGCGGGGTATGCCGGAGCCAAGAAAAGAGAGGCTGTGTAGAAATGGACCATCTCTTGATGATTCATGCTCGGCATTTGTCTGCTACGCACTGGCCAAGAAGCAACCTCCTGAGGGTTTGAAAGCTCATTCCACCAGAGCTAAACCTGCGACAACTACATTAGCACGCTGAGTCCCAACTCTGGACAGCTGCCTGGCATCAGTGTGGGCTTCTCTGCACGTGTTCATCAGGCTCTAATGCCTGGACAGTTGGGTCCGTTGGGACGGGCACTATGCTTGTTTGGTCCTGCAGGGCTTTTAGTGTGAAACAGCTTTGCATACCCACCTCCGGGGAGGTATTGCTTGTGTATCTATTCTAAGATAAGGAATCTGAGGCTAGAAGTCTCTAGCAGATGAGCAAGTTACTTACCTTTTAGTAATGCATTATCTGGTAGAGACTCTAGCTACAAATTACTTACCGATCCACCCTTCCTTCCTGCTCTGCCAACAGATTTCTGGGGGCAAGGCTCTTCCTCCTTTCAGAGCCCTAGTTTTTCACACCAGTGGTAAATGTTATTTGTGGCTCCACACTCCTGGCGTGGAAAGGTATAAAATGAAACTACGTCAGCGTGCTAGGGTGGCACCTATAAAGGCATCACGCACTTCACTTAAAGTACCGGTGGAGCCAAATGACGCCAATAACTAGTACACACGAGTACTGTTAACTAAACATTTAATGTCGGAGTATAATTCTAAGGTAAGGAACCGGTGGCTAGATTGTCTCTACCTGATAAGACAATATCAAAGGTAAGTAACTTGTCTGATGAACACACATTTAGGGATTTTATAAGGCTGACAGTTGAAAATCAACTGACATTTGAATTTGTAACATGCATAGGAGCCATTTCAAAGAATATTATTACTTTGTGTGCTAGCCAGATAGAATGAATTGACTTTGTTTTAGCCCATGTTAGCAGTCTGAGAATGAAGGACCTTAATGATCAGTGGAAATGTGTTCTTATGGTAGTCCTAAAACTGCAGTTTTGCTCATGATATGTGAAAGTAGCTTCCCGTTTCCGTAGTCGAGAGACACAATTCACCCATTCAAAATCTAGGGCCCTGTCTCTCACATACCCTCCATCTCATTCATGCTTGATCCCCTAGGTTCGGGATCTTGTCCTGCATTTCAGCATCTGGAGAAGTAGTCCAGAAGAGTAGTCCATCTTCTAAAATTCGCCTACCCGAGTCCACATTAGTGCAAGCCAACAATACTATAGAAGAGTGGAAAAAAAGTGCTGCAAAGAAAGTGTTTTTTCCCCCCCAGCAAATGGCATCAACGAAAGGTTTGCGGTGCTAAAATCACCAGCTTTCAGGAACAGGCAGACTTGATTCAGAAAACCACATTATTTATTTATTTTACAACAGTGTTAGAATTGTACTGGGCGATGGTCCGTTTTCCCTGTTGTTTGTGCTTTCAACCTCCTTCCAGTTAGTGGTGGAAACGGGTATGAAACTCATGGTGGATTCTGGAAAGATAAACATTTCTGAAAACTAGACAAAGTTCTGAATTCAGCAAGGGATGTTATTTGTGTAAATCCTTGAAGCTTTTCTTATAGAAAGTACCAGATTAAATGAAAAAAAATTGATTTGGAATGCTATTTGTGTGTACGTTTTTATCTGGAGATTTTTACAATGGAAGATTTTCGAAAGCAATATATTGTTGCGTCCGCTGGACCGTTCTAGTTGCGGGTAAGTAAAGGGTTTGTTGGTTATCTAAGAACCCGAGGTACTCCGAACTAACAACAACCTGCACCTTATGATGTTTTTTCATTGTGTACCGAATATACGGCAGTTCATATGGTAAATTATAAAGAATGGAAAAAGGGTATGAAGGATAACTACATTTCTAAAATGTTCACCAGATACTTAGTTTAGGAGCAGTGGTTGTTTGTACATCTCTGAATTTATGGGTACCCATACTGGCACGTGTTTCAGAGGGAATTTTGTTAAATGTTTTTTGTTGCACAGTTGCTTACATTCGAAAAGCACAAACCTAGAGATATTCAATTGGTAATAAATGTTCCACTAATCTGTATTCCCACATGTCTCCCAATGAAAATGGTACCCCTCCTGTGTGGGTGGGACTTGCGTCTGCAACACAAAACACTCCAAAACGTGACCCAGGATACATCCTATTTCACCCAACAGAATGCATGTTTGTTTTTTACAATGTGGATAGCTGTGGATATTGTGCCTCAGCTCAGCCAGCACCTAGGAAAACCTATGAAACCAGCATATCTTTGAAAACTAGACACCGGCGGGAGTACAGGCTGGGGTGACTTGCGCGGCTCTCATCAGACTTTTTTTTGTAACCCAGAATCCCTTGCAACGCTCCAATGTTGCCTTAAACACATTTTTCTTGTATTTCTGTAATGGAATGTTCTGGAGTCCGAGGGGAGCCACAAAGTTCCTTCCAGCCAGCGTTTCACGAAGTCTCCTCACTTATGTGGGTAAGTTTAGTTGCGGCAACAGGAAACGGTCCAGAAAGCAACATGGATACATCACATTTTTCCACTGAAAATTGACACTTTCTTTGCAATGTGCCTAGTTGTGAATTTTGGGCCCGAGCTCAGCCAACACATAGGGACACCTAGCAAACTTTTGCAATTTTGAAAACTAGACAGCTAGGGGAATCCAGGATGGGGTGACTTGCATGGCTCTCAAGGTTTTTTTTACCCAGAATCCTGTGCAAAGCTTAAACTTTGCCTTATAGAGCACATTTTCCTTGCATTTCTATGAGGAAATGTCCTGAAATCTGCATGTAACCACAAATTTCCCAGCATTCACTCAAGTCTCCTAAGAAAAACGGTGCCTCACTTGTAAGTCAAGGGCCTGCGACAGGAAGCAATGTAGACCTATCACATTTTTCCTGTGAAAAATGATGCGGTATTTGTGCGTTGTGGGTAACTGTGGATTTTGGGCCCCAGCACAGCCGGCATCTTGGGAAACCTACCAAACTAGTACATTTTTTAAACCTAGACACCTGGGGGAGTCCAGGGTGGGGTGACTTGTTTAGCTTTAACCAGGCTTTTTTGCCCAAAATCTCATGCTGAGCCCTAACTTTGCCTAACCCCCCCCCCCCCACACACACACACACACACACACACACATTTTCCTTTTATTTTGTGAGGAAACGTCCTGGAATCTGCACCCAGCATTCTCCCAAGACTCCCGAGAAAAACAGTACCTTGTGTGGGTTGGCCAAGTGCCCGCGACAGGGAAGGGTCCTATCGTATTGTGGATACATCAAATGTATCTATTACAAAATGAAGTGGTTTTGCAAAGGCGGGGTGGGGTCACCTGCGTTTTTGGTTCCGGGCTCGGCGACCATCTAGGGAAACCTACCAAACCTAGACATTTCTGAAAACTAGACACCTGAGGCAGTCCATGGAGGTGTGGCTTGCATGGGTCCCTCATCGTTTTCTTTTGCAGAATACCCTGCAATCCCCAAATTTAGTTAGGTCACATTTTCCTCACATGTCTGTGTGGGAAAGTTGTGGGATCACTGTGCAGGCACAAATTACCTACCATCCAGCTTTCCCCCAGGGTCTCCGGATGAAAAGGGTACCTCACTTGTGTGGGTGGGGCAAGTGTCGGCAATGGCCCAAAACACATTGTAGCAACAATAAGTGCAGTAGGTGTGCTAATTAGTTCTGGGGTCAGCAACCATTTAGTAAACCCTATCAAACTCCGACATTTCTGAAAAGTAGGCATTCAGGGGAGTCCAGGGAGATGTCGCTTGTGTGGATCCCCTAATGTTTTCTTACCCAGTATACCCTGCAAAGGTGAGACACAGAATAAAAACACAAATTTTCCTTGCATTTCTGTGACGTAAACTACAGAAATGTGCAGGGATCCTCAAACTTCCTACCTCCCAGGGTTTCCCCCACTTGTCCTGATAAAAATGCTACCCCACTTGTGTGCCTGGCCTAGTGCCCTCGATAAGAATGGATCACACAAGTGTCAACGGTAGTCCTTGCATGGAAAAATAGTGTTTTTATTCAACGTTACTATTCAAAGTTACATCTTTGCTGGCTAATTTGGGTAAGAAAACAGTACGTTTTGGGCCCTTCCCTGTTGTTGTCCCACCCCGCATTCCCCAGGTCTTTCAGCTATTTCTGCTTTCCTTTGGCTACCAGATCAGCCGTCCTTGTTCCAATCCACCATTGTAAACAGATTCTTTAAGCACATTATTCATCTCTTAAAAGCACAGGAAAAAAGGTCAGGGCAACAATACCCCGCAGCAGACGTTATGTCGTGTCTTGGCTACGAGGTTGGGATTAGAACTAGATGCAATGGACCTAGGACTTGACCTTCATACGTCCCCAAAAGGGTGGTATACAACCTCCCCACACAGATTTAAGCAAGAATGGCCCTGCACTCAAATGAACCAATAAGTAATTAGTAAAAGGCAGTTAATGTCCATAGTCCATCATAAAGAAGTGAAGTTATATCTTCCCAAATGAAAAATGTTAGTCAGCGTTTTTTCTGTAGAAAACGGTTCCTTTTATTCGATAGAAAATTCTTTAAAATCACAGCACGCAATTGACAAGACAGCCAATTGCGTGCTGTGATTTTAAAGAATGACTTTTACTAATTACTTAATTGTTCATTTGAGTGCAGAGCCATTATTCATCTCTTTCCTCTATCTCCTTTCATAAAGCCTGTAGGAGAGTAGGGTCTGCTTTCTATGTTCACCCCCACTTTTTGCTTTTGCTTTACTGGTTTTCGACTTAGATGTGGCTGTGGGCCTGCTAATCAGACCCACAGCCCTGCTGTTCTCTCTCTAAATTAATACTATGTACTTTAGGTGCATAACCCATTTGGATAGGATCACCTTATTGGCCCCTGTACAGTGTACCCTAGGTACCCAGGGCATAGGTGTACCCTAGGCCTACCAGGGGCTGCAGCATGTATTATGCCACCCCTGGCCTGGCCTTCCATTTTGACACAACTGGCTGATCACTCAGCTGGGGCAAGGTCGTGTAATCACCCCTTGCTTAGGTGTAGTATTCCTATACCTAACTTACATATAGACACATGTGTACCTATCAGTCACTCCTATGGCAGGCCTTGACAATCCTGGAGGCAGAGTGCTTGGTAACATGTGAGATGGTGCTCTAGCATGAGCTGAGCCTGTCTGCAGCTTTCGGAACCTTGTCCTTATAGCTGTTCTATGATATAGCCTACCATATACTCTTAAAGTGCCTTATAATCTTAGATGGTTATGGTAACTATGGTTTGGCTTTATCGAAACATGTCGTGTAAGGTGTCTAACACTGTGGAATAATACCCCCATGCCATTTCTGGACATGAGAATATTATTCCCCCCTTCTAGAGAGAAAGACATGTTAAAATCATACTTCAACTGTTAGCCTCTGACCAAAGCCTCAGCATCACAAAATGGATGCTGCTGTCACGACACAAGTCTGACCTCCTGCAGCTGGGAGTGATCCCAGCCAGGGAGGCCTGGACAATAGGTTTCCTGCTTGGGGAGGTGCTAGCACCTCCCCAGACAGCCTTTAGTGTATTGGGGCAGGGTGGGCTGAAAGGAATGAGACATGCCTGGGGCACACAAGGTGTTCCTTGCATAGTCCAGTTCAAACCGGCGCTGGGGCACTCCAGCCCCAGCTCTGGCGCGAAACTGGACAAAGGGAAGTGGGTGTAACCACCCCCTCCCAGGTCCCACCCATAAGGCGTGACCTAGCAGGTATCCCAGCCCCCCAGATTAGTATAAGAGTGGGAGTTGGGCCTCAAGACTTTAGATTATCCTGAACCTGCAAAACTGAACAGAAACTCTGGACCTTCGACATTCGACGAAAGAAGAAGACTGAAGAATCTCCCTTGTAGCCAAGGAGTGGCTACCCTGTGCAAACAGGCACCATCAAGAGACTACCCTTTGCTTTGCCCACGTTCTACGAGGAACCGACTGCAGAGCCCGACCAGAGCCTTGACTTCCAGACTTCTCCGACCCTGATCCACATCGACAGCAAAGCTGAGATCCGTGGAGGCGACGAGCGACGTGGGACCGGCTACCTGGAAAAAGTGGCTAGTAACTTAAAGCGCAGCTTCTGAGGTACCCTCGAAGTTGTGCACCGGGGATTGAGAAGCCCCAACCCCAAGCACCATCTGCACCGAAGATCAGCCCCCCACACTCCACGAGTCCTGCGTGGGGCCCTTCTGCATTTTCCTGCTTGCCGCGTCTGTCCGGTTGCTTGCCCGCTGGCTAGTGGCCTTTGTGACGACGCTCCCTGGAATCTTCTGCGCTGGTTCTTCTCCTCCAGACTGGCTCCCGCTTCTCTGCAAAGAAGAAGCACCCCAGACCTTCCTGGTCTGAACCAGAAGCAAGTCCTCCGTTCTTCGTGGGTTCCGCTTGCCAAGGCTTGGTGAGTCCTAGTCCAACTTCGACGCCGCCGACAGCAAGAGCCTTCGTGGGACAGCTCGCCTCCTGGTCCTGGTCGTCCTCGACGCTTCCTGGTCCTCCTGGCTGCAGCGACAAGCTTCACCTTCACCTGCAATCTTCACGACATCGCCTGGTTCCTTCCTGGTTCCACGTGGTCACTGGCTAGTGACCTTGACTCTGTCCCTTCTGCTTGCAGGTTTCCTCTCTTCTTGATCCCAGCCTTGGGATCCACCGGACACTCTTCACTGACTGCCTGTCAGCATCTTTCTTCAGGCATCCATAGGAGTCGACGACGAAAACGACGCATCTTCACCCCTATGCACCCGCAGCCTGTGGGCTAGGTAACTTGGGTACTCCGGTGCTCATCAGGATAGTGACTATCCTAGTGTCTAGTTTTCAAGTCTCAACTTCCTAGCTACTCCGGAAGTGTCCTAAATCTACCGTTTTCTAAACTGTACTATTGCTATTGACTTTTACGCATTACGCGTGAGTGTTTCCACTCTGCACACGAATCCCGTGGGCCTCCCACTTCCTAACTAACGCTAGTGTAGTGTAGCCCCAGCGATTCCCTAGGCCTAGGCCTATTCTATTTCCGTGACAGTGGTTCTTATACCACTTACTTAGTATATGGTTTGCGTGGCCCCTAGGGCCTAACTGTATTACTTACCTGTGTGACTTAATGTATGCTTAAATAAGACTGTGTTGTACTTACCTCTAATCTCATAAAGAGTGCTGAGGGTTTGACTAGAATAAATACACTTTAGTTTATATATATATCTGTTGTGGTGTCCTTTCATTTGGTATTCAAGGGATTATATATGGTATCACAGCTGGCTTCACATGCCATTCAGAGTTTAGCCTAAGACTGCTCTTGTCCATGCTACCACTAGGATAGCTGGTCTATAAGGTTGACTTTACAACCAATCACCATAAGGGTATTTGGACTGATATAAGGTGTACACTAGAACTAGTGACATCATACATCAGGCCAACTTCTCACAAAGCCCCAGTGGGACTTAAATCTAGTTTTAACTTATCTCATGTGTGCTCCCTTTGAGCCTCTTCACAACTGTCCTCTCTGGCTTCTCACCCTGAAAACTGCTTTTCTTGTTGCCATCACCTCTGCTCGCAGGATGAGTAAGCTTCAAGCTCTATCCTCTAAGACCCCTTTCTTTTCTGTACCATCCAGACAAAATGGTGCTTAGGACGAGACCCTTGTTCCTACCTACAGTGGTTGCACCATTTCACATAGGACAAGCTATCACTTTGCCAACTTTTGTCCTGCCTCTGCACCCTTCCAAGGAGGAGGAGAGACTCCACCCTCCTTCTACCTTGACCGCACAAAGGATTTCCGGCTCGATGATCAACTCTTTGTTGGCTATGTGCATGCCAAAAAAGGCCGGGCTGTCCAAAAGCGTGCCATCTCCCGATGGGTTGTCCTTTGTATTAAAATCTGTTACGCTTTAGCGAAAAAGGAACCTCCAGTGGGGCTGCATGCTCATTCCACTAGGGCTATGGTAGCAACTACTGCATTGTCACGTGGAGTCCCACTTCTTGACATCTGCCAGGCGGCAACATGGGCATCCTTGCATGCGTTCACCAGACATTACTGCCTGGACAGCCAAGTCTGGAGGAACCGCTTTTTTCCCCGTTCTGTCCGCCAGGATTTTCTGCTGTGGACTTGGTTCACAGACCCTCCTCCGGGGTTGGTATTTCTGGGGTATCTATTCTAAGCTAAAGAATCTATAACGAACAGTCTCTTTCATATGAACAAGTTACTTACCTTCGGTAACGATGTATCTGTAAGAGACATAAGTTAGTTATAGATTCCCTACCGCCCCACCTATCCTACCTGCTCTGTGAACTGATTTCTAGGGATAGGGTCTCCCTTACAGGGCCTTAGTTGTGGCACTCAGTGTCCTTATGGCTCTGCGCTTCTGGCGTGCAAAGTCATGTCAGAACTGACGCCAGCGCGTCGCAGCGGGTCTAAGTAGGCACCGCGATGTCATCCCGGCGACCACGATGCAGACGACGGACGCACAGTTGACCGACGCCACCCACCGAAGTGCAGGGGTACTGCTAAGAAAAATTCTCCGCATCCAGTCTGACGCCTGGGAGTAATTCTAAGGTAAGGAATCTATAACTCACTTATGTCTCTTCCAGATACGTCGTTACCGAAGGGAAGTAACTTATTCATTAATAATATGCGAGATAAGAAGGCATCCTAAGGATCAGGTAATAATATATCAGTCTGTCTCTCTCAGGCAGTAGCCATCAATACAGACGAGACGGAGTCCTTCTCAGGCACTTCCAACTCAAGTTATCCATGATCCAACACCGGTTTAGTTTGCTTTCTGTTCCCCTGAGCACCAGGCATAAGTAATTTAAGACTTCGGGATCCCCTTCCAATGTCATTTATTTTATATGAAACGCTGTCATCATTTCTTTGAATTGTCTCATGGGATTTACTAAGAGGGTACAATATTTGATCTGTTTTCCCTTGACTAGAGTGAAATGAGTGTGGTATAACATCCTCCAGCAATGATACCAGTTCATGCAAGGTATTTGACAATTTGCTTAATTGATTGTCCAAATTCAATAAACGTTTCTTGAAGTGCACAAGTCTAAAATTCTATATATTCAATGATGAGTCACTTAAAATGTGAAATACTAAAAAGTAATTTCAAGGTGAGTCAAAATGGATGTACAAAGGTTGGGGGTGACTATTCACACATCCAGAACATAATTGAATGCAGGCCTCCTGGCAGAGCCTGACCATTCAGACCTTGCTGTCCTAAATACCAAAAGTAGAGGCCAAGAAGGGTAAACTCTCTCCTCTTTCTGCCTGGGACAGGTCTGTCCTTCACCTTCACCTTCATCAATTCTAGGGCCTCCTGGTCGTAGAACCATAATGTCATGGTATCAATTTTTTTGCATTAGATATTAAAAAAACAATCTATGCTGGGAGCCGACCTAAACCTAGCAGAGAAGCACGAATGCCCTTTGTTGTGTAAATCATACCCTCCAGAGAACTAGGAGCATTGGATGTTGCTTACATTGGTCAAGGTTTCTCAACATCTTCAGCTTAACTTGTTGGTGGCATAGTAGTATCTATTGCCAGGGTTTGTAAAAAAAAAAAAAAAGTCCCCTCCCTTCCCCCAAGTAATTACTTATCTAGGTATTTCCATAAGAGACTGCGAAAGTAAAAATAGTGCCTGATGGGCATACCTCTATCGGAGCGTAGAAGCTAGGTTGAGTAATATGTGCAGCGGCAATGGTGCAGTTGACCCAGCATCTGTGAGTTGAGTACAAGAGCAAGTGAGACACTATAGCTAGTCGGGCCTGGGCTCATGGGCACTAAAGAAGACTCAGTCCCCATACACCAAGGTCCTAAAAACCTGCACATAATTCTGTTTTGGGCAGAATCCCCTCAACACCCTAACACATGAGGAATTGTCAATGGGAAGAGAGACACAGCTGTAGCACTGCCTAAAAGACTTAGACTGAGGAATTACCACTGGGACCAGAAAAGCAGCTATAGCACTCTAGAGAACTTAAAATGAGGAATTAATGACGGGACAAGGCATTGGCAGACTCTGGTGCTCTAGGGTGCCTCCATCTGCCCCTTTCACTATTTCTGCTGAGGGAGCGTAGCTGCTGCAGACAGTACAGATAACTAACTCCCTGGACAGTTTATGCGCTATGCATAGCGAGAGTGCGCGAGGGAAGGACTGTGCTGAGTGAGAGTGGTGGAGGGAAGCGGAGATAACAGGTCAAATGAAACCTAAATTTGTCTCATGCATTTTTCCATTTCCACCCTCTTTAGTGACAAGTGGGGCGCAGAACACGTCAAAGGATATTCGTGGGTCCATCACAGCACTACATGGGGGAAATGTGTGGTTGCAGAGAGAACCGAGGCGAAAACAAAAAATATTAAATGCATATTAAATACAAAGCTGCTGGAGGGAGTTGGTGATGTAAATAATAAATATGCTGGGCTGAGGGAAGATTGTAAAACGTGTGCTCCTTGTAATGACGAATAAAAAAGAACCAACAAAAGATGTGCCTGGACATCAAAAGTAGCAAGAGGGCTGGAAGTAAGAAAATCTTGGCGGTGAAAGGAATAAACAAACATTTACAATGCAATGGTCTCGGCATTGTTAAAGTTAAAGCTATTGGCATTGCTCATGACATTATTTTTGTATGTTTTTGTTTTTAAAACATTTAAAGAAATGGCATTGTTATTTACAGTGTCAATAGCTTGATCACTCTCAAATGCGAGACCTATTGCATTTGCACCCACACACCGAGCCACACACCCAAAGCCACCCACACACAGAGCCACCCACACAGAGCCACTCACATAGAGCAACCCACACACAAATAGAGCCACCCACAGAGCCACCTACACACACACACAGTTACCCACACACAGACAGACCCACCACGCATAGAGCCACCTACAAAAAAAGCCACCCACACACACACACACACACAGAGCCACCCACACACACACAGACCCTCCCCCACACACAGAGCCACACACACACACACACACACAGCCACACACACACAGAGCCACCCCCCCCACACACACAGCCACCCCCAATCACAGAACCACCCCCACACACACACACAGCCACCCCACACAGAGCCACCCCCCCCACACACACACACACACAGAGCCACAAAGTAACCTCAAAATTTGACACATATTTACTTTTTGCTGGATCAACTGACAAACCCCTCAACGGGCTCTATCAAGATTAAGAGAAACCTTCCCCCATCAATAAGGAGCCCAGGGAACTGGGTTTGAGTCTCGGTAATGACACTGAACAGCGTTCTGATACCTGATTGGATTTGGGTCAAGTTCTCGTTATATAAAGTAAAACTCTGCAATATAGGTAATCCAGACAATACTTTTGCAAATCTATACATGCATCTTGCTTTTCTTAGGGTGATAGTTTTATCAGACACAATGTTTTTTTTTTTTTATGGTAACGCTCTAGTACCGTGCAGCTCGTTAAACTATTACAAAATGAGTCAAATCTAATAAATGGATTTCTATTGATGATGGATGATTAGATGAATAAACTGTGTATAACCTCGGCTAACTGAAAGAGAAAATCAAATTACTTCCAAGTCTATAAAACAGAGTTCCCAGTCATAGCTACCATTTCCGCTGTATTTGCTGGGCCATATATAAACGTATGCAACATCACTCCAAAATATGCTAATTCAGTATGACAATACCTTACTCCTGCAGGCTCGGTCTTTATGTTGTGTCCTGCAGCCTCGAAAAATGGAGCAGTTCGCTGTGATCTCGCAAGTGAAAGCAGCTCCTGGCGTTGAATACAGACCTTAAGAAACCTTGAAATGTCTGTTATGCACATTTCTTATGAGCTGCCATTACTCCAGAGACTTGTGTTTTCCAAGAGCGTTTCCATCTCTGAAAATCCTCCAGAAGTGCTTCAATTGTGCGAACATGTGATGGTTAAAAATATATATTTTCGAGTCTCGGCTGGGACGTTTAAACTTAATCTCCCCGTGTCAAAATAAATGTGTCAGTCTGGAACGCAACTGGTGCGCGTGTAAAGCGCTCTGATACCTTTCGGCCTATATAACACTCCAAAAATTAAAATATATATATTGGGACAGTAATGTGCTTGAGACGCACGTTTAATGGCACAGGGCGTCCTAACTCCTGCTGTTCAACTTCTGGACTTCTTTACTCTACTTATTAGTCAGCGGTAATTGACACAGCTCTAGCACAGTGTAAACGCGCTTGTTATTTACATTTGCTGTTTGAAGTATGTACAAATAAGAGCTACAAAAAACCGCTTTAGGTGATTCACCCAGTTGGCAACCCTAGTCAGAGGGGATACAGGCAGGCGGCAGTGGAGAGGAAAAGAGGGGCAGGAGCCTGGAGATAAATGCAAGGATGGGTGGGTGGACGATGTCTGGGGATACAGAGAGGGGTGAGGGTGGAGAGACCCGGGAAGCAAGACAGGACGCTGAAAGGAGCGACAGAGGTGAGAATGGAAAGGGGAGGAGGCAATCCACGCTAGAAAGAGTGTTAAAGAGGAAGATACAGTGTGGGGAGTAAATAAGCATATAAGACAGAAGGAGAGATACATGGTGGCCTGTGGAGAGAGAGTGGGAGTGGAAACTTACAGAGGAGGGCGGGGAGCGAAGAGAGAGTTGGGAGCGAGGTAGAAAGACTATAGTCAGGAGGACAGCCGGAAAATGCCTCCGAGCTCCCATCTCCAGGGTCTGTGGATCCGACCGTCACAGGCCGCCATGGAAACGAGCATTCATTCGTTGAAAGCAGTCACTGGCGTTTTATATTCACATACATCGAAAGGATACTTCGAATGTTCCCCGTTCATCGAAAAATCCCTCCTTTACTCACAACTTAACGAATGATTGTCCGTAATAATTATTCGATTTACCTGGAATAGCAAATAATGTTTTTTTTCTCCTCAGTTAACGCAATGTAGAAAAGATGCATCTTTTCGGAAAGGGCTGCGCTTCCCTTCCCCTCCAACTCCCTTTCCCTAACCCCTCTCCCCCACAAGTTCGTCTCTTTGACAAAGAAAAGGCAGAAACGAATAAAAACGGAAAGTTCGCTGGCGAAAGACTTTCTTTTGGATTCGAAAGATTTAAAAATGGAAGCGACAGACACACGTACCCGGACCACTAAAGCTCATAAGAAAGAAGGTGACGCCGGGTCTCTGTCGGGCCGGCTCACAGACAGGAGGACTGGCCGACGGGTGCATCTCACAGCATGCAAAGCAGGTGTGAATCCGAGCTTCAGGCGAAAACATGTCGAAATATACGAGCCGTCTTTTCCCTCAGCAGCCGAACACGGGAGCCGAGAGCAGGGGGAGAGGACGAGCACACCACTGCCTTTCTCCGAGGTTAATGCCTCAGAGAAACGCAACGTCGTTTTCCATTGGCTGGAGGAGAGAAAAAACACGCCCAGAGAAAGAATCGAAAAAAACACGCCCCCGAATCGCAAAAAGACGGTGCTTGTTTTGAGAGACAAACCTCTTCTCCAATGGCTGACCAGCATTTAAGAGGCCAGCCAATGGGGAAGAGGAGAGAAGAGAGGCGGGTTCAAGCCCCGCTTCTCCAAGTCATTAAATCTCGCGAGCGAGACTGCGCATGCGCAGGCTTCGCTAGCCGAGACCTAAAAAGGGACATTCAGTTTGCTAATCAAATTACTGGTACCAGTATTGTGGAATCGGGTTACTTTGTTGATTAGAATATGAAATAAATAATATAGTTATGATATAGCTGTGCTGGTTATTTTCTGATTATTCCCTTCCCTGATTCTGTAAATTTATTTTCCGAACTAGGTGTTTTCAGATAGGCTACCCTGAAATGACGCTTTTGTGGAGTGTAATGAACAGTGCGACATGCATTACTTTGGGAAACGCACGATGGGTTAATTGGTGCAGTTAGTTGACTCCATGGTGTCCATTACATAGAATGTAAATGGATGATGGTCTGCAGCGGCCCTGTCAAGGTCGGCCCTTCTCGCCACTTGTACCCTGCAGTAGGAGCGGAGCATTCTTTCAATATCTGCCACAGAGTATACTTAATTTACATGATTGGAACATGTAACCAGCAGTCTGCATGCTGCTCTCCACAGCATGCACATTCACCCACTGAGCTGTCTTACGAGGATTGAAATGTGCACTCTCTGGCCCGAGGTAGCTCCACCCCCTGGTCATTATTAGTCCGAGCCGCTGACTGTTAATTAGTCACTACCAAACGGGACTTGGAAGGGAATGTCTCGGCAAATCAGTCCTACGTTTGCCTCTTTTGACAAATGGGCCCTGTTTACCTTTTCTCCCTCACTAAAACTGCCATTACCAGAATGGATTGGAGTAGCCAGTTTCACAGTTGGCAGAAGGGGAAAACCGAAGAAACAGGACAGGCGGGTGGAGGGAGAGAAGAAACTGAAATTTGGGCAGGTGAAGGGAGATGAACACGGACAGGGGCGGGATGGAAAAGAAGCAAAATGGACGGGGATATGGGAGAAGGCCTGAAAACACTCGCGGAGTGCTTTGAAAACAAAAATATTGCATTTTTACTTTAAAAATTAAGTGCCTTAAAACACACAAGACCTGTTCCGGAAGTTAATGTTATAAAAGCAGTGACGATCGGTACCAATTTAAAATTAAATGCGTTAAGACACAAGACCTGTCCTGGAAGTTAAGGTTATAAATGCAGTGCTGAAAGCAGCGAGGGGATGGGATGTGAACAGCCAACAAACACCAAATCCAGGCAGCCTTTGGTAGATTAAGTGAAGAGAGGAGGACAAAAATAAAATCTCACAAAGCCACAAACCTGCAGTCCCGAAGGGGTGAGTGTCTATAGTGAGGTGTGGGGAAAACCCACACGGGGAGCTCATTAACAATGGTGTGCCGGAAGTAACGTATACGGCTGATCGGGAGATGACCCCTGTAACAGGGCCAGTCTCCAGGGCGTGAACAAATCAGCAGAGGGAGGGACAAATGTATCTTGTTCACCAACTAAACCTAGGCAATTCCGAAAGGCACATGAAGGAACCAATCACAAGCGATGGGCGTGCTGCAGCTCCAAACCGTAGATATACCATGTCGAGAGACAGCGCATGCACTGTCTAGGCTCGACCTAAAACGGAGTGTCATCCTACAAAGCTACTGCCCCAGAGTGCACTCAAACATTTGGCCCTCGTAGATTTTGGAGTATACCTGGAAACCACCCTTATGTAACACTTTAATCCTAGATGTCTGAATTATGGAGTCCTTTACCCCTAAAGCTCACATATCAAGCATCATATCCCTAAAAACCCTACCTGTATGCACACTTGACCATCATATCTAAGTAAATCCTAAACAAGTACTCATCCTGCACAGAGAACAACTTTTCTTTTATGGCTTTAGCAAGTTTCAGTTCACTAATTCTGTAATCTGCATAGTTAACCAGAAATATGTGAGGATGTTTGGTGTGGGGAGATTGAGACGCAGGGACCCTGTGTGCCCACATAATAGTCAAATCCTCAATTACCAGTGCTGTTGTGCTTCTCCAGAATCCAGGTAATGCGTACATTTGAGTGTCTACAGTAGTTAATTGCTCTTGTTTTTCACGCAGGGACACTCTTTCCCCAGTCTAGCAGTACATTCCTTAGTCATGAGTATCTATGTTCGACTTCTCGTAGTCTATCATTAACTACATGCGACTTTGTAGCTTGGAATGCAATTTTTGATTTTATTTGCGATCTCTACTTGTTGCTGCTTCATCAGTTTGATTTCTGCAGATCGCAGGTGTGTGGTTGGTTGGTGGAAGGTAACTCATTTGTTGATGTACGCTGGTCCTTTGTCGTGCATAGCTTTGTATGCGTGGGTCAGCATCTTGAACTGGCATCTCTTCTGGATCGGAAGCTAGTGTAGCATCTTGAGGTGCGGGGTGATGAGTCTGGGGAAATCGAGGATGAATTTTACTGCTGTGTTTTGTTTTGTCTGTAGTCTCTTTGAGAGGCCTGCAGTGATTCTTATGTAAAGAGTGTTACCAAGTTCATCCTGTTGGTGACGAGGGCTTGACCATCACAGTCCTTCTGGTGTTGATGTGGAGCCGCCTGAAGATTGTACGGAGCATGCTTAGGGTGTGGAAGAAGGCAGGCAAGACTGGATTTACCGGTTTCTGCATAGATAACTTTCTGTCCAAGATGGTACCGATGTTGCAGGCGTGGTCTGTCTAGGCGGTGAATCAGAAAAATAGTTACTGAAGTTTTTATACCATTCAACTTCACTTTCCTAGTCTTCATGATCATTTGTAGTGGCATCATGGGAAAACTTCATGTGACATTGGGATTTGATACATTTTGACATTCTTTCTCTTGAAATGCTCTGACATCATTACCAGTCAGATGTTTCCAAGGGAAGTGCTGGATTCCCGAAACACTTTTTGTGATCTGTTTTCATGTGAAAACATTAAATAAAAGACATGCTAGTTAGAGACAGCTTTTTTCTAGCATTATTTCCATATTAAAACCAAGGTATCCAATTCAGAAAACCAGCGAGTGCATTTTCCATAAAACATCACTGTTTGCACCTTTTTTTAAAATGAAAAAGTAAAGCAAAAATGTATCCTCCAACACAGATTACACACAGTGCCAAACTGTTCTAGTACCTCTAAGATTTTAAGAGGGTTACAGCATTATAGTCTTGCTCTACACGGTCAGTTAGGCAGTTCACTTTTTACGGCTTATTGTAAAAGGGTCTCTGAAATCAGCATCCTTTGACAAGGCCATTTTTTGACTAAAATGACAATTTCCCTTTTCTCGTGACTGTTCTGGAGGCTTTTAGTCAGTATTTTTTTTAAAGGTTTTAACTCACCCCAGCTTTGCTCTTCATCCACTACACAGGCTATTTGCTAAATGCTCTTTTTGTGGGGTGTGTAGAAGTTCTGTAACGATGAGCAGCATGTCTGTGTTGTATGCCTTTTAGATTTTTTTGGTATAAAAATGTGTTACATTTATGTTGATGTTTTAAAAAACAAAACAAAAAAAACAGGCTCAGTTTTGAAGAAGTGAGCGTACCTCCTCATGAAACCAGGCTAGGTAGGGAAAGTACATAAAGGGCTATGAGCTCCAGCAGGGTGAGGGTCCCTTCACTCTCAGCGTCAGCCCTGGATGTGACCAGGCTTCACCCCACTCCTGAATCCCTAGACACTCCCTTACTTCACTGGCAGTCCTGGTCAATGTCACATCAGTCAACATCGAAGCACTCTTCTTCCAGAAACTCAATGTTTTCTCATTTTGCGTCCGGAACTCCTCGCAGCTGAGATCCCCTCAGCATCTACAGCCTCATCTACTACGGCAGGGTACTGTTTAGCCCCTTGGTCGATGTAGCATACCACAAATTCACCGAAACAGGATTTGAAAGTGGGTTATTAATAATCAAGTGATCTTCTCTTCTTGAAAGCACGACTTCTGGTTCTTCAATACACCCAAAAGTGTTTAGAGGAAATTGGCAAGAGAAGATTCAACAGAACAATGCAGCTATTGCCTCTCATTGTGGTACATGAAATCTCACATGCTTTAGGGAGTTCCTTTCATAAATTACTTTCTCATCAACGGAGTGCTCACATGTGCAAGATCCCCACTTAGAGTGGACGGTCTCCTATGCTGCAGCAATATCACATTTTCATGCTGGACCTGAGAGCATCCATCATGTCCAAAATTCCTACTTTCTACTGATCTCTGCCTTGACCAGTCTCCAACAAATCAACAGCATGGCAAATAAGCATTGTCTCAGCACACCGTGTACCACAGTAGAAACATACAAAATCTGGCACTGGAACGTATTCTGATGGTGGTGCACCTCCCATTAGTTTGGGATTAGACAGCAGATGAGCTCAGCTGACATTTTATGAAAGAGCACAATTGGGTGCTCAACGCGAATGTTCAGTTAGCCATTTTTTGTGGACTGGAACTTCACTTGTCTCTGCTCGTCTAATTGTTTGGGTCTGTTTCTAGAACAGAGTCCATAGGGAATACCCTTGTGAGAGGGTGACAGGGGACATTTGTGTGCTCTTTTCCTCTTTTTACCTTGCTTCCCAAGGTGGTTGGTAAGTTGTCGTGGTACGTGAAACTGCTTCACCTGCAACCACAGCAAACTGAACATTTTCATCAGGATGTCTTGCAAAATCTTGAATCACCCTTGTTGAGCTTGAATACCTGGCTTCTGATTATATACAGCAGGTCCACCTCAACCTCCTGAGGTGAGTTCAAGCTTGCTTCAGCTCGAACATATGCCTTTAAGTGGTAGACGTTCTTCATGGTATATTACAAAAGTCCTGACAATGCCCTTCATTTATCAAGTGGTGTAAATAATCCCTGTTCCATGCATGAGGCAAGGTGCAGACTGTACAGAAGAGCCACTCTGCAAGTGCCATTGTATAATATGATGGATTTTTAGATACGTTCTCTTTCACCAGAAAAGATCGGATTGGTCTAGTGACAAATCTTGAGCTGTCTATTTGATCTGGATCTGTCCAAGACATGTTCATCCTGAGGTTTCCTGCCTGCCAGATGGTTCCTATGCTTGCAAAGTTTGCCACCACCCTCTTGTTTGTCAGTACCAGTACCTTTCACATTTGTTTACTTTAGAGTAATATGACTTGCTTGTTCCAGAGCGGTTTCTTCTTTTGGCAATGTCTCAATGACTAGGCCTTCCCTTGCACATAGGAATTGCCAGCTACTCTGGTTCAGTGAATTCCAGATTCGTTTTATTTGGTGACAGTCGTCAGCCTATATCCAATAAACTGTGTTGAAGGTCCTACTTGAGTAGCTATGGATGAAGATCCAGAAAGGTTATATAATTACCCATTGTCTCTTTGGAAACGTCAGCAGGCATGACGATTGTTTTTGCCTGTCTAGTAAAAATAAGTATTTTTCTTCATTTTTACTGCCTGGAGTAGGAGTGTGATGGAGCATGCAGATTGCCTGATAATCTGGTGCTTTTCATCCAGCTTCTCTAACTGATCATGTGCTTCCTATGTCTGGTGTAGGGTGGAATGACTATTTCCATAAAGGATAACATCATATGGGCTTTAGTTCTACTTGAATTGTGAAACAGCACGTTATCTGTTATATTTTTGTCTTCCAATTTGTTGTCGCTGACCTCTAGCTCCTCACTCATGTTTACATATTCCCCGAATTTGTTATTAAACCGTTGGGATCCTGACCACTTCATCTTGTAGTTGACTGTGCTGATCAGTTTTGATTTTTCATATACATTTGTTGGCAGTGCCCGTAGTGGAGCATGACAGAAGATTTATATGTGGGTGTGAACAGTTTTGAATTTCCTGAATTCCTTGGTCTTATATAGGCAGCTAGTTCAGTTCGTATTTAAAATCTACTGGTGGTATCTCCCAAGGTCCATATCACTGTTAGAATTAAGTGTCCATGCAAGTGCTTGACAGTGTCTTATGCTCTGTGTTTTCTTGTTAACTCAGAAGACTGTCAGGTTAAAGTTATTATTTTGGCAAGATGCTACGGTACTGATGGTCCAACTGGATAACTGCGTTCAGCAAAGACTTTTTTTTAAACCAGTTTTAATGGTTTTCCATCAAAACCCGTTGTTCAAGCATGTTTTTCATGTAAACATCAGTCCAACACTTAGGATGTGTTGTTAAAATATAGTTTATGCTGTCCGGATTTTCATTGCTTATATGTAAATTTGATGGATAGAGTAATAAGAAACACAGCTTACATAAAAAAACACATCATTTTGCTGTCTGGATGCAATCAATATAATTTCCTTGTAGTGAGAGTATCGGAAACCTCACTGAAATCCAGTGGCTAGTTAATTATACATATATGGCTGCAAAACTAAGCCACCTTATGCTATCCAACAAGGTGCCCAAGGAACAAACAATGATGCTAGTGTATTCTTCACTAAGTGTCCTGGTAAATTATGTGTGTAAACTTTGCAACATCACCATTACCTCAACGTCGTTATTCCATGTTCTTCCTTAAGTGTATTTTCTACTTGCACAGAGTAGCATTCAAGGTGGACGTTTATCATTAGCCCTCTCTGTGACTAATTGCATCAAACCATCCCATATCACTTCTGTGAGATTCTTGCTCCTCACCTTAAGTGCCATGCTCCTAACCTCTGCCAAGTATATCACTTTGTTTCCCATAACCTGACCATTGGGTTTTTTAATTTCAGATTTCCCAGTCACCCCCTCATTGACCTAAGCATTAATTTCCCGGTTATCATTGATTATCTGGCAGGACCATGCCGTTTAAAAGTCAAAAGTCACTCTCTGAGGCATTGCATCAAGGGAGAATGCTTAGGACATTGGCTATACTCTAACCATATTTATTTTTTAGCAATAAGGTATAACCTTTGGGAGATTAAACTTTGCAGCTCTATATAATTTGAGAGCAAAAGTAAAGGTCAATTTCCAATCTTCCCTGCTCAGTACCTTGCAATGGCCTTTGACCCGGTAGTATGCCAATTTTCTAAGTCACTTGAGTAGCTGTACTGTAGAGTTTTCTTGCCTGTCACTAATTCTAGCATTGTGTTTAGTACCCAGTATATCATCTGACAATCTTTCCATAGATAAACTGTTGAGCTGGTGTACCTTAATCCTGTATTAACTCTTAAAAAAATCATCAGAACACCCATTTTATAAAGGTGCCCAAACTTCTTGACTCTTGCCTCTTTCCAGTCCTGAAGTCTGTGATTTCACTCTGATGCAGCCCTAGTAAAATACAGATCAGTGTTGAGAGTATATGTTTTCCCAGTGATCGTTCCTATTAAAGTTTATCCAGCAGCCTGAAGCAACCTTGTCCGATTCCCTCATGAATCCTCCAATCTCAGTAACCCTACTTTTGAAAAATCTTTTAGGACACACCCTGCATCCTTGGGAGGAGTGTTGCAACTCATTTGGCCTCCTGGTTTGGTTCCTCTGCAGGATAATAGAGGCTATGATCAAGAACTCCTAGCCCCTCCGCCCTCCTTTATGTGGAACCTGACTCTCCACAGGGCATCACAAAGTCTATTGGCACCCTGCCCAATCAGAGGACATACTGGGTGAACATATTTGTGGATTTATGAAATAGAACAGTAGCCATAGTAGTGCCGCTTTTTTATCCAATTCTATTTTACCCATCAATAGAAGAAAAGTCCTCCTAAAATTAGCTGATCCTTAAGGCTGCAATGGCTTTTACTATGTTGCCATCTGTAACAGCGGAGTTGGTATGATAATCATGGACTCCCAAGTAGTGAAAGGTATGTTCCTTCAATTTTACGGTAGCACTTAGTACAGTCTTGGTCGCCTGGCCAGTAAACAAATGGTCCTAAATCAAAGGTCTTGTTAATTGGTACCATAAATATGAAGCTAAAGACTGTTAAGGTGGATGGGGTGGGTCTTTCACTTGCGTATGAGGCACTTTTGACGTCGGCCTGAAATGGTGGCCACTGATGTTGAAAAAGCCACTAAAATGTCAAGAATTATTGTCAGCAGTCGGATCTTTGATGGAACTAAAGGGGCGGGGATGGGGAGCCTCTTCTTGAGTCCATGCTCTGGTTAGACAAGTGCCAGTAGCTACTGCTGTTGTGGTAGTGTTGGAAAAATTAAATCTATCTCCCCATTGGTTCCCTTGGCATTTCCCAGTCATCTCCAACCTTACAAGTCCATCATGACCTTGGCATAGACTACTTAGAGGATAAGATAAAATGTGTCCCATAGTCTTGTGGGTATCTGTATTGTCTAAACATTTTGCGGAGTTGATTAGTTCAATTCTTAGATGTTCTTGCGATTAATACTCTTTTACTTCCTTCCCCTGGTTGCAATAAGTGTAGGTTAAATTAGATGCAATATACTGTGGTGCGGTAGATTGTAAACTAGCTAGTATATCCATTGCTGCTAAAATATAAAATAACTGCCTAGTTCCACACGGCAGAAACGGGAAGCATTTGAATTCACCAAGCAGTTTAAGCCTCATGCTCTGGTAAAGGCAACCCATGGGAGATCAGCCTATCTAGGTTGGATCCACGACCAAACAGAAAAAATCTTTAGGCTTATTTCAGATTTGGACTGATCAATGGTTGAAAATTAGGCACAATAATGTTCCGTTATATTCACATTCCACGCAGTCCTGTTTTCGTTTATTTTTTCTGTAAAATCTGCAAGAGACCAAGGTTTAATATTGAAGAGTACACAGAGGTGCAGACTCACTGCCTTTTTTAACTTAAACATGTTAAACATTTTAACCAGCTTTTCTGCTACAAGATTTATCCAGACAGCTTGTATAGTTAGAGAGAATTGTGCTAATTATGAATCCGGGAAATAGAAGTAGTTTGATATTATGTTGCATATTTGGAGAGCAATCGTGTATCATTTTGTTTCACTTAACTATGATGGTAAGGAACATTCAATTTTTGCATGTTTTTAACAGTTTCCTTTTTTTAATTAAAATAAAATTCTCTTGTCTGACTGATTTCACTATTTCTCCTCTGGTAGCTATTTCCCAGGAAGGGCATTTGTAGCACGAGTAAGTGTTTGTGTCGGTTTCTGCAGATGTCATTTACTGGCTGCAGTGACCGGAGCAGGAGACTGGAAGCTGGCTAAACCTTTGTCAGAAAACTACAAGGGGTGTATTATTTTCCCTTCATCCTTCAGCGACTGTGCTCAATGAGTGACCGCTAAAACAAAATCAGAATATGGAGCTTTAGCTGTCATTTAGTGAAAGGAGTAACAGCAGAATGAGAGATGGGAAAGGAAAATATTGGATTTAAGTTTGTTTTTGGGAGTCTTAATGGATGTAGAACACCCCTCAAGCTGCTCTTGGGAACCAGGCCTGCAGCAGCAGTTGGTCATGCACAGCTCCTGCTGCAGCTGCCCTTAAGTGAAGGTAATAGCCGACAGAGGAACTGGTATTACAAGCACATTAAGCTGTTCTAAGATAAGGCCAGGTATTCAAGGTGGGTGCCTATTACCCTGAACTGCTTGTACACTGATCCTACAGACTTGGAGGAAAAGCATTCACTGGCATGTTCCATATTTGATGTTTTCTTAAATATCTACTGCAGGATTGCATTCCAGATCCCTCCCAAGACCTTTGCTTTAATCTAGGTTGTGTTTTACTTTCCATAGGGGTGGATTTGGAGAATATTGTGTACTACAAAGATGACACGCATTATTTTGTAATGACCGCCAAGAAGCAGAGCCTGCTGGAGAAAGGAGTGATATTGCATGTAAGTGAGAACTAACTACGGAATACCTTTGCTGTTTCTTTCCATTCTCTGGTTTGCGTTTTAACTTTTTTACATCTGATACAGGGTTACTTTGTAATGATCTTTACCTGAATATAGAAGATCCTTCTATGATTCCACCTCAGACTGTCTGAACTAATTGATGATGAGAAATGATACTAGGTTATGCTACCATCCCATTGTTTCTAGTCATAAGCTTGTATTAAAAAGAAAAGTAGACTGGTTATTCTAACTTGTTCGGAAATTATCTCAAAGTAAAATTGCATTGGCACAATACCAGAATTAGTTTTAGACTGGACAATTTTACCCCTCAAATTAGGGTTTTGCAAACTGGAGGGATAACATGCAGGTCACTGTTGCACCAAGTTTTCCATCTTTGCTACCTGTGTTCGCTGCTCACTAATAAAAAAAAATCCAGTTCTGAGCTCAAGTTCGCTCAATTGTAAACCTAAAGTGGGATGCAACAGTATTTATGTCCGACTTTAGATTCAGCAGGATACTCTGAATTATCCCAGAATTAAGTGTATTCTGAACAATATATGATGACACAATAGAGGTAGAGTTTCTTTTGGATAACATAACTATATCCCATTAGTTTCTGTAGCAGGTCACTTGTAAGGTGACTTAAGTGTCCATAAACATATGGAGCTTTGTAGTTAATGGTTTTATAATTGTGAACAATGTAATAATGTTAGGTATGGCTTTATGAATGCATTCTTACATCCTTTATTCATTCAACGCTTTATGCAGATCTAAGAGAAAAAAACAGAATATGAGCTAATTGGAACTGCAGAACCTTTATTTTCATTTTCATAGTTAAATCACATAATGACAAAAAGCAATAATACAGTAGGAAAAGCATGTGTACATAAAACATATTTCTAAGTGGCACTTCCCATAATGGTTGGGCCATTATCTAGAAGATTCTTTCCAACACCCTACATAAACTGTTTTGCGTTGCAGCAGAGAGCAGTATTTTTAATCACTCACTGGAAAGGCAGACACGTCTATTTGCCTCCCTATGATCATTCACTTTTCATAATGGCTACTCAAATCAAAGTTGTAATATCACTTCTTCATATTAATTAGCCAGGCACGCGTGCTCCCTTTCAGTTTTGGCCTCCAATTTACATCTGCATGACCCAGTCCGACTGATAAAATGTTGCATCTTCTGTCTTCATTGGCTTAGTTATATTATAATGTCTCCTTTTTGAAGGCTATTTCAAAGCCAAACATCTGCTGTTGTAACCTGTGTGCAGCATAATACTGGGCTACAATAAACAAATGATGGACGGAATGCTGACAATGCAGACATTCTCCCCCAGTCAAGAGATCTGGGTTAAATCCATCGTTCTTTTGCCCACTACGCAACCCCAGTTCAGACATGGCCATATGCAAATCAGTCTTGACCCTGTGCCTCATGGGAACAGTCCAGCCCGAACTGCCAAGCCATGTCTTCCCTGGACCGGAATCAAGCATCCTAGGACCGGTTTCTGGCTATCAGCTGTCATCAGCCAGGATAGCTTGACTCCAGTGGCGTAGTGAGCACGGGACCCACGTCTGGGCATACCCATCCCACTTAGGGCGAAAAGCGTTAAATAAACAAATGATGGACGGAATGCTGACAATGCAGACATTCTCCCCCAGTCAAGAGATCTGGGTTAAATCCATCGTTCTTTTGCCCACTACGCAACCCCAGTTCAGACATGGCCATATGCAAATCAGTCTTGACCCTGTGCCTCATGGGAACAGTCCAGCCCGAACTGCCAAGCCATGTCTTCCCTGGACCAGAATCAAGCATCAGCCGTCATCAGCCAGGATAGCTTGACTCCAGTGGCGTAGTGAGCACGGGACCCACGTCTGGGCATACCCATCCCACTTAGGGCGAAAAGCGTTACAATAAACAAATGATGGACGGAATACTGACAATGCCGACATTCTCCCCCAGTCAAGAGATCTGGGTTAAATCCATCGTTCTTTTGCCCACTACGCCACCCCAGTTCAGACATGGCCATATGCAAATCAGTCTTGACCCTGTGCCTCATGGGAACAGTCCAGCCCGAACTGCCAAGCCATGTCTTCCCTGGACCGGAATCAAGCATCCTAGGACCGGTCCAGGGAAGACATGGCTTGGCAGTTCGGGCTGGACTGTTCCCATGAGGCACAGGGTCAAGACTGATTTGCATATGGCCATGTCTGAACTGGGGTGGCGTAGTGGGCAAAAGAACGATGGATTTAACCCAGATCTCTTGACTGGGGGAGAATGTCTGCATTGTCAGCATTCCGTCCATCATTTGTTTGTTGTAACGCATAATATGGGGCTGCCTGTCACCAGTTTGAAAGTATCTCACCATTTTACGTCCTTCGTTTAGTATATGCGATTCATGGACTGCGGGAAAATCTGATCATCCTAATTAAAAAGTTTGAAAGCTGATTAGAGAAATAATTTTAATAGACAAGTATAAAAAGTTTGCATTCTCGTCTACATTGCTGCTACAAAATGCATGAAATTACGTTGTGTGTGATATGAAAATAAGTGACTGTCAGAATCGTAAACACCAGATGAATGTTGTGTGTAAAAATAAAACCTCAAACTGCTTGATTGTAGTGCAGTACTGCTTACATACTGTGTACCTGATCTTTGACAAGCTATTATATGAAAAATAAGAGCATTCTGGGGCCTACATTCCTCATTTGCTGCACTGTTTGCATTATGATGATCTGTAAAGGGAAGGGCCAGGACGGATGCGTGTTATTTAGCTTGGTAACCCTTAGTGTCCTTTATATAATTTATGCAGAGATGAAGGAATTGAACTGCAGTGCAACATATATCCGATTGTAGCATGGAGGTCTCAGATGCAATAGACCTTCAGAGAGCATTATTTCTATTCATCAAATGATGCCTTCAAAGAGGGAAACGATTGGATAAACACTCAGACTGTTTTTCCATCATACATTTTGTTTCCAATGTGTTGAGATTTCCTTTGCAGAGAGGTGAGAGATTAAGTGGATATAAATCATACATCCATATGGTCACCTGCTGTGCATTGTGTTGGGGTCTGGAGGACGCTTAGTGATCCACATTCCTGGATGTGTGTAACACTGTGCATGAAAGGTTTTATCTACGTGCAGATGTCCGAGCCTGCTTGCTATGCGGTGGGAATTTTAGTTAGGATATATCACTTTAAAGAAAAAAAAAGCTTAATCAGATGGGTAGCTGGCTCATTGAGTTAAGCATTTTACACTGACCTGTTAGCTGCTCAAAACGAACAGTCTAGCTATAGAAGGAGACTTACAACTTGTTTTTAATGCACACATATGTGCCTAAAAGCTGAGGAATCTCTCGATTATAGTCCTCCAGTGCGAGCTTGTACATTGTTCTTGCAGTGCAGATATGGGACCTTGCCAATTGCTGCTTATACTGCACCATGGGATTTCTCTTAGTCGGACCTGTCAAGTTGCAGTTTTGCACCTCTTTTGATGAAACTAGGGAACACCTTTTCTTCTGTCCCACATAGGCAACCCCCAAAAGTTGGTGGATTGCTTCCCTTGGCAGGACTTTATCTTTTACAAATTGTGTAAACGCCCGTAGAATTTGCAAGAGTGACTCCTCATCTGTGGTTGTAGTGTAAGTTTCTACATTTCTATATGTGACACGGTCTGTCAGGTAAACATTATTAGCACAACTGCAGTAAATTGAGGTTTAGGAGATTTTATTTTGCTATGCTGCACATTACTGTGAAGATGAAAATGCATTTTCAATTCATCAGTAAATTTTGAAATTTCAACATTTCATACTTGTATGATGTGTAGGTGTATGACACCACGATCATAGCTGTCTTTCAACTATAAGAGGTGGAAGAGAAGGTGCCACTGTTGGCTACACCTAGATCATGGACATACCCATGAAAATAAGTTTTTTGACCATGTAGTTTAACACCCATTTTGCATAATCCTGTTTTGTTCACCCTCAAGGCCAGACTGGCCATAGCGGGCACTGGGGATATCCCCAGTGGGCTGCCAGGTTTGGGGCCGGTTTTGGGCCCCTGGGGGGCGATTTTGTTACAGGGCTGTTTTTGAAGCATAGCTGCAATATCTGCCGCTGTAACAAAATCGACAGAAACGGGCCCCCCTGGTAAACAGCTCGGCCGCACCCCCAAACTCCTGGGGGGCTGGCCTGGCACTTTCCCAGGGCCGATTTTGGGTCCCAGTCCGGCCCTGTTCACCCTAGCTGGACAAAAACAAACTCCCTCTATACCTTTTGCCAATTCTATAATCTCAAGCAAAGTATCTTGAAAAGACTTTGTGTTGCCCATCATAATTTTATGGTCCACTGCAAGTCGCCACTTCACAGGTATTTCTTATACCTTGATCTAGAAAAAAACAACCTCTGTACCTTTAAATTTGTCCAAAAATACTACTTTCTTCAGACGGAAGACACTTCCAGCTACCACCTTGCTATGTCTTGGTTGTCTGAAATCTTAACAGGTACACTCCACAATTTACACTGAATACTGGGTATCTGATGGAGTTCTAGCTGCAGATTCCTTACCCAATTTCCCAGGCGTCAGTCTGGATTCAGAAACTTTTGCTTGAGCAATACTCCTTGCGCGCGACGTCGGTTATGACGTCGTGGTCACCTATATAGGCTCCACTCAGGCCCGCGGATGCCAGTTCTTTTCTTTCCGCGCCGGTTAAGCGCCGATCCGGAGAAGAGCTACCCCTCTGTCGCTTTTTGACAAGTCTTTTTCGACTTTTGTTGACTGTCATTTTTCTTCATGTGCAAGGATGTCTTTGAGGAAGTCAGGGTTTAAATCATGCAGTGCCTGTCACGGCATGTCAGTAGCCACCCCCATCTCGTCTGTCTCTGGTGTCTCGAGCGCGACCACGACTTGAAGTCATGCTTGGGTTATGGCTCCGGAAGCCTTGCAGGAGCGGGCTATGAAAGCTCCTTGCACCCTGGCAGTCAACACCATCCAGTGAAACTCTGCAGTGGTCCCGGTCTCGTTCGAAGATGAGGAGGTTGCGAGACTGCTCCCGGAGCTCCAAGTCCTCTCCATCGCACTCAAGGTCATCGTGACACTCTGGGAAGTGGCACAAGAAGAAGTAGTCATTCAAGCGGACATCTTTGCCTCTACTGTTGTCCGTCGACGAGCAAGGTAAGGAGCACAAACGCTCTAGGCATGGTTCTGCGGAGCTAGAGCCAGGGTCGACTTGGCGCCTACCTCCCTTTCTGGGGGCCAGAGCAACCCCAGCTCAAATTAAAGATTATTATGAGGCCATGTGCCGTGCATTTGAGCGGGTTGACCCATCTGCTGAGCCCTCAGGCCCAGTCGGAATGGGCCTCATCGTATTTGATGCCATCGACTCTGGCCATAGTGCCGGTGGGGCCTCAGGGATCCGATCCGGGATGGCGCCATCATGCTATTGCGCCCTTCCCCCGACATCTGATCCGAAGTTGGTGCCTTCAGGGCTGCCCACCGGCGGTTCTTGCCCATACTTATCCAAGACGACACGGAATCGGAACAGTGCTGATCAATGCCGATTCCGACGTCTATAGAAGCCAGGGGTTCTATGTTGTCCTCTGAACATTATGATGATATTTTAGGCTCGGGAGAGAATTGGGAGGGGTCTATGGACCCTTTAGAACACCAGGAGGTTTCTGCAGAGCAGATGGACAGGTATGAGGAACTTGGGGAGGCCGCTGGACTAGACACTTCCCCAGATACTGGCATGCTCTCTCCGCCAACTGTGGCTAGGGAGGAGGGGGCATCTTATGCCATGGTGGTCAAGAGAGCAGCCGAATTCCTCGGACTACAGTTGCGCTCTGTGCAGGTCAGGACTAATCTCCTGACCAAAGTGCTTCAGCCTGGTGCTTCCACCTCTGAACCTCTTTTGCCCTTCAATGAGGCACTTACTAATGTCCTTTCAGGCATGTGGTCCAAGCCTAGCACTGGGGCTCCTACCAACAGGACAATTGCATGCCACCATCGCCCGGCTCCGGATGACCCAAAGTTCCTCAGTCTACACCCCACCCCAGAAACCTTGATGGTGCAAACCTCTACCTCCAAGGGCGTGTTCCCTTCCGCCACTCTGGATAGGGAATCCAAGAGTCTGGAATTACTTTGGAAGATGTTTTCTTCCTCCAGACTGGCATTGAGGTCAGTGAATATCGCATGCTCATTGGGCCGTTTCTCCCACTCACTTGGGGAGATGGTTGTGCACGCCCTGCCACAAGTTACTGGGTAGGCCCAGGCTGTTAACGATGGGAGAGATGCAGCAAAAATCACCATTAGATGTGGCCTTGACCCGACTGAATCGCTGGGCAGAGTGATTTTATCGACAGTGGCCTTGCGGCGCCACACCTGGATAAGACCCACTGGCTTCTCAGGCGATGTCCAGGCAAACTTCTTGGACATACCGTTTGATGGATCCTGTCTTTTTGGAGAGAAGGTAGACTCAGTCCTAGTGCGGTTCAAGGACTCTTGGGCTACGGCCAGATCCTTGGGCCTCTCTTCTACGCCTTGTGGCAGTCTAGCTTTCGCCCCTTTCGTGGCAATGGAAGGGTGTTCCAGCCGTGTCAGCCCTATCTTAGCCACTTTCTGGCACTGACTTCCCAAGTTGTGCGGGGACATGGACGCATTTCATTCAGTCCAAGGAATGGAAGCCAGAAGTCGTTGGCCCCCCCTGCCCTTGGCAGCCGCAGCCTCAGTGCAGTTTTCAGGCCTATCCTCCTGAAGAGGAGATCCAGGATATTCAGGTTGATTCAGTTTCAGCCTCTATTCTTGATTCCAGTGAGACTGACCCCGAGGCTGTTGGTCCTCATGGCCTCCTGCATCCTGTTGGTAAAGCATGCCAGGTGGCGTATGCGGGCTGTGCAGTGAGACTTGATGTTCCAGTGGGTACAGCATCAGGGAAATCTCATGGACATGGTCCAGATCTCGGAAGGAACTGCGAGAGATCTGCATTGGTGGTTGACAAACCTCAATTGGGTCAGCGGCAGACCCCTCTCCCTTCCAGATCTCATTCATGACAGATGCATCACTTCTGGGATGGGGTGGCCATCTGGGAGAGGTGGAGATCAGGGGACAATAGTCTCTGGCGAAGCCGGGGGCTCCACATAAATTTGTTGGAGCTTCAAGCAATTTGGTTGGCATTGAAGCCATTTTTTCCCTCTGTCAAGGGGAAGTTAGTGCAGGTGTTCACGGACAATACCACCGCCATGTAGTACTGCAACAAACCGCGTCGGATGGTGTTGTGGACCCTTTGTTGAGAGGCCCTGTCTCCCTGGACATGGCTGGAACAGCAGGGCATAACCCTTGTGGTTTAACACCTGGCAGGTTCTCGGAGCGCCAGGCCAGACAAATTCCACAGTCGATGATGCCTAGCAGTTCACGAATGGCGACTCCTGTCGAAGGTGGCGCACGGTCTCTTTTAGCACTGGAGAGATCCTTGGTTAGATCTGTTGGCCTCAGAAGAGAATGCACAGTCTCAGCTATACTGCACGCTGGAGTTTCCAAGGCGGCTATCGTTCCGCGATGCCTTTTGTCGCGAGTAGAGCTTAGGCCTGCTGTACGCCGTCCTGCCCATACTGCACCTGCCCAGGGTTCTGCAGATCAGGAACGACTGGGCCCAAGTCGTTCTTGTGGCTTCGGATTGGGCGAGGACAGTCTGGTATCCAGAGCTTCTGAAAATGAGTATCGATCGTCTGATCAGGCTGCCCATTCGGTCAGATCTTCTGTCGCAGCAGCAGGGGAGGGCCCTCCACCCGAACCTGTAAACTCTTTGCCTCCATGCGTGGAGATTGAGCGGTGGCAGTTGATTGCTTTTGACCTTCCTCCTGAAGTATGCAATGTTATTTTGACAGCCAGGTGTCCCTCCACTAAGACTATATGCCTGCCGTTGGCAGAAGTTTGTATTATATTGTACTGAAAGGTCTGTTGACCCTCTTTCTGATTCTCTTTCCACTGTTCTTTCATTCATTCTAACCCTTGTCCAGCAGCGCTCTGCTTTGGGTACTCTCAAGAGTTATCTATCTGCTCTATCTGCTTTTTTGCGGCTGCCAGACCAACCCTCTCTCTCTTTAGGTCTCAAAGTTGAAATAGGTATTTGAAGGGGCTGGCTCACTTGTTTCAGACCCCGCCCTTTGTTATGCCACAGTAGGACCTTAATTTGGCCTTTGTTTTTCTTGTGTGCTTCCTTTGACCCTTTACACAACTGTCCCCTCCAGCTGCTTACCATCAAGAAAGCCTTTCTTCTGGTGATAACATCTGCCCGGAGGGTGAATGAGGTGCAGGTGCTGTCTTGTACGCCTCCCTACATGATGTCTTTTCCAGATAAAGTGGTGCTTCGCCCCGATGTTTCATTCTTGCCGAAGGTGGTGACCCCATTCCATCTGGGTCAATCCATCATGCTGCCCACCACCTTTGCTCCCCCGCATCCCACTAAGGAAGCAGAGCGTCTCCACTGTCTGGAACCAAAAAGAGTGTTGTCCTTTTACCTTGACAGCACAAAAGATCTCCGGGTTGACGACCAACTCTTTGTGTGGTACGTGGAAGCTAAGAAGTGTCAGGCGGTGCAGAAAAGGACCATCTCTCACTGGGTCATTCTCTGCATTAAGATCTGCTATGCCCTGGCTAGGAAGCTGCCCCCTTAGTGATTAAGGGCCCGTTTCACCCGAGGAAAAGCTGCGACTTTGACCTTGGCTTGGGGTGTCCCAGCCCTGGACATCTGTCAGGCAGTAACATGGGCATCTTTGCACAGTTTGCCAAGCACTACTGCCTGGACAATCCAATCTGCAGAGACAGGCATTCTGCTCGTTCGGTCCTGCAGGACTTCGTAGAGTGAGGAATTGGTCTGCAACCCACTGCCGGGAGAGTATGGCTTGGGTATCTAATTCAAAGGTAAGACATCTGCTGCTAGAAGTCACTATCAGATGAACAAGTTACTTACCTTTGGTAACACATTATCTGGTAGAGACTATGTCTAACTGCAGATTCCTTACCGGCCCACCCATGCCTCCCGGCTTTGCAGACTGAGTTTGTTAGGCCTAGGGTCACGCCCTTTTTAAGGGCCCTAGTTTGCACATGTTTACATCAGTTACTTTGTGGATTTGCACTTCTGGCGTGGAAAAAAAAAGTACTGACGTCCGCATACCTGGGTGCCACCTATATAGGTGACAGCGACGTCATAACTGATGCTAACGATGCCGCCAACGTCATGCGGAGCCAAATGGAGACACCTGACGGCGCGCGCAAGGGGTATATCTTGAGCAAAAGTTTCCGGATCCAGCCTGGCGCTTGGGAAATTCAATGGTAAGAATTCTGCAGCTAGATAGTCTCCACCCGATAATGTGTTACCGTAGGTAAGTAACTTGTTCTTCTAATCTCCAACTATCACCTGTTTGAGTTGATTGTGGTATTTAACTTTCTTACTCAGATATACCAGGGGCTTGAACATACCATATTTATAGTGCAAAGAAGGTACTATTGTTATGGCCAATAGGTCTCGCTTTTTATAATGAGACCGAGCTATTGACTTTGTGAAGGCTTCTTTTCGTTGTGTGATGAAAATGTCAAAATGACTTAAGGTGCATTAATAGGCATGTGCATGCATGTGTGGGTGACCTTGGAATGTGTTTTACTATCAAAGTCAATCTGTCTGACTTGTTAAATTTTTTTTAATTCAAATTGACTCGTCATTCTTTGGCGAGTTTGAGGTGAGTGGGCGAATGCAAGAATAAATCAGTGGTTGGATGTAAGTGCAAGAGTATAATTGAGTGTCATGATGGGAGGTGCAATAGAATGTAATGTAAATTGATACTTGTATAGCGCACTACTCACCCGCAAGGGTCTCAAGGCGCTTGTACGAATACTGCTGTGGAACCTATCCTGGCTTTCCCTGTGAGGTGTCCACTCCTGGGCACCCCCAAGGTGGAGGCCAGGCATCCTTAGCGTTGTGGGGGCCGTTGTGGAGATTAAGCAAGCTATTGCCCAGAGTTGCAGAGTGGGACTCCATGATTTGAATAGGCATCGAGGCGAGAATTGTCAGGTCCGTGGAAATTTTGAGCCAAAGACCCGCCGAGGTGGGGAATTGAACCCTGGTCCCTGGTGATGTCACTGACCATGTCATGAATGATGCAATATGTGACATCAGCAGTGCATTGCGGGCGCGCCAGTTATAGTTAGCAGAACTAACTATAACGGAGGAATTTCTATGGTTTTGTACGAGTGAAATGGCCAGCTACCTATAACACCCCTGAAACCTATATTTTTTTTCTGTGAATATATATATATATATATATATATATATATATATATATATATATTCACTGAAAAAACCATAGTTTTCAGGAACGCTATAGTTAGAAATTAACATTTAAAAGACCTTAGAAATTCACTGAAAAAACCATAGGGTTCAGGGACGTTATAGTTCGCTGGACATTTCACTCGTACAAAACCAGAGAAATTCCACCGTTCTAGTTAGGTCAGCTAACTATAACCCGCGCTCCCGCAATGCACTGCTCATGACGTCACATATTACATCATTCATGACATGGTCAGTGATATCACTGATGACATCTCAAATGACATCACTGATGACATCATCCAGTGACTGTTTCTGTAAAGTTTAAATATGTAAAGTTTAAAATGTTTTATATTTACATATATATATATATATATGCAAACACTCCAAGTGCAGGCTGCACCGCGTTGCTCCAGAACGAGAGGGCGCATCGCCATCCAGCGCCTGCTTGCTGGTTAAAACATACAGTCTATGCTCTCTTCCAAGTAAGTAGACAGCGCAACACAACTCCGGGGAATAAAAAAGGCATTACTGATTTTTCATGCGCAGAGAGATTCTGTCCCTGAAACGCTCGGCATACGCGTTTCAGCCTTCAAGCGGCTTCATCAGTGCCAGTTTCAAGGTGTTCTTGGTGTTCCTGGGGGGCCTAGCGATGTTATGCTGTTCCCAAGACCACACCCAGTCAGGTGGTCTCTCGCCCCTCCTCCGCTTAATGATGTACAGCTGCTTTGCTTACATATCCCAGCCAGGTGCCTTCTGGTCTTGATAGTCCGTTGAGGAGACCCATTGAGTAACAGGGCATTCCTTGCACCATGTGGTACCCCAAATATATATATGCCAAGGTTTATTGAAGAATGAGAATGAGTGGATGTATAAGTGTTTGAATGGATGATCTAGTAAGTGCATGACTGTTTAAATGAGTAATTAAACGTGTCTTAGTGAATGAATGAGTTAGTCACTAAACTATGTAAATGTCTGTATCAGTCTGTCAGTTGGTGTGTAATCAGTTGCATGGGTTGGTAAGTAGCTAAATGAGTGTCTATATGGGTTATTGATTGGTTGTCTGAGTATCTGTATGGGTGCCAGAGTGTCCATGTGGGTGGGTGGGGGTGTGTGACTCCGTGCATGGATATATAAGTGGGTGATTCAGTGGGTGTATGGGTTGAAGAGTGCATCTGTGAAGGGCGGTATGGATGGGTGAGTGTATGGCTGTGTTTGTGTGAATGGATGTCTCAGTGGTACATGTGTGAGTAACTACATATGTGAAAAGCAGTATATGTGAGTGAGGGAGTATATAAATGAACTATATGTGAGAGTGAGTGATTGTGAGCTGTATGGATGAGTGTGTGGTTGTATCAGTGATTTTATAAGAGTAAGTATGTGTTTGTGTCTATGAATAAGTGAGCTTGTTTTTGAAGAACTGTATAGGTGTGTGAATGGGAGTGTGATTGATCTTTTGCATGACTGACTAGGTGTGTGAGTAACGCTATGGATGAGTGCCGGTGTGTGTGTCTGTCTGTATAGGTGTATATGATAGTGCTGTATTAATGAGTGACTGCATGTATAAGTGACTATAGGGGTGGATGTGTGTGAAGACCTAGGAATCAGTGAGTGGATATGTAGTAACTGGTATTGGTGTGTCTATGGTTTCGAAAATGGTAGTCTGTATTTTAGAGTAGGTGTATCAAAGGTTATATTAGGGTGTGAGGAGGTGCTTCAGATTATCACGTGGATATCAGTGATGTCATTTGAGATGTCATCAGTGATGTCACTGACCATGTCATGAATGATGTAACATGTGACGTCATGAGCAGTGCATTGCGGGTGCGCGAGTTATAGTACCTGAAACCTATGGTTTTTTTCAGTGAATTTCAATGGTTTTTTTAGGGCGTGAGGAGGTGCTTCAGATTATCACGTGGATGAGGTTATCTGTGATGTCATCAGTGATATCATTTGAGATGTCATCAGTGATGTCACTGACCATGTCATGAATGATGCAATATGTGACGTCCCGAGCAGTGCATTGCGGGTGCGCGAGTTATAGTACCTGAAACCTGTGGTTTTTTCAGTGAATTTCAATGTTTTTTTAAATGCTCATTTCTAACTATGACATCCCTATTAAGTCCCCTTGTATCCTGAAGATCCCTGGTGGCCAAGTAGCCCACAAGGTACATCCAGTAAACGCCAGAGCTGCATTTCAGAGAGGTGTTCTGAGGCAACGCAGCTCTTTGGCGCATACTTGAAGGTACCTGCTGGGCTAGTTGGCTCCCAAGGACCCCCAGTATTCAAGGTGAATTAAGTCCCCAACTTAGAATGCGTCACGGGCGCGTTTGCAGAGTGGTGCAGGGTGGGGGCGGGGCCTCCAGCGTGATGCCTGTTCTTGATTTTAATTTTATTTTTTAGAAGGGGGTCTGTGTGGCCCCCCTTTTCCTATTTTTTTGGGCCCTGGGGGTCCCATCCCCCAGGGTCTGAACCCTATTTGTTTTTTTTTTAAATATGGGAAGGGGGCCGTGTGGCCCCCCTCCTGAGGCCATTTTTGGCCCCGGGGACCCCATTCCCTTAGGCATGGCCAGTATTTATTTATTTTGGAGGGGGCGCATGGCCCCCTCCTCAGGCCATATATGGCCCCGGGGGACCCCATCCCCCGGGGCCGGCCTTTCTTTTTTTTTCAATTTATTTATTATGGGGAGGGGGCCACGTGGCCCCCCTCCCAGGCCTCTTCTGGCCCCCGGGGACGCCATCCCTTGGGGCCTGTCCTCTTCATTGGGGACCGTGGGGAGCCCCAATTACCCCATGGTCCCGCCAGCTCCCTGCCTCCTGCGGGAGCCGGCATTGCTTTTCCACACGGGGAGCTGCTGAAAGGATTTTGGAAGAGAGCAGGTTTCCCTTGATGTTAGCCCTTTTCTGTTCTGCGGTGGCTAATGTTTTGGTGCTATACCCTCTACAATCTTTCGAATAAGCCCTCTGTAGACTGTTTCAACCCTTCTTGTGTGCTGCAATTACGCTTCGTGCGGAGGCATTCCGCATACGGGATGCTCTCCTTAAGACTTGTGGGGTGGCAGCTGCTTGCTTAGAGGATCGCATTACCTGAGGTAGGTTTTCTGTAGGTTCTAGACTGTATTTTGTTGTTTTCTTCATAGATTTTAAGATCTAGGAATTGGATGGACTCTCTGCTAGTGGTGCATGTAAAAGATAAATTCAGGTTGTTACTATTAAGCTCTTCTGCAAATCTTCTGGCACTTTCCTCAGAGCCCCGCCAGAGAATAAAAATGTCATCTATGTACCTGACATACAGACTTACATTTTCAGCCACAGATTTTCTCTGCGTCTCCATGAGTACTTGCTCCTTCCATCAGCCCATATGCACATTTGCATAGCTCGGGGCGAAGCAAGTACCCATGGCTGTGCCCTGTAGCTGTTTATAGAAGAGTCTGTCAAAAATAAAGATGTTATTGGCTATCACCGTTCTGCCATTTGTAGCAGCATCATAGTATGCATGACCGCCCTCAAGCACGCCTCCCGCAAACACCACCAGCTGATCCACACCACCAAAAGGACAGCATTCAAGGAACGACTAGACAACAACGCACACAACAGCAAGGAACTCTTCAGCATCGTTAAAGAGCTCTCCAACCCCAGCGCCGGAAACAACGACATCACTCCCTCACAAGACCTCTGCGACTCACTCGCCTCATTCTTTCACCGCAAGATCGCCGACATACACAACAGCTTCGGCGCACAAACCACGCACCCAACCTCCGAACCAACACCCCCCACCACCACCCTCCGCACCTGGACCCCGGTCAGCACCGAAGACACCATCCACACGATTAACACCATCCACTCCGGATCACCAACCGACCCATGCCCCCACCACGTCTTCAACAAGGCCGACTCCGTCATCGCACCCCAACTCTGGGACATCATCAACTGCTCCTTCAACACCGCCACCTTCCCGGAGAGCTGGAAGCATGCCAAACTCAGCGCCCTCCTGAAGAAACCATCAGCAGACCCCACCGACCTCAAGAACTACCGCCCCATCTCGCTCCTCCCGTTTCCTGCCAAAGTCATCGAGAAGACCGTCAACAAACAGCTTGCCGCCTTCCTCGAGACGAACGGATCCCTCGACCACTCGCAGTCCGGCTTCCGAGCCAACCACAGCACCGAGACCGCCCTCATCGCAGCCACTGACGACATCCGAGCCCTACTCGATAACGGGGAAACAGCGGCCCTCATCCTCCTGGACCTCTCCGCAGTGTTCGATACTGTCTGCCACCGCACCCTAGTACAGCGCCTCAGCAACATCGGAATCCAAGAGAAAGCTCTAGAGTGGATCATCTCGTTCCTCGCCGGAAGAACCCAGAGAGTCCGCCTCCCCCCCTTCAAATCCAAGGCCACTGAAGTCATCTGCGGCGTACCACAAGCATCTTCACTCAGCCCCACCCTCTTCAACGTCTACATGAGCCCCCTCGCAGCCATTGCATGCCAACACAACCTCAACATCATCTCCTACGCCGATGACACCCAGCTGATCCTCTCCCTCACCAACGACCCAGCCACCGCCAGAACCAACCTACACGAAGGGATGAAAGACGTAGCCGAGTGGATGATGAACAGCCGCCTGAAACTGAACCCAGACAAGACGGAAGTCCTCATCCTTGGATCATTGCCTTCTGCCTGGGACGACTCCTGGTGGCCCCCTGCCCTGGGCAGCGCACCCAAACCAACGGACCACGCACGCAACCTGGGCTTCATCCTGGACTCCTCCCTCTCGATGACCAGACAAGTCAACGCCGTCTCATCATCCTGTTTCAACATCCTACGCATGCCCCGAAAGATCTTCAGATGGATCCCCACCGAAACCAGGAAGACGGTCACCCAGGCACTCGTCACCAGCCGACTGGACTACGGTAACACCCTCTACACCGGAACCACAGCCAAACTACAGAAAAGACTCCAACGCATCCAGAACACCTCCGCACGACTCATCCTGGACATCCCCCGACACAGCCACATCTCCGGACGCCTGAGAGACCTGCACTGGCTCCCCGTCAGCAAGAGAATCACGTTCCGACTCCTCACCGACGCACACAAGGCCCTCCACGACCTGGGCCCCAGGTACCTCAACAACCACCTGACCTTCTACACTCTCACCTGCCAGCTACGATCATCCAGCCATGCCCTCACCGCCGTTCCACGCATTCGAAGAGCCACCATGGGAGGAAGATTCTTCTCCTACCTGGCAGCCAAGACTTGGAACTCCCTCCCCATCCACCTCCGTCTGACCCAAGACCACCTCTCCTTCAGGAAGCAACTCAAGACCTGGCTGTTCGAGCAGTAGCAGACCCCCCCTACCCCTAGCGCCTTGAGACCCTCCGGGTGAGTAGCACGCTTTACACATTTCTTGATTGATTGATATGCTGGTATAGACGTATTGGTCTTCTCGCCAGATAGTGACTTAATGCATTCAGGCCGTCCTTGTGTCTAATACTGGTGTATAGAGTGTGTACATTCAATGTCCTTAGTAGAGTTTTTTTTTCCATGATGTATCATACATTTTTGTCAGAAAATCTCCCATGTCCCTGATGTATGCTGGGAGTTCGTGGACATAGGGCTGAAGGAAAAAGTCTATGTATCTTGAATTGTTTTCGAAGAATCCTCCAATCGCAGCTATGATAGGTTTTCCCGGGGGGGTCCAAGGCATTTTTGTGGATCCTGGGTATAAGATAAAACTGTGGAGTCACAGGATAGTCATTTAAAAAACAAATCAAGTTCTTGTTTCGAAATTAACCCAACACCTCTCCATTCGTAGAGGGCCTTGTGAAACTTTTACTCCAAAAATACAGGTTGGGCTAATGCGACTGTAGCACTCTGTCCTGCAATTGTTTTTGTGCCTCCATGTTGTATTGGTCTAGTGGCCATAAGACCACATTGCCGCCTTTATCAGACCACTGATCAACTATGTCTTGGCGTTGTTTGATTTTTTTTGTACAAGGTCATTATATTGCATCCTTTGGTTGTGATTAGGTTTGATACATTCTTTGCTGCTAAATTTCACCAATTCCTTCAGGTCTTTGACTACATTTTCGGCAAAGATGTCTAGTCTGTCTTTAGGCACCATTGGAGTAAAAACTGATTTGGATCTGAATGGTTTACGTACATTCCCATAGATATCCAGATCAGCAATCATCTCATTGCTAATTCCATGGGTGATACTGGGCTATTTTGTTCTTCGCATTCAAGTTCTGCCAAGTCCTAAGGAGACTCATGTCTGCCACAGAGACTTCCATTATTAATTTGCATTGTCCCATGTTCCTCTGAGTTGCGGGTTACATTGTAGAAATGTTTTTGCAATTTGAGTTTTCGTATCAACTGGAAAAGGTCCACCCTCGTTTGTGTGTAGTCAAAATTAGTTTTGGCACAGAATGTTAAGCCTAAAGATAAAATTTATTGTTCATCTTCGTTCAGAGCCATATTGGATAGATTAATAACTGTGTTGTCAATATCTTTATTTGTTTCTACCTCAGTCTGTTTCTTCTGTTTGTTGGTTTCGTGGTTCTGTATGTTTCGTTTGCCCCATCGTCTGTCCTTTCTTCTCCTTCTGTATGACCGCTGCCATTGCCTTTCTGTTCTGGGCGAGGTTGCTGTGGTTGCAGACTCATGGTACATTCTATCCGTAAAGAAACACTCTTGTGCTACTGTACGTGGTTTTAGATTGAGAATACTGCTTCCTGTAGTTTCTAAATCTGAATCCTCTTCTGAACTCAACTCAGATTCACTGGGCTCTGTGGTTCTCATTTGTTTTTCAGCTGTGACAGATAGTTGTTGGCGGCAACTATTTTCGAATTTATTTGAAAACGTGTATATTCTCCCATTTAAATAGTCATTTCTATCCCTTTGGAACTTATTGTTTGTTCATATTTTGACAGTCTTGTCTTAATTTCTGTCACTATTTTCTTTATTTCATCTTGGTTAGCCATTTTGTCCCAACTCTTTGTAAATTGCATCGATTCTAACCAGGATTTTTTCACGGTCACTTGTGGCATATTTGATTAATATTTGTAACATGTGCACTGAAGATTCGGCACTGTTGTCTGCTCATTCTCGCAGCATCTCAGGGTCAGGGTTCTCGTATGTCGGCGCCACGAGAATCCGAAGTCCCATTGGAATGCGCCCCACGTCCAGGTAACATTGGAACGACTTTTTTTTCGTAGTTTCTCCAACTCTTGTGTCATTTTTACCGGGTCGTTGCCAGCCGGCTGTTCTCTTGTCCCGGTTACTTTTGAGGCTGTTGATGCATTTGTGTCGCCATCACTAAAGATATCTATTGCCGCCTCTTCCCGCTCTCTGACCCACTCCTCGGCCAACACTGGAATTATCAAGTTTCTATGACACTCACTGCCGTACTTGAGTCTATGGGACTACCTCTCCCATCAGCCACCTGGAGGAACTCACAAACACCCTACCATCCACACCAGTGAGCTTACCTGAAACTCTGATCGCCCTCCAGCCACCACGAGAAGTGCCGAGTTTCGCATTATCGAGTCACGGATGTCTGGTGCGGGGGCTCTGCGTTTTCTTTTTTCCAAAGATAAAACCACTCTGGTTCCGGGGACGCAGTGCTCCAAATCGAGGAGGGTCAGCGTTAAGATTCCGGCAAATCTTCTATATTTTGCCAATCCTGGCATCTACGAAATACAGGCGCTGACTCCGTGGGAAATTGTCAAAGAAAGTATTTATTCCAGAATGACGACCCAGACGCGTTTCGACGGCGATGCGCCTTGATCACTACATCAGGTACCTTTGAATTTACACAAAATATATGGTGGGCACTCCTTTTTGGTTGTCACAGCAACCATTCTTGGTAATAGACATAGACGTTTCTGTATGCTAAACAATGACAGTGCATTTAGAAAAATAAAATCATATTACCATTGTTCTAGACTTAGATACTATCAGCACAACAGCATTTATCACAAGCATAATTCAATAATAGTAAACTGTGACATTAACATACAGCAGAAGCCATACGGCAGACAAGTTGTGATAGTAACAGTATTGCTCACGGGCTGTGATGCGTCCATACAAACAAGAGAAAGAGAAGAAATGTATCTGTATTTCATCCTACCCTCTTCGCTGCTGCAATAATCAACATCGCTTCTATCCTATTAAATAACATAAGGTACAGCATTATTAGAGATTATTAGAGATGTTCTGAACATTATGTACTACCTGCACTACTTCAGGACTACTACATATTACATGCTAATCGGTCCCCAGGTAAATCGGGTGGCGGTGTTGCCGCCATCATCCATGAAAACCATAAATTCACCTCCATCACCCCTCTCAACCTCCCAGCGGTAGAGAACATGGCCATCAAACTGGACTCTATTTCTGGACCCCTTATCTGTGTTATTATTTATAGGCCCCCACAACACATGCCTTCATTCCCTCTCTCCTTGAGTGAACAGATGGCCAATTTAGCTACAAACTACACTAACATACTTCTCATAAGTGATCTGAATTATTGGCTTAACGATGCTCTTGGCGTTCCACATGCCGTAGAATTATCTGACCTACTCTCCAACCTTAACTTCACACAGCATATTTCCTCCCCCACACATATCAAAGGGCACACACTGGACCAAATTTGGTCCACGAATTTAACAGTTTCGGCACCCACTATCTCACCATGCATTTGGTCAGATCACCATTTAATAAAATTTACATTAACGATCCCCCTATACTTCAAGACCTCTATGGCCGAGGGTGGCATGATAAGAAAATGGAGGGCTCTTAACAAACAGGAATTCATTAACACCTTGGCCAATTCATCACCCACCTCTGACCCCGATATTAATTCCATGGAAGACAATATCTCTACCTGGTTACTCGCTGCAAGCAACATACATGCCCCTCTCACAAAATTCAAGCGAGCGCGCCAAGCCGATGCTCAGAATTGGTTTTCTGACGAGTTAAAAAATCTAAAACTAGCGCTCCGTCAGAAAGAGAGGAGAGGGAGATTACGTTACTCCCCTGAAGAAAAAAATCAGTACTTAAAGGCTCGCAAAGAGTACAAAAACGCTATTACTGCAGCCAAGGCTGCTCACTTCTCCGCCAGAATCCTGAGCTCCCACAATAGTTCAAAAAGGAAATCTTTGATTGTTAATGATCTTTGCAATGCCGAGAGAACGCTCCCCAAACAGTCTCCTACTCAAGACCTATGCAACTCCCTGAATGACTACTTTATGAATAAAATTGCCAGCATTAAAGCCAGCATCTCCACTGCCAGGCATATGGTGCCTTCAGATACTCCGTTCACTAATACAGACACCATCGACCACTTCCCAGCCATTAGCTCACAGATCTTTCTAAACTTGCTGGCCCGAGTCAAACCAGACTCCCCTAGAGACTGTTTTCCCCCCTATATTCTAAAGGAGATCTTTTCTGCTCTACCACACACCGCGTTGCCCTTCTTAAACGAATCTCTCTCGCAAGGCCGGGTCCCTAGCGCGTTCAAGAATGCAATAGTGGTCCCTCTCCTAAAAAAAACAAGGAGCTGATCCCCTGAATCCTTCGAACTATCGCCCTATTTCCTTGCTCCCATTCTTGGCCAAGATATTGGAAGCACATGTCGCCAGGTGTTTGTCGGACTTTATTGAACACTCCGAACACCTTGACTCTCACCAAGCTGGCCTCCGACCCGCTCACTCGACTGAGTCGGTCATACTCGCGGTCCTGGACGCCTTACGAGCTAAGGCGGGCAAGGGCACGCCTCAGGCCCTGGTGCTCCTGGACCTGTCGGCCGCATTTGACATGGTCGACCATGAAATCCTGATGGGCCGTGTCAGACAGGCCGGCATACAGGGCTCAGCCTCCAGCTGGATCAAGTCCTTCCTTGAGGGCCGCACCCAAGCAGTGCGTCTTGCTCCTTTTACTTCTCCAAGGATCGCTACCATGTGTAGGGTCCCACAAGGTTCATCGTTGTCTCCCCACCTGTTTAATCTTTATCTCCAGCCCTTGATTCACTCCCTAAGGAACAGGAAGGTAACCTTTTTTAACTACGTGGATGACCTTCAACTGGTTTTTAGGTCTCGCCTACGCAGCGCACATGCGCTGTAGAGGAGGAGACCATTAGCCATTGGTTCCCTTTTTCGCCCAAAAACGTGCACGCGTTCCATTGCCTTCAATCGCAACGCATACACGTGTGGCGATTCCCTTGCGGGAGAGCCATATGGTATCAATTATCGCGCCTTGCCGCTCGCTCAAGGAAATCGCGCAGGCCCCCCGCCTCTCTCCCTGCTGCCGCGCGAGGGCGTGTTTCCTGTAGCGCGAAGCGCGCAGCCTGTCTACACATATTTTGATGATAGAGCCACCTGCAGAAAATGAAAGAAACTGCATCTTCCGGCTTTCGGTGTGAGAAGAAATGTGTGAACTGTGCTCGGGCATTGTTGTCTGTGGTCACTTGTTTACCCCCGCCCTCCCGTTGTCTGTGGTCACTTGTTTACTTCCGCCCTCCCTCCAACCCTCCCGTTGTCTGTGGTCACTTGTTTACCCCCGCCCTCCCTTCCGTTGCCTGTGGTCACTTGTTTACCCCCACCCTCCCCCCCGTTGTCTGTGGTCACTTGTTTACCCCCGCCCTCCCGCTGTCTGTGGTCACTTGTTTAGCCCCACCCTCCCTCCTGTTGTCTGTGGTCACCTGTTTACCCCTGCCCTCCCTCCTGTTGTCTTTGGTCACTTGTTTACCCCCGCCCTCCTGTTGTCTGTGGACACTTGTTTACCCCCGCCCTCCCTCCCTCCCACCCTTCCGTTGTCTGTGGTCACTTGTTTACCCCCTCCCACCCTCCTGTTGTCTGTGGTCACTTGTTTACCCCCTCCCACCCTCCCCGTTGTCTGTGGTCACTTGTTTACCCCCTCCCACCCTCCCCGTTGTTTGTGGTCACTTGTTTACCCCCGCCCTCCCTCCCGTTGTTACTTGTTTACCCCCGCCCTCCCCCCCACCGTCCCGTTGTCCATGGTCACTTGTTTACCCCCACCCTCCCTCCCTCCCGTTGTCCGTGGTCATTTGTTTACCCCCACCCTCCCTCCCGTTGTCCGCGGTCACTTGTTTACCCCATCCTCCCTTCCTCTCTCCCGTTGTCCATGGTCACTTGTTTACCCCCTCCCTCCTGTTGTATGTGGGCACTTGTTTACCCCTACCCTCCCTCCCTCCCGTTGTCCGTGGCCACTTGTTTACCCCTACCCTCCCTCCCTCCCTCCCTCCTGTTGTCTGTGGTCACTTGTTTACCCCCTCCCACCCTCCCCGTTGTCTGTGGTCACTTGTTTACCCCCTCCCACCCTCCCCGTTGTCTGTGGTCACTTGTTTACCCCCTCCCACCCTCCCCGTTGTCTGTGGTCACTTGTTTACCCCCGCCCTCCCTCCCAGTGGTCTGTGGTCACTTGTTTATCCCCGCCCACCCTCCCGTTGTCACTTGTTTGCCCCGCCCTCCCCTGCCCACCCTCCCGTTGTCCGTGGTCACTTGTTTACCCCACCCTCCCTCCCTCCCGTTGTCCGTGGTCATAGTACCCCCAGGGGCACCCCGCTTTCCCCCCTCCCCCAAATTAGGTTACCCAAAGAAGACACAAGAAACAGTTGTAAGTGGGTAACAAATGCTGCAGGATTTATTACATAATTCCAGGGTATGTAATAGGTGGGTTATCTTACGGGCGATCCAAGGGCAGGCGTCCATCTACTTCACCTGCCCCGCCTGATGAGCCGGGCAGCACGGGAACGACCCGCAAGCGCTGCCCCCCAAGTGATTCTTTTTTTCGTTCACGTGCCGTTGAAATTCTACTCACACCCCCCCTCTCGGGGCGGAGCGTCGCATAGCAAACCCCCGGTTGTTCAGGCCCACAACCGCCCGCAGGCCTAGCGGGGCGCCGACCGGCTTCCGGGACCTCTCTGGAGGCTCCTCGTTTTGGCTCAGGCACCACGTGGTGCCGCGCAGAGGTACCCTTTGTACCGGCCTGCTTCCAGATCGCCCTGTAACTCCGCCTGCAACGAAAAGAAAAACATTAAAACGTTCAGCAAAAAACCCCACCCCACCACACCTACGCCGGGTAAGCGGTAGGGAGGGTAAAAGGCGAGGTGGGCGACAAAGAGGTCGCCAGTGAGGGTGTGGGAAGGCTAAATAGCCTCCCCCTCACACCTGGGCCCGGAAGTGACGCGCATTGCGCGTCACTTCCGGCCCCTGACACGGAGGGGGGCAACAGTCAGGATCCCTGCCCCCGCCCCCCCCGAAGGAGGAAGTGGGGAGGGGTGACCGGGGCCCCGGGGCCACTAAGGCGCCGACCGCCGAGTGGCCCCCTGCGGGGGCCGCGGTCAGCGGCATAGTACCCCCAGGGGCACCCCGCTTTCCCCCCTCCCCCAAATTAGGTTACCCAAAGAAGACACAAGAAACAGTTGTAAGTGGGTAACAAATGCTGCAGGATTTATTACATAATTCCAGGGTATGTAATAGGTGGGTTATCTTACGGGCGATCCAAGGGCAGGCGTCCATCTACTTCACCTGCCCCGCCTGATGAGCCGGGCAGCACGGGAACGACCCGCAAGCGCTGCCCCCCAAGTGATTCTTTTTTTCGTTCACGTGCCGTTGAAATTCTACTCACACCCCCCCTCTCGGGGCGGAGCGTCGCATAGCAAACCCCCGGTTGTTCAGGCCCACAACCGCCCGCAGGCCTAGCGGGGCGCCGACCGGCTTCCGGGACCTCTCTGGAGGCTCCTCGTTTTGGCTCAGGCACCACGTGGTGCCGCGCAGAGGTACCCTTTGTACCGGCCTGCTTCCAGATCGCCCTGTAACTCCGCCACAGCCCTGGAGGCGGCTAACCGTCGCAGCCAGGGCCCCCCACCAACCTAGCTCTTTACCTGCACCCTCTATTCACCAATGCTTCGCTTAAATCCAGTAAAAACAGGTCCATGCCTATTTGGGAGAGGTGTACTCCATCCAAGTCGAAGTACCCCTTTACATTCCCCCGAATCATCTCATGGCGAATAAAGCCCAAACCCCTTAGGGATGTGAACTTACGCATTGCTCCATTAATGCGCCTCCTGGAGTGCTCTACCGCTTCTAAGGATTTAGCTCCCCGCCAAGACCTGCGGGGGATGATCTCCGACCACACGATCTCACACTCGCCCAGACGCTTGCAGATTTCCCCTAAGTCTCTTTTCATGGCTAATAACAGCAATCGTCTCCCTAGGGTAACAAGGTCGTTTCCACCCAGGTGTATCACCAACAGGTGGGGCAAGGTGGACCCGTGTGCTCTTAGTCTCTGCTCGATCTTATTCCTGAGTTCGAACCATCTCATCCCCGGCACCCCCATCCATTCCACTTCAGTCTGAGGGAAGTGTCGCATCCAATTCCGGTGCGATGCCCATTGGGCCGCCCGGGCGACAAATGAATGCCCGATCACCCACACCACTCGTCCTAATAAAGAGGAGACATGGTGTACACACAAGTTATTTAATCAGAAAGGGTGATTTCAACGATACACACTATAAAATCACAAACACATTACTAAAAGCTGCCTCACGGGCGAACATATATCTTATAGCAATCAGATTCCCAACGCCCCAATTTCTTCACCTGAGCGGCCTCTAATCCCGCCAGGTGAGCGGCGGTGGCAGCGCCTATGCGGAAGGAGTGGCTGGAATACCTTCTGTCCGGCCGGGCGAGCCCCGCCTTGGCTAAGCTGGCCCTGATTACCTGCTCGAACTGGTATCTAGTTACGGGGGTACCATTTGAATGCAACAGAAGATAACCAGGGCCGGGCGGTCTGTACTCCAACAAAGCCTTTACCCATTGTACTGGGCAGAACCTGGGGTCACCTAGGGGCTGAAGAACCACTCTGATCCCCCGCCCCGCCTGGTCCGTCTTGGACTTGCGTAAATGAATGGTCAGTGACCCGGAAATGGACACATCTGAAATTCCCAGCGCATCCCCTGAAAAGTCGACCTTGGACCTAGCCACTAACTCGCTGACTCTGAAAGCCCCAAAAAATGCTAAGCAGAACGTGGCTGAAAACAGCGTGGCCTCGTAATGAGAGTAGGTGACTAGCTCGAGAGCCCCTAGCATGCCTTTCAGGATTTCGAAATCAATGGGGGCCCGATTATCAGGGGCCCTGGGCTCCTCCCTAGCCCAGCCCTTCAAGGCGGCCCGGATGGGATAGGAGTTAGTGGGATCCGCCCCGCCAGACAACTTGGTGTCGTGGCTTACAGCCGCCAAGTGGCTGCCTACCCATGAACGGCTTTTCCCCTGTCCCCTAGCCCACACCAGGAATGCTCGGACCTGGGACACCAATGCAGCCCCTGAAGTACCCAGCGCTACAGAAGTTGCTCTGAATGTTGCCATGTGGGCGCTGTAACGCTTTCTGGTACCTGGGGCCAGAGCTCTTTCTCCCATCTCCTTCAGGCTCAGTCCCACTGCAGGATCCTCCATAGATGGTCCGGGAATGGGGTCATCTGCGCTCTCGCCCGCGGCCAGGCCTCCCTGAATCGGAGCCACTGAAAACGAGAAAGAGCGTCAGCTGCCACATTTTGAATACCCTCAATGTGCCTGGCTTTGAACTCGACATTGATGCGCAGGCATGCCCGGACCAACTCCCTTAGTAAGCACAGCACCAGCCGGCACCTAGCGGACTGGTTGTTAATTGCCTGAACAACCGCCATGTTGTCAGACCAAAATACCACCTTCCTATCTGCCAACGCCGCCGGCCATAGGTGTAGTGCAATCACAATCGGGAAGAGCTCCAGAACAGTCACATTTTTGGTGATCCTATGCCTGCGCCAAACATTGGGCCATCCCTGCGCGCACCATTCCTCGCCCAAGATAGCCCCGAAACCTTCCCTGCCTGAGGCATCTGTGAAAAGACAAAGTTCCTGACTATCAATCCAGGGCTGCTTCCAAATAACCGTCCCATTAAAGCAGGCTAGGAATTCGCTCCATACCACCAGATCTTGCTTCAGACCTGCCCCCAGCTTGACCCAGTGATGTTTCTTTTTTATACCAGCGGTCGCCCTCGCTAACCTGCGTGCAAAGACCCTCCCCATGGGTATGACCTTTACCGCAAAATTCAGGGTCCCTAGCAGGCATTGGATTTCACCCAGAGTAGCCTTGTCCCTACCCAGTAGATCGTAGATCTCCTGACGCAAGGCCTGTACCTTATCCGCAGGGAGTCGGGACACGCCCTTTACCGTGTCCAACTCGATGCCCAAGAATACCAAAACCTGCGCCGGACCCTCGGTCTTACCAGGAGCTAAAGGTACGCCCAGGTGTCCTGCCAATTCCTTGAAACATTGCAGTGCCCGTGCACAATCTTGCGAGTCAGCTCCCCCGATGAACAGGAAATCATCCAAGTAGTGGGTCACTCCCTCAATGCCATACCTGTTTGTTAAGGCCCACTGTAGGAAGGAGCTGAAAGCCTCAAAGTACGCACAAGACACCGAGCAACCCATGGGCATACACCTATCATAAAAGACCTGGTCCCCCCCACTTGAAGCCCAGAAGGTGTTGGCTGTCCGGGTGTACTGGCAGGAGCCTGAAGGCCGATTCGATATCAGACTTGGCCAACCAGGCTCCCTTCCCTGCCCTCCTGATCATGTCGACTGCCAGGTCTAGGGAGCAGTAAGACACTGAGCATCTACCTTCGTCAAGCCAGGAATTCACGGAGTCCCCTTCAGGGTGTGATAGGTTATGAATAAGACGGAAAGCCCCTGGCTCCTTTTTTGGTACCACCCCCAGGGGAGAAATCACAAAGTGGGGCATAGGTGGTGAGGAAAAAGGACCCGCCACCCTGCCCAAAGACACCTCCTTCGCTATTTTATCTCGCACTACCTCCGGGTGTTCCCTAGCCGATTTCTGATTCTCCGCATCCCTGCTCACTAATGGGCCTTGATAAGGAATGCGGAAACCGTCTAAGAAGCCCTCAGAAATGAGGGACCCTTCCCTGCTAGTGTATCCGCGGAGTGCGCTGAGGAGGTTCTTTACGCTGATGGGAGAGGGCCCTTTCACATGGTCGTGTGGGGCAAGGGCATGCGCGCTAGCAGATGTGTTCGCGGGGGGCCAAAGCGCGGGGGTGGGGAAACCCCCCGGGGCTACTTGCTCGAGGAAGGCTTGTCGGGAGTGTCGCGCTTGGAACATGCGGTGGCGGCATGGGAGGCCCCGCACACACTGCAATTGTGTGAGAAACGGCATGTTTTGTCCCAGGAGCAGAACCCTGCATTAAAGAGCCTGCAGGTCCCAGAAGACCGTGCCCGAAAGCCAGGCCTGCGACCCCCCCCACGACCGCCCCGAAAGGACTTCCTGTTCTGCCATTTCCTCTCCTGTTTATCCTCTTTCTCTTTGCTCTTTACACCGCTCTCTGTACCTGACTTTGTCGTAGACCCCTCAGTATGCTTGCCCATGTGTTTTACCCATAAACGGACCTCCAACTGGTCCCACTCAAGATCTGGGCAGATTGCTCTCTGTCTACGGAAGTCACAGTCGTAGTGGTACCATCCCATGCCCCCACCCTTAGCAGCCTCCTCAGTAATCACGCTTGCATAGTGGAAGAGACCTGGCCCTTCATCTGGGAATTTCTCCACTATTACTGCCGCAAAAATGGCAAAGGCCTGACCCCAAGTCACAATATTTTTGGTGGGATATAAATGATACCGCACCCTCTTGTCCTCTTCCTTGTTGCCCATCCTCCTGGTATCTACCCCCTCCGCCCCATGCATGAGAAGGGTGAAGATCTCGATAAATTCCCTGCGCCAAATCCCTTCTTTGGCCACTAAAGGGACCATCCAAGCGAGTGAACAGCGGCCCGATACTAGCGGGGCCGTGGTAACTAGAGGCTTAGGTGCTACGGCTAGTGTTGGTGCCGGCGTCGGTACCACCGGGGGAACCACTACTGCAGGATCGACCGCACTTGCCGCGCTCTCGGCCACAGCAGCCGCTGGGGGTGGGGGCCGCGGAGGAGGTTCCAACGCAGCCGGCGGCTGACCCCAAACCTGCGTGAAGCCCCCCGGCGCCGGGGTCACACTCGGCGGCGGTGGGGCGGACGGGCCGACCCCTAGGGGTGACCTGGCAAGCAGAAGACCGGATCTGACCTCAGTCATGAAGTCTTTTAAAGTGTCTGAAAGCTTACCCAGATCCTCTGCTGAGGCAAAAGTCGCCTGGGGCGGGCAGAGCAGTACGTTGTGCGTCCCCGTCCCCAAGCTAAACGCCGCCTGGGGGGTCGCTGAGGCCCTGTGAAGAGGGGCCGCTCTATTTCGAGCCGGTGGTTGCTCCACCGGAAAGTCTTTGCTCGTGGGGCGGCGGATTCTTTTCGACCGTGACGGGCCCGCAACCTCCGCTACATCCTTATCCGTAGCCGTATCGTCCATCGATATCCCAGAGTCTGGGGGGGTACTGGCTTTCAATAGTTCAGTTGCCCAAGCTAAACCCTTGGCCCTCGTCAGCTCCAAGAATGCGGCAATCCGGGCTTCCTCCGAAGTGTCCGGCACGGACTCCTCAACCTGTGTCCCTGGTGTGAAAAGGGGGGGGGATAATCCTTGGCTGTCCATCACTTAGCAGTTGTTCTCTCTTATCTGCAATTGGGAAAGAGAGAAAGTTAACCGCCTGTTCGCCCCCTTTGAGGCTGATTCTTCGCTCCTGAGTGCCACATGCTACTCCGAGAGGTACCCCCGTCCCCCACCTGCCCGTACTTACTCCCGTCCGAGCCCCGAATACGGATGGTGTTTGGCTCGCGTCTCTCTGTCGCCAATTAATAATCCTCCAGTCACCGAAAGCGGACGAATGTACTGCAAGAGAAACCAGCATAAGCACAAGAAATATGCATACACGAAAAGGCGTGACTGTACCGCAAGAAAAAAGGGGAAGGGGGAGGGGGGGGGGGGGGGAGGGAGGACACAGGTGCTCATACAAATCACTTTTAACCATGCACACCCTGGTCGAGTCTGTCCCCATCCCCACCTTGAACCTGGCAAGCAGCATGGTGCTCGCTTGCGCCCCACCCCCATACTACCTTCCCGGTGCCCATTTGCCCCAAAATCACTGTCTCGCGTGAAGCGAACACGTCAAATCTCCGTTCATTCGCCTTTATGTAGCGTGCACTACAAAATTATTGGCACGCTTTACATTACATATTCAGGCACGGGGGCCAACTCGCTGTCCGGAAGTGAAAATTGTACAGTACCCGTGCTGCCCAAAAAGGGGAGACGCGACCACAAGGCGCAGCCTGCCTCCCCGACCTAGGATGTCCGTTACAAATTCCATTCCACTACAAAGCAACTACGCTATCCCCCTTTACTGCTAAAGTGCCACTCTCGGTCGCCATGCATTGGCCCCCGGGATCGGCCCCTTGCTACTTACTACCCGCACCCTTGCAGGGCAAGGCCGAGGGAGGGCGGCTACCCGCTCCCTGCTGGGACACCCGAACTAGCCTACTGTGGGGCCGGGCCTTAGCTACGCTTGCTGTGTGCCGTCCCCCCCCCCGACCCCACAAAACAAACCAAACAGGGCAGAGCCAGGCCGCAGAGGGATACAATTGCCTATTTTATGCAGCGCGAATTCGCCCCGTGTATAATCGGTGCTTACATGTGGGCACCGCATTTACATTGCACATTCAGGCCCGGGGAGATAGTAATCGATTTGGCCAGAATCCCCGGAGCAGACGCGACACCTTGCCCAATCAGGCCCGGGGAGATAATTGCTTTGGCCAGAATCCCCGGAGCAGACGCAACACCTTGCACATTCAGGCCCCGAGAGATAATACTTGATTTGCCCCAGAATCACCGGAGCCGACGCGACACATAGCACATTCAGGCCCGGGGAGATAAAATCATTTGCCCAGAATCGCCGGTGCAGACGCGACCCCGAGGATCAAAGATAATGACGGAAATCAACGGACGGATCGCAAGCCTGGCCCCCTGCCCAAACCCGGGGAGCACAGCGAGCCCCTGTGCACGGTGACCCTCTGCCAGGATAGCTCAGTAACCGCTTGCCCATCTTTAATGTGGATTTGTCCAGTGCGAAGGTATTAGAGCGCTTTAAAAGTGCACCGCTTACGAAATGTGGGTGCCCTGGCGCACACGCGGGCCACAGCTCACCTCCGGTATATTGTTTTAGTTTCATATTTATAAAGCGCGAAATCGACCCGAAGGTAAAGGAGCGCGTAGCACCGTATTTACCTACATATATAGGCCCGGGGAGATTAAGTGATTTACCCCGAATCACCGAAAGCGGAGACCCGAAAACACCAACCCGATTGGGGACCAGAGCCTCGGACCCACTATACGTTTTGCTCCTATGCATAACTACCTTCTCTAGCGCGAACTCGACCCGAAGGTATTGGGGGCCTTCGCACCGCATTTACATACATATAGGCACGGGGGGATTAAGTGATATACCCCGCGACACAGAAAGCGACCGCGGCCCCGAGACTCGAAAACACCAACACATTTGCGAGTGAGGACCTGAGCCTCGGTCCCAATATACTTCCGCTCTTATGCATAAATTCTTTCTCTAGCGCGAACTCAACCCGAAGGTATAGGATCGCGTCGCACCGTATTTACATACCTATAGGCACGGGGAGATTAAGTGAACAGGACGGGGCCGGACAGGGGCTCTCACTGACCCCTGCGCCGAAGGAGAAACATGCTATGCCCCACACCCAAGATGGCAGCCAGTATGCCCCACACTCAAGATGGACGCCGGATAGCCGGCCGGTTGCGTCCCCACCTGCGCTAGTAAACCGTGGCAGCGGGAAACACGCAAAACACCGCTTCCCTCAGCGATCGCACGCTCCGTAAAACGGAAATAAAACACGAGCCTTGCTCTGTGCACGGTCCCCCCCCCGCCCGTGGCACTCCGACCACAGGGCCCCGTCTCCTGGTACTGCCCAGGGACAGGGCCGGGGCGAGGGGGCAATCCGGCAACTCACCACAAGTATTCAGGAGTTCCACAGCAAGGCGACGGCGACGACGACACCCGCGAAACGACCCGGCGAAAAGGCGAGGTGGGCGACAAAGAGGTCGCCAGTGAGGGTGTGGGAAGGCTAAATAGCCTCCCCCTCACACCTGGGCCCGGAAGTGACGCGCATTGCGCGTCACTTCCGGCCCCTGACACGGAGGGGGGCAACAGTCAGGATCCCTGCCCCCGCCCCCCCGAAGGAGGAAGTGGGGAGGGGTGACCGGGGCCCCGGGGCCACTAAGGCGCCGACCGCCGAGTGGCCCCCTGCGGGGGCCGCGGTCAGCGGTATTTGTTTACCCCCACCCTCCCTCCCGTTGTCCGCGGTCACTTGTTTACCCCATCCTCCCTTCCTCTCTCCCGTTGTCCATGGTCACTTGTTTACCCCCTCCCTCCTGTTGTATGTGGGCACTTGTTTACCCCTACCCTCCCTCCCTCCCGTTGTCCGTGGCCACTTGTTTACCCGCCACCCTCCCTCCCGTTGTCCGTGGTCACTTGTATACCCCCACCCTCCCTCCCGTTGTCTGTGGTCACTTGTTTACCCCCACCCTCCCTCCCGTTGTCTGTGGTCACTTGTTTACCCCCACCCTCCCTCCCGTTGTCTGTGGTCACTTGTTTACCCCCACCCTCCCTCCCGTTGTCTGTGGTCACTTGTTTACCCCCACCCTCCCTCCCGTTGTCTGTGGTCACTTGTTTACCCCCACCCTCCCTCCCGTTGTCTGTGGTCACTTGTTTACCCCCACCCTCCCTCCCGTTGTCCGTGGTCACTTGCTTACCCCCACCCTCCCTCTCGTTGTCCGTGGTCACTTGCTTACCCCCACCCTCCCTCTCTCCCGTTGTCCGTGGGCACTTGTTTACCCCTACCCTCCCTCCCGTTGTCCGTGGTCACTTGTTTACCCCCCACCCTTCCTCCCGTTGTCCATGGTCACTTGTTTACCCCTACCCTCCCTCCTGTTGTCCGTGGTCACTTGTTTACCCCCATCCTCCCTCTCTCCCGTTGTCCATGGTCACTTGCTTACCCCCACCCTCCCTCCCGTTGTCGGTGGTCACTTGTTTACCCCCTCCCTCCCGTTGTATGTGGGCACTTGTTTACCCCTACCCTCCCTCCCTCCGGTTGTCCGTGGTCACTTGTTTACCCCCCACCCTCCCTCCCGTTGTCCGTGGTCACTTGTTTACCCCCACCCTCCCTCCCGTTGTCCGTGGTCACTTGTTTACCCCCACCCTCCCTCCCGTTGTCTGTGGTCACATGTTCTGTTTTGCAAAAGCAAACATTTTTCTGTCGAGGTTTATGCGGTCAGAAGAGAGCCTCCACTATCCTCTTTGATGACGATTGCCTAGCTTGAGGCTTGGTCTCTTGCGTGCGCCAGTGGCCACAGTTCACGTTGCAAATCATGGTGTGTACCTTGAGTGGTACACCGTGGCCCGAAGGTGTGAGGGCCCCTGTCCTGGCTGTACCAGCCGCTGCTACCGTATTTGAGGGTCAGATTCTGTTGGTGGATGAATAAGGCTATTCCGATTTTACTTTCAAGTTCTGTGGTGTCATATGAAACATTACGTGCGATCTCTTTAAAACCAGTCACTCCAAGAATTAGATGCAGGCGGTAATTGGGCGCTGGCTGAGGGGCAATCATCCAATTACAAAAGTGCTCTCATTGAGAATGCTGCACTGCTGATCCGGCGCTCCAGACCAGTCCCAGTATTTGGGTAGGAACGAGCGTGTTACTCTGCCTGGCACTTGTTGAGTGGGGCACTTAATAAGGGCGGACAGTCTGCGTGCCGCCTTTTAGTTGGAAAGTGGAAGTTTAGAAGCCCATCCGATTGATGCCAGGCAGAGTGAGAGCAGTGCGGCGCGTGCGCCAGTTGCCTATTACATTCACATTGGATTTATGACTCTTCCACAAACTGCAGCGATGTGGCTTTTCCGTAATATGTACGCAGTATGTTTTCTGTGGAATTATTGGCCGTAAATCATCCAAAATTTTATAGACCTACTTGTGAGTGCAATTAACATCTACAATCAGCGAACCTGAAGGTAAACAAATAGTTCTTGAAAAGTAGAAATGTAATTGTAGAGAAGGTGTGCGAGTAGAAACGGAACCCGGGCGATGACGGACTATTTTGTTTTTTAAGCAAGTCTTTGAACCTCCTCCCCCGCCCCTACATCTCCACTCTCACTGACCCAGCCCCACGGCACTCTGTAAAATTTTCCTCACTTTTTTGCCCTTCACTGCTACTAATTACAGAACTCTTTGTGCCCCCTAGGAATGTAGCCACGGACCCCCTAGGGTTGTGCACCCCACAGTTTGTAGATCTCGAAAGGCACTGGCATTCAAAGATTGCATATGAGAGAAGAAAGTACAGTAATAGAACTCGACCGAGTAAGATTCCAACTGAATTAGGCCATTAATGGGTTCAGCAGTGAGACTCCATTGAATTCTGTGAAGCTGTTCGGGAGGTGTGCAGTCTTCAGGAGTGTGCGGGTATGTTTTCCTTTATTCAGAACATACATTCAGAACTATATTCCCATTTGCGGTGTTCTGATTTGTTCTGTTGTTCACAGTGCCAGGACTGCACATATGTTGCAGGGCTCTGCACTCCAGAGACAGCTGCAGAATCGAACCTTTTAGTATCAAGACAGCAATCGACCTTTTTCGATTTACAACAAAAATACACGGCTAAAGGTTACAAAGGACTCAAACCCCCCCCCCCTCCCTCGCCCCCCGATGTCGCACAGCGTCCACAGAATCCAGTCCACGATCGTTATATAGAACAAAAGAGTCTTAGTAGTATCACACCCTCCCCCACCCTGCACCAGCACATGCCCACGTGTCCCAGCAATTACCCCAATGAATGATCTTCCACCACATTAGGAGGCTCCAGCCACAGACCCCGGTAGTCCGCCCATCTTTTCCATATTTTGTAATGCTTACGTGGGCAGCCCCTGGCTACAAAGATTGGCTGTTCTAGCCCCATACAAAAATCCAGGCCATTTTTCCATGCTGTCACCGAGGGGGGCCCGCGGAGCCTTCCACGCCTGGGCTATATCTCGTTTCGCCAATGTGAGGCCCAATTGCATGAGATGTCGTTTATAAACATTACCCCCTATTCCCTCCATGACGTGGAGCATGGATAACCGTGGCGAAAGTGGTAGTTCCCACCCCAATACCTCCGACAGGCAGGAGAACACCCCCCTCCAAAATCGGTCCAGGGATAGACGCTGCCAGACAGTATGCATAAACGTGCCCTCCTCCCGGCCACATCGAATACACCGGGGATGCAATCAATCCCGCCTGCCACAGTCGAACCCGGGTAAAGCAGGTCCTGTGTAGGTATTTAAATTGTATGAGGTGAAGACGCATCGCTATGGCTGCCCCCCGCGGGGCAGCCAAAGCCTCCCTCAAATCCTCCTCCTCCAGCGTGCCCACATCCTCCTCCCAAATCCCCCGAAGCCTCTGAAGTGTGGGGGAGCAGGGAGTAACCAGGGATTGGTAAATCCGGGAGATCTTCTTCGTCTCCAGATCCCCCATGAAGACCTTCGCCTCCAACGGGCTGAAGTCCGGGAGAGATTCTAGGCCCTCTAGACTAGGGGACGAAGCATGGTGGAACTGAAGGTACTGATAAAACTGGGACCGGGGCATACAGAACTCCTTCTGCAAGTCTTGAAAGGACTTGTGTAGTGTCCCTCATAACATCCCCCATGGTTGAAATACCTATATCATCCCAGCCCCGGAAGCCTTGTAGGGCCGCCAGGTCGGGCAGGCGCCCATTATACCAGAGGGGGGTTTCTCGAGTCAAAGTATTCCACCATCCCATGCGCCGCAACGCCTGCCTCCAAATTTGGAACACTACCCGTGTGGCTGGTGGCAACACGCCCTGCAACGGCGCCGAGTAAAGAATCGTATGTAAAGCGTGGGGCCCCATGAGTTGACGTTCCAACACATATGCCGGGTCTCCCCTGTCGCCATACCACCACTCATTAAGTACCAATAAATGCGAGGTCTGATAATACGAGAGAATGTCTGAGGTCGCGAGTCCTCCACAGTAGGTGGATAGAAAGCATGTGCGCTGTTTACCCCCCCCTCCCTCCCACAGGAACTGCCCAAGCACAGAATTCACCCGCCGGAACCATCTTGGTTAGATCGGGTACGGGTGATTCTGTAACTGGTATAGCAACCGAGGAAGCGCTACCATCTTAAAAATTGCTGATCTGCCATACAGTGTCGGAGGCATGCGTGACCAGGATTTAATATCTGCACGGACTCGCTCCCATATTGGAGCCAGGTTCTGCTCCCAGGAGATGGCTGGCACACTCGAGAGGAACACACCTAAGTATCTCAATCCCCCCACTGCCACCTGAATCGTGGACGCCCTGGTGCCCACTGTCGCCCGATCCCCCAGAGCCCACAGCATAGATTTGCGGGGATTCATATATAACCCCGAAGTTTCCCCAAAGATCTGCATGATCCGCAGGAGCCGTGGCCCCGTTCTGTCCAAAGCCGTGAGGGAAAAGAGGACATCGTCCGAGTATAGTGCGATCCTGTCTGACAGACCCAGAGCCCACTCAAAGCCCCTGACCTGTGCATCGATGCGCACCCACGCCGCCAACGGCTCCATAGCCAGGGCAAATAAATACGGTGACAGGGGGCATCCCTGCTGGGTGCCCCGTCTGATAGAGAAGCCGGAAGAGACCGCTCCCGCCACCCACACTGACGCAGTCAGATCCATATATATATAGAAGCATTAAATACGACAAGAAGCGTGGGCCAAGATAAAATCTGCGCAGTAGGGCAAACAGATACACCCAACTGAGGGACTCAAACGCCCTGTCCATATCAGCCAATAGGATAGCCGCCTGCTCCCCCGTCTGTCTGATGGCCGCCACTGCTACGTGCGTCCACCTTATGTTATGCCTGGTCGCCCTCTGGGGCATGAACCCGGCCTGATCAGGGTGTAGAAGTGCCTAACTGTGAGGTAGGAGGCGGTTAGCCAACGCTTTGGCCAAGATTTTGGCTTCCACGTTCAAGAGAGAAATGGGGAGATAGGAGGCGTGCTGCTCCGGGGGCCTGCCGGGCTTATGGAACACCACCACCTCTGCATGCCTCCAGGCCCTCCTCCCTGGCCTCCTCCAAGGCTGCCCGATAATAAGGGGCCAGCTGTAAGGTATTTCGTTCCCCTCTTTGCGTTTAAAAAGGACAAAAGTATCGCCAACCAGATAGTCAGAGCAGCCCTTCTGAAACCTCAAAATACGACGATGAGAAGTTTTCTAAATTTGCCACCCATACAGGGCCACCACAAATGTGGCTCATGCGTGTGCTGTGAATCAACCATTGAAGGAGCACTTTTCACACACAAAGAAATACATTGGAAACACGATAAATTCACCAATTGCAAATCCAAGTACATTGTGTATGGAATATTATGTCCATGTGACAAATTATATATTGGTAAAACCAACCAAGAGATTAGACTAAGGATCCAACAGCATAAATCGAGAGTACGCAGAAAAGTGCAGAATGCACCATTGGTCAATCATTGGGTGGCCCACGACCACACGGAAAAAGACCTCAGATGGACCGTGATCTCTAAGGTAGAACAGGACATGAGAGGAGGCGATTTAGACTCCAAACTACTAAAACGCGAGGCAATGCTCATTGTTAAATTTAATACATCCATCGATGGGCTGAATGAATTATCCGAAATTTATAATCTGTAATGATTCTCTATAAAACAGAATGAACAGTGCCCATACATGAACTTACAGCATACTACAACATCTCTCTTCAAAAACAAGTAATTTACACCAACAAAACCAGTTTTTTCCTTCGTCAGGGTTCTCATGAGGATAGCGACTTTGGGAATACCTGAAATATGGTATCCATATCCAGAAAGACGTGGTGTGCACCTAACTTTCACTATTAAGTCAGCCCAACGAACTTTCTATAATACTCATGCGTTCATTGATCACGCTTATACGACATGGACAAAGTGGCCACCAGGGCGCATGCTCTAAACATTTTTTCAAGAATTTCAATAGAGGACAACATAACTATACTACAAGTAGTAATCAGCCAAAATAGATCCTTCCAGATTTTCTTGACACACTAAAAGACAGCGCTGTGGAATCAGGATGTAAATAAAGTTTGTTGACATACACGTGCGCACTAAACGTCGTTAAAAAACTACAAATCCCAGCGGCAATAAATATCGCGAGACTAGTGGGTGACATAGGCAATTCAATTCCGAGAAGGCGCCAACGCGGGGAAGACAACGAGCATCATAACACACAGGATATCGCTACACTCCGAGGTAAGACCTACATGAGCAAAATAATAAACTGTGCCTCAGAATCACTTCGAGTCGACCGGCATAATCGCTGCACCACAGAATTCTAATCCGCCCTTTTTTATCTTAGATAAATAACTGCTTTAGAACAAACGAAGATACTGTCCGTACTGCTCTCGCTCCATCAAAAAACGCCACGATTCAAGGTACTATTTTGAAATTAGCAGCTTCTGAAAGCATGATTTATACCTGCAAGCCCCGTTCTCATAGTTATGCGTTAATTTTTTCCAGCGCACAGCAATCTCCATTTCCCGCCCGCAGCTGGGTCCACACACTACTAAGATACCACAAGTAAGAAACCATGATTAAAACACTGACGTTATTGCCTGTTCTAGTAGACTGACGTTGACCTTTAATTAAGTATGACTGTATTCAGAGTCCTTGTTTCACCCTCTTTTAGGTCCATTACAGAATAGATTCTTCTTCTTGTTTCTGCAGCAATGCAGGTAAGGGTCGTACCAAAGCAGCAGGTAGGCTGTGACTTGCAATATATTGGGTCATTGAGTAAATGCGGTTTTTGTTTCTGTTTCAGTCACACATAGGTCCTGATGAGGATCTCCACATGAAAGGGGATCTGAAACGCGTCGACCTTTAGTCTGAGGCCAATCTTCGAGTTAAATTACAATAGAATTTTCTGAGCTTGTGATTTAGGTGGTATTGATGGCCTTTTCAATGTTTTGTGTAATATTGTAATTTGTACAAGAATTGAGTGTAATGAATGGGTATGACTGATGTATTTAATGTTTTTTGTACAAAAAGTTGTTTTGTTACGTCTTCTCTTTCAAAAAAGTGAACTTTGTATACAACAAATTATGTTTATCACTTTAAGTTGAGTTTTTCGTTTGGGGCACAATGTAGTGTTATGTGTTTTTTATAAATTCAAATGATTGAAGATTAAATCTGACAGAAAAAAGTCATCAGTGTGGTGTTTGAATGATCACACTTTGATTATAAATAGGTGTTAAATAATGGGCAGCACTGGCAGCCCCCTTTTTTTTTTTTTTTTTTTTGGTCACCCTCTGGGGCATGAACCCGGCCTGATCAGGGTGTAGAAGTGCCTAACTGTGAGGTAGGAGGCGGTTAGCCAACGCTTTGGCCTAGATTTTGGCTTCCACGTTCAAGAGAGAAATGGGGAGATAGGAGGCGTGCTGCTCCGGGTGCCTGCCGGGCTTATGGAACACCACCACCTCTGCATGCCTCCAGGCCCTCCTCCCTGGCCTCCTCCAAGGCTGCCCGATAATAAGGGGCCAGCTGTAAGGTATTTCGTTTGAAAAACTCACTGGGGAACCCATTGGGTCCAGGAGCCTTCCCAGAGTTGAGCTCACCCAATGCCGTGCCCAGTTCCTCATCCGTCAGAGGTAACTCCAGCCTATCACCTACCTCATCCGATACCGCTTTAGATGGCAAATCTGCTAAGAATTTGTCAACAGCAAACTCAGTCAAACACTCCTAGGGGCATATAGCGCCGCATAATATGTAGCGAAACTCTCCGCTGTGGCAACAGGGTCCGTAATCGGCGCCCCTGCCTCGTCCAGTATACCCGGAAGGGTCTGGGAGTGAAAAGTGCCCTGGCAAAGCCGATGCAGCATTTTGCCGGACTTGTCCCCCCCATTAGCATATCCTGCTACGCGTTGCCAGCCAAACCTGGCATGCCTCATCCATCAGAAGAGCAGCATAGGACTGTTGAGCTAGGAGCAGCTGTCTCACAACCTTCCCCTCCCCTGCCTCCCGGCTCTGGCGCTCGAGCGCCTCTATATCTGCCTCCGCCCATACCAATTCTTCCCTGCGCTTCCTACGAGCCTCCACACACAAGGATATGTCTACCCCCCGCAGAGTAGGCTTCAGCGCCTCCCATAATATCCCGGCACCAGAGACTGACCCCTCATTAGTGACAATATATTGCGCGATCGCCTCGCTCATACGGTTCCCGTACTCAGCATTCTGCAGATGCCACACCGAGAGGCGCCAACGGAATGGTTGTCGCCCCCTGCCTATATGGAGTTCAACGGACACTGGCGAGTGATCCGAGAGACCGCGGGGAAGAATCTCAGCTGACGCCACCCTACCAGCCATCACTCGGGGAACGAAAATGTAGTCTATTCTGGAGAAGGACTTGTGTACCGCCGAAAGATGTGTATTCCCGCTTGTCCCCATGTACACGCCGCCACGCATCTACCCAGTCAAGGCCCACCACCAGAGAGTGCAGGTTTGTGGATTGGCCACCACCTGGGCCACCACCACCTGGGCCCTGCTCCCTGTCTTTGACTGCATCCATAACATCATTCCAGTCTCCGCCCACAACGGAGATCCCATCTGGCATATCAGCCCGGGGAGGGGGGGGGGGGGGCATACACGCAACCCAGTACCAGGGGGTCTTCCCCGACCTTGCCTCGGATGAACAAATAACGCCCCTGCGTGTCAGCCCATTGTTGCGCATGGACGTATGGGGCTCTGCGATATACTAGGATTGCTACTCCCCTCGTAAACCTGCATGGAAAACCTGCTGAAACCCATATCACTGCAAGCACAGGGCCTTCGTACCCATGAGATGAGTTTCCTGCAGCAAGAGAATATCCGCTCCAGCCCTCTTGGTCTGATTAAGTATAGGGCCTCGCGCACGTTCCAGCTGATAATGCTTAGAGTGCCCGGGGTCACCTGACCTCTATCAGGCCGACTAGCCATAAGGGAGCGAGCATTGCCATACAATGGACCGAAGGCTGTGACGGTGTGCTTGTGTAGTGTATTGGACCCATGGTGGAAGTGCGACTCGTACCCTAAAACAACCCCCCTACCCCATACCTCAAGAACACTGAAGTATCTGTCGTGGCAGGGTTGCACCCAGTCCCCAACGGGGGGACAAGGGCTGCCCCAGCCAATGGATCCCCAACTTACAGCCCATGTCATCTGGGCATGCCCCCTACCAGCACAAGACAGGTGGGGACCCAGCCCACGTTGGGACTCCCCCAACAGATACACGTCAAAGCATTCACCAACTCAGCTAGAGAAGCACCACAGCACTGCCTTGATATCAGAAGTTAGGGTTCCAACATCTGTTGCCCAGGAGCGGGGCCCCCCGTGAGGAGGCTCCACAGGACATGGAGCTTTGCCGGGGTCGAGATCGTCTGTTACCCCTCCGCTGCTGTTCTCGGGGTCCCCTCGGTGCCACCTCGCCCGCTGAGGAATCCGACTCCCGCCCAGGCGGCATGTGCACCCTTACTCGAACCGTTTCATCTGTCCATTTGAATACCTCCTCTGGGGTATCAAAGAAGTGGGTACAGGATCGGTACACCACCCGCAGGCGTGCCGGGAACAGGGGAGCGTACGGGAGCTTGAGGTCTCTCAGGCTGGCCTTCGCGGCCATGAACGATTGGCGTTGTTGCTGTGCCTGCCGTGTGTAGTCCGGAAAAATTAAGATGCATGCATTATCATAGAGAAGAGGTTCTTTGGCCCGGGCTTGCTTCAGTATGGCATCGCGGTCGAGGTAATTTAGGAGTTTTGCTATTACTGGCCTTGGGCGAGCCCCCACTGGGGGTTTCTGGGTAAACGCTCTATGGGCCCGCTTCACAACAAAGCACCGGGACATGGCTTCTGAAGGGAGCCAACTTTCTATCCATTGCGTGAGGAAGCGTTCCATGTTGTCATTTTCGCAGCCCTCCAGAAATCCAACACATTGCAGGTTATTCCGCCGGGCCCGTCCCTCTGCATCCTCAACTCGGAGCGCCAGGCCCTTCTGAATGGTCTCCATGCTCGCCACCTTTTGCTTCAGAACCGTGACATCATCTTCTACTCCCGAAATGCGGGTCTCCGTCTCAGTGATGCGGGACATCGCATTCTGCAGATCTTGCCACAATAGCATGACGTCCGAGCCCACCTCCCCGATTTTGGCGTCCAGCATGTTGAGTGATCGCCGCCATGAGGGCCGCGTTGTCCGGCAAGGCCTCCTGCTGGCCCCCAGTAGCACCAGCCGCCACTCCCGGGCCAGTGAATTTATTGATGGGCCCATGTGTAGTCGAGCCACTGTTGCCCTTGTCCCTGGTCATATCTGCCCTCTGTGATCTCCCCGCAAATCCAGGCAACACCAGGCCAAGCACCGACGCGGCAACTCCCTCTGCACAGGCAAGCACAGACCGATCCGGATCCCTGTCCGTCTCTGATGGGGAATCGCCCCAGACCGAGGGCTGGCGAGCCACCCCAGGAGCCCAAGTCTATCGAGGTCCCCCCACAGGGTATGCGCGGTCCGACCAACCGCCGATGCACTCACGTTTTTAGACGATAAACACTCCCGAAGCTGCATAGTTCAGCAGTGGACTGCAGCAATCCCCAACCTTAGGGCCCTGCGTCGATGTGGGTGCCCCCAGGGAGGGGGTTTTTTCGCTGACAGAGGTAGGGATACTGGAGTACTCCTGCTCTCCCCCCGCGGCCCGACTGCGCCGCCGATCCCCCACTGTGTCACAGAGGTATGGGTGGGAACCGCTGCAATAGGCCGCCCCGACCCCACACAACAGGCCTTCCTTCGACAGAAATGGCCACAATAGTCCGGTCGCTCAGCCGTGTATCTCAGCGCCCACCTCTCTCTGCAGCCCTCCTCACCCGTGCGGTCTGTGCAGCCCGAACCGACCGCCATGCCTCCTCTAAACTAGCACAGGCTGTTGCAGGGCCGCAAGTCACTGGCTAATCCCAGGGGCCGCCAACGTCATCACTCAACGCCACCAGGGTGCCCCAGGTCGATCACTGCATCCGCGGGCGAGGCCGCAAACCAGCCAGCCGCCTCCGATAGCTTCCCCTGGAAGACGAGGGGAAAATCCAACCAGCTCTCCAGTGGCCTCACCACGCGGCCCGATCGTGCCCCAGGGGGGGGAAAATCCAACCAGCTATCCAGTGGCCACACCACGCGTCCCGATCGTGCCGCCGATCCCCGGATGCTGCCCTGAGCCAGGGGGGGGGCGCTCCGGGACGTCACCCTGCTGCCCACGTCTCCAATCCTCTCTTCGCCGCAGCTCCCACCATCAGAGAGCGCTCCAGCAGCCAGGAAAACCGTCCGTAGGCCGCAGCTCCCGCCCTGGTGCTCCGCTCCTCACCAGCCCGGCCCGAATCAGCCGCTGTGCTTCCTCCCTCCGGTTCGTCTCTTAGCCGCGCCGCCAAGCCTCCGGGGACCGACCAGTCCCTCAGTCGCCGCCTCCGTCCTCGGCCACCCGGGGGGGGCACCCCAGTCAGTGCACAGCACTCGCGGGCGGGACCAGGAGTCCCCCCACGGCTCTCAGTCCCCTCCGGGCACCCCCAATGCAGCGCCCCGGCTCCTCCACCGGCTGCTAGGCCGCTCCTCTTGCGCGGCTCAGGTTCTCTGGTCCTAGCTGTCTCGGGTGTCGCAATTTCGCTTCGGATAGCACCTGTAGTTGGTGCTTCAAAATCGCTTCCAGGATCTCTTGGGGGTCAGGAGGAGTCAGGATAATTGCAGGATGTGAATCTGGCTGGACGGAGCTCGCTTAGCACACATCCGCCATGATGGCTTGCTAAGCCAAACCCCCAGGAGCACACTTTTATTATGTTTTTTTTTTTTTTTATGTTCATCGAGAGTTTAAAGTATAATTAGAATTGTGGCGATTGCTGGCTGATCAAGAAAAATCACCAGAACTCACTGAGACCTGATTCTTCTGAAACATTTTTATTTATACTGCTTTCGGAAGTAGAGCTGTATTTTTGGCCCATGTTCATTGAGCAGCACCTACTACAACCAGAGCTTAGTCCTGCCTGCGCAGGTCTTAAATCCCAAAGTCAGGTGTGGAAAGGTGTATGCAGGCACAGCAGTCCACAGGCCCCTAAAGTCGTGCCCACAGGTGTAAAAATGTTTTTGTCCGTGGATTGAAAGGTAGTGACATCTCATCCCCGTACATTACTCGGTGGGCTGATGAATTGGGTAAGCTTAGCAATTGGGTTTTCTTTTATAGGTGTGAGCTACTTCAGCACTTCAACACCTCAAGCTTAGTGCAGTTCAAAGTTCACCAAACCATGATTGAAGCATGTCCGTTATACCTACACAACACACCTAATGCTTCGCACACAGGCCAGGCTACAACCCCACATCCTTTCCCCCGATGTACTCTGATATGTACTCCCGGGAACTTTATGAATGGAGTAGTGCTTCACGGTCTTAACAGGGGTGTGAAGTATCGTATACATTCCCCACTGCATTTGCTCGAGAAAGCTACATGTAGTCTACAGACCACAGGTTTCTGTTATTGTGAGGGCATTAGACGTGTGAGTAGCTGCACTGCAGTGTGAAGGCACCTTGAACTTCTGTTACTTGTGTTACAAATATCAAGATTCCCCATTTGATGCATTAATCGCTCATCTAGTTCACCTTTTCCATGTACCCTGGTATATGGTATCAGTAGCACCATATCCCTTTTAAACCTTTTGGAATATATTTCTGGATTGCTGAGGGCAAAATTAAACAGAAAGAGTTACTCAACAAAAGTTGAAAATTTTGCTAAGAACGTCGGGTAGTGGCTTGCGTAGCTTCAGCCAGTGATCAATCTGTTGTTTAGTGCATGGCGTGAGCACACTCTGCCACTGCATATATTATACTTTCTGTGTGTATGAGAGTGAAGCTTGCACTGCGGCTAGCTGTATAACATGCCTAAGCTGCAGGGGCAGCACCTTCGTTAGAACAAATGATCATTACCCCACCAACTACAATGCCCCCAGAAAAGAGAAAGAAAATAGTCTTAAAGTTAATTTATTACCATTTTATTTTCATCACTCCATCCCAAACCGAGTGTCAGGACAGTGCGGGGCCTGCTGAGTGGCAGCAGTAGGGAAGAGTGCTGGGCTGCCTGTGCACTTAAGTTTATAGTGCGAATGTCCGTTTGATCGTCTGCTTTGCGACTGCCAGCCAGACACGTGCACTTTAAGCCTCTCTTAGACAGCTGGATTGAGACAAGCACAGGCCTCCAGTGCCCTTGGGAGTGCAGAGAGAGGCTGCTCCCTCCAATCCTGGCACTTCTCTCATGCTGGTTAACAGCATGAGGGCAGCTCCAGGATTGGTTATTGGAGTTGGCTGGGCCCAGCACTGAACACCGGACTGGGGTGATGAGGACGTGTTGTGAAGCACAAAAGGTAGGTTACATTTTTTTTAAAATTAATTTTATTTACACATTACATGTTGTGCACGATAAGTGCATGCACCCACCCAGCACCAATTTGCCTGGCTCACCACTCTACGTAGATGCCAGCTGCGACTATTATGCTGGGCCTGTTCTCTGTGTGTGAAGGGACTCAGTGCTATTCATTTTTTTTCCGACCTCCTGAGGATGAAACTCTGAGTTGACCTGTTGGGATTTGAACCTGTGATAATGAGTAGACTAATACATTCCAGAAATAATGAGATCTGGCTTTGTAGGTAGTAATAGGGTATGACCCAGGATAATCACCATGATGACCTCTGCTCCTCCAGTTAAAAGTTAACCTTCAGTATGCATGGCTTCTTATATACATACTTAAACGATGTAATATTTAGTGCCTGGGGATCCTTTCTATTTGATCTCCTTAGAGTGTGAGAGAACATATACTTATGAAACATTCAGAGCAGTGAGACAGTGACATCAAGCTGTGTGGCACAAGTCAGTAGTTTCTCTACTGCTGGTTTCTACGTTGCATTCTGGTGCCCGCAGCTATGTTTTCACTGCTATAAATGCATGACTATAATTACCAGAAAGAATCTGAAGTGGATCAACTACTCACTCCTGACATGGAAGAAAATGACAGCTCTGCATCTGTTGACTTAACTAGAAATGCACTACAGCAGCGAAGAGCTCCATCTGCACATAATCCTAATCTACCAACCAGTCAGATTTGAAATACAAATGACTGGGAGCAGAACAGGGGAGGGAACTTTCACGTTCTGGACAGAGGGCGCCAACCAGAGGCCTAAGACTCAATGGCTATGTAAAGCTCGTGGTTTGCAACCAGACAGAAATCTTACTTACATTTTTCCTTACTGTGATATCTTTCTTCAGGATTACTTCAGTGTCCAGCGACACACTATTGGTAAAGTCTTGCACTAAGGCACTTCCACACCAAAGGAAACTGTAATGTAGAACAAGCATTGACATAGCCAATAGGTCTCGCCTTTGGGACCTTATAACTGTGTAGCCATGCAACAGTTGATGTTGTTGCACCAATGATATTGTACTGCATAACTAAATTCTTATAAGGTCCCAAAAGCGAGACCTATTGGCTATGCCAAAGCTTGTTACTATTGATAACTCTCGTGACTCAATGCAGGATTTCCAAGCCACCATGCTCCATATCCAGCGTTGGATGGATCTCAACCATCTTAAACTCAACCCGGGCAAGACCGAATTAGTCTTGGTCGGGAAGGCCCAGACCTTTTGTGGCCCACACTACTGGCCGACCAAACTGGGACCTCCCCCCATCCCGTCCCCTTCAGTAAAAAGCTGATCTTTCGCTTAGAGGCCAAGTAGGGACAGTGGTTTCCACTTGTTTCTTCCAGGTACGCAAAATCAGGAAGATCGCCCACCTGCTAACCCACGCCACCCTCATACAGGAGGTGATCGCCCTGGTACTCTCCCATCATGACTTCTCGAACTCCATCTACCTCGGCTTGCCACTATTTTTACCTAAACGTCTCCAGCTGGTGCAAAACCAAGCTGCGAGACTTGTTCACAAACAACCAAAATGGCAATCTGCCAGACCTTTACTAGTAAAACTTCACTGGCTCCCTATCGCACAACAGGCAGCTGTCAAGACAGGGTCCCTAATCTTCAAGGCCCTTCACTGTAGGAGTCCTAAATTTATCAGCTGCCTGATATCGAGACATGTTCCGTCCCGCAACCTGCGCTCAGCACACCTCCAGCTACTAACCACCCCACCATCAAGCTCAAACGCCAGGGAGGGTGTAGGTTTTCCTATCTGGGCCCCAAATTCTGGAGCTCCCTACCATTAGGGATTCGATCATGCAACAACCTCCTGGGGTTTAGAAAAATGCTCAAGACATGGTTGTTTGAGCAGGCTCATGCGTAATCCGTTGCCGCCTTGATACTGTCCAAAGCAAAGCGCCAAGAAACCTCCAGGTGTATGTGCGTTATAGAAATTCTTATTAACATAACATGTATATGCATGAAAATATAGCGCGTAGGTAATCCTACCCGTTTCCATTGCAGTGATGGAAACGCCAATACGTTTTTGGGGAAGAGGAACAGACGTGGAATATAGCCCCAGTGGGCCTATATACCAGGACCTCTCTCTCCTATGTTGATGAAACTGATATACTACTTACAAAGCCCGTCATGCGACTGTGTAAATGATCACAACTAAGACGTGAAAAAGGGAAAAAGAAAAAATGAAGTGACATGTGTAAAGAACCTAATACTACGGAGTGGGATCTTGAGCGGGACAGGTGGCTAACCTATCACAAACGTACATTTAGTGCCTCATCTGCGTTCATCCCATATGGGATTTTAGAATCAAGTGAGATAATATATCCAATCTCCTAAGTAATAGTTTACCTACTGGCGGTCGCCAATAGGTAGTTATAGTTAGGACCTAGTTTCTATTCAAATACTGTTTTTTTCTTTTGCCAATATCTTTGGCGCCGTTTGACGAATCTTCGCGAAATTTTCAAAACAAGTGGGGCGCTCTGGTCCTGATTGTTTCGGGGTGATTTATCAAGCGGGGGCCGAGAAAAAAGGGGGTCCCAAAACGCGTTGTGCCCATATTATTTTCCATAGGAAAAATTGGAACATGCTACAGCCTGAACTGCTGAACGTAATTACACCAAATTTGGCAAAAACGTAGTCCTTGGATCAGAAAGAGACCTTTTTTTTTTAATGGTGTAAATCCGTTCAGTAGTTCCTGAGAGATTAAAAAAGAAAATAGATATCTGCTCACTGAGCAGGGTTCGCGAACCTTCCCCGGCACGAGCTTCACTCTGATTGGCTGCCAACACTCTGATCCAGAATGTGTTGGCAACCATCTTGTGACTCGGTAACCGAATCACAAGAAAAGAGTAAGAAAAAAAAAAAGGTGCAAAACAAGAAAAGGGGGCAGGGTAGAAACACCCGGACCCCTGAGGCCTGCTCATGGGGTCCCACAAGGTCCCCCAGAGCCCAAAAAAGCATTTTTAAAAAATGTGAGTTTGGGTCGCGAATCCTGCCGAGAAAAAAATAAAAACAAAGCGCGGGCTTCGCGCTTCATTATTTGTAAGCCCCCGGGTGGGCCAGGTCAAAATATATTTGCGGGGGCCCCCGTAGCCCCGGGGGCGCCACCTTCCCGGGGCTTCATTTATTGTGTGTGGGGGGCACGCAGCCTCCCCCCCCCCCCCCCCCAACCCCGTTGACTGCCACCTCCTCGGGGCATTCTTTAATCATGTGCGGGAGTCCTCAAGGGCCCCCCGAAGCCCCAGGGACCGCCACCTCCCCGGGGCTTAATTTTATTTTTTTTTAAAGTGAGGGGAGGGGGCTCCTGCCACCCCACACTGCCCCGGGGACCACCACCTCCCCGGGGCACTGTATTTAAATTCGGGGGTCTGTTACTCCTCAAGGGTTTAAAAATGCTTGGAGGGGGGCTGCGCCTTCCCCCTCCTGGAGCCCTTGATGGCCCTGGGCCGGCTCCTGCAATGTCCCGGGGTGCCTACCCCCGGGACATTGCTGTTTGTTATGGCAGGGCAGGAGCCAAGTGGCTCCCACCCTGTCATAGCAAACTCTGCTCCGCTTCATGGAAGCAAGAGCAGAAAAACCTGCTCTCGCTTCCATGAAGCAAAGCAGAATTGTTTTGGGCTAGGGGAGCTGCATGTCAGCAGCTCCCCTTGTCCAAAAGCAATGCCGGCTCCTGCAGGAGGCGGGGAGCTGGCTGGGACCGTCTGGGCATTGGGGCTTCCCCCACAGACCCCAACGCAGAGGCCAGGCCTCGGGGGATGTGGTCCCCGGGGCCAAAAGTGGCCACGCTGCCCCCTCCTGCCTTTGAAAAAAGCATTTTATTTTTAAATGAGGCAACGCCCCGGGGGATAGGGTCCCCGGGGTCGAAATTGGCCTTCGGGAGGGGGACTGCGCTGCTCTCTTCCCCTTTTTAAAGAAAAACAGAGTCAGGCCCTGGGGGATGAGGTCCGCAGGGCCCCAAAGATAGTAGAAGGGGGGCTCTAAAAAAAAAAAAAAAAAAGCTGGCATCTCGCCGGAGGCCCTGCTCCCTGCCTGCACTACTCTGCAAACGCGCCCCCTGGCGCGTTGTAAGTTGGGGAATGAATTCCCTTTGAATACCGAGGGTCCCTGGGGGCCAACTAGCCCACCAGGTATCTCCAGTATGTCCTACAGAGCTGCGTTGCGGAGAGGTGGTCCGAGGCCACGCCCCGTTTTACACCACTCACAAGAGGACCTCATCATACGTGGTGCAGGGAAAGGGCGGGCCTGACATTACAAGTGTTCAAACATGCACCTTATAAATTGGGGTTTTAAGTCCCCTTCAATCCTGAGGGTCCCTGGTGGCCCACTAGCCCACCAGGTACCTCCAGTAAGTGCCACAGAGCTGCGTTGCAGAGAAGTGGTCCGAGGCCATGTCCCTTTTCACACCTCTCTGCAACGCAGCTCTGTGGTGCTTACTGGAGGTACCTGGTGGGCAAGTTGGCCCCCAGGGACCCTTTGTATTCAAGGGGAATTAATCCCCCAACTTAGAACGCGCCAGGGGGCACATTTGCAGAGTGGTGGAGAAAGGGGGCGTGGCCTCGTATGAGAAGTTAGCAATTCTGCTGTGTGGGACTTAATGAAGGTAATAGGAGTGGTAGTTGGCCCCCAAGGTTGACGTTGGGCGCTAACTACCTCTCCTATTACGTCCAGTAAATCTTACTCAGTGGGATTGCTAAGAGGTGTTCGAGGCCATGCTCACCTTTCTCCACCACTCTGCAAACGTGTCTGCTATGTTATAGTTAGAAATTAGCATTTAAAAACCCTTTGAAATTCACTGAAAAAAACATAGGTTTCAGGGACGTTCTAATTAGTTGGACCTTTCACTCGTTCAAAACCAGAGAAATTCCGCCGTTCTAGTTAGTTCAGATAACTAGAACTCGCACCCCCCGCAATGCACTGCTGATGATGTCACATATTACATCATTCATGACCTGGTCAGTGACATCATCTAGTGACTGTGTGTTTCATAAAAGTTTAAATATATTTTATATATATATGCCAAGGTGTATTGAAGAATGAGTGGGCGTATACGTGTCTGGATGGAGGATTTAGTAGGTGCGTGGCTGACTGTATAAGTGAGTGATTAAATGTCTTACTGAATGCATGGGTTAGTGACTAAACTGTGTGAATGTCTATCACTCTGTCTATTGTGTAAGCTGCTGCATAAGTTGGTCAGTATATAACATAAGGTCGTGGTCGCGTGCTTATTTACATCAAGGATAGTTAATAGTAGCAATACACAAAACTTAATTCATTGTGGTATAAATCCAAATTATTTTAATTTAGAAAAAGGGATGGAATCCCAAATGCGATTGTATTCAAAGCATTAACATATGAAGGCAACACTGTTGCTCAATATAGTTATAGTACAGTATAATACAGTGCTCTTGGTGTAGAAGAGGAAAGGCGAAGGGGGTAGGGGTTGAGTGATAACGTGTAGGTAAGGGACAGGGAAAAGGTAATTGTGACATATGTGCATCAACATTTCATGGTGTAATCTTTTCCAGCCTCACTGAGGTCAAATGTTCCAGATAATACACATAACTCAATTGGACAATTAATTATTCGTAAGCAATGTCGTAGGAGTTTGTGTGGTATGTGTTGTCAACGTTTCGACCCCTGTGGGCAGGACTTAATGTTATCCTTGCAGTGGGGTCTTCTTCAGGACTAGGAAGAGCACTATGTTCGGAACGACGGGGAACTTCCGCCGTGCATATAGGAGATGTGGGCCTGTTGAAGCTCTCATGTACAGTATTTGCAGCATGAATGGCTTGCAAACGTAGAAAAAATCTCAATGATTCTTGATTGTGTGGCTGGGCACTCAGGGGACATGAGTTGTTCAGTAGCTCCATGAGTGTCTAGATGGGTTATCGATTGGTTGGTTATTTGTATGGGTGCCTGAGTGTCTTTGTGAGTGGGTGGGGGGTGGATGACTGTGCATAGATTTGTGAGTGGTTGATTCACTGGGTGTATGGGTTCAAGAGTGCATGTGGAAACAGCTGTTTGGGTGGGTGGATGTGTGTATGGGTGTGTTGGTGAGTGAATGGATGTCTCCGTGGTACATGTCCAAGTAACTACATATCTAAAAGGCAGTGTATTTGAGAGTTGGAGTATATCAATGACTATACGTGAGAGTGTGATTGTGAGAGTGGCTGTATGGATGAGTGTGTACTTGTATCAGTGACTGTATAAAAAGAGAAAGTATGCGTTAGTATCTGTATGAATAAGTGAGGTGGTGTGTGTATAACTGTATAGGTGAGTAAATGGAAGTGTGATTGATTCTTTGCATGACTGACTAGGTGTGGGAGTAACTCTGGATGAGTAGCGGTGTGTGAGTGTCTGTATAGGTGTATGAGTGCATATGATAGTGTTGCATTGATGAGTGATGCATTTGAGTGATTGGGTGAATGAGTGGATGTGTGTGTCGACCTAGCAATCAGTGAGTGCGTATGTAGTAACTGGTATTGGTGTGTCTGGTTTCGAACATGGTAGTCTGTATTTTACTGTGGGTGTATCAAAGGTTATATTAGGGTGTGAGAAGGTGCATCAGATTTGCAGGTAGATGATGTCATCAGTCTCTTACAGCCATCCTGAGAATGCTAATGCCGGGTAGCAAGCTTATACGCACATACCCCCTGCAGCTATCTATAGCGTGCATGTTGCGAATTCATCACATGTCAAGGGGAGAGCCTCTATACTCCCACTAGTAGGATTTCCCAGACGGGATAAATATTATACCTCTGGAGCCCTCCAGGTATGGACCGATCATGCAGCGACTGAGGTAGAGTCCCTGTTTGAGGACGGGCAGCTCAGGACATATGCCAAAATAATTGAATGCTATGATCTCCCACCAGGCCAGTTCCTGATGCATAGACAACTCTTAGATAGCAGTAGACACTGCTGGGATCTTACTGAAGGAGAACCCCGACGCACCAGGTACTACACACAATTCTGTGTATGGGAGCGGGGAGACACTTAGTTACCTGGCCTTACAAATTGATCCGGGAGCTGATCATTACTCCCTTAACGCGTTATGACAGAAATGGGAAGACGAGGTTCCAGGACAAGGAATGGGAAAAGGCACTGGAGTATCCGAAAAAGGTCTCCAGGGACGCGCGCTTCAAAAACATTCAATTCAATATTTTACACCGAGCATACCTCACACCACACCGGCTCCACCGTTTTTATCCTGATACGCATTTCACGTGCCCCCGCTGCCAGAAACCCAAGTCAAACTTTAAACCTATGTTTTGGGACTGCCCCGCCATCCAACAGTATTGGGACAAGGTACATCAGACACTACGAGCGACGGTCAATCTTATGACTATATCCACATGGGAAGCCTGTGCCCTGGGAATCTTCCGCAGGCGGAGGACTGAAAAGGTACAGTGCCGCTTTACATCCCTAGCCATTCTCTTAGCTAAACGAGTAATAGCCATGCATTGGCGGGCCCCGGCGGGGCCCCCAGAAGCGGCCTGGGTAGGCGCCATGAAAAATTGGGACGTGGCGAAAGAAGAGGTACTAAGGGATGAGGAAGTAAAAGGGACACGTAAACATCCCATTTCTATGGAATGGCCGCAACTATTTCAATTCACACAGGAGGCAGCGCCGGTGATATCACCGATGGCCTCTCAGCCTCAATCCCAGACTCCGACCCTGTCCCCCATGGGACGACAGTAACAAACACAAGGCGGAATCAGGACACATAAAGCCAACGATATATTTGGGCAATACCAGACGGGTTCCTTTATCTCCCGCAGACGGTTTCTCCCCCTTACACACACAGCAGCACACTAAAAATGGTCCATAGCTAACCACACAACTGATTGTCACCGAAACACCAACCCACACCCCCGGGAAACCCACTTACCCAGGCTCCACGAAGCATACAAATATACGTAGAGTTGAGCTGAAGGGTAATCCCCAGCCTATCTCACTGTACCTTATCAGTTGTGTATGATATGTGATAGGATTGTGGATTTCTTATACACAGGTATCCTACACACGCCTGCAACCTCCTGTCAACATGTGTTAATGATGATGTATAAACATGAAATGCAAAATCCCAATAAACAATTTGAAACAAAAAAATCAGTGATGTCATTAGTGATGTCACTGACCATGTCATGAATGATGTAATATGTGACGTCATCAGCAGTGCATTGCGGGGGCGCGAGTTATAGTTAGCTAAACTAAGTATAACGGCGGAATTTCTCTGGTTTTGTATGAGTGAAATGTCCAACTAACTATAACGTCCCTGAAACCTATGGTTTTTTCAGTAAATTTCCAAGGTTTTTTAAATGCTAATTTGTAACTAGAACGGCCCTGAAACCTATGTTTTTTTCAATTAATTTCATATATATATATGTGTGTGTGTATATGTATAGAATTTTTGTTTCTTCTGTCTTTGGAGGTAGCCATCTCATTGTTGAACAGTCTGGCAGCACCTCCATAAGTCTGTGATAGTCCAGCTTTAATAGCACTTTTTCTGAATGAAACTATAGTAATTATAATTTGAAACCATGTTTCATCATTTTGTGTAGTAATGTGCCATATAATAAAAAGGCACCCTAAAGCCCTATTCTAACTGCTGAAAAATGTATGGAAAGAAGCGTGTCAGGTCAAAGTTGCATCAGCTGCTCTCAGCATACAGTGTAACATTGAGAGCCAAGAAGTCTCAATGATTCTTGGAAGGATTAAAAAAATCTACCCTCCAATCAGAAGACCTGATCCCCTATGCAAGTTCAATATAGTTCCCTCTAAACACATGGCTCCTCCTGTTGAGCCTGTTTTAAACGTCTTAAACACCACATTGCAGTATCTTCATGGAAAGTTGTTTTCTTAGTTATCACATCCGCTAGGAGAATTGGTGAGTTAACAGGCCTCATCTCCAGATCCCCACCTGATCTTCCATCACAACAGGGTAGCTTTAAGGGGTTACACTCCTCTTTTCTGCCCAAGGTGGTGTTAGATGACTTTTATGTAAATTAAACAATTTCTCCTCCTGTATTTTTCCCAAATTTTTCCTCTCCAGCAAAGGGAACTAGTCATTCCCTGGATTTGAAGAGAATCCTAAAGTTTTAATTAGGCAAAACTAATCAATTAGTAAGGACGAGTCATCTCTGTAAATTATAGTCCCCTCTGACCAGGATTGGTGTCCTCCAAACAGAGTATAGCTCATATCCTGTATTTCCCGCTAAACCCAAAGCGTCCTCAATAGAGGAAAAGCAGCAATTGGATCACGCTTGGATATCAATTCATACTTTAACTAGACATTGTCTGGATGCCGATTCTTGAATTTATAACTTAGGTGGGCCAGGCGACTGCATAATCTATTAGGTCTACCCAAATGTAATTTCATTTTCTGCAAGCCTTGTATATGATTGCATTTCTTACCTTGACAGCTGCGAAGTGAGGATATGCTTGCCACTCTATTCTACGTTTATGACGGTCAGTGAGAATCCTACGATGCAGAAGGAAATGGTAATTACTTGTAATCCTAGTTCTACATCGTAGGTATTCTCATAGAAGTCCTAAACAACCCTGGCTCCACCCCAGTTGTTGATGTAATCAATTGCATACAAATATTTAACTTAGAAATGTTATATTCTCCAGTTTAAAAAGAACTGAAGCTGTGAGGCAAACTGACAGTGCATACTGGTAAATGGAAGCTGCTGACTCTTTCAAAGTTAGTGTATGCTGAGTGCAGCGGAGACACTTTTGCCCAGACAGGGATCTTTCCCTTCCTGTTTCTCTGCAGTTAAAGTAGGGTTTTATGTTGGGATTTTATTATATGGCACTTTTCTACACTAAATGTTGCAATGTGGTTTAAAATTGTAATATTGCATATCATTTTCTGCAGAAGAAATGCAGCTGAAACTTGCCTGTCACAGACTTATGGCGGTGTCGCCAGACTGACCAACACAGAGGTGGCTACAAATTAATTTTAAAAAATGTGTTTGTGTATATGTGTGTGTGTATATGTTTATATGGCTGTGTATGTGTATATGGGTGTGTGTGTCTGTGTGTGTGTGTATATATATATATTCACAGAAAAAACCATAGGTTTCAGGCACGTTATAGTTAGGAATTCGCATTTAAAAAACCTCAGAAATTCACTGAAAAAAACATAGGTTTCAGGGGTGTTATAGTTAGCTGGACTTTTCACTTGTACAAAACCATTGAAATTCCCCAGTTATAGTTAGTTCAGCTAACTATAACTGGCGGGCCCGCAATGGACTGCTGATGACGTCACATATTACATAACTCATGACATGGTCAGTGACATCACTGATGACATCTCAAATGACATCACTGATGACATCATCCAGTGAATGTCTGTTTTTCTGAAAATTAAATATGTTTTATATATGTATATCTCAAGGTCGATGGAAGAATAAATGGGTATATAAGTGTCTAAATGGATGATTTGTTTTTGAAAAATTGATTGTGTGACTGATTAAGTGTATCATAGTGAATACATGGCTTAGTGAGTAATGTTTAAATATGTAAATATCTGTATCAGTCTCTCACTTTGTGTATAAGTGGCTGCATGGGTTGGTGAGTAGCTACATGGGTGTCTATATAGGTTATTAGTTGTTTTTTTGAGTCTCAGTATGAGTGTCTGAGTGTCTGCATGTTTCGGTGGGGGGTATTACGTAGTGCATAGGTGCATGAATGAGGGACTCACTGTTTGTATGTGTTGAAGACAGCATGTGTGCAGGACTGTATGGGTGGATGAGTGTGTGTATGGGTGTGTTAGTGAGTGAATGACTGTCTCAATAGTGTCTTTATGAGTAACTACATATGTTTTAAACTAGTATATGTGACTATTGGTATATATAAGTGAGTATATGTGAGAGTGAGAGATTGAAAGAGTTCCTGTATGAATAAGTATGTCTTTCTATAAGTGATTGTTTAAAAGACTAAGTATGTGTAAGTTTCCGTAGAAGTAAGTGTGGTGGTGTGTGTATAACTGTATATGCAAGTAAATGTATGTTTGATTCTTTATTAGCATGAGTGACTATGTGTGTGAGTAACTCTATGGATGAGTGGCATTGTGTAACAGGATGTATAGGTGTATGAGTACATATGATGAGTGAGTACATGTATGAGTGACTGTATAGGACTGTTGGTGAATGAGTGGATGTGTATGTGGATCTTAGAATTACTGAAGAGGTTGTTGTAACTGGTATTGGTATGTCCATTGTTTTTAAAATTTTAGTCTCTATTTTTGAATGTGTGTATCAAAGGTTATATTAGGGTGAGAGGAGGTCTGCCACTCTATCACAAGGATGATGTCATCAGTGATGTCATCAGTGATGTCATTTGAGATGTCATCAGTGATGTCATGAGTGATGTCACTGACCATGTCATGAGTGATGTAATATGTGACGTCATCAGCAGTGCATTGCGGGCGCGCGAGTTATAGTTAGCTGAACTAACTATAACGGGGGAATTTCAATGGTTTTGTACAAGTGAAAAGTCCAGCTAACTATAACACCCCTGAAACCTCTGTTTTTTTCAGTGAATTTCTGAGGTTTTTTAAATGCTAATTCCTAACTATAACGTGCCTGAAACCTATGGTTTTTCCTGTGAATTTCAAAGTTTTTTTAAATGCTAATTTCTAACTATGTCTACAGAGATAGGACATGTGAAGAAAGAAGAAAAAATGCACAGAAAGAAAAAAAAGAAGTGCAGAAAGAAGCAACAGAAGTCCTCAAAGACGAAGAAAAGTGCAGGAAGAAGGATAACGTGCAGAAAGAACAAACAGAAGAGCAGAAAGAATCCTTGTTGCAAAATCATCCTGTACCCTCAACTTTTTCAGACGGATACTGGTGGTAACTGAGTCTGACTAACCAGTCCTAGAGCCAGTGCTATGTTAAAAGACACTTAGAATACAGTGAAAACACCTACATACACTAGGGAACATTATGCGTTGGGGTCCCCCTGTGATTAGCATGACCTCCTCTGTAAGCCCCTAGTATATAATAGGGCAGGGGGATTAAAACTACCTCTTAAAACAGGCCACAGGGCGTTTTTGCACACGTTAACTCAGGCCCCGTCCCCTCCCTTCACCACTGTGTAAACACGCCCTGTGTCCGTTTTTAGTTGGGAGATTAAGTTCATTTGAATCCTGAGGGTCCAACTAGCCCACTAGGTACCTCCAGTAAGTGCCACAGAGCTGCGTTGCAGAGAAGTGTAAAAAGTGGCACAGCCTGGACCACCTCTCTGCAATGCAGCTCAGTGGCGCTTACTGGAAGCACTTGGTGGGCTAGTTAGCCCCCAGGGGCCCTCAGTATTGAAGGGAAATTATATCCCCAATTTAAAACGTGCCATAGTGCGTGTTTGCACACGTCACCTCCGGCCCCGTCCCCTCCCTTCACCACTGTGTAAACGCGCCCTGTGGCTGTTCTAAGTTGAGAGATTAAGTCCCCTTGAATCCTCAGGGTCCCTAGGGTCAAACTAGACCACTAGGTACCTCCAGTAAGCGCCACAGAGCTGCGTTGCAGAGAGGTGTAAAAAGGGGCTTGGCCTCAGAACACCTGTCTGCAGCGCAGCTCCCTGGCGCATACTGGAGATGCCTGTTGGGCTAGTTGGCCCTCAGGGACCCTCAGTATTGAAGAGGAATTAATTCCCCAACTTACAACTCGCCAGGGGGCGCGTTTGCAGAGTGCCGCAAGGAGGGGGCGTGGCCTCCGGCACGATGCCAGTCTTTTATTTATTTAAATTTTTTAAGAAGGGGGGCTGTGTGGTTCCCCTTATTATTCTAATTTATTGGCCCTGATGACCCCATCCCCCAGGGCCTGTCTCCTAATTATATTTCTTTACCCCAATCCCCAGGGCCGGCCACTGTTTTTTATTATTTTTAAAAAATATATATTTATAGACACACCTAGGACATGCTGGACAAACCGTACGTACCTATCACCATGACGATTTGAGTGATATTCATTAAAAGGCGACTATGCATACAATGAATCCACGTGGAATGTATTTACACCACTAGTGAAGCTCTGACATGTCTGATGCCCTACCGTGCCTAATCCCGGTAGACACCCTTGTCCTTTATTTATACAAACATGGGTAGCTATTGACGGGCACATTTAATACACATGCACACCAAGCCATTCAAAGGGGATTCGACAAAAATTCGACAAACTATGTAAGAAACCCCCCTCACGGTTAATAAAACACACATCCACTGCCGGATGTGTAATACTTTTTATTTTACTCTCTGGAAAGGGGACGAACATCACTTAAGTCACAGCGCGCTCCTGGCAGAGCTCAATGCTGTGTTACACCCACCATTGCCTGCCGAGTGCCACACACCTCTGTGTTGTATTCCACCAGCTAGTGCATATGCTATGACACTCTCTAGCCCATGTGCACTGTAACACCACCCCGTGACTATGTCATGCCACACTTGTCTTAGCACGGGTTATATTGCCCCATCTAACGTGCCTTCCTCGATGCCTATGTTATAACGCACAGTGCTATGCCATACATATTACAATCTGGGATCCAAATCTTTGTCACAGTGCATATGCAACGTTACACTCCCCAGCACATATTTTATATTACAACTTTAGAGACTAGTTAGGTTACACAACACTGCCCTGTGCATATTACACTCCAAGGTGCACATCGCATAGCACGCGCTAGTGCCTGTGCTATCTCGCGCTCTCCAATGAATCTGTCATTGCGCACAATGTATTGCATATTATATTTCACGCCCGGTTCATCTTATATCACACTTTTTGGTGCATAGTTTATACCATACACTATATCTAGTTTTCATTTTCAATCGTGCTCTCAGGACTATGTTCTATATAACACTGTGTTCACCTACCCTTTTCACGGGCATTACATTTTGCGATAGGGGGTAGAGGGTCAGGGGGTGTTTCTGCCAAGTGAGCCTGGAGTCACAGTCACAAACGTCCCCTTCTTCCTGAATAAAAGTGAGATTATGCTGCATACTTGTTCATATTTTAAGTAGTTCGCACAGACACACGTTTTAAAAACAATAAAGTTCCTAATACCCGCCTTCTCTGAACAGTTAGCTTGCTGCCCCATCCTCCTCCTCCCTATCCTCTGTTGTGTGAATCCATGGACTAGCCTCCTCCCTCCTGCCATGCATGGTCTGATGTGCTGCCACTGCCCTCAATTTAGTATGATATACCAGTCCCCTCCTCCTGCCCTCCATTGCCCAATTCTATGCCCCATCATTGACCTCCTGCTTAAACTCTGTGCTTAGCTTGCTGCCCCTATTCTCCTTCCCCCTGCCCTCCAATGTCTTTGTGCATGCCCCTGCTCCATCCTTTTTGCCCACCATGTTCCATGGACCTGCCACTCCTATCTACTCTGAGTGTTCTGTTGAGCTGCCACTCCCCTCCCACCTGCCTAGCATTGTCAGATGACTGTAACCTGTCCCTGCCACCTCCACCCTGCCTGTCCACATGTTATGCCCCTATCCTCTTCCTCCTGTCCTACATGGTCCATTGTACTGCCACACCCTTCTGCCCTCCCTGGTCTGTTGTGCTGCAACTGCTCCTCCTGCCTCCCCCGTGCTGTCTGTTGTGAGGCCCCTTCCCCTGAACTTTCTTGTCTGTGCACAGGTCCTGACCCTCCCTTCTATCCTCCATCGTCCTTTGTGCATGCCCCTGCACCCTCCTTCTTGCCCATCATAGCCATTGTGCTGCCACTAACCCTCCCACTTGCCATGCATGGTCTTCTGTGCTGCCATGGCCCCTCCCACCTTCCCTGTGTGGTCAGTTAGCTGCCCCTGACCCCCTCCCACCTTCCCTCCATGGTCTGTGTGTATGCCATCACAGTCTCACTGTTGCTCTTCATGGTGTGTCTTGCTTCTAGTGCCCATCCTGCCTGACCTCCATGGCTATCTTGCTGCTCCTGCCCTGCCCCCTTGCCCCCAGCCCTCTGTTTACATGTGCAGACCCCTACTCTCTCCCTCCTGGCTTGTCTGTTCCATTGTAATGCCCCTGATCCGTCCCTCCTGCCCTTTATGGTCTGTTATGCTGCAGCTTTCTCTCCTGTCTGTCCATTATGGTCAGCTAGCTACCATTGCCTCTTGCCCCTCTGTTCTCTGTTGTCCATGTGCATGGTCCTGTCCCCTCCCTCTTGCTTTCTATGGATTGTTGTGCTGCACTCCCGTCCCGCATGCCCTGTGTGGTGTATTGTGCTGCTGCAAACCCTGATGCCTGCCCTGCAGGATCAGTTTGGTGCACCTCTCCATGTCCCTCCTGTCCTCTGTTATCCAAGTCCATGTCCCTACCCCATTTCCTTCCATGATCCAATGTACCATACTTGATTTTGAAAAAAAACTGGGGTATTGATTTTCCCCTTTGAGTTACATTGAAAAAGAGGAGATTGTAGACAGGAGACAGATCAAATAAAGCCCATTTGAGCTTAAAAACATTGGACGTTTCCTGGCTGAATCGGGTCTGTTGGCATGTATGGTTGTACTACCATTGCCTCTTCCTTCTGCCCACAATGGTCTATTACATTGCCACAGCCTCTCTTGCAAGTCCTGTATTGTTGGTTTGTTGCCCCTGCCCCCCTTTCCACTGCCCTCCATAGTCTGTTGTGCTGCCACGGCCCTTCCTGCCTGCTCAGTGTGGTTAAATTGTTGCCTTTGCACCCTCCTACCTGCCTTCAATTTTCAGAGTCCGTGCCCCTGGCCTCTGCCTCTCAAGAGTATCCTAATGAACAACTAGATTGCTAACATTCTATATTTATTACAAAAGTGTGGAACGCCTGACGTCATCTGTAATACCTAGAGCATTTCCTTTAGAAATTACATATATGAGAGGGTCTTATTGGCATCAAAATTATGGTTAGTGCTCTAAAAGACTAAAATAAGGACATATTTTCTGAGTTTTCAAATAGCGACAAAGCACTTTTAAATTATTTGTTATCTTTATGTTTTTTTATCCAGTTGACCACTTGATTAAATGTTGCACTTAGGGGAGAGGATGTGGTGTTACTTCCAGAACTGCAGACTTTGCAACTGGGGACCAGGTTGGAGTTTCTGCTTCAGCTCGACATTCTGTGATTCTGGTCAAATCATTTAGTCTCCCCATGTCTACAACCAAAATGAATTTGTTCTTGTGTGATGTAACCAATGCTCATGTAAAGCACTCCAATACCTGACAAGTCTGCACTATATAACACTGCAAAAACACAAAATAATAAGTGTTTTGCACACTTCTGTCATTGGGCTATATTTGGGCTACATCTGGGTGATTTTGGGCTACATTTGGGCTCTTTTGTCTCCGGTGGCCATCTTGGGAGATTTATTTGTTATGAAGTTTCCTAATTTCCTCATGTACTGCAGTCTCCTCAGTAGGAAATGCTTTCAGTTTTTTACTTTGATTCCATCATGAAGGTATTCAGATATGTCACACATTTGCCATAAATTCTGAAAGTTAGCACTCTAGTTGCTCATTAGATCACTGTAGTAAAACTATTGTTCACCATGGAAGTCTGCTCCTGGTATTAAAAGTGCATGTTTCAGTCTGCATGTCAGAATTTGTTAATGAAATAGAAGAGGATTTGAGAAGTCACTCAAAATGTGCCCTCATTTTCTTTCTTCAGCATTAATCATAACTTCTATGGCAAAATGAACCCCCTCTTTGTGTTCCTTTTTAAATTAAATGTTTTAAGTGTTACCAGTTTATTCCAATCAAGATGGCTTCAGGTGTGCCATACTTTTGTCATAATGAAGACAGTAAGCGCTCTAGTTGTTTTTAAGAACACTCTGGGACATTCTGTCATTGGGCTATACTTGGGCTACATATGGGTGATATTTGGGCTACATTTGGGCTCTTTTGTCTCTGGTGGCCATCTTGGGAGACTTATTTGTTATGAAGTTTCCTAATTTCCTCATTTACTGCAGTCTCCTCAGTAGGAAAACTTTCAGCTTTTTACTTTGATTCCATCAAGAAGGCATTCAGATGTGTCACACATTTGCCATAAATTCAGAATGTTAGCACTCTTTTTGCTCATCAGATCACTGTAGTAAAGCTACTGCTCACCAGGGAAAACTGCTGCTGGTATTGAAAGTGCATGTTTCAGTCTGCATGTCAGAATTTTTTAATGAAATAAAAGAGGATTTCAGAAGTCAAAATGTGCCCTAGTTTTTCTTTCTGCAGCACTAATCATACTTGTTATGGAAAAATGAACCCCCTCATGTTGTTCCTTTTTAAATTAAATGTTTTAAGAGTTACCACTTTAATCCAAGCAAGATGGCTTCAGGTGTGCCATACGTTTATCATAAGTAGGACTGTTAGCGCTCTAGTTGTTCTTTGGAACACTCTGGGAAGCTGCAGTAGAACACAAAGGAATCAACTGACAGTCTCTGCCCTTGTTGGATGTACATGTTTTACTGAGAATGTCAGACTTCATTCTCACATGACTGAGAAAGATAATGTGAATTTACAGAAAATAAGCTCTCAGTTTAGTTTATAGATCACCTTCCAAACCTCTGTGGGAAAAGCATGAGAAAATATTTTTCTCTCAATCATGATATCCCAGCAGAAGGCTTTTTCACATGGTGAAATCACCCTAGAACATACCACAATTCCTAAAATGAGTATGGTACCATCAACAAATGACTTATAATGTAACTAAAGTCTTAAAACCTTCTATTAACTGCAATGCTTTTTAATGAGGTACTATCATGTATATTGGTCCCAAGATGGCTGCCAACACTTCTTGGATGAAGTGCTGACAGCCAATCCGATCTCAGGATGAGATGTGTGGTTAGGCTCCGCCCACATATATATATGATTTTACTTTTGATTTTCTCAGGAACTACTGAACAGATTGACACCAGACCTGCAAAAGGCACTTCCCTGAGCTGAGGACTACCTCTCTACCAAATTTCAAGTAATTCTGTTCAGCCGTTCGGGCTGTACCTTGGACTAAAGGTCCCTATGGAAAATTGCATGGGGAAAATGCGTTTTGGGACCCCCCTTTTTTCTCAGCCCCCGCTTGATGAATCCCCCCGAGACTTTCAGGGTAGGAGCGGAGCGCCCCACCTATTTTATATATATGTATGTATATATATATATATATATATATATATGTATGTATGTATGTATGTATGTATATATGTATGTATATATGTATGTATGTATATATATATTCACTGAAAAAACCATGGGTTTCAGACACGTTATAGTTAGGAATTAGAATTTAAAAAACCTTAGAAATTCAATGAAAAAAACCAAAGGTTTCACACATGTTATAGTTAGCTGGACATTTCACTCGTAAAAAACCATTGAAATTCCCCCGTTATAGTTAGTTCAGCTAACTATAACTCGCGCGCCCGCAATGCACTACTGATGACGTCACATATTACATCACTCATGACCTGGTCAGTGACATCACTCATGACATCACTGATGACATCTCAAATGACATCACTCATGACATCATCCAGTGAATGTGTGTTTTTCTGAAAATTAAATATGTTTAATATATGTATATCTCAAGGTCGATGGAAGAATAAATGAGTATATAAGTGTCTAAATTGATGATTTGTTTTTGAAAAATTGATTGTATTACTGACTGATTAAGTGTATCTTTTTGAATACATGGCTAAGTGAGTAATGTTTATTAGTATTACATATTTTGTTTTTTTCCTTTTTTTTTTTTTTTTTTTTTACCGTGCGCGTACGGTAAGCGCACGTCTTGCTGTAATTACGTTAGATTTCTACGCTGTTTGCGTTCATTTACGCAATTTGCGTAGACGCACGTCACGCGCGCGCACAGCGCGTAACGCGTACGCTGCACGCGCACGTTACGCGGAAGTGAAGGGGCATGCCTGTTTTGCGCATGTGCGCGTGTCTTTTTTACGCGCATGCGTACTTTTGCCGTAAGCGCACCGTAAGCGTACGGTGGGTCATGTGATCATGAAACACAATTTTTGATTGGTTGAAACTACTTTCAGTTCTAGAACTCTCCTACACCACACCCATTCCCCTCATTTCTGCTTGTGATCCCTTAGGAGAAGGAGCTGGGTTGTCTTTGTGATACGATGGCAGAACAGCAGAGCCCTTCTGAGAGTGAGGCTAGCAGCACTACCTTGAGGCAGAGAGCGAGGAAACAAAAGACCTCTTTCATATGGGAGTATTTTTCTTTTCCAGAGGGCCAGCAAAAGGTAAATGCACCCTTAGTGACTTGTAAGCTGTGTGGCCGTGTACTTTCAAGAGGGAATCCCGACAGGAAGTATTCCTTCGGGAATCACACCATGTTGAGACACCTTAAGGATGTACACAGAAGGACACATGCTCGACTTACTGAAGGTAACCCTTCAGTAAATCAACCAAGCACATCCACAGCAGCTCAGCCTGGACCATCATCTGCAGTGCCGAGTCCTTCTTCTGCAGGTCAGGTGAGCCCTTCATCTGTGGGGGGAGCATCTCCTTTTTCTTCTCCTCAGGAAATTAACCCTCGGTTTCTGAGGGTTGAAATACGGTGCGCCACTTGTCATGATCTAATTTGTTATAGGGAGACCAGTATTTCCCTAGTGAACAATAAAATAGATCAGCACACTTGTCGTACCGTCTAATATTCCCATTCTTTCTTTCCTCTGTCCCTGCATGAACACAACGGCTCTTTTAAGAGCCAACCTTACCTTTCATCTATTTTTTATATATGTTTTTAAAACTTTTTTTTGTTTTTTTTTTTACCGTACGCGTACGGTACGCGTAATTTTTTTTTTTTTTTTAAAACACTCAAAATCAATTATCACATTACAAGGTCCTTGAGAGACTACAATGAAAAACTGAAAATGTGATTGTGGAGAAGTGGAAAAAAGGGACCATGATATCTTTGACTTACCATACCCACTCAAAAAAATATTTATTCATTTACATTTTTTTTTAATTGCTTTAAAAATGGTTCTTGTTTTCGAAAATTTTCTATCTCAATCTGAAAAAAAAGAAAAAAGTATTAATATTTAATAAAACATTTTATAATACAGTACACATATTTACATATTTTTCAAAAAAAATGTTTGCCTTTTTTTTGCTGTTTTCAGAATATATTGCATTTCACTATAAATTGTGAAAGCAATTGCATTCATCATTTAACAGCGGGCAAAAAAAAAATTAATCTCAAAGATTGTTTTAAAAAAGCCCACAATCTCTTTTTGCATAAACATAACTTTATAGAAATGCATAATATTCTTAAAAAATATCATCTAATATCAATACTTATTTCTTTAAAATACCGTCTGATATTTTTGTTTCAGAAGTATAATCACAAAAATATATCTCACATAACTCCACAATACATCTGGTTCCATTTCCTTTAGGCCAAATAGTAACTTTAAAATTCTTTTTTGATTAAATTTCCAATGTTAATCCAATAAAAATCTAAAGTTTAAATTGTACAGATCTCACCGACTCTCTGTAACATTTTGGTTTCCGAAAGATTTATTAATAATTAAATAAGTCCACAATAGAATTGTTTACCTTTCCGCATGGCCAAATAGTAATTTTAAAAATCTTTTTTGAATAAATTTCCAATGGCAATCCAATAACATTCTAAAATTTAAATTGTGCAGATGTTACCGATTTTTTTCCAAATTTTTGGTTTTCCAAAGTTTCATTTAAAATTGAAAAAGTCCACATTACAATTGGTTACCTTTCCATTAGGCCAAATGATAATTTGTAAAATCATTTTTTTTGAAAATTCCACTGGTAATCCAATAAAATGGTAAAATTGTTTTGTCCAGATGTTGCCAAATCTCTCTAAAATTTAGGTTTCAGGAAGATTAGATAGGAATTTGCTAAATCAAAAGGCAAACGTTGCTTAAAAATCAATTGGGAATCATTACACAGTGTCCAGCCTTTTTCACATTTAAGATAAACTGTGTAATGTCCAGAAGTTACAGTAGGTCCATCATGGAAAATTATTGCAACTGTTACAAAAGTTTTTCCTGAAATTGATAATTGCTGTCCTGTAAACTTCTTTATTAAAGTATCTAATTTTGAACCATCAGCTTTACAGCGTTGCATCATTAAAATTACATACTGTCCGTATTCCTTTAAAATTAACGTTGAAAACATGTCAGATTGACACTCACTGCATTCCATGCTATGATTAGCATCTTTAACTAATTTAGCAAAAGTGACTGTTTTACTTTCTGGCAATGTTAAATAAATAAACCTTTCAGAATCAACATTAGAGCCACATATATTATAACAGTTTTCACAACTATGTTCCCATTTATAAGAGAGACCAAATACATTTTTAATGGGAACCCCTTCTTCTTCCAGTACCTGAAGAAAAAACATCAAGAATTCCTGTGCGTCTTGCTGTACATTTTGAGAAAACTGTGTTCGTCCTGAACATACATCTAAAAGTTTTCTAATTTCAGTAGCACTTTCTATTTGAGTTTTATCATTACTCCGCTTTTGAAAAAGGAGACTCAACTCAGAACAGAATCTTTTTCCCTGATTTACTATTATCTGCTCTTGCACACTTTCCAGATAAAATGCAACATTCAGCACTACATTAGCGTAGCAGTTGACACCAGAGCTATTTTCAAAATGACATCCTACAACCTGTTCTTCATTTTCCTTTTTCTTTTTGCTTGCAATTACATCACTCCTCTTTTTTTTCCTCCTCTCTACATCTTCATTACAGATATTCTCATTTCTCCTTTTACGAGAAACTACACGTTTCTCCAACACAGGATACTGACCTAAATGAGGAGCATAGCTTCTTCTTAATCTATTATACTCCTTTACACAATTTGCATCAGCACTAACTTTTGAGTCATCAAAGTCTATCATGAATAAACCTGATAATGTTTTCACTCGTGACAAAGCAACATATGCCATACCTTCTTTGAACACAGTTGAACCAATGTTCACAAATGCACAATCTACAGTCAATCCTTGAGACTTGTGAATAGTTACAGCATATGCTAGAGAAAACGGAAACTGCTTCCTACGTACATATAAATCTTTCACAAGCATGAAACGAACTGAACAACGACAAATGTCTTTAACTTCTTCTATCTGATCAAATTTTATTTTTAAACATTCAATTCCATCTTTTTTCTGATAATTAATAAAACCCACAACTCTTCCCATAGCTCCATTAACTAAACCTTTTTCAACATCCAAATTTCTCCTTAAAAATACTCTACAGTTCATGCAAACATATAGATTTTTTTCTAATCCAGCTGTTTTTGAAATGTTCTTCTCTAGTGAATCCAATTTATTTTTCAGTGTGCCTGTTAATGTGACAGTAATTCTTCCATCCTCAATTTTGTCCACTGCTTCCAATTTCCTGATATCTTCCTTTTCCAATTTCAAAAGCTCCTCATTGAATATTGAGCATTCACGTAGAGTTGGCATTAAGCAGATGACACTTTTCTTTTCTGCAATGTTCTTGTATATCTTCTCTGCAACTATTTCTTCCTTTGGAAATAAATTATGTAGCAGCCGACTCTGTAATGCTTTTTTGCCAGCTTCAGTGAGTAGTCCAATTCTGATATCTTTCAGAATACTTCCATATTCTTCATCGTTTGCTTGCCTCATATTAGTAGTAAGTTCCTTGTACTCAAAGAAGGACCAAATATTTGCATTACCGATGCTTCCCAATGACTTCTTTGTGTCTTCATGTGTCACAGTATTAAACACTGGTTGTCCTTTAACTGGAGTAAGTTGCAAAAGATCTCCAAAAACTATGACGTGTTTTCCTCCAAATAACACGTCATAGTCTGTCTTCAGAATTTGCTGCATTCTTAAATGCACAAAGGCAAACATTAAGTTTGATACCATGCTCACCTCATCAATAATGAGAACTTGCATCTTCTTCAATACTCTTGAAACTTCCAAGCATGCTTCTCCAGTTAGCTTGTTGTATTGTATTTTGTTCTCATGCTCCACTGGTAACATTAGCAAACGATGTAAAGTGATTCCTTTTATGTTATATGCTGCTAACCCAGTTGGAGCAGTAACCACACAAGACAAAGTAGAATCCGTTTTTTGCTGTAGGTAGCTTCTGATGACTTTTATAAGGAAACTTTTTCCAGTTCCAGCTTGTCCGCTTACATACATCCTGATTGGATGAAATGATGTGCATGAGCACTCTTTTTTTTCATGTAGAAATCCGTGATCAATTTTGTTTCTGATCTCTTCATAAATTTGTTGCTGCTCTTCGTTCAGTTGTCTTTCCAAATTTTGTAAGTCTATAAATTCTTCTTGAGCTTGATTCATAGCTGTTTCCACTTCATTCATGGCTATTGATGCTTCATTTTCAACGATTGGTTGTCCTAGGGGATCTTGACTGAGTGTTCCTGAACTTTGGCTGTCCTGAGAACTGTCTCTAGCTATTTCTGCTGCAATTGTAGTTTCCTGTTCAATTTCTTCATTTAACATTTGCAGATAAGTTGAGAATGTACTGCATTGTATGCTGTCTTTGCAAGCATTAAAAGAAACTTCATAGCTTTGAAATTCTCCCAGTAGTTCATCCTCTGTACGCCATGGTTTAAACAGCTGTAAAAGAGCCAAGTAGTAAAATTCCTTTTTGTCAGTAGTGTCGCAACTCAGCTTCCTGTGATTTATCAAACTTCCTTTTGTTTGCTTCACCAAACATCCTTCCTCACCAATAACTTTATATTTTCCATTGTTGATGTCTTCTGTGGCTTTCCGTGAATAAATGTAGTTCTGCAGCACTTCATAGAGACACATGTTCTCCAGATGATGACTTCTCTTGGGATAATATGTGTCCAACATGTTTGATTTCAAAATATCTGTACTTTCTGGGTCATTCTCGGCCAAATATTCAATTTCTCCAACAGATTTCAGTACCCGATTTCTCATTGCTGCAAGGCCTAAACTTGCCCAAATTATTCTTCTTGATTTCGAGTAGAGACTTGCAGAAGATAACCTATCTGAACATTCGTAGGATCCAATTTCTCGATGCGATAACATCTTCAAACTGAAACTGTACAGCTTCTTACTGACAGTCTTCTCGTGAGAAATCTCTTCCCACATTTCCTTCAATTCTGTTTTTTCTGATTTCGTAATGTAAGACGTTACATATCGAGCAACAGCAATGGAATTGTCAGCTACATACTGTATATCCATGTTAGCATTCCACATGGATAAAATGACTGGGTTGTAGTCATTTATATTTTTTGATTCTTCTTTTCTTTTAAGGTTGTAGGTATTCTTAGGTGATTTTCTTGTGATAGTATGTCTCACAGATGACATAAAACTGTTTACTCTTCCATTTGAAAGAACAGGTCTAGGAAATCCAAATCAACATTTAGTGTAGGATTTATCTTTGCTCTTGTATTTCCGTCGACAGTATTTTCCACACCGATGACTTTGGAAACGTAAAACTTGCTCCTTTAACTTTTTATCTTCTGTGCTTTTTGGTATAGCACATGTTGCATATTCTTCAATGTAAGATAACACTGCTTCATCAGCATCTGTTCCAAACTTTGGGGCATCCTTGATCCACAACAGCATATGAATATGAGGAGCACCTCTTGCCTGGTACTCTTTTCTCCAAAAGAAATCCACTACTTCTCCTAGAGGTGGATTTTTTTTATTGCAGATGAACGACATCATAGCCTCAAATCTATGATTGAAATATCTGCAAACATTAACCGGATCCAATGAGCACAGTTCTCCTGCTGTCTTGTATTCGATGTTTTTAATGTTTGAATTTGCCTCTCGTAGAAAATCCAGTAAATCATCCCAAGCGTACTCAGCACAGCTTAGGGTAACGAACCATGTTGGTGTTCCTAAATTCCGTAACATGCATTTTAATTCACCATGACGTCGGTACCGATATTCATTTGTCCCACGCTGACAAGCCATCAGATTGATCAGTTGTGTTTCCAAATGATCATCTCGGTGCTGCACTTTCTCCATAAAATCCTTAGCAGACACATTTTGTAAATGTACTCCACTTTTTAAAATGTGATTTACTGCATAAGACAGTGCAGACAAGTCGCTTTCAAATAAAAGATGGAACAAATAAGGATTACTTTGTCGAAATCTGGGATCTTCAGCATATAGTCTTGTAGTCCGATACTCAGAAGCTGGAATCTGTTCCGGACGTTCATCGTATTGTCCTCCTTTTCCTGTAGGAAACAGCTGGGGAAAACATCGAGCTTCCAAGCTCTCCTCCCATACACTCACGGGAGTTCCTTTTGCTTTCTTCATCTGAAACAGATCAATATTGTCTCCCATAACTTCTTTTGAATGAAGAGGATGTATACTAAAATGTTCATAAATTTCTTCTTCCTTTGACTTGTCCACTTTTTCAATTTGTCCAGTTGGTGTTTCTGTGTCTTCTTGTAAATCTTCTTCTTCTTCTTCTTCTGTATAAATTGATTCATACCATTTGTTATTCCTTTTCAAATACAAATTTGCTCTTTGTACTTTCCGTACATCTACCAGCTCCTGCCAAATCTTCTTATTCTTTGTAGGTACACCATTAACCAGAATAATTAATGGTTCAGTTTCCAAAGTATCCGCATCAATAGTTTCCATATTTTTTTTCAAATCCAAGGGCAAATACACCACTCTACCTTTTAAACCTCTCAGTAAATCTGAAGGAGGTAATTTACCAGTTTTGGGCTCCATACGTACTATGGTCTGGAACGGATGAACACATTGAATGAGTATAGACTCATATGTATTTAATTCAGAAAGTTCAGCAGGAATTGCATCCAATTCTAAATTATTATGCACAGCTCTGGTCGGCATTCTATTTTCCTCTAACTTGTTGTAACAGTATTTACAAATACGCTGAACTTCACCCAATTCAAAACATTTTTTCAAGAAATATATATGTGGCAAAATCCTTCCACTTATAATTATCTTCATTTTCACTTTTTCTATAGAGATCAACATACCTGGTTTGTTTTCTATAATGAGTTCTGCGGCAACAAATACAAGTAATATTTGGTCTTTCATTAGAGATTATTGCAAATTTTGTTATGTGATCATTAAATGTCTTACTTACAGAGGGTTCTACATTCTCTTCCACTTCTTCCTCATTTACTGTGTCCTTCTCTGCACTGTTTTGTTCAGGACCAAAGTAACAAAACTGAATTTCATCAACAACCTTCTCTACATCTGATACCGATCCACGGAACAGAGCCCTATTCAATTCATCTAACTTTATTGCTGGACTTTTAGCAAAATACAACCGTCTCACAAACTTTCTCATTTCAGTATGATGAACAGCCAGCATCCTAAAATGATGGAAAACACTATTACACACTTTTCTAGATAGACAAGCCAGAGAATGACCCTGCAAACCAGTATTCTCTCTCACTCTGCATGGATCCAGACTTTGAAGCACCTTAATCTTCTGTTTTACACTTTTTTTACTATATTCTCTTAGAAACTCACGAAATTTATCAATAGATTCCTGACGCACAGTGCAAATACTACTACAATTCCAAGTGTACACTGGGGCTTTAGGACGTCTCCCCATAGCCTCATCCGCCATCACTTGTACCTCATCTCTTGGAACCATTATCTCCTTCTCCATTATGCAACCATTTTTCACTTCGTAAGCACGACCTCTGGTGTCAACTGCATGCAGCAAACTATTACTTTGAAAATAGCTCTCTTCATTTAAAAAAGGTTCACTACTTGAACTATGCATCCATTTTCCTAAAAACACTTTACAAAAGTTTGTTCTGTTCACTACTCTTTTCCTTTTGCTTTGTGATTTCAGTACATTAACCATTTTATCTAATGTACGCATCCTATTCAAAATTAAAATGAATAGTTTCCTTTTTAATTCTAATGCCTTTGCTGCAATGGCTTCAATTTCTTTTTTTCTCTTATAAAACTTAGCCTTTTGCTTATATTTCTTCACATCCTTTATCAAATTGGACATAACTCTTCTCTGAAACATTTTTCTACGTATCTCTTTAAACGCTGTTTTTCTGTTTAAGTTTATCTTTTTAGTTGCAGAAGGTATATTTGCATTAACTAAATGCTCAATTTTTTCCTCTCCTTTTCTATTGAAAACATTTTTTCCAGTACAGACATTTTGTACATTTTTCTTTTTTTTGAATATGTTCTTTAAAAAATCTTTTGTTTGCTTACCAGAAGATTTTTTCTTTTTCCCAACATGAGCATCTCCAACTAACTTAGGTCCTCCAGTTGTCTTCAAATATAGTTTTTTTTTGTGGTCTTTCTTTACTCTGGATTTTGTAGGCATCTTAAATTTTGTTCACTGCTCTTCAGCAATACCTGAAAAAAAACTAAAAAAAAAATTCCTTTATTTTATTTAAATATATTACTACATTTTTTATGTTCTTTAGAAATCTTAAAATACTATAAACCCCTTTCCTATAAATGAAAATCACAATAACACCTTCACAAATTAAATTTCAAAAAATAATTGCTGTGTGCACACAAAGTCATGCTTTGAAATTAGGCAGAAAACGATGGTTTTCTTACTACTCTTTTTTTTGGCAAGTGATAAACACTTTTACAGACTGACACATTATGAATCCACTTTTCAGATTCTTAAAAAAGCACATGTCCAAACTGCTTTTTCAGACCAGCACCATGTGTAACCTGGGTGACTGCCTACACTCAAGCAAGGGCAACCAGCCTTAGTGATGCTGAATGTATTTGCATTACTGACTGAAACCTCAAACCCCACTCGCTTGTGAATACTGTTCATGATTCCACAGGGTAAGCAGCTGGGTGTGTGCTAAGTCTGCTTCTGCACCAAAAAATGGCTCCCCCTTTCCATCCAATGCAACTGTGAAATCACCAGAGCAATACGCAATAAATCTCTGCCTGTAATTCCTATATGCACACAGAGTCATGTTTTCACATTAGTCACAAAACGAAATGTTCGAGGCATGTGGGCTGCTGAATTCATATCTGTGCATAGATCGCCGCCTAGTGTTGGGTCCGGATGTTTGCACGTTGTTGTCCTGGAAGAGTCTTCGAGGTATCCTGGGATAGGTGACTCCTCCCCTGGACTACAGTGCGCATGGGCATCCTCTCCATCCTCAGATTGTTTTTTTCCGCCATTGGGTTCGGATGTGCTATCTTAGCTCAAGTTAGGAAAATATTTGGTCGAGGCCAAAAGGCCTTTAGTTCGCGTCGGTACTGTTTATCGATCGGTTTTCGATACAACCTTGTTAGTTTACTAACTTTCAGCAGCGACTTTTTTCGCATTTACCTGTTCATCGACTACTTCGACGATGGAATCGAGGACGCCATTCAAGAGGTGTCCGGTATGCAATGCGAAGTACCCACACATCGACGTCCATCCGGTGTGCAACAAATGCCTTTCGCCGGACCACGACGAATCGACATGCATGGCCTGTGCCCGGTTCCGTTCCAAGAAGACTCTACCGAATCGACGAGCGGCGAGACTCGAGGCGCAGCACGCGGCACCGGCCCCAGCAGACATCTTCAACGAGGCCGAAGACGTCGAAGAATTGGAAGTCTTACCCTCCAGTCCCGTTTCCGAACACGAATCCGGATCGGACGAAGTCGACGAATCACTCTTCCACAGAGGTGAAGACGACACCGAGGTAGGAGACGACGAGGAGGCCTTAGGGGCCGAAGAGAGTAGCTCCAATGATGAACAAGGCCTACCTGTTCAGACCGAAGAAAGCCCAGTGCCACAGCCTATGGCTCCGGTCGAGGGATCGCCTTCGGGCCTTACCCGAGACCCATCCCGCAGTTCTTCGGCCCCGCCCTCGGACATTCAGCGGCAGCCATTACTGCTTAAACCAGCTGGTTTCCCTTCCATAAAACCGAAACCGAAAGCTGCTCCGGTTCCAACGAAACCGAAACCGAAAGTGGCGCTGGTCGGATCGAGGCCTTCCACGCCTTCGACGCCAGCGCAACGCGTCGGCACCGACCGCACCAAGAGAGACTTCGGTGCCGAACTTGAAGCGGGCGACGTCGGAGTCGACAAACGGAAAAAGGCCTTCGGCGCCGACAAACCTGCTCGGCTCCCGGCACCAACGCCACTGACACCGAGGGCTGCACCGCCTGCTGCGTCTCGCATTGCTCCCTCGACGACACCAAAGCCTCACACATCGAAGACGTCGACGGTCATCTCCGCACCTCGACTCGATGAACCACCGGCGCCGAAAAAGTCCACGGCCGCCTCTACGAACCTGGTCGGTGCCAAAGCCTCAAAGGCGCTCCAAGTACGACCTGGTGCGACACAAAGCAGCAAAACCAAGGCTGCCCTCCAGGACCCGTCGGGTTCCGTTCCGCTCGAAGCTCCAGCAGCCTCTTCGGTGCCAGCCAACATTACCTTTGGCTTGCCTCCGTCAACAATCCCGAAAATGTTCCAACTCAGGACACGGGTCACCCAGACTACGATTACACCTGCTGAGACGTCTCCGACACGTGTCATCGACGCCAACACTGGCAGGATGATTCTCCACGAGCGAAGGATAACTTCGGAACCACCGCTGGACCCTTTCAGGATCCCACTAAAAAGGAAGCTGCCTGTAGAATCAGAACCTCTCCTTTATGAACCTTTCCACTCATCCTACCAGGATCCACAACTATTCTCCCCCACACGCTCCGACACGGATGCGTTGGAGGACTACATGGATGACCAAGTCCCCTACCATGGAGACACAGACCCTGATGACCAGCAGGACCCTGATCACACTTGGGGCGACCCTGTAGACCCAGGTGCACCTCTTGATGCACAGGACCCACAACTCTATGGGGCAAAAACATCTCCCACAGAGGACACTGCGGCGTTCAACGCTCTTATTGAACGTGCTGCAAATAACCATGGGGTGCAGCTTCACTCTGATACCATCGAAGATGACTTTCTTATGGACACTTTTGCATCCTCAGAAAGGCATGTAAAGACTCTGCCTATGTTGAAGGGAGTCCTCAAACCAGCCAAGGACATTTTCAAGGAACCCACCAGGGCACGATTGATAAACCCCAGGATTGATAAGAAATACAGATCAGCACCTGGGGATCCTACTTACATCAGAGGCCAATTACCACTAGACTCCATTGTCGTAGCGAATGCTCGCAAAAGGGCACACTCGCAAACGACAGGTGACGCTCCTCCCCCGGACAAAGAGTCCAAGGTGCTAGAGACCTCTGGCAAGCGAGTTGCCGCCCAAGCTGCCAACATATGGCGCATAGCCAACACTCAAGCGCTCCTCGCTCGCTACGATAGAGCGCACTGACACACTGGAGCAACTACTTCAACATCTCCCTGACCCCTACAAGGAAGGTTGAAATTCTTATCAGAGAGGGACAGCTACTCACAAATGCTTCCATCAAATGTGCACTAGATGCTGCAGACACGGCTGCCAGGGCCATAAACACAACCGTCATGCTGCGACGACATGCCTGGTTACGAATCTCAGGATTCAAGCCTGAGGTACAAAACAATATACTCAACCAGCCGGTCAACCCCGACTATTTATTCGGGCCAGAGGTTGACACCACCCTTGAGAAGATAAAAAAGGACACGGACACTGCAAAGTCCATGGGCGCTCTCCAAACTCAGTCCTTTCGGAGCGGCTCCTTTCGTCGCCCCGGAAACAAGGGAGCAGGTAGAGGACAGGGGTCACAACAAACGTATAACAAAGGCAATACACAGACCACCTACGATAAAAACACCCGAGGTGGATATCGTGGCTCCAGTACAAAGGGCAGAGGACGCGGCTACGGCAACACCAGGTCCACCCCCAAGAACAAGCAGTGACGCCCTCTCCCTTCCTCCCGACCACATAACACCTGTCGGGGGAAGGCTACAAAGGTTCCTGTCCACGTGGAACTCCATCACCACGGACAGGTGGGTCAAAGACATTGTAAAATACGGTTACTGTCTGGAGTTAAGCTCCACTCCACCCACAATACCACCAAGAAACCGTCCTATGTCCTCAGAGCACTTAACGCTCTTACAGCAAGAGGTGCAAAGTATGCTTCTAAAAGGCGCTATAGAGGTCGTACCCATCCACGAGCAGGGTACGGGGGTGTACTCCCTCTACTACTTAATTCCAAAAAAAGACGGGTCACTCAGACCTATATTAGACCTGAGACCCCTGAACCAGTACATTCTTTCAGAGCACTTTCACATGCTCACTCTACAGCAAGTCCTTCCGCTTCTCAAGCAGGGAGACTTCCTAGCCACACTGGACCTCAAGGATGCGTATTTCCACATACCCATCCACCCCTCACACAAAAAATACCTCAGGTTCACTGTTCAGGGGCAGCACTATCAATTCAAAGTCCTCCCCTTCGGCGTGACAACAGCGCCCAGGGTTTTCACGAAGTGCCTAGCTACGGTGGCAGCACATCTACGGAGGCAGCATATACACGTCTACCCCTACCTAGACGACTGGCTCGTTCAAGCGAAGTCAGCCCAGCAATGTGCCAGCCACATGTCCCGCACCATTCACCTTCTTCACAGTCTGGGATTCTCACTAAATTACCCAAAGTCCCATCTCCAGCCCGCACACGTACAACAGTACCTAGGTGCGACTATAGACACTCTGGCGGCCACAGCTCAGCCAAATTTAGTGAGGATCAACAGCATACAACTGCTGATCTCCAAGTTCAAACCCAATCACTCACTTCCAGCGCGAGTGTTTATGCAGTTAATAGGCATGATGGCCTCCTGCATCTTCATAGTCCCGCACGCGAGATTACATATGCGCCCGCTTCAGGAGTGCCTAGCACGTCAGTGGAATCAGGCTCAAGGACAGTTGAAAGACCTAGTGTTGGTGAGCGGTCGGGCATACAACTCTCTGCATTGGTGGAATCAACAAAACCTTTGCAAGGGCCGACCATTCCAAGAGCCTGTCCCACAGATAGTACTGACAGCGGACGCGTCTCTCCAGGGATGGGGAGCTCATGTACTCCACTACACAGTGCAGGGACTATGGACGACACAACAAAAGAAGATGCACATCAACCTTCTGGAACTGATGGCAATCTTCCTGGCCATGAAGGCATTCAAAGTACATCTGTGCAACAAAGTCGTGTTGATCCGGACGGACAACATGACTGCCATGTACTACATACAGAAGCAGGGAGGAACACACTCTCCACAGTTGTCTCATCTGGCTCAGAGCATGTGGAAGTGGGCCATTCAGAGGAACATGTTCCTCATGGCGGAACACCTCCCTGGCAAGGACAACCAGATGGCGGATCTGCTCAGCAGACACAGCCACCAGATGCACGAGTGGGAGTTACACCCATCAGTACTCCAACCGTACTTCCAGCAGTGGGGTCATCCAGAGATAGACCTATTCGCGACAAGCGAAAACGCAAAATGCCAAAGCTTCGCCGCCAGGTTCCCACATCCGCAGTCGCAGGGCAATGCGATATGGATGAACAGGTCCGGCAGATTTGCGTACGCTTTTCCCCCAGCGCCGTTGATACCGCTGGTGGCTCGCAAACTCAGACAACACTCCCTGACACTCGTCCTAGTTGCTCCCACGTGGGCACGCCAGCCGTGGTACACCACCTTCCTCGAACTTTCCGTGGTGCCGCATCAAAGGCTGCGGATCAAACCCGCGCATTTGACGCAGAACCATGGAGAGATTCAGCACCCAGATCCGCAACAGCTGAACCTGGCGATCTGGCTCCTGAAGTCCTAGAGTTTGGCTATCTCAACCTGCCACCTGACTGTATGGACATCATCAAGGAGGCCAGGAGACCCACTACAAGAGCTTGCTATGCAGCCAAATGGAAAAGGTTCGTCATTTATTGCGGTAATAATGACATTAACCCGCTGGACGCATCCATCCAAAACATCATCTGTTACCTCTTACACCTATACCGATGCAATCTGGCGTACACCTCTATACGTGTCCATTTGACCGCAATATCAGCCTATCTGCAAACCAGGCAGCACCTCTCACTATTCAGAGTGCCTGCCATCAAAGCATTCTTGGAGGGACTCAAACGAGTCATTCCACCAAGCCACCCACCGGCTCCAATGTGGAACCTCAACTTGGTCCTCACACGCCTGATGGGTCCACCCTTTGAACCTCTACACTCATGCGAGATTCAATTCCTTACCTGGAAAGTAGCCTTCCTGGTAGCGATCACTTCCTTAAGAAGAGTTAGTGAACTCCAGGCACTAACCGTTCAAGAGCCATTTATACAGGTTCACGCCAACAGGGTCGTACTACGTACCAACCCCAAATTCATGCCCAAAGTAATATCGCAGTTCCACATGAATCAGACTATTGAACTGCCCGTTTTCTTCCAAAACCCACAAACTGTCGCAGAAAGGGCACTACATACACTAGATGTACGGAGGGCCCTCATGTACTACATCGACAGGACTAAACCCTTCAGGAAGACAAAACAACTGTTCGTTGCCTTTGCCCCGCACCACAAAGGTAACGCCATCTCCAAAGCAGGGATAGCCAGATGGATAGTTAAGTGTATTCAAATCTGTTATCAAAAGGCAAAACGCACATTAACTATTCCACCACGAGCCCACTCAACACGTAAGTTGGGGGCTTCCATGGCTTTTCTAGGAAATATTCCCCTGCATGATATATGCAGAGCAGCCACATGGTCCACTACACACACATTTACAAAACACTATTGTGTAGATGTGCAGTCAAAACAGCAGGCAGCTGTAGGACAGGCTGTTCTCAAAACACTTTTTCAGACCGCTGCAGCTGGCACTGGTAGCCGCCGCTAATAGAGGGCACTGCTATACATTCTATGCACAGATATGAATTCAGCAGCCCACATGCCTCGAACTGAATATGCTACTTACCAGTATGCATCTGTTCTTGGCATGTAGGGCTGCTGACATTCATATCGCCCTCCCACCTCCCCTGCGCCTGTAGCAGCTGCAGCTCTCAGAATTACTGTAAGCATGGTCATCACTTTTCTGTATCTACTCCATCACTGCCACAATGGCGAAAAACAATCTGAGGATGGAGAGGATGCCCATGCGCACTGTAGTCCAGGGGAGGAGTCACCTATCCCAGGATACCTCGAAGACTCTTCCAGGACAACAACGTGCAAACATCCGGACCCAACACTAGGCGGCGATCTATGCACAGATATGAATGTCAGCAGCCCTACATGCCAAGAACAGATGCATACTGGTAAGTAGCATATTCATTCTTTGCCATTTTGAAAGCACACTTACTACTCTTTTTTTTGGCAAGTGATAAACACTTTTACAGTCTTCACATTTTGAATCCACTTTTCAGATTCTTAAAAAAGCACATGTCCAAACTGCTTTTTCAGACCAGCACCATGTGTAACCTGGGTAACTGCCTACACTCAAGCAAGGGCAACCAGCCTTACTGATGCTGTATGTATTTGCATTACTGAGTCCAACCTCAAACCCTTAAAGTATTCTTTATTTTTACCAGTACACCTTAATTTATGGTGAAAACATAGTCCATATTATTTTACATGTTCCTCACATTTAAATTTCTCCCAAAACAGAAAATAATAAACACAACTTCAACAAAAGGAATTCCATTTCTATTATTCATTTCTTAATTTACCATATACATCCCCTCTCAAACTCTAAACTCACCTTTAAAATTAGTTAGCTGTGAAAGAAATGTGGCACTCAAACAGCAGATTATCAGAGCCAGGATCTCTGTTCTTTACACCTCTCTCCTCTCAGCAGAACCAGATAATGGCAAAGTTTCCCTCTCTTTTTCCACACATATACATGTAAGTTTCAAATCTCAGTGCTTCCCCCTTTTTTTCAAATGTAATCACACATTTCTATTGGTTGAAAACCAACCCTTTTCCAAAAGTACCCTTCCCCCAACTTGACTTCTGCCTAGTACCCTTCCCCCAACTTGACTTCTGCCTGCTACCATAGCAACAGCTCATGGAACACTGCTGTGTGGAGTTAGGTCAGAAGTTCACCAAACAATGTTTCAATTCCAGAGAGCAAGAGTGCTTGACTTTTCAAACCTAACAGCAAATCCATAGTACTGTTCTTTGGTAACACATTTTTCTGTACCAATACAAAACATGCTTCTATTAATTTACACATACAGCCTAGTTTTTATTCTAGAATGGTATGAAACAGCCAATCAGTTCTTTTTTTTATGAAAAAAATATGTATGCCTCCATTTCCAAACTGTCTCATTTCTTTTTACCATTCTACTGAATTACACCTCCTGAGTGCATCCAGTTCTCCTTTGAAGATGTTCACAGTGTGGATTGTAGGGCACAGCTATGTCTTCTGGAGTGAAAAGTATGCAGAGAAAACAGGTATGGTGAGAGACCTTGCTTTACCTAATGTAGACATTAAATGGATTGGTCAGACAGGGTTAAAGTGGCACCAATTGATGCCATTGGTGAAATCCTTCATGCAAATCCAACACCCTGACCTCATAATAGTGCACTGTGGTTGCAATGACCTAGGCACTTTGACTGGGGTAGGTCTGGAAATGCTTATGAAGGAGACCTTTGCACAACTGTTTTCACTTTTCCCAAAAACTGCCTTTGTGTTTTCTAACATATGCCAAAGGCAAAAATGGAACTGGTCCAATCATTTCTGTCCGCAGATTGACAAAGCAAGAAAGCACGTCAACAAATCTGTTTCTGCTTTCCTCCGTGACTATGGTATGGGTTCCATTTACCACAACAACTTGCGTTACGACATGCAAGACATTTATAGAGGAGATGGTGTGCACTTCAATGATGAAGGGAACAGAGTCTTCCTCTTGAACCTTAGACTCTGCATCGGTACTTACTTGTAGGTACCACTAAAAAATCACTTCATAAACACAACGGCTCTTTTTAGAGCCCCCTAATATCTAAACACTTAAATCTGCATTTAATTTCATTTTTAATTTTTTTTTTACCGTACGCGTACGGTAAGCTTACCGTACGCGTACCCCGCGATTTTTTTTAAAATCAATAAATGTTTTCTTTGTACTTTTCTGTCCTTCTTTGACCCCCTTACAAATGTTAGGGGGTCTGTAACTCTCCTCCTTGCCCCCTTTTCAAGATATCACTCTTTTTTTTCTGAGTGAAACACACGAAATGGCGGACGCCGCTTCCTGGTTTCGGCCGATTCGAATGTTTACTAAGATCTAAGAGCCAATCAGAATCGCGCTCGCGCACGCCACCGTAAGCTTACGGTAAGCGTACGGTAAGCGTACCGTAAGCGTACCGTAAGCGGGCTCAGATATATATATTGATTTAAAGGCTATTTTCTCAGAATCTACTGAACAGATTTACACCAAACCTACAAAAGGCACTTCCTTGACCTAGGGACTACCTCTCTGCCAAATTTCTAGTAATTCTGTTCAGCCGTTCGGGCTGTAGCTCGTTCTAAAGGTCCTATGGAAAAATGCATGGGAAAAACGCGTTTTGGGACCCCCCTTTTATCTCAGCCCCCGCTTGACGAATCCCCCCGAGACTTTCAGGGTAGGAGCGGAGCGTAGCGCCCCACCTATTTTGAGAAATTCGCGAGGATTCGTCGACCGGCGCCAAAGTTATTCAAAATAGAATGTTGAGGTTTTCCTATGGAAACGTGGTCCTAACTATAACTACCTACTGGCGACCGCCAGTAGGTAATATGTGTATATATGTATATATATATTACCTACTGGCGACCGCCAGTAGGTAATATGTGTATATATGTATATATATATATATATATGTGTGTATATATGTATATATGTATATATGTATATGTGTATATATGTGTATATGTGTATATATATATGTGTATATGTGTATATATATATGTGTATATGTGTATATATATATGTGTATATATGTATATATATATATGTGTATATATGTATATATATATATGTGTATATATGTATATATATATGTGTATATATTCAGTGAAAAAACCATAGGTTTCACACATGTTATAGTTAGCTGGACATTTTACTCGTAAAAAACCAATGAAATTGCCCCGTTATAGTTAGTTCAGCTAACTATAACTCACGCGCCCGCAATGCACTGCTGATGACGTCACATATTACATCACTCATGACATGGTCAGTGACATCACTCATGACATCACTGATGACATCTCAAATGACATCACTGATGACCTCACTGATGACATCATCCAGTGAATGTGTGTTTTTCTGAAAATTAAATATGTTTTATATATGTATATCTCAAGGTCGATGGAAGAATAAATGGGTATATAAGTGTCTAAATGGATGATTTGTTTTTAAAAAATTGATTGTGTAACTGACTGATTAAGTGTATCTCTCACTTTGTGTATAAGTGGCTGCATGGGTTGGTGAGTAGCTACATGGGTGTCTATATAGGTTAGTAGTTGTTTTTTTGAGTATCAGTCTGAGTGTCTGTATGGTTCGGTGGGGGGTATTACGTAGTGCATAGGTGCATGAATGAGTGACTCACTGTTTGTATGTGTTGAAGACAGCATGTGTGCAGGACTGTATGGGTGGATGAGTGTGTGTATGGGTGTGTTAGTGAGTGAATGACTGTCCCAATAGTGTCTTCAGGAGTAACTACATATGTTTTAAACTAGTATATGTGACTATTGGTGTATATATGTGAGTATATGTGAGAGGGACAGATTGAAAGAGTTCCTGTATGAATAAGTATGTGTTTCTATAAGTGATTGTTTAAAAGACTAAGTATGTGTAAGTTTCCGTAGAAGTAAGTGTGGTGGTGTGTGTATAACTGTATATGCAGGTGAATGTATGTTTGATTCTTTATTAGCATGAGTGACTATGTGTGTGAGTAACTCTATGGATGAGTGGCATTGTGTAACAGGATGTATAGGTGTATGAGTACATATGATGAGTGAGTACATGTATGAGTGACTGTATAGGACTGTTGGTGAATGAGTGGATGTGTATGTGGATCTTAGAATTACTGAAGAGGTTGTTGTAACTGGTATTGGTATGTCCATTGTTTTGAAAATTTTAGTCTCTATTTTTGAATGTGTGTATCAAAGCTTATATTAAGGTGAGAGGAGGTCTGCCACTCTATCACAAGGATGATGTCATCAGTGAGGTCATCAGTGATGTCATTTGAGATGTCATCAGTGATGTCATGAGTGATGTCACTGACCATGTCATGAGTGATGTAATATGTGACGTCATCAGCAGTGCATTGCGGGCGCGTGAGTTATAGTTAGCTGAACTAACTATAACGGGGCAATTTCATTGGTTTTTTACGAGTAAAATGTCCAGCTAACTATAACATGTGTGAAACCTATGGTTTTTTCACTGAATTTCTAAGGTTTTTTAAATGCTAATTCCTAACTATAACGTGTGTGAAACCTATGGTTTTTTCAGTGAATTTCTAAGGTTTTTTAAATGCTAATTCCTAACTATAACGTGTGTGAAACCCATGGTTTTTTCAGTGAATTTGCAAGGTTTTTTAAATGCTAATTCCTAACTATAACGTGTGTGTAACCCATGGTTTTTTCAGTGAATTTGCAAGGTTTTTTAAATGCTAATTTTTTTTTTTATTCTTCATTTTTTTCAAACATATTTTTAATTTAATTTTCTTTCATTTTATAAAGACTATGCTTAAATTTTTAAAATCCTTAAATATTTTTTTTAATATATTTTTTAAAATAAACATGTAAAATTTATTACCAGATTTTTTTTTTTTTTTTTAGTACGCGTACCGTAAGCTCACGGTAAGCGTACGGTTTACGCAACGTCCGTAATCTATCTACGCTGCTTGCGTATAGTTACGCAATTTGCGTAGCCGCGCGTACTGCGCGTGGGACGCGTGCGCGCTTACGCCACACGCGCACGTTACGCGGAAGTGCCGGGGAGTGACTGTTATGCGCATGCGCGGAAGCGCGTGTCTTTTTTACGCGCACGCGTACTTTTTTTTCGGGCCAAGTGAAAATCTCTTTTTACAATTTGAAATCACTTTTACAGACTGACACATTATGAAACCACTATTTTTGATTTATTTAATTGCACGTGTCCAAGCTGTTTTTTTTTCAGACCACCACCATGTGCATTCTCTGTGACTGCCTACACTCCACCAAGGGCAACCAGCCTTAGTGATGCTGAATGTATTTGCATTACAGACTTAAACCTGAAAACCCCACTGGCTTCTAAATACTGTGCATGACTATACATGGCAAGCACATGGGTGTGTGCTAAGCCTCTGCTTCTTCCCCAAAAAATTCGCTCCCCCTTTCCATCTAATGCAACTGTGAAATCACCAGAGCAAGACGCAATAAATCTCTGCCTATAATTCTTCTATGCACACAGAGTCATGTTTTCACATTAGTCCCAAAACGAAATTTCTTTGCCAATTTGAAAGCACACTTACTGCTCTTTTTTTTTTCGGGGCAAGTGTAAATCACTTTTACACACTGTCACATTATGAAACCACCATGTGTAACTACAACAAAAACAATTCCCATTTCTATTATTCATTTCTTAAGTTACCACATACATCCCCTCTCAAACTCTAAACTCACCTTTAAAATTAGTTAGTT